>NC_141457.1:46905000-48105000 GCF_015680905.1 Coptis chinensis
ATACTATGAAAACAATGCTAAAGTGAAACTAAGATGGCAGCAGCGCCATTTGATAAACATAAAATTGAATAGTTTACCTACGAAATGAACAATGAACTCAAAACGTAAGTAAACTAAAACTATTTACGTGTATATATTTATCAAAGTTTCTACTCTCAATTCTATCGAAATAGAGTGGAGTAACAAATTCGTTCCACTCCTAGTTCTCTAGCATGGAGTGTTTTCTAATCTAATTGATCAGTCTTAAGTCTAATGAGAGCTTTACGAAGGGTGAATTATACTACAATGCAACTACCCACAAGAAACAAACTATAATTGATTCAACTACGGAAATACTACGTTGATTCTATAATAAGGAATTAGGGGGGATTGATTCCACCTTAACTCAACTTAACTCACTAACGACGAATCGTCATAATCCGAATTGAGCTCTGTGAGAACAATTGGTTCTTCCTAATCCCTAATTACACATGACATTTCTACCAATTCATAACTAGCATGTGAACGATTAAACCCATTCTCATGGCGAATTAATCGTTTCTAGAGTGGAATAGAAATTACGACGACTCTACGATAATCAGAATCAAGCTTTCATCAAGGCTTCTCAACCCCCTCTAATGGAGGTTTAGCCGAGAATCATTCTGCAATCATTTCCATATGAATCTAAACTAAACATAATATCAAGATTCGAAATTTACTAATCTAAATTAAACAATAATTAAATTCTAATTAACAACTAAGAAATGATAATCAACAAGAATTAAAACTAGATCTAATAGATTGAAATAACAAAAACCGAAATGACAAGAATAATCACTATTTTATTTATCTAATGAATGATATTCAATGATTCAAGAAATTAATCTAAAACAAGAAAATGAAATTCTAAACCTAAGTTCTAAAACTCATTAATGGAGGCTAACTAATCTAATTCTAATCTAGGTCTAACTATCTACCATTAACAAAGAGTGAAGCTTTGGTTTTTATACATTCAGATCCAAAAATCGTGCATGGGCTTGGAGCCATGTTTTGGGCTAGAGAATCAGGCCCAAAACCCAATTCTTTCAGTCCAGAAAGGCCTCTTCAGTTGCAGTTGGCTTCAATAGATTTTTTTTGTACACTTTTGCTCCTCTGATTGGGTCAAGGCTTGGACCATTAGAAATCTCTTTCCGAGCCGGTCGTTTTGACATAAGGTAGGCCCCATTCCGAGGTCTAAGTCCAAAGATACGGCCGCCCGGAAGTTACGGTGACTTGTGTCTTTGTTTTACGCCAGCGTCGAATTTTCAGCTTTTGACCGGGCTTTAGAAAGGCTTTATCTTCTTGAATCTTGGCCTTTAATCACGGAACTCCTTAGTAACCGACCTTTTCTCCTTTATCTCGCTAAAGTGGCACATTTACGCACATAATGGACTTTGAAGCACGAAATGCATAAAAACAATGTCGGTGTTAACTCTTAATTATTACTCACATAATTGGTCTAATAGTATGGTATTCTGGGGTTAAAACTACAGTTTTGGGCTCTTATAGTATTTATCTCAACCCCCTCAAGATTCACTTCTTTTCGACGAGAATCCTCATGAATCATTTTGAGGAGGCTTGGAATCGTTTTCACCGATCTCCTTATAGAGTGTCCACACCATCACCTAGCAAAAGACACGTTAGTTCGTGCCTTTTCAAAGGACTTCTACACCACCATAAAGAAGTCCTAGACATAATGAATGGGGTAGTTTCCTAAGTAAAGGAGCCTCGAGAGGTATATAAATTTTTGGAAGATCGGACTAAAGCGTAATAATAATAGTGGGGGTAGTGGCGATTACTCCGCTCCGCTAGTTCTTCTTCAATGATTAAGGCTACCCGGTATGTTAGAGGTTAAATCAGATCCTGAGCTTAAAACTCTAATTAAATCCCTCACAAAAAAGGTAGAGGCCATTTCTGTACAACAAAAGTCTATCCACGTCATGAATGTAAATTCAAATCCATGTAGTTTACATTTGGAGTCACGAGCATCCCGACTTAACGGCCCTATAGCCTATGAACATTCTTGTTCCATTAATAGTGAACCTAACGCCCCTTGGAGACAAAATCTCAACTTCGGTTGGAGAAATAACCAACAAGTCACACCTACAGGGTACAATAATCAATATGTTAGGCCAATGCACAGTTATAACCAAGCTCGCCACAACAAAGGCGGGGATCGGGGTAATTATAATAATTATAACAACCAAGCGCAACCTCGACAAGGTCAAGCACAAGGTCAATGTAGTTATAATAATTATAATGCTAATAGAGGTATCATTCCGGTAAATAATAACTATCACAATCCGCCCATAAATAATCAACGCGAGATAGTTCGGTCCACCACCCGTGACTCTGCGCACCCACAAACTGGATCGTCTTGACACCTTCATACAAGTGAGCCAACAACTTTTCAAAACCATGGCTCAATCTAACCAACACATTCTACAATCCGTTAATAATTTAAACCAATAGTTAGCCCAAGAGAAAGCCCACCAAAGCGTGTTTTCAGGCCAAGCGATACCCAACCCTAGAGCGAGCAAACACGGCCTTTGAGGTAAGCGGTAATACTAGATGCGGAAACTACAACCGTAGGTGAGCTAAATGCCATCACCACTCTCCGTTACGGAAGAGTGGTTGATAAAGTAACTATGCCTATAGTTACCCCATCGATACTCCTACACGGATATCGAACTAGATGCGAAATAGAACTGAAGAACCTACCACTATAGAGGTACCGGTTAAACCACAACCTAAAAACGAAAGAAAGCCAAGGTTACACATCAAGTCGAGCCATCGCTAAATATAGAAGCGAAACCACCGTTCCCTCATAAATTAGCCATGCTAACCGGGGATACTAACTTTTGAGGAGATTAGGAGCGTTTTCAAAAATCTAACGATAAACCTTCCTTTTCGAAGCTATAAAAAGCTACCTAACCACGCTAAGTTTCTTAAGGAGTTGTGCACTACTAGGCGTAAGACCAACATACCTAAAGGCGCCTTTCTAACTGAGCGGTTCCCAACTTTATCCGAAAATAATGGAATTGTTAAGTACAAGGACCCTGGTTGTCCCTCTTTGTACAATGCACCTTAGGAGATTCTCACCACGGCGACGTATTTACTAGACACGGGGGCTAGTGTTAACTTACTCCGTTTTATTTGTATAAACAAATAGGTCTAGAGGAGATGCAACCTACTAAAATGAGATTGCAATTAGGCGTCGGTCTATTAAGTATCCTAAGGGTGTGGTTGAAAGCGTCTTTGGTTAAAGTCCAAAATTTTTACTACCTAGCTGACTTCATTATCCTCGACCGCGAAGTCACTAACGACTCTGTACCTATCATTTTAAAGGCGTCCCTTAGCTCACGCCAGCGCTCATAAAGCGCGATGGTTCGATGTCCTTGTCCTTTGGCCATCTTTCGTTAAGGTAAATGTTTTCAAAATGAGGACCACGGTATCCCGATTCATCTACAAATGGCGAGGTTAGCATGATCGAGAGCTTAGCTCAAGATTACTTCAAAAACATGTTTCGGAGAAACAGTTAACAAATTCCTTTCCCCGGAAATTCGACTTTAACAATGACTCCACGGTAGTAGGCGAAATCGAAGAAGAATTCACGCAACTCTTTTGCACGCTTCTTTACCACTCAGCGAGTCCCCTTGCCAACAACCATTCATCCCTTGATGCTATGACGGAAGATGAATTTTTCAATCTCTATCCGGTGATCCTTTTGACCCACCTATTGAGGAATGTCTTGCATATATCAAGATTTCGATGATATGGACTTGAGAGCTCTAGCTGAGAATCATTCACCTTCCATCACCAATATTCCCCACCCTCCACCTTTTCAAAGGAACCTCGAGTTTGCACTTTCGATCCTTTAGTTTTCTCACATTGCTTCATGATTTTTTAAATCCACCTAGTAAACAAATACTTTTCAAGGATAAACCACTTGACACCTTCATTTTCAGACTTGAGACAGTCCCTAACACTACACCAGAAAAAGCGTTTACTAACGGTTATATCCGTTACTTATATTTTTACTAACGGTTATATCCGTTAGCTCTGGGGCGTCACTCTCACTTAGGCCAAAATTAGTAACGGATATAACCAGAGCATCGATAATAATTTTAGTGCGATTATATCCGTTACTAAAATTCTTTGTAACAGATAACTAATGGTTGATGACCCAATTAAATTTGTCATTACTAACGGATATATCCGTTAGTAATGGATATGCTATTTACTTAAGTATTGTTTGTAACGGAAATATCCGTTAGTAAATTGTAGCCACTAAAATTTAAAAAAAAAAATCCTGGGTCAAATAATATTATTTAGCCCATTTTGTTTTGTGCTACTGTTGGCTGAACTTTGCACTAGCACACCATAATAAAAAAAAAAAATGAACTCCATTCATTTAAACTGACTGATCTGCCATTCCAAACACAAAGTGCACCAACTCAATCATTCAAGTCACAAAACACACGTACCTCATTGATTATAAATATCAAGCAGTCTTGACCAAAAAAAATTTACCGACAAAATCAACCATATACAGATCTAATTCACTACAATTGCACCTAATCTGTCGAATCCAAAACTTCATCTTTTTCTCTTATATGTTTCTACATGCGAGGCTTGCTTCACGACACCTGCAAATTAGCAAATGGTATCAAAAGAAAGAGAGTTATTACAATTGACACTACCACTATATAGTAAAAATAAGTCTAGCTATACTAGAAAAAGAAAAAACCAATAAAAATAAGTCGATCTGCTAGAAAAAGAAAAACCAAAATAGAAACGGTGCATATATAGGGTAGCAACTACAGTCCTACATGAAATATATATAATATGCAAAGTATACCTAAAAAAACAGGTCGATCTCCTAACTCAAGTACAAAGCTTTGATTTGTAGATAATAGCTTCTTGTAGTTTTGTAATGGAAGTGGGTCACAGAAGTGACAATCGAAGAAACCCTTCATTGATAAAGAAAATGCACAATAAAACTTACATATTATATGAAAATCTAAAGCTATTCAGTTCAACTTGATTAATTTTATAATATTAGAGATACCACACCATGGCGGAACATTTCTAACATATTTTTAGTGTAAGGTCGTAAAATCTAAAAAGTGTATCAAAGAAATGTATAAAGTCTATATGTATATTGTATCTTATGCCCGCATAAAGCCCACTTATCTCATTAGACTCACATACTATGTATGAGCGTTCACGATAAAGAATACGATTCACATACGTGTTAGGTCTAGCTCCTTGTTGAACCACTTTGGTTAATCTGCATCGATTGGAATCGGGTTAGCATTTGATGGAATTGACAATGAAGGACATAGAAAAAGTTCAAAAATTTAGCACAAGGACACTACCATCAACTAAAAATCTACCTCGGCATTGATGCACAATCATACAAATCTGAAACTTATGGACAACAAAACTATAGATACATGGCTTTTACTGAACCCACAAAAGTCCAACCACATATATATAACCTAGCTTGCAAGCACTTCAAACCTACCTAATCCAACAAAACATACTAAGAAAATTGAGGAGTATGACAAATTTTTGTTGTAGTAAGTTTTAAATGAGTTTTCACTAACCAGATAGTTTAAGCCAATAGGGCATTTGTTTTCCAGTTGCGAAAGTTGCCTTCACTTTTCCCTTTCTTTCACCAATTATCTGGCTAGTAAGAACTATATCTCAAATTTTCACTTCAATGTCCAACCACGTAACCCAAGCTAAAGTTAGCAAACACAATTAAATTTGTCGGAGCTGTATTGAGTTCTGTCCGTAGCACTAGGAAGCAAAATAATTTATCATATGATGATGCATGGTATTCAGGGATTTTAATACGCTATAACTGATAAAAGAAAACCAAGATAAGCATTTAAAATGAATCTCTTCGCCTTAAGTAAGCATGCCTATTTTGCAACGAACTCCATGACTTGAGCTGCACTTAGATTGCTACCAGTTTTTCTCACAACAAATGCCATGGGAATCTGCCCTGCTTCTTCATCAGGGTACCTGTCATAGTGATGCAAAAGAGTGAATCAGAAAATTATGAGCAGCCTTCAGGTCAACAACACGAAAAATCAATTAGCACGACTGCAACTCGTAATTAGTAAATTTCACAATGGCAAATTTATCTGGAAAAGGACCATGAGGTTAGATTTAGATCTTGCAGTACACTAGAGTTCCAAGCTTCTTTTTTAAATCAAAGAAATCGAGTGAAATGATTCATATAAAGTTAACCATTAATAGGGGACTACAGGTGACAAGATATTAGATTCTCCACCAGACTAAAATAGAATTCTATTCAATATTAGGTTTTCTATGTCATATTTATTAATTTGTATCGAAAGACAACAAAAACAAAACAAAAAATTGTTTGATAGTCCAAAATCTTCAGAATTTCTGCAGAGCTAGTTTCCACGTGTACACTGTTAAGGAAAATGTAGTGTGATCATCAAATTCATTTACTTATAGGTATATTTTGTCTTCTGTGCATGTTAACTATTATTTTCTTACAAGGTTGTCCAACATTTTAACATATGCAAGAAGAAGAAGTATAGCAAAGTTAAATTTGTCAAACACATACGGGATTAGAGCAACATAAGCAATTTTTGGGTGGGACTGAAGCAGATGTTCCAACTCAGTTGGAGGGACCTGTAAATTGTCTCACAATATTGGTTATGATGTGATAAATCAATAGATACTAACTTAATGTGATCAATCTAAACAATTAAATGGTACCTGGTATGCCTTATATTTTATTAATTCCTTTAGTCTATCAACAATGTAGAGGAAGCCATCAGAATCTATATAGCATAAGTCACCAGTCTTTAACCATCCATCTGAATCCATCGTAGAAGTAGTTGCCTCGTCATCTCCAACATAACCTGCAAATACAAGCATTATGTTAATGAAACAAGATGAACAAAGGATTTTTTTAAGTGCAGTAACTTTAAAAACACATCCTCATGACCCCAAATAATCAATAACATGTATCTAAACCGTATTTGTGTGTGTGTGTGTGTGTGTGTGTGTGCTGCCATGGCAGGATTGAATATAATTTAAGAGTAAAGTAAAGATCTGTTCAAGTAGTTCACCTGTTCTGGTGACAACATATTATCGGAGATATTGATAAGTGGATACTTCTCAGTCACTGAATACTCTGTCTTCTCCTCAACCTCGGCTGGCTCACCCTTTGATCTGCGTAGAGATTGTGGGACCCGAACAAGAGCAGACTCAATTTCCTGCTTGGATACATAGCCAGTCCGAGACAGGAAAGCTTGTACCTCACTCTCTTTCACATTTTCAAGTTCCTTTAGAAGAATTTCTAATCCTTCCAATTCGGTTTCCAGCTCTGATATTCTATTAGTCTTCTTTTTAACGCGCCATATCACGCGGCCGTTGACCCTGTTTTTCCTTTATAGCTGCCTTCCTTGCAATTTCTTCTTGAGGAAGGTCGCTCTTCCGTGGGAGGTGGGATCCATAGGAGCTGCCAAAGACCGGTCTTTTGTTCAACCGTTTCCCCTCTCTGTAATAACTATTGTATTACTTGTACATGATTTCTCATTTCCAGCGTGCTCTTGAATTGAGGTAGATGGAATAACTGCAAATCCAAACAAAGAAAACATCAAACACTGGGCTACATATAAACAAAATAATATTGCAATCAAGTTCAATAAAAAAAAAGCAAACCAAACGTCTTAAGCGTCTTAGATTGACACATAACCAAACGAACTTTCCCACTTTCCTTGTGCTTAAGTAGCTTGACAGTTCCCATGCGACAAAGATGCTTCAGTCACACAAAAAATGGTTTCACACTTTCACCAAATAACACTAAGTACAGAATAACTCTTGAATAAGTTTGGTAAACACCAGCGCCGAAAATAACCTGAAGTTAGTGGACTTAAACAGGCGGATTACTGACATCGATTGCTGCCGCCGGCATGCAACAGAACAACAACATCGATACATTGTTCAATAAGAATTATATTAGCATATATAACACTTGCCATGTTGCATTTTAACCTAAATTCTCAAATACAAAGACATCCCAGACTCCAAGCTTATATGAGAAGTTAATTAATTAGAAAGAAGTTCAATATGCTTTAAAGTAAGAATAATCTCATTACCACTAAGTCTGCCTTGATGGACTCTAGCCACTCCACTTCAGTTTCTAAAATTGATGCTCGAGGTGCTACAAAATTTTTTCGAATACTACATTTCAAAAGAAAACAGAGAAAAACCAATACTCAATAGCATCACAGTTAAACTAAAGCTAAGATTCAGATATTCACATATTTACCCCCATACCTTCTCCAAAGAAGCAAGTCGATCCACAGTCAAAGCATCTGCTTGAACAGCTCCACAATCCAACAAAACCTATTACACCCGGCCAATAAGTAAAACAATTCTAACACAAACAAATAAAAGTAAAAGTGTGAAAACAAGCCATATCTTACGAATGAAGAGCCTAGGAAATTGAATTTCAGAAGTGAAAACAAAATCAGGAGCACCAGTAACAACATGTACATCATGTCCAGCTGATATCAAATGCCAGGTCACCTAAACAAATCTTACTTGATGATCAATAAATAAATAAAAAACAACAACAATGACATTCATTCATTCATATGTTACCTCGAAGACACGAGTCGTGGCGTGACCGAAACCATGACCGGTTATGTAGTAAGCAAATACAAGATGTTTTGGTGGAGTAGAAAGTTGATGATCATCATTATCGTTATCATTGATCCTCATTTTCTTTCTGTTTCTGTTTCTGCTGCAGAAATAAAACAATAATGAAATGAAAGTTTGATTTATATTGTTTTGGTTTGCAAAGGAATCGGGAAAAGAATCGAATAAGTTTTGGAGGTTTCCTTAAAACTGGCGAGTGATGGTTATTGAGTTCAAGTCTAAGTTTTATATATATATAGAGAGAGAGAGAGATCTGAAGAAGTGGTAAAGTGGCTTACAGATCTAGAAGAATGTGTTCGTGTTCTTCACCAGTAGTGACAGCTACTTCTTCGAGCTTGATAATAGGAGAGATCTGAGCACCAGTGTCTTCTTCCTCATTCGTTGTTGTTGTTTCTTCCTCTTTCTCAATTATTGGATCTGCTGTTCCTGAACTTGCCATATTTTATTATTACTGTGTACCTCTGTTCTTTAGAAAAGACGAGCCTCATTAAACCTAGGTTTCAGATTCGAGATTGAGAGAAGATTTTGGGTTTTGGGTTTTGTTTTATTTTCTTTTTTTCTCGGTAAAACATGTTAAAAGCTGAGTCAAAAAAATAAATTGGGATATATACTAACAAAAAACTTGATAAGTAACGGATATATTCGTAAGAAAGTTGGTAACAGATATATCCGTTAGAAATGAAAAAAGTGGTCTGTTAGGAATTGACCATTCTGGTGTAGTGTAACTACACCATGAATGAGTTTTGTGCTAAACCCACATCCTCATTTTTTCCATGCTTTTTCTCTAAAACTTATCCCAATCCACCATATCTTCCACAACCATTCACTTTTCCACACTTATTCACTAGGACACCCTCTCGTTCAAAGATGAAACATAAGGTGCATGCTCGGTTATGTTATCGGTCTATCCGACTTCGCTTTCATTCCACTAGGCTGCGTCGTAGGAAATCTTGGTGCTTGATTGTGTTTGGATATGTTTTCTGTGATATTTATTTATGGAACGATCCACAACTATTTCGGTTGTTGATATATGATAAACTGCATATTCATACATATATTTAGATAAAGTCTCGAGTATCTGACTATAAACGACTCAATTTTTGTGTTTGGTGCATTTCCTTTCATTTCCATATATTGGTGAATGCACCATTCAGATAACCGGGCCCTCCCTATGGAGTGTGTGGTTGTAAGTACCGGATCCTAAGTCCACGGTTCACATAATTCACGTTTTCCACTCTTGCATGTTTTCTTGGTTTTTGAGTCATGTTTCTCTATGGTGTGAATTATGTCTTTACTGCTTATTGTTTTCCTTTATATTAAACCTAATTCATAAAAATGTAAAAAAGTTTAAAGCTATAAAAATAGTAATCTAGCAAGTCTCGGGAATCTGACCTTAAAAGACACACGTTTTAAAACAAATTTTTACAAACCTGTTTTCAAAAATTTGTTTGGGGGTGGGGTGTTGGTTTTTCCATTCTTGATCACTCAAATTCCTATTCTTACCCCCACCTGCGCCCAAGTGGAGCGCGCCTGCGCCCTGACTTCCGTAGACCAGAAAATTTCCAACTTTCTGCGGGTTGTTCCCGTGTCATTTGCAGCTGTTCCAAAGCGTAGTTTCGAGATGACATCTCCTACAATAATACAGGAACAGTCTTTCGAAGATTTGTTCCCAAGCACTACTTATGGTGCTTGGACTCGCGAGGTGATCACACCGTAGGTCGGGAACGCTTATGGTTCTTGCTAGCATTTGTTCTTGGACTTGCCATGCCCATTTGAAATACAAGACCCATGGTGCTATTGGGTAGATAATATGTATGTCAGGGAGATAAGGTAAGTTTTAATTCCATTTAGTGTCCGCTTATGTCCCAAGCAATTTAAGTCCGTTAACCCCATAATGGGTGGAACTCTTATAGAGTTTGCGTCGGTTTTATATTAGTATGTTTTAACCTTGTTTTCTGAGATGTTCGAATTTCCGTGTTTCCATGGTACTTTTCTACCTTCTTTATTTAAATGCTTTGAGGACAAAGCATGCTTCTTGTTTGGGGGTGGGCATAGAAACACGTGTAATTAAGGCATCTGTTAGGATATAGATATGTATAATATGCACTTGTTTTCTAGTTAAAATTTCATAAATTCAAAAATATAAATAAAGTTATGTTATACACTTAGGAATATTGGTATTGTTTTCTTTCTCTATGCTCTTAACAATCTAGAAGTCTCACGTAGCTTTTGCATTAGAATAATTTTTAGAAACTTAGGTTAATATGTAGGTAATAATCTTTGCATCTATCTATAAATATATTACATGAGTATCTATGATTGTTAGCAGTAAGTTTCTGAAATCTAGGCTAGAGTACTTATTCTACAAATCCCGTGAGAATATAGCCTAAAGCCTTATAAGAGTGAAACATTTGAGAAATGACACAAGGGAGAAGTAAAATCGGGAGAGAAATCACACGTCCACTTGTTTGATCACTAAACCATATCCTAAGCGAGAATTTAGGCCTTCTTTGGATCGATATAGCCAAATTCAAACCTATGAATTATTTTCCGCTAGTAAGCCCCTCTGAGCCTTTCTTTAGCCTTTCATAAACCACAAATCCTTTACCCTGCTACAAAAACAAAACAAAATAAAAAAAAAAATAAACCTACCCAATTTAGAATAAGTCTGAGAGTAGAATGAGGAAGAAAGAAGAAGAGAAAAACCTGTGTAAACAAAAATTAGTTAGTTGCTTCAGAAAATAAAGAAAAAAAGTTTTCATCCAAAGAAAAGAAAAAAAAAATAGAAATAAAATAAAAACTCCAAAAAATAGAATAAAAGGAGTCAAAAGCCAAAGATATATATATATATATATATATATATATGGCTAAGGATGGAAACAAAGTGTAGAAGCAAAAGTAAATAACAAGGTTTTCTCTAGTTACATAATATGAAAACTCTATTATCTCAGACTTGTCCTTTTTGAATATCCATTTTCTTCCTTCTTAAACCATCTCCTAATCCCCAAAACACCTAATAAAGACCTCTAGCTCAATTAGGAATAGGTTAGTGTGATAGTAAGTGGCAGATGTGTTTGATCGACTCCGACTTCCTTTTGTGTCATTGAGATTGTAAGGTAAAGTGTGCCCACTACGCACTAGAGTAGCGAAACTTGAGTGGAAAAATCAGAGTGTTGTATCTTGACTATTATTGTGAGAACCTACTTAAGGACGCTATTCCGAGTTTCAGAAACGGACCTGCTATTGCATTTCATAGTATTACTCATTATATATATGTTTATTGTAGATGATTGATTATTATGCATATATTAGCTTAGGTCTTTGATTTGGTTATTCTTGTTCATAGCTAATGAGATGTATATATAATTTGGAGCATGAATAAGGAAACAATAGTTTTCTTTCTTAGTCATTGTAGTATAGATAAAGTTTGTGAGTACCTTCACTGGAAAACTCTCACGAGGCTATAACTCGTCCACTAGGGAATTCCTAGTGGTTTAAGGCCTTGTTGTATATGGTTAATGCAATCGCACTCAGCGAAATGAGAGTAGATAGAACTCCATTTTTGGTCACTTATGCTAATTTCTCATATTTCCTTGAGGACAAGCAAAATACTGTTTGGGGGTGGTTGATAAGAGCCCAAAATTGTAGTTTTAACCCCTTAATAATCATACTTTTAGACCAATTATGTGAATAATAAGTAAGAGTTAATACTGATTACGTGTTTTTATGCATTTCAGGCTTCAAAGTCCATTATGTGCAGAAATGTGCCACTTTAGCGAGATAAAGGAGCAATGGTTGGTTGCTAAGGAGTTCTGTGATTAAAGGCCAAGATTCAAGAAGACAAAGCCTTTCTAAAGCCCGGTCAAAGCTGAAAAGTCAAAGTAAATGCGGGCAGAAACAGCACACAAGTCAGCAGAACTTCCAAAGGCCGTATCTTTGGACTCAGACCTTGGAATGGGGCCTACCTTATGTCAAAATGACCGGCTCGGAAAGAGCTTTCCAATGGTCCAAGCCTTGACCCAATCAGAGGAGCAGAAGTGGACGAAAAGTCTGTTGAAGCTAACTGCAGCTGAAGAGGCCTTTTTGGACTGAAAGAATTGGGTTTTGGGCTTGATTCTCTGGCCCAAAACATGGCTCCAAGCCCATGCACGATTTTTGGATCTGAATGTATAAAAACCAAAGCTTCACTCTTTGTTAATGGTAGATAGTTAGACCTAGATTAGAATTAGATTAGTTAGCCTCCATTAATGAGTTTTAGAACTTAGTTTTAGAATTTCATTTTCTTGTTTTAGATTAATTTCTTGAATCATTGAATATCATTCATTAGATAAATAAAATAGTGATTATTCTTGTCATTTTGGTTTTTGTTATTTCAATCTATTAGATCTAGTTTTAATTCTTGTTGATTATCATTTCTTAGTTGTTAATTAGATTTTAATTATTCTTTAATTTAGATTAGTAAATTTCGAATCTTGATATTATGTTTAGTTTAGATTCATATGGAAATGATTCTTGAATGATTCTCGGCTAAACCTCCATTAGAGGGGTTGAGAAGCCTTGATGAAAGCTTGATTTCGATTATCGTAAAAGTCGCCGTCGTAATTTCTATTCCACTCTAGAAACGATTAATTAAGCCATGAGAATGGGTTTAATCGTTCACATGCTAGTTATGAATTGGTAGAAATGTCATGTGTAATTAGGGATTAGGAAGAACCAATTGTTCTGCGTAGCAGTTCAATTCGAATTACGACGATTCGTCGTTAGTGAGTTAAGTTGAGTTAAGGTGGAATCAATCCCCCCTAATTCCTTATTATAGAATCAACGTAGTATTTCCGTAGTTGAATCAATTATAGTTTGTATTTTGTGGGTAGTTGCATTGTAGTATAATTCCCCCCTCGTAAAACTCTCATTAGACTTAAGACCGAAAAATTAGACTATAAAATATTCCATGCTAGAGAACTAGGAGTGGAACGAATTTGTTACTCCACTCTATTTCGATAGAGTTGAGAGTAGAAACTTTGATAAACATATAGGCTCATAAGATAGTTTTAGTTTACTTACGTTTTGAGTTCATCGTTCATTTCGTAAGTAAACTATTCAATTTTACATTTTATCAAAATACTATGAGCCTATGTTCATTTCGTTCATTTCGTTCATTATCGACAAATGATTCATAGGCTCATACTATGAGCGTAGCAGTTCAATTCGGATTACGACCATTCGTCGTTAGTGAGTTAAGCTTTCATTACATTCTCTTGGAATCAATCCCCTCTCATTACATTTAAGTGTCCACGGAAATAATATGAGCCTATGTTTATCAAAGTTTCTACTCTCAATTCTATCGAAATAGAGTGGAGTAACAAATTCGTTCCACTCCTAGTTCTCTAGCATGGAATGTTTTATAGTCTAATTTGTCGGTCTTAAGTCTAATGAGAGTTTTACGAGGGGGGAATTATACTACGATGCAACTACCCACAAGATACAAACTATAATTGATTCAACTACGGAAATACTACGTTGATTCTATAATAAGGAATTAGGGGGGATTGATCCCACCTTAACTCAACTTAACTCACTAACGACGAATCGTCGTAATCCGAATTGAACTGCTACGCAGAACAATTGGTTCTTCCTAATTCCTAATTACACATGACATTTCTACCAATTCATAACTAGCATGTGTACGATTAAACCCATTCTCATGGCGAATTAATCGTTTCTAGAGTGGAATAGAAATTACGACGACTCTACGATAATCGGAATCAAGCTTTCATCAAGGCTTCTCAACCCCCTCTAATGGAGGTTTAGCCGAGAATCATTCTGCAATCATTTCCATATGAATCTAAACTAAACATAATATCAAGATTCGAAATTTACTAATCTAAATTAAACAATAATTAAAATCTAATTAACAACTAAGAAATGATAATCAACAAGAATTAAAACTAGATCTAATAGATTGAAATAACAAAAACCGAAATGACAAGAATAATCACTATTTTATTTATCTAATGAATGATATTCAATAATTCAAGAAATTAATCTAAAACAAGAAAATAAAATTCTAAAACTAAGTTCTAAAACTCATTAATGGAGGCTAACTAATCTAATTCTAATCTAGGTCTAACTATCTATTAACCAAGAGCTAAGCTTTTGTTTTTATACTTTCAGATCCAAAAATCGTGCATGGGCTTGGAGCCATGTTTTGGGCCAGAGAATCAGGCCCAAAACCCAATTCTTTCATTCCAAAAAGGCCTCTTCAGCTACAGTTGGCTTCAAAAAACTTTTCGTCCACTTCTGCTCCTCTGATTGAATCAAGGCTTGGACCATTGGAAAGCTCTTTCCGATCCGGTCGTTTTGACATAAGGTAGACCCCATTCCGAGGTCTGAGTCCAAAGATACGGCCTTCGGAATGTTTGCTGACTTGTGTGCTGTTTCTGCCCGCGTCGACTTTTCAGCTTTTGACTGGGCTTTAGAAAGGCTTTGTCTTCTTGAATCTTGGCCTTTAGTCACGAAACTCCTTAATAACCGACCTTTGTTCCTTTATCTCGCTAAAGTGGCACATTTCTGCACATAATGGACTTTGAAGCCTGAAATGCATAAAAACACGTAATCAGTGTTAACTCTTAATTATTACTCACATAATTGGTCTAAAAGTATGACTGTTACAGGGTTAAAACTACAGTTTTGGGCTCTTATCACCATGCAATTTTTGTTTAAGCTTAATTCATATAGATGCCATTTGTCCCTTGATCACAAACCTATCGCCACTTCAACCAGAAGAAGTATGCACTTTCAATGTACCAAATGCACCATGGAGACAACATCCAAACTTCGCATGGACTAATAATCCACAAACCCAACCACCTCCAGGTTTCAGTAAACCACCAAATACATTCAGACAAGGACAAGGTACTTATAACAATCAGAATAGAGCATTGGTTCCATCCCATTTTAACTAGAATTACCAAAACCCACCTATCAACAACCAAAGAGACCTGTTTCAAATTACACCATCAACTAGTGTCCAAACAGATAAGCCCACCGAGATAATGTTATTTGTCATGCAACAACAAACTCAAATCCTAGCATCCATGCAACAATATTTGCACTTGTTAGCCCAAGAAAAAACCCAAAAAGGTGTGTTCCTAGGACAAGCTATGCCAAACCCTAAATCAATAAACACAGCCTTTCTAGCAGCAAGTGATGTGAGCGAAGCTGGAGCACTAAAAATTCTTTCATGAAGATCCTATCTACGAGGATTAAATCCTCTTTTCCACGATGTATTCCTTCCCCATTCCATTCCACCTTTTTCTTTAAAGGGAATACATAAATAAGGTAACCAGACCTTCCATTTGGAGTGTGTGGTTGTAAGTGCCGGAGCCTTAGTCCACGTATATCTCGCATATTTTTTGTAAAACTTTTTTTACTCATCGTTTGAGTAAATGTAACCATAGAGAGCGAGTATACAAATTTTCTTTTCTTTATTTTACATTCTTATATAAGTTCTTTCCTTCAATCTTCACTATTGACGCTTGAGTAGTTTTTCCTCTATAAAGAAGAGATGTGAAACAAAGCAAAGGTAAGATGGTGATTGAGTGGAGGTGTCTTACGGTTCCTTTTCATGGTTGTTTTGCATGCTTCGTCTTATATAGGCATGCCAAACCATGGGATGGTTGACAATTGGAGCCCTTTTAATTCAAAAAAATTTCCTTCTGTGGGCGATTTCTAGTTGTTTTGAGTTTTGTCTTACAATCTAGTTGGAATGACTTTAACTAGGGCTAACTAAAGAGTAGGAGAGGAGAGACTAGATTATCTATAAATAGAGCTAGTCCTCTTCACTAGATTTGCCTACTTGCAAAACAAGAGGTGGAAGATCTAGGGAGGCCAAACTATGGGGTGGATCACTCTTCTCATAGTGATTTTTCTTAGTAGTTTTCTTTTTTTCTGTTATTGTTTTAAGTAATTTAGGAACAAAAAGAAAAAAGAAAAACCCTACTCTCACCATTTCATAAATAGTTGTTTTCTCCGTTCTATTAATGCAAGATTCTCGATACATAGTTATGTGATTTTCTAAAAACAAAATAGGCAATGAATTCTACACAAACCAACCCCTAGAAAAACGCACAGACCAACCCCTAGAAAAACACAATCCAGAGGTAGTTTAAGATCAGTTTTGCTTATTAAGGGTCGCCTATAGCACCACGCTATTCGCACGGGTCAGGACATTTCATGTCTTATGCAGTAAATCCCCTAACTCGCATAGCTGAAGCTCTATCTGTCTAGATTGGGTTCGCCCCAGAGCCAACACGAAAGTTGCCTAAGATTACCTGTTATGGTTTGTTTTCAAAAATCAAAGTAAAAAATCACAGCTTTTTTAGTACAAGTATCTTAAAACATATCTCCGTAGTTTTCAAAACTAGAAGATATAAAAATGAAAATTATATGCCCCGGAGTAACCAAAATGATACCGGATTCACATATAATTTTATCTTATTGTCAAAACCTCTATATGGTTAGAGATATCTTTTGCTTAGGAAAAAAAAAAAGACGAGGCGTCTCCAAACTAAAATTACACAAATAGAGTAACCCAAAGTGATACTATTCTCTATTTAATTCTATCTTTTGCCTCCACCTCTCTATTTGTCTCGAGAATCTGACGTTAAAAGACTCAAACTTGTACAAATTTTCAAAAATTCTTCCTTTCTTCTCAAAATCTTTTCCCTTCTCAATCTCTCTCTTTCTAAAGACCTTCAAATATTTTCAAAAATGTCTTCTGTTACGAACAAAAACCCTCCACCTAGCAATACTAGATGGATCAGTTTTAATTATTGTGTGCAAGAACTTCTTAGAGAACTGCAAATGCAGATATGGACACATATACCAAAATCCATTCCTAGTTTAGGTAAGAGTTCATACGTACATAAAAGACGAGTTATGAGAGAAGGCTAGTGCTCGAACTGTCAAACACCAACTTGTCCCGGTCTTCAACCTCATAGTGAAAATTTAGTTTTCAAGGTTTTCATGTGACAGCCGCCTGCGCACCGAACACAGCTGAAGAGAGTAATCCAACCATCTGGTTGGGATTGACTCAAGTTTTCAAAAACTTAAAAGTCTTGGGATTATGACTTAAAACAACCCACCTTTTAAAATTTTAGTCCAAACTTATTCAAAACCAAAAAAAATTAATTAAAATTTTTCCTTCTTTTGTTTGTATATATTTCTCTTCAGTTCTTTTTTGGTCTTTCCTTTTTTTTTTGTTCTTCTTCTACTGCTGGATATGAGTGTACCATATACCTTTGCGTAGCATTTTCGATGCTGATCATTTTGGTACCTCACAGGTCAAGATCGGATGAGTAACGTAGCACGGATCAGTTTTTTAAGTTGGCAAGGGACTAAGAACATGATTGGAATTACCTGATTTCATAAAGGTGTATCGCCATTTTTGCTAATGTTTCTATGGCAATCTATTTTCTTATCTCTTCATACTTTAAGGAGAAAGTTTAGTTCTATTTGGGGGTGGTATAGTAATATTTTGGAAAAACTAGATATTTTCTATATAGTAGATATAATAGTATATTTCTATTTGGGGGTGGTTGAAGCTTTCATATAGTGGTAAGTTCAAAGTATTTTAGTAAGGTTCACCATAAATTGTTTAGAACCTGGATGAATGGGAGTTATGAACGAGAAATGGTAGAAATCTTTAGCTTTTAGGACTAGTTTTTGTTAACTCTATTTGTATAGAAGAAAACTTGAAAAGACTTTGTTGAATGATTGATTGAAAACACAAACTTAAAGGAAATAACTTGATTAAAATGAAGAACGCAACTTGAAAGAAATAACTTGACTAAAATTAAGAACAAAACTTGAAAGAAATAACTTGATTGAAATGAAGAACAAAAAGTAAAACAACTTGAATGTCAATGACTTGAAAATTAAAATCCTACACTACTCCTACATAACACTAGAATAAGTCTAGGTGCTTTCTCTCCTCCTACTTTCTGGTTCTTATACCCCTACTTTTACAAAAGTCTTATTTACCCTCTCCATCTACAATCAAGACACCTCACCATGGTTGCTTTATTCTTTTCCTTTTTGCTTTTGCTTTTACTTTTTCATTTCTTCTTGATCAAGCTAGGTTTAGAGCAAGCCTTCTTTTGCGTCAAGGCCATCCATCTTTAGTCTTCTGAGTTAAGAATGTGACTTTCAATTCTCTTGTTTTGAGTCTTTGACCTTTAACCTTTGACTTTGAGTTTTTCAACACTTTTTCATAGAAGCTTCGAGTCTTTATAATAAGCGTAATAAGGCTCCTTTTGGTGCTAAGATGCAGCTTTTATGATCAGTGGTCTGAATTGCTCTGTAACCTGAAAAAGATAATAAAAACTATAAGTTGTCTTTTCATGATACGTAAGAAAGGTTGTAATGCAATAATGTAAGGGTAATAAAACACACATTTATTTAGGAGTTGATCACCACCCACAAATAGCATTTTGCTTGTCCTCAAGTAAGGATGAGAGAAAAAAAAAACAAATATCACAAATGAGTGATTTATTATTTATTATACTAATCTCATTTTGCAGAGTGCAATTATATGACCATATGCAATAGAACATTAAACCACTAGGAATTCCTTAGTGGACGAGCTTTAACCCTCATGAGAGTTTTCTAGAGAAGGTACTCACAACCTTCTTCTATCTAGTACAAAGGGTCTTCTTTCCTTACTTATTCTCAGGAATCTATATATCTCATTAGCGGGGAATAAGGACAAACTCCTTTGAACTTAGAATAACATATGTATAATAATTTAATCATCTAAAGATAAATGCAAAAACATGAGCAATGAAATGCAAAAGCAGAGTTGTTTTTTAAACTTTTGGAGAGCGTCCTTAAGGTGGGTTCTCACTGGGATGTGTTAAAACACAAACTCTCTGATATATTTACTCAAGTTTTGTTCTCTCAAATGCAGCAGGCATTTATATTCCTCACATACACGAATGACGTCCAAAGGAAACTGGGGTCGATTGATCACACTTGCCACTTACAATCACACCATCTTATTTCTAATTGAGCTAAAGGTCTTTTATTAGGAGTTACAGGGCTAGGGTGATGGTTTAAAAAGAAAAAGGAAGGGAAAAACAAAAATCTGATAAGTTGAGAAATTGGGTCTTCAAGATAATTATAACTAGAGAAGATCCTCGTTTTGTTCTTTGATTCCAAATTGTGATTCATTCTTTAGCCCTTTGGCTTTGTGACTCCATATGATTTTGAAATTTTTGGGAGTTCTAACTTTGCTTTTATTTCTTTTTGTTTTTGTTTCAAATATCGTCTCCTTTTGATTTTGAACTTTTGGGAGATTCAATTTTTTTCACTCCTTTGATTTTTTTGGAGTTTTGGTTTTTGATAGGTCTTTCTTTTCTTCTCTTTCTTTTCTTTTTGAAGCAACTAACTAATTTATTTTTGTACAAGGTCTTCTTTTCCCTTTTTCTGATATCCATCCAATTCTCAACTCGTCAACTGGGTAAGTTTTTTTATTATGTGTTGTAACGGGTTTGGGATTTATGGTGAAGAATAAAAAGGCTTTTAGAAATTGGTATAGACTCAAGAGGAGGGGTAACTAGAGGAAAACTATTTTTTTGGGTTTTTAATGTTTATTTGGCAATATCGATCCAAAAAGGGCCTAAATTCTCTCCTAGGATATGATGTGGTGATCAAGCAAGTGGACGTGTGGTCTTACTGTTCAGACATCCTTTGTGTCATTCAATAATCATTCAAATAAGGTTTTTCTCTAGATTCTCATAGGATATGGAACTTAATTGTTCTAACCTTGGTCTTGGAAACTCACTGCTATATACAATCAAATGTTTATACATGTCATTCATGAAAAGATGCAGAAACTATTATACGTATATTTGTCTAAGTTCGAAAAACGAATCCTTACTCTATTGCTATAATTAGACTTCTAAACTTTTTATTCATCATGGAAAAAGGAAACAAGACTTTTAATACTATACAGAAAAATAATTTTGGTCTTTTTTTCAAAAAATATATTAAGAAAGGAAGAAATATACTATTATATTTCATAAAAGAAAATGCCTAGCTTTTGCAAAATGTTACTATACCACCCCCAAATAGAAATATGATTTGTCTTCAAAGTATGAAGAGATGATGAAAGAGATTACCATAGAAACATGAGCAAAAAACGACGATACACCTGTATCTGTTCTTCATGACGAAAATATGCTACCCCCTAATAAGTTTGGGGCGTGGGTTGTTTGATATAGAACGAGAAATACATGGTTTATTGTACTAAGGATAATTATTCTACTATGAACTTTTTGGGTTTTTGTATTTTTGAAAACATATGTAATGCAACAGATCTAACATGCATGCATAATTATTATTACACTACGATTGAAGAAATAAAAAGTGCAAAACATAAAGTATGTAAACAACTATCTAAACGGACACATATGAAATGTGTGTGTGTCTGTGTTTGTGTTTGTGTGTTTTAAAGTAATTGTTTTTCTCAATCAAAATGTATCTCTAACCATATATAAGGTTTCTACACGAAGATAACATTATACGTTGATCTGGTATCATTTTGGTTACTCCAGGGCGTATAATTTTCATTTTTATATCCTCTAGTTTTGAAAACTATGGAGAGATATTTTAAGATACTCATTATTAAAAGTTGTGATTCTTAATGCTAATTTTTTAAAACAAACCATAACAGGTGATCTCAGGCAACTTTCGTGTCGGCTCTTTATCGAACCCAATCTAGTCAGACTGTGGCTTCAGTTATATGTGTTGGTTACAGCGCAAGACGTAATGGAAGGGTGTATCTTATTAGACACTAGTGGATGGTGTAATTGGAACTAGGTCTCTTTGGTTCTTGATTGGTGGATTTTAGTATTTCTGATTAAAAATGAGATGGAGTCAATGCTCTGTTCTGATTCTTGTTGATAGGGTTATATACTAAAAGCATTACTTTTGTATTAACTCTAATTCTTTATATTTTGAATGAGGATCATATGGGCAAATGTTATGCATATTATATATGTTATTAGTTATATGCATGTGTCTAATACTTTATGTTGTAGATGATATGGTGTGGACACACAAAAGATCATATCATCAGTACCTTATAAAGTATAAGTAATCGTTCACAACCTAGATGGATTTGGTCAAACCATTGGTACGGTTGTAGTATAATCTGGTATTGGTCTATCTTGACTATAGGATTACACTAGTACACTTTGTGTGTATTAAACAGGACCAAGTGAGGTTGTTTCTCCTTATACTGACTATATAAGAGAACAAATGCCTCTGTTATTATGGATGATTGTCCTCCTAATCCGGATATAATAACGGGCACTTACATGCATTGTACATTGCTTTAAATCATCAATGAGTGAGATTCATATATGAATCAACAAACTCGATGGATTGGGTAATGACATTGTATGTAAGGTGTGTTGTTGATTATAGAAGGAATCCGTGTCCCGCAAGAAGTCAGGTTGATGATGTCCCCTTGAGGAGCTCAAAAGATTGTCATGTAAACCCCGGGTGGATTTATTCTGACATGACAATGAAGTTGAGTGGTACTACTCAAGGATATAAGAAGTTGATTAATGTAGTTGTCAGTAACTTGACTTAATCAACGGACATTCGATATCTTAAACACGGAGAGATCAACGAGCATATAATATGGAGCCCATAAACGCTAACATGTAATTTGGGATTAGGGCAGTAGTGCAACAATGGCCTTTAGTGGAATAAGCTATTTGTTGACGGACTTGGGCCGTGTGTTATGGGCGAACATGGGAAGCCCAAGCCCGTCAGGAGGCCCAACCCTAATTTCTCCTCATGGTCCCTGTTGTAGCCTATAAATAGAATACTCTCTCTCTGGCCGAAATTCACTATTCACTGGATTAGAAAAAGAGGCAAGGAAAGATAGATCCAAAATTGGATCTAGCTTTGTGAGAAAGAAGGGGATTGGTAGATCGTTGCCCACACAACGTCCAATCTGTTCTAAAGGAATACAACAGAAGATCAAGGGGCTGATTTCGGATTTGATAAAGCTTTGATTCTCAGAGATTACATCTAAGCCGATTCTCAAAAGGTATGTTCTCTATTCAAAATTGTGAGAACCCCATTGATTCCGTTGCACGTGGGTTCTCGCGGTTTGTAGAAATTTTTGTTCTGAAATAACAGTTCCTATAGTTGTAGGTACCTTGTCCTTGTCTGAATGTATTCGGTGGTTTGACGTGATTAGTGAATGAACCCTGGAGGTGGTTAGGTTTGTGGATTAGTACTCCATGTATAATTTAGGTGTTGCAACCATGGTGCATTTGGTACATTGAAAGCTCAGACTTCTTCTAGTTGTGGTGATGATATGTTGGTGAGCAAGGGACAATTGGTATCTATAGGGTTTAAGCTGAGACAGGAAGTGCATGGTGATATGGGCGACCCTTAGTAACACATAACTAATCCTCAAACCGCCCTTAGAATAATAGAGATTGCTTACTTCTAATTGTTGCTCTGTGTGGAATCTAATCAGCTCCCAAATGTGCATTTTATTACCCTTATATTACTGTATTACAGCCCTTCTTAAGTTTAATGAAAGGACAACTCATAGCTTTTATTGCTTTTTTCAGGTTACAAAGAATTTCATACCACTTATCATAAATGCTGCGTCATAGCACCAAAAGAAGCCTTAATCACTCTTATTATGAAGACCATAAGCTGCTATGAAAAAGTGGTGAAAAAGTTAAAGTTAACGGTCAAAGTCAAAAGTCACAGTCAAAGGTCAAAGCCCTCAACTCAGAAGACCATAGATGGAGGCCCTTATCTCAAATTATGGCATTCTCCAAAACCTATCTTAATCAAAAAGAAATTAAAAAGCGAGAGGAAAAGCAAAAGCATAAAGTAAAGTGTGAGGTGTCTCAAATGTAATGGAGAAGGGCAAATTAGTAAAAGGCATAAAGTAAAGGTATATAAACTAAATATTGGGGAGAGAGAAGGCATCTATTGCATTTAGGGTCCAAACCATTTGGTTTGTAGGAGTAGAGAATGAACCTAGACTTAATCTTGTGTCATGTAGGATTTAATTTCTAGTCATTTTACTTTATTTTTCTTCATTTCAATCTTGTTATTTTGCTTTATTTCAATCAATCAATCAATCTTATTTTGTTGTTTAAAAAAAAAAAGGCAAGGCATCTCCAAATGAGAATTAAACAAATAAAGTAACTTAAAGTTATACTATTCTCTGTTTAATTCTATATTTTGCCTCCACCTCTCTATTTTGTCTCGAGAATCTGACGTTAAAAGACTCAAACTTGTACAAATTTTCAAAAAATTTCGTTCTTAAAAATCTTTCCCCTTTCGTTTAAATCTTTTCCCCTTCTCAATCTTTCTCTTTTCAAAAAACTTTCAAAAATGTCTTCTATAGCAAACAAAAACCCACCACCTAGCAAGACTAGATTGATAAGTTCCAATGATCGTGTGCAAGCACTTCCTAGAGAACTGCAGCTGAAGATATGGACATATATACCGAAAATCATTCCTAGTTTAGGTAAGAGTTCTTACGCACATAAGAGACGAGCTATGAGAGAAGACTGGTGCTTGAACTATCAAACACCAACTTGCATGCCCCGGTCTTCAACCTCATAATAATTCTATTTATAAAGTCTACACGTGTTATCCTCCAGTGCATTATGCTTGGAATAAGAGAGTAATCCAGCCATCTGGTTGGGATTGACTCAAGTTTTCCAAAACTTCTAAGTCTTGGGGATCTGACTTAAAACAACCCATCTTTTTAAATTCAGTCAAACTTATTCAAAACCTAAAAAAATTAATTAAAATTTTCCTTCTGTTATCTGTACATATTTCCCCACAGTTCCTTTTCGTTTCTTTCCATCATCTGTTTTTCATCCACCATTGGATGTGAGTGTACCCTATATCCTTACGTTGCATTTTCGATGTTGATCGTTTTGGTACCTCATGGGTCAAGATCGGATAAGTAACGAAGCGTTGATCGGCTTTTGAAGTTGGCAAGGTATTGAGAACAAGATCGGAATTTCCTGATTTCATTTGGGCTTGGGCCAAAAATTCAATTTCACTTAAAAAGCACGTGCGAGGCACGTTCCATCAAATCTACTTAGCCCACGTGACCACCCACATTCATCTTCTTCCTTTCAAAAATACCCACCCCTAGCCGCCTGATCAGCTCCTAAATGTGCATTACAGCCTTTCTTACATTTAATGAAGAGACAACTCATAACTTTTATTGCCTTTTTCAGGTTACAGAGAATTTTACACCACTTATCATAAAAGCAGCGTCTTAGCCCCAAAAGGATCCTTAATCACGCTTATTATGAAGACCAAAAACTGCTATGAAAAAGTGTTGAAAAAGTCAAGGTCAACGGTTAAAGTCAAAGGTCAAAGCCCTCAACTCAGAAGACCATAGATGGAGGCCCTTATCTCAAAATATGGCATTCTCCAAAACCTATCTTTGTCAAGAAGAAATAAAAAAGGAAAAGCAAAAGCAAAAGCATAAAGTGAAGTGTGAGGTGTCTCAAATGTAATGGAGAAGGGCAAATCAGTAAAAGGCATATAGTAAGGGTATATAAACTAAAAATGAAGGAAAAAGAAGGCATCCATTGCATTTAGGGTTCAAACCATTTGGTTTGTAGTAGTAGAGAATGAACCTAGACTTAATCTAGTGTTATGTAGGATTTAATTTCTAGTCTTTTACATTTTCATGTCTTTACTTTATTGTTCTTCATTTCTTTCATTTCAATCTTGTTATTTTGCTTTATTTCAATCAATCAATCAATCTTTGTTGTTGTTCTTTGTTTCAATACATCATTTCAATCACTTTCTTCCAATGTTTTCATGTCCTTTAAATCTTCAAGCAACTTAAGTTTTCATGTACGTTCTTCATTAGCTAAAAACTAAACAAGTTCTAAACTAAGGGTCTACCTTCCTTCTTCTTCAACTCCCACATTCAAACTCTAAACAATCTAGGATGAACCACATTCAAATCAACTTTGAAGATATTGCTCAATATACAACTTCAAATGGTGCCGCCGTCATGGATTGAAGGAGCAAGAGTGCTTGGTTGAGCATTTAAGGAGGAAGCACCATTCTCACCTTTCCATTTCTTTTTTTTTTTTTAATTTTTCATTGTTTTTAATTACTGACTTACTTTTTTGCAAATCAGCGTTCAAGATCAACAAGCTGGAGAGGAGCTGAAGCTGGACAAGAAAACCGACAAACTTTCACTGAAACTGGACGGGCGACCGCGACCTATCCGGCAGGCGACCACTTAGGCACCTCCACACACGCGTGTCCAATTTTTTGCCAGTTTAGTTTTTTTTTATGTATAGTTGCACTCCAGGCCCGGATTTTGTAATAAAGTAGGATAAATCAATGGAACTTGTTTGTAATAGTTAAAGATAAAAAGAAAAATGAAAACAATTATGAAAAATGGTTTTTGATTGATTTTTTTGGATGAACATGAGTTGAACTTGGTTGATGAGGGTGTATACTTACCAAGGGATTAGAGTTTTCATTGCCCTAGGAATTTCGAGTGTGCAAGGCAAGTTGTGAATCATCGCTCGCACACTTTGAATCAACTTGGTAATCAACACTCTAAGTCTAATTAACTCTAGTTAATCTAGATTATCAATCTAAACTAGTTAATCTATTAGATTAGTATAGTATTAGTTTAGTTTTAAGTTTTGGGCCCTTGAAGGCAAAGTTGTTTAATTATCAAAAACCCAATTTGTGGGCTTTTTAAGTGGACCTTTATTGTAACTTAAAACAGGGTAAAGCTCAAAAGGTTGGGCCTGATGCTCAGATAACGCGCCAACCCACGTCGCCCTCTCCTCAAGCAGCGTGTAAGCACGACTTGAGAGGTAAATTCTAAACATCCTCAAAGCCCAAGTAAGAGGATACCTTGTGTGTTCAGGCATGCTTACATGATTGTTTGAAATTTAATTTCCACACTGTAATTTACATTCGGGCATAAGGCTAAACCCGGCCCACGTAACAACCATTGGGAAGTCAATCCCCAATGTAGGTAAATTGGACGTTCCTTGATTCTTGAATCCCTAAAGCAAAAAAATGAATTAAAATCAATCAACTAGAGCCCGAAGTAGTCACGCTCCTCCAGAAAATGACAAAAATATAGCCACGAGGATTTATAGTAATCAGTTACCAGATTCTGGTGGACCAACTACCTTCCTCACTCCTCTCCCCCAAATTCATCATGAGTGAGATTCTTGGTAGCACACCACTTAGTGAAGCGACTGCCTACTCTTCTGAGACATCTAGTAGAGCCATCCTAGTCTCGCGCCCAATTGTTCCCTTGAACAAGGCATAGTAAAATATAGACCAAAGCAAATATTTTTAAAAAAAAAATGAATTTCTACTGTTTGTGCATCATCATTGATTGAGCTTTCTTGTCTTATCAATATACATCACAACCATCATGGGATTAAAATGCAAACCCAGAACCTTGTTCTTTTTGCAGTAGTCCTTATCATTGGTTATCCTATTGTCCATCATATACTGAATTCGAGTCTACTACGGGAAATCCTTACGATTACGAACATCAATTTTCAAACTTCCCAAGTACCCAATACACTCAAGAGCTTTCTAGTCATGCCGACAATTCATGGAGTTCTACCATAAATAGTCAACCACCATTCATATATCCACCTGGTCAGTCAGAGTACGGTTTCACTCAAAACCAATTACCATTCACATCACCATCCATATCAAATTCATATTCCACTCCACCATCCATCACAGACCAACTCTACTAGGAAATGGCCAAGCAAACAATACTAACTCAACAAATAGCAACTGCATTATGTTTTCTCCAATCCGACATAAAAGATGCCACTTCTGAGACTAATATTCTTCCCACCAGTCTAGAACCCAACCAACAAGAGAAACAAGGTGTTACTATAACAAAGCCCATTGCTAAAGCCCATCCTGATACTCATGACCATTAAAAACCCATCATCATCCACCTGATTATTGTGAGAATTCCAAATCTTATGATGATGACTATAGGCCCAAAGTCACAGTTTCTCTCATATGTCTTAATGCATCATCACCCATAAATGAGAAAACTCTGGCAGAAGAAACTCAAGAGCATGTATTGGACTCGACACACTTGGACAATGGCATTGAGAAAATTTATGAAGATCTAGGCAGAGAGGACAAAGAAAATGAAGTACTTAGAAAAGAGGGAATAAAATCTATGATGGAAAGTGGATTTCAATGTAGTTTGGCAGTTAAAGACTTATCGATGGAACAAATCTGTGACATCCTTACTATTTCAGATATGAACCATAATCTTGTGGAAACGCCAAAACTAGATGAAGAATTCTCTGAGTCTTTGAGATCATTTGAAGAACCACCACCCAACCATCACCATCCCAATTTAACACCTCTCGAAATCCAACCTCTATTCATCAAAAATCCACCAATTTCTGAGGACAGCACCACGAAACCATTTCAAAGAAACCTCAAAATCGTACTTAAGCCAATTGCCTTTTAGATCATTCATAATTTTCTAAACCTTCCCAGTAAAGAGACTTTGCCCAATATACAAACGCAAGAGTCTATCATTTCAGTAGTTGAGAAACCTGGTATGTCATATTCTCCATCAATTGAGCCTCATGAAGGACATATACTACTAGCCACTCACTCTTTTGGACAATTCAAACTTGACGGGATATTGCATAAGTTCCATGATGGGTTACACAAGCATTCTCTTATCATTTTGCATCTTACCCTCCAAATACATCATTTCATTCTGTTTGGGGGTGTATATTTTCATATGGTTTTCTATAAAGATCCCCAACTGTTTAGGTTATTAGTATATAGTTAACAGCATATCATCCATTTTATGCATAGTCTTGGGGAATCTGACTTAAAACGACCCCACATATAGTCTTGAATATCTTACTATAAAATATTCATGTTATGTTTTCTCAATGCATTCCATGGGAGTGCATCATTAAGGTAATCGGACCACTCCATTTGGAGTGTGTGGTTGTAAGTGTCGAAGCCTTAGTCTACGTATATCTTGCATATTCTTTGTAAAACATTTTTTACTCGTCGTTTGAGTAAGTGTGATCCTGTGGAGCGAGTATACAATTTTTCTTTTATTAATTTTACATTTCCTTTTCAAAATAGTTGTTTTTCTTCGTTCTCAGAATAGATGATTCTCAATACATCAATAGTGATGTGATTTTCCAAAAAATAAAATGGACAATGGATTCCACATAGACTAACCCTTAGAAGTATGCAATCTCCATTCTTCTAAAAGCAGTTTGAAGATCTGTTATGTGTTACTAAGGGTCACCCATATCACCATGCACTTTCTGTCTCAGCTTAAACAATATAGATACCAATTGTCCCTTGCTCAACAACATATCATCACTTCAACCAAAAGAAGTCTGTGCGTTCAATATACCAAATGCACCATGGAGGCAACACCCTAATTTCACAAACCCACCCACCTTCAGGTTTCAATAACCACTTCAAACCACCAATTACATTCAGACAAAGACAAAGTACCTACAACAATCAGAACAGAGCATTGGTTCCATCCCATTTTAACCAAAACTATCCAAAATCCACCAAAGAGACCTAGTTCCACCACCCACTACTGTCCAATTAGATAAACCCTTCCATTACGTCTGGCACAGTAAATCCCCTAACACACATAACTGAAGCCACAATCTGACTGGATTGGGTTCAATAAAGAGTCGACACGAAAGTTGCCTGAGATTACCTGTTATGATTTGTTTTCCAAAGCTTAGCATTTAGAATCACAGCTTTTTTAGTACGAGTATCTTAAAACATCTCTCCATAGTTTTCTAAATTAGAGAATATTAAAATGAAAATTATACACCCCGGAGTAACCAAAATGATACCGAATCAACGCATAATTCTATCTTCTTGTCAAAACCTCTATATGGTTAGAGATACCTTTAGATTGAGAAAAACAATTACTCTAAACACACACACACACACACACACACACACACACACACACACACACACACACACACACACACACACACACACACACACACACACACACACACACACACATTTCATATGTGTCTGTATATATAGTTGTTTACATACTTTACATTAAAAACTTTTTAGTGTAATAATAATCATGCAAGCATGTTAAATTTTTTGCATTTCATTTGTTTTCAAAAATACAAAAACCCAAAAAGAATTCATAGTAGAATAATTATCCTTAGTATAATAAACCATGTATTTCTCGTTCTATATCAGACAACTCACACCCCAAACTTATTTGGGTGGATGGGGAGGGGCATATTTTCATCATGAAGAATAGAATACAGGTGCATCGCTATTTTTGCTCATGTTTTTATGGTAATTTCTTTCTTTATCTCTTCATACTTTGAAGACAAAGCATAGTTCTATTTGGGGGTGGTATAGTAATACTTTGCAAAAACTATGTATTTTCTATATAGTATATATAATAGTATAGTTCTTCTTTTCAAAAAAAAAATTCGAAAAAGACCAAAAATATTTTTCTGTTTAGTATTAAAAAGTCTTGTTTCCTTTTTCTATGATGAATAAAAAGTTTAGAAGTCTCATTATAGCAATAGAGTATAGATTCGTTCTTTGTACTTAGACTAATATACGTACAATAGTTTCGACATCTTTTCATGAATGTACATCAGCATTTGTTTGTATATAGCAGTGAGTTTCTAAATCCAAGGTTAGAACAATTAATTTCCATATCCTATGAGAATCTAGCCGAAAGCCTCATCTAAATGATTATTGAGTGATGACACAAAGGATGTCCAGATAGAAGGACCACATGTCCACTTGCTTGATCACCACGCCATATCCTAGGAGAAAATTAAGGCCTTTTTTGGATCGATATAGCCAAATAAATGTTAAAAACCCAAAAAGATAGTTTTCCTCTAGTTACCCCCCTTGAGCCTTCACCATTTTCAAAAAAAAAAAACCTTTTTATTCTTCACAAAAAATTTCTAACCTGTTACAACACATAATAAAAAGCTTACCAAGCTGACAAGTTGAGAACTAGATGGATATCAGAAAAAAAGAGAAGAGCAGACATTGTACAAATACATAACAGTTATTTGCTTTAGTCAAAAAAAAAAAAAAAAAAAAAACCATCAAACACCAAAACTCCAAAAAAATCAAAGAAGTCAAAAATCGAATCCCCCAAAAGTTCAAAATCAAGGGGAGACAATATCATAAACAAAAAAAAAAAGAAACAGAAGCAATGTTAGAACTCCCAAAAATTCAAAATCATATGGAGTCACAAAGCCAAAAGGCTAAAAAAATGTATCAAAATTCGGAAGCAAAAGAACAAAATGAGGTTCTTCTCTAGTTACAAGTATCTTGAAGACCTAGTTTCTCAACTTATCAGATTTTGTTTTTCCCTTCTTTTTTCTTTCTAAACTATCACCCTAGCCCCGTAACTTTTAATAAAAGTCTTCTAGCTCGATTAGGAATAGGGTAGTGTGATAGTTAGTGGCAAACATGATCAATCGACCACCCCAGTTTCTTTGGACGTTATGTGAGTATGCGAGGAATATAAGGGCCCACTGTACTTTAGAGAATGAACCTTGAGTGAATCTATCAGAGAGTTGTGATTGCAACACACCCCTGTGAGAACCCACCTTAAGGACGCTCTCCAAAAGTCTCGAAAATGACTTTGTTTTTGCATTTCATTGCTTATATATGTTTTGCGCATTTATCTTTAGCTGATTAAATTACTATACAAATGTTATTCTAAGTTTAATAGAGTTTGTTCTTATTACCCGCTAATGAGATGTATGGACTCCTGAGAATAAATAAGGAAACCAGACCCTTTGTATTAAATAGAAGAAGTTTGTGAGTACCTTCACTGGAAAACTCTCACGAGGCTTAAAGCTCGTCCACTAGGGAATTCCTAGTGGTTTAAGGCCTTGTTGCATATGGTCAATGCAATTGCACTCTGGGAAACGAGATTAGTATAACTTATAATAAATCACTCATTTGTGATCTTAGTTTTTTCTCTCATCCTTGCTTAAGGACAAGCAAGATGCTATTTTAGGGTGGTGATCAGCTCCCAAATGTGCATTTTGTTACCCTTATATTACTGCATTACAGCCTTTCTTACATTTAATGAAGAGACAACTCATAGCTTTTATTGCCTTTTTTAGGTTACAGAGAATTTTATACCACTTATTATAAAAGTTATGTCTTAGCACCAAATTAAAATGAGCCTTAATCACGCTTATTATGAAGACCAGAAGCTGCTATGAAAAAGTGCTAAAAATTCAACGATCAATGGTCACAGTCAAAGGTCAAAGCCCTCAACCCAGAAGACCAAAGATAGAGGACCTTATCTCAAAATATGGCATTCTCCAAAACCTATCTTGGTCAAGAAGAAATCAAAAAGCAAAAGGAAAATCAAAAGCATAAAGTGAAGTGTGAGGTGTCTCAAATGTAATGGAGAAGGACAAATCAGTAAAAGGCATAAAGTAGGGGTATATAAACTAAAAGTGAAGGAGAGAGAAGGCATCTATTGCATGTAGGGTCCAAACCATTTGGTTTGTAGGAGTAGAGAATGAACCTACACTTAATCTAGTGTGATGTAGGATTTAATTTCTAGTCTTTTACATTTTCATGTCTTTACTTTATTGTTCTTCATTTCTTTCATTTCAATCTTGTTATTTTGCTTTATTTCAATCAATCAATCAATCTTTGTTGTTGTTCTTTGTTTTAATACATCATTTCAATCACTTTCTTCCAATGTTTTCATGTCATTTAAATCTTCAAACAACTTAAGTTTTCATGTTCTTCATTAGCTAAAAACTAAACAAGTTTTAAACTAAGAGTCTACCTTCCTTCTTCTTCAACACCCACATTCAAACTCTAAACAATCTAGGATGAACCACAGTCAAATCAACTTTGAAAATACTTCTCAATAAACAACTTCACCGCCCACACCTGCTCGCAACCGCCCTCTTCTACCTCGCGACCACTTGCTCACCTGCCCACCACCCAATATTTTCACAGTCTGCTCCATTTTCAACTCTCATTCCAACTCAAAATCCCAATTTTATCAATCCCTACTCTAAATGGCTCGAGTTCTTAAAATTGTGCTAGAGCAAAATTTTCAAACCCTCTTCAATTCCGATCTATTTGAAGTGCACTTCAAGGCTGAGATTAGAAGAAGAGGATGGGGACCATTGGTTTTGTTGGAAGGTACGGCTTATTCTCCTTCTCTTACCCTTTCATTTTATAATTGTATGCTTAGAGGGGAGGATGACCGCATCACGGTTGTCAAGGATGGTCACTCGCTTGAGCTTACCAAGGAGGTGGTGAGTGGAGTTCTGGGGATTCCTCTGAACACTTATGTTTAGATGGAATAGTCCCCGGACAACAAGACCATCGATGTGTTAATGGTAAAGACACTTCTCGAGGGGGTGAAAACCCCAAGTCTCTCCTTGGCGTTTCACGGTTATTTGTGAAAGAATCGATTAGCGATATCTCGATTGAGCGACTTACAACCTGCTAGGCTCAGCCAAGCCATCTGATATTAGTAAGGCGATGCTCCATATTCTATGGATTCTTCAAGAGCAGAAGAACAGCTTCTGCATCGTCACCTTTATTTAGGAGCAACTCTGTAAACCCAAGAAGTCCACCGCTCCTCTACCAGTGCTGGTCACCAGGATCTATGCCCACTGCATCCATAAATTATGGCTTCCACCTGCTACCAGAACCGCTGAGCAAGCACGCCCGACTGAGAAAGTGGACTACTTCGCTGAAGATGCCACTCGACAGTTCACTCAGCCCATGAACGGAATTCACTTCCTCCATGGAGGCTAGAGGATTCTGCATTCGTATCTCCACCAGCTCAGGCAAACTCTAGGGAACATCATAGCTAAACAGCAGACCATCAGTGCAGAATAACAGACCTTCAGAGAGGAGCAGCGGTCCTTCCAGTAGGAGCAGCGACGTTTTCAGCACAGTGTCACTAGAACACTCCACGTAGAGCATTAGAGACGCGCTCCCACATAGTGATAGACATGTTAGGACCCGACGTCATTAGGGAGAAGGATCTTCTAGACGTCGAGACGACTCACGCGTGAATTCTAACTAGGAAACTCCCTAGTGTATAGATAGTTTATAGTCTATGTTTTATGTTTTATTTTTCTTTATTACCACATTTAGTATAAGCTTGATTATATGTTTAATATTATATATGCTTGTTTTAATTGTTTTCTTGTGGAATTTGGTATATGAGTAGAAGGTAAAACATATACTTCATGCCAAAATTTTCCATTTTTCTTTCATGCATTTCAATTATGTTTTCAAAAATACAAAAACCCAAAAAGATTTCATAGGAGAATAATTATCCCTAGTATAATAAACCATGTATTTCTCGTTCTATATCAAACAACCCACACCCCAAACTTATTTGGGGGTGGCGTATTTTCATCATGAAGAACAAAATACAGGTGCATCACATTTTTGCTCATGTTTCTATGGTAATCTTTTTCCTTATCTCTTCATACTTTGAGGACAAAACATAGTTCTATTTGGGGGTGGTATAGTAACATTTTGCAAAAACCATGCATTTTCTATATAGTAGATATAATAATATATTTTTTCCTTTCTAAAAAATTTTTTTTTGAAAAAGACCAAAAATATTTTTCTGTTTAGTATTAAAAAGTCTTGTTTCCCTTTTCTATGATGAATAAAAAGTTTATAAGTCTCATCATAGCAATAGAGTAAAGATTCGTTCTTCGTACTTAGACTAATATACATATAATAGTTTCTAAATCTTTTCATGAATGGCATGCATTATCATTTGTTTGTATATAGCAGTGAGTTTCCGAGACCAAGGTTAGAACAATTAATTTCCATATCCTGTGAGAATCTAGCCAAAAGCCTTATCTGAATGAATATTGAGGTAATGACACAAAGGATGTCTGGATAGAAAGACCACACGTCCACTTGCTTGATCACCACGCATATCCTAAGAAAGAATTTAGGCCCTTTTTGGATCGATGTAGCCAAATAAATGTTAAAACCCTAAAAAAAATAGGTTTTCCTTTAGTTACCCTTGAGCCTTCACCCTTTTCTAAAAACCTTTTTATTCATCACCAAAAATTCCTAACCCGTTACAACACAGAATAAAAAGTTTTCCCAACTGACAAGTTGAGAACTGGATGGATATCAGGAAAAGAGAAGAGAAGACCTTGTACAAAAATAGAATAGTTATTTGCTTAGAAAAGAAAAGAAAAAGAAATAGAAGAAAAGAAAGACCCATCAAAAACCAAAACTCAAGAAAAATAAAAGGAGTCGAAAATCGAATCTCCCAAAAGTTCAAAAACAAAAAGAACCAAACCGCAAAGTTAGAACTCCCAAAAATTCAAAATCATATTGAGTCACAAAGTCAAAGGGCTAAAATAATGTACCACAATTCGGAAGTAAAAGAACAAAACGAGGTTCTTCTCCGGTTATAAGTATCTTGAAGACCCAGTTTCTCAGCTTATCAGGTTTTGTTTTTCCTTCCTTTTTTTTTTCCTAAACCATCTCCCTAGCCCCATAACTCCTAATAAAAGACCTCAGGCTCAATTAGGAATAGGATGGTGTGATAGTAAGTGGCAAGCGTGATCAATCGACCCCGGTTTATTTAGACATCATCTAAGTATGCGAGGAATATAAGTGCCCGCTGCACTTGAGAGAACGAACCTTGAGTGATCTATCAAAGAGTTATGATTGCAACACACCCCTGTGAGAATCCACCTTAAGGACTCTCTCCAAAAGTCTCAAAAATAACTCTGCTTTTGCATTTCATTGTTCATGTTTTGCACCTTTATCTCTAACTGATTAAATTACTGTACATATGTTATTCTAAGTTCAAAGGAGCTTGTCATTATTCTCCGCTAATAAGATGTATGGACTTCTGAGAATAAATAAGGAAACAAGACCTTTTATACTAAATAGAAGAAGTTTGTGAGTAGCTTCACTAGAAAACTCTCACGAGGCTTAAAGCTTGTCCACTAGGGAATGCCTAGTGGTTTAAGGCCTTGTTGTAAATGGTCAATGCAATCGCACTCTGCTAAACAAGATTAGTATAACTTATAATAAATCACTCATTTGTGATCTTAGTTTTTTCTCTCATCCTTGCTTGAGGACAAGCAAGATACTATTTGGGGGTGGTGATCAGCTCCCAAATGTGCATTTTATTACCCTTATAGAGAATTATAGCCATTCTTACATTTAATAAAAGGACAACTCATAGCTTTTATTACCTTTTTCAGGTTATAGAGAATTTCATACCACTTATCATAAAAATTGTGTCATAGCACCAAAAGGAGCCTTAATCACACTTATTATGAAGGCCAGAAGCTACTATGAAAAAGTGCTGAGAAAGTCAAAATCAACGGTCAAAATCAAAGCCCTCAACTCAGAAGACCAGATATGGAGGCCTTTATCTCAAAATATGGCATTCTTTAAAACCTATCTTGATCAAGAAGAAATCAAAAAGGAAAAGGAAAAGCAAAAACATAAAGTAAAGTGTGAGGTGTCTCAAATGTAATGGAGAAGGGCAAATCAGTAAAAGGCATAAAGTAAGGGTATATAAACTAAAAGTTAGGGAGAGATAAGTCATCCATTGCATTTATGGCCCAAGCCATTTGGTTTGTAGGAGTAGAGAATGAACCTAGACTTAATCTAGTATCATGTAGGATTTAATTTATAGTCATTTATTTTTCAAGTCATTTTACATTATTGTTCTTCATTTCTTTTCATTTCAATCTTGTTATTTTGCTTTATTCCAATCAATCAATCAATCAATCTTATTTTGTTGTTCTTTGTAAATCTTTATTTCAATACTTTCTTTCAATGTTTTGAATCATTTCTATCTCAAACAACTTAAGTTTCAATGTTCTTCATTCATAAACTAAAACACTAGACAAGTTCTAAACTAAGAGTCTACCTTCTTCCTTCAAACTCCCAACATTCAAACTCTAAACAATCTAGGATGAACCACATTCATATCAACTTTGAAGATACTCTAAACAATACTACTTCAGAATCCATTGCCTATTTTTTTGGTTTTAGAAAATCACATGACTATTGGTGTATCGAGAATCTTTCATAATGAGAATGGAGAAAACAACTGTTTTGAAAAAGAAATGTAAAATGAAGAAAAAGAAAATTGTATACTCGCTCCATAGGGTCACATTTACTCAAACGACGAGTGAAAAGTGTTTTACAAAGAAAATACGAGATATACATGGACTATGGTTCCGACAGTTACAACCAAACACTCCAAGAGGATGGTCTGGTTACCTTAAGGATGCACTCCCATGGAATGCATCGAGAAAACATAACATGAATCTTTTATAGTTAGATATTCAAGACTATATGTGGGGTCATTTTAATTCTGATTCCCCAATGATATGTATAAGATGGATGATATGTTGTTAACTATATACTAATAGTCTAAACTGTTGGGAATCTATCCAGAAAAACATATTAAAGTAATTACCCCCAAACATAATGAAATTATGCATTTGAAGAGTAAGATATAGAATGATAAGAGAATGCTTGTGTAACCCATCATGGAATTTCTATAATAACACGTCATAGTTGACTTCTCCAAAAGAGTGAGAGGTTGGTAGTAGACATCCTTCATGAGGCTCAATTGATGGGGAAGAGGACATATCAGGTTTCTCAACTACTGAAATGATAAACTCTTGTGTTTGTATATTAGGCAAAGTCTCTTTACTAGCAAGGTTTAGGAAATTATGAGTGATCTCAAAGGCAATTGGCTTAAGTGCGAATTTGAGTTTTCTTTGAAATGGTTTTGTGGTGCAGTCCTCATAAATTGGTGGATTTTTTTATGAATGGAGGCTGGATTTCAGGAGGTGTTAAATTGGGATGGTGATGGTTGGATGGTGGTTCTTCATATGATCTCAAAGACTCAGAGAATTCTTCATCTAGGTTTGGCGTTTCCATAAGATTGTGGTTTATATCTATAATATTAAGGATGTCACAAATTCACTCCATCGATTAGTCTTTAACGACCAATCTAAATTGAAATCCACTTTCCGCCATAGATTTTATTCCCTCTTTTACAAGCACTTCATTTCTTTTGTTCTCTCTACCTAGATCATCATAAATTTTCTCAATGCCATTTTCCAAGTATGTCGAGTCCAATACATGCTCTTGAGTTTCTTCTGCTAGAGTTTTCTCATTTATGGGTGATGATGCATTAAGGCATGTGAAAGAAATTGTGACTTTGGGCATATAGGCATCATCATAAGATTTGAAATTCTCACGATAGTTAGGAGGCAGTTGATGGGGATTTAATTGGTCAGAAGTATCAGGATGGGATTCAGCAATTGGCTTTGTTATAGTAACACCTTGTTTCTCTTTTCAGTTGGGTTCTGGACTAGTGGAAAGAATATTAGTCTCAAATGTGGCATCTTTTGAATCAGATTTGGGAAAATATAAGGTAGTTGCTATTTGCTGAGTTGATATTGTTTGCTTGGCCATTTCCTGGTAGAGTTGGTCTGTGATGGATGGTGGAGTGGAATATGAATTTGATATGGATGGTAATGTGAATGGTAATGGATTTTGGATGAAATTGTACTCTAACTGACCAGGTGGATATATGAATGGTGATTGACTATTTATGGTGGAACTCCATAAATTGTCAACATGATTAGAAAACTCTTGAGTGTATAGGGTACTAGGGAAGTTTGAAAGTTGATGAAGTTCGTAATCGTAAGGATTTCCCGTAGTAGACTCAAATTCGGTATATGATGGACAATGGGATAACCAGTGATAAGGACTACCGCAAAAAGAACAAGGTTCTAGGTTTGCATTGTAATTCCATGACGGTTGCGATGCATATTGATAAGACATGAATGTTTAATCAATGATGATACACAAATAGTATAATTTTTTTTTTTTTTTTTTTTTAAATATTTGTTTGGTATATAAGTTACTATGCCCTGTTCAAGGGAACAATTTGGTGCGAGACTAGGATGGATCTACTACACAGCTCATAAGAGTAAGCAATCACTTCACCAAGTGGTGTGCTACCAAGAATCTCACTCACGGTGAATCTGTGGGAAGGGAGTGAGGAAGGTAGTTGGTCCACCGAAATCTGGTAAATGATTACTCAAAATCCTCGTGGCTATATTTTTGTTCTTTTCTGGAGGAGCGTGACTACTTTAAGCTCTAGTTTATTGATTTTAATTTATTTGTTTGGTCTAGTGCTTCAAGAATCAAGCAACATCCGATTTATCTACATTATGGAATGTGACACTAGTAGATCGTGGTTTGAGTTGGGGTTTTTGTTAATCATCTTAAATCTAAGTGGGAATAAGGGTGATGGAGAAAACCCCACCTTTTTCTTGATTCCTCTATTGTTTTTCTTTTTGTTTTTTATGTAAAATGAAGTTAAGAACTAGCTATTGTTGTTTTGATATTGAAAACATGGAAAGAATAGTTGTTTCATAATGAAAAGCATGAAGAACTTGATATGAACAAAGTAACTTGGTTAGCAAGTTATACTCATTTGATTGATTCAAATGAGTTTAACCAACTTTGGTTGGGTGAATGAATGAAATAAAAGATGTTTTGAAGAACTATTGTTATGAAAAACAATATAACACAACTTGAATGGAAGAAAAACAATAAGATTCAACAAAGCTTCAAGCTTTAAGTAATGAAAATGGAAAATAAGGTAAATAACAATTAAACTATTAATTTTAAACATATTAATCTACTCCTAATTACCAAAGATTAATTATAGGGTAAGTTCTATCTCCTCTCACTTTGGCTTATATACTACACCATTTACATATTACAACTTTGCACTTAACCTTTAGAAATAAAACACCTCATTAAGGTTTAGGTGTCTTCTTGAACAAGCTTGCTAATGATCCCCACTTTTGAGTTGAGGACATAATTTTTGGTCTTTTGGGTTAAGGAGATGATCTTCCGTCTCTTGGTTTTGAGTCCCTAATTGTTGACCGTTGACTTTGACCTTGACATTTTGGGACTTATTCTCCTAAGCTGGAATCTTCCCAAGCAGCGTCAATAGCACTCCTTTTGGCTCTAAAATGCATGTATTAGAAATATAAGTCCTAAATGGCATGTATCCTACAAAAGCTATAAATTGTCAATTTATTAAGCATAAGAAGGGCATATTTGAAGCATTGTAAAGGTAATTAAACGCACATTTGCCTTAAACGCATAAGAAGGGCATATTTGAAGCATTGCAAAAGCTATAACTGAAGCTTTTTTTTTATTCTTAAGAAGATAAAATCATACGTTTATCCAGTATCATTTTGGTTACTCTGAGACGTAAGATTTTAAATTTTAAATCCTCAAGTTTTTGGAAAACTATATAGAGATATATGCAAAGAACTCGTACAAAAGCAGCGATTAAAAACATACCATAACAGATTGTCTTAGGCAACTTTTGTGTCGGTTCAGGTGAACCCAATCCAGACAGACAGAGCTTCAGTTATACGAGTTGGGGGATTTCGTGCGCAAGACATGGAATGTCTTGACCCGTGCGAATAACGCAGTGATATAGGCAACCCTTAATAAGCAAAAATGATCTCAAACCACCCCTAGATTGCATTTTTCTAAGGGTTAGTCCGTGTAGAATCCATTGCATGTTTTTTAAAAAATCACATGACTAGTGTTGTATCGAGAATCCTCTATTATAAGCACTAGAAAAACCAAGAACTTTTGTAAAAACATCAAAGAAAAGTTTTTTTTTTTAAATATAAAATAAAGAAAAAGAAAAATGTATACTTGCTCCATAGAGGTACACTACTCAAACTATGAGTAAAAGTGTTAACAAGGAATACGCAAGGTATACATGGACTCAAGGCTCCGGTACTTACAACTAAGGGTGCAAACGGATATGTTCGGATGCGGATATGTCTGTATCCGAATCCGAATCCGAAAATTTATACCGATATCCGAATCCGATGGATATTAAAAAAATTATCCGAATACGATTTCGGATATCCGAAACGGATATCGGATAATATCCGATCCGAAAATAAAAATTAATTAAAATTTTATTTGCTTTGAATAATTCATTTTACCACTATAAAAACTAGTATAAATATATATATTTGTCATTTATTATTATTATTTTGTTATTATAGTTTTATATTATTAGTTTATGATTTTATATAATATTTTATACAATAAAAATTTAATTAATTAATTATATATAAAAACTATTAATTTTTTAAATCGGATGCGGATATGTCAGTATCCGAATCCGTATCCGAAACCAGTTCGGACATAAAAAAAATCCGAATCCGAATCCGAATCCGAAATTTTCGGATAATATCCAATTTTTCGAATACAAATTCAAATCGGATTCGAATATTTGGATATCCACTTGCACCCCTACTTACAACCACGCACTCCAAGTAGAGGGTCCGGTTACCTTTTATGATATATTCCATTGAAGCAAATGTAAGAGAATGAATGAATTGGAATACATCATGGAAAAGAGGACTTAATCCTCATAGATCGAATCATGGAGAAGGGTTTCTTCTACATCCGTAGACCGTAACTCATGATAGTGCTTACTTGGGATCACTTGTAGCTTCAAAGGTTGTGTTTGCTTGTTTAGGATTGGGAACTGCTTGTCTTGGGAACACACCTTTCTGGGCTTTCTCTTGAGTTAGTAGGTTTAAAGATTGTTGTATGGACACCAAGATTTGAGATTGTTGTTGCATCAAAGATAGCATCATCTCGAATGTTTTATCTAATGGGACACTAGTAGGTTGGGCAGCTGGAACTAGGTCTCTTTGGTTGTTGATTGGTGGATTTCGGTAGTTCTGGTTAAAATTGGATGCAACTATCGCTCTATTCTGATTGTTGTAGGTACTTTGTCCTTGTCTGAACTAATTGAATATATTTTGTGGTTTGACATGATTTGTGAACCCTGGAGGTGGTTGGGGTTGTGGATTAGTATTCCATTGAAAATTTGGGTGTTGCCTCCATAGTGTATTTGGTATATTGAAAGCGCAAACTTCGTTTGGTTAAAGTGATGCTATGTTGTTGAGCAAGGGACAATAGGTAGATACATGATTTAAATCGAGACAGAAAGTGCATGGTGTTATATCTATGTTCATGACTAGTTAGGGAGTATGCTCTTTTTGTTTGGTTGCGAGGGCATCTATCTTTCTTGTGAGGGTTTCGATTAGTGTTTTAATCTCTGGGTCAGATTTTACCTCAAAGATACCATTAACTTTAGAGGTACTAGGCTGGGATGTTCTGGAATTGTTTGTGTCACCCCAATGAGTACTCTTTTATGCTTGGTTCTCAAGAAAGGTTAGAGCTTCTATAGCACCTTTATCTAAAAAGTTTTCATTACTCACGATGTCTAGTGTGACTTTGTGTTCTTAGAGAAGATCTTTGAGAAAACATTGGACAAGAGTGAATTTTTCTAATTTATGGTGAGGACATGAATGGAGCAAGTCAGAGAATCTATCCCATGCTTCAGAGAATGTCTCACTCGGACTCTGTCTGAAGAACTGTATCTTGCTTACTATCTCTTCTGTTTTCTTTGGTGGAAAGTATTTCTTCATGAAGAGGAACACTACCTTTTCCCATGTATCGAAATAATCAGGCTTCTGAGATAGAAGCCATGCATGGCTCTTGCTAGCTAGAGTGGAAGGAAACACTTTTAGTTTAACTTGATCATCAGAAATGCCCAGATGATTGAAAGTATTACATACCTTATGTATTTGGTGTAGGTGTTCGTACGTTAACTTGTGTTCAAAATCGTGAAAGATGGATAAGAGATTTAACACATTTGGTGGGATGCAGAAATTGCTAGTGAGCTGTGTGAGTCATATACAAGATGGAGGGGCATCTTGTAACGGTGTGTAGAAAGTAGAGAGAGGCTCTTCAACTAGAACTACCTCATCCACCATCTTATAGAAGTTGGGGGATGAGAAATAGGAGTATGTCGAGATCAACGTGCTCTCTTACGCGGGTAAGTTTTATACGCGCTAAGCTTCTGATTGCCTGAGCGTAGTCTCATGCACGATTGCGAGACTATTTAGAATCTACCTATATGCACACACAAATGTATTGGATGCTCAAATAGTGAAATTCATTTGTAGCTTTGAAGTTTTTGAAAAGTTTTCATGCAATGTCTATAGATTAGAAACTATGCCCTGTTTGAATTTAACAATGGGCGCGAAACTAGATTTTAGGAATTACATGCGTCAAGGGAGAAGATTGCTACTTCACCAGATGGTGTGCCACCAAGAATCTCACTCACGGTGAATCTAAAGGAGGGGAATGAGTAAGGTGGTTGAACCACTGGAATCTGGTAGCTCACTACTCTCTTTGTTCGTGCTAGATGTCTGTCCTGATGGACGTGACTAGATTGGCTCTGCTTGATTGATTTTAAGTTTTAGTTAAGTCTATCTATCAATTTAAGCAATCAACGTCCGTTCTAAGTGGGGCTTAATCCCACTTTTGTTCTTTAAGGGCTCGGGTTTAGCCTTAGCGTTAAATATAAAGACAAGACTAAATCGGAAATTACACCATCATGCATGCATGCTTAGTAACATACAAGTATCCTCTTACACTTTGTAGCGAGGAGGTTTAGAAAGTACCACCCAAGGTGTGCGTACACGACCCTTCGGGTGAAGGGGATATGGTGGGGTTGACGAAGTGTTTTGTGTCTTGCGTGTCAACCCACCATTCGAGCGTTTTCTTACGGTTACAAGTTTAATCTATCTAAGACCCACAAGTCGGGTCGAAATGTGGCAAAGCCAATAGGTTTACAAATTTGCCTTCATAGGCTAAATTGACAGAAATGTAACTACGTATAACAAAACTTAACAAAACGTGATTTAACTATTAACTACGTGATTATGAAAATCTAACAATAAATGTCAAAGATTGAATTTTTAATTTCCGAGTTGATTAGTAATGCACGAGCATATTGTTAAACTACTCGCCTCGTGCATTCGAATGTCCCAAGTTAATCAAAAATATAACACATGGTAAGTTTAAACACTTAAACCAAAAGACAAATATTTCCTATTTTACTCCTAAGTTTGATATTATCCTAAACCTTATCTTTAAGCAAGTTGATATTATCCTAATTAATAATGATAAAAGCAAAATGTAAAATTTTCTAAAAAACTTAAACTTTATCTAAAAATGATAAGGCTTAATTACATAAATATGCAACGTACTTAGGTCCATTTAACACTTGTATCAACATACAATTTTTTTTAACAAACGTATCAATGTACTATGCACAATTTAACAAAAATAGCAATCCGTTAGGATCCGATCCGTCAGTTAAGTGATGATGTGTCCCTTTTTTTTCAATTTTGGTTTTTTGCATTTTCCACATGGAAAAATACAAGCAACTTATGTGGCAAATTGTTTACACATGAAACAAAATGCCGACATCTACTGAAATACTAAAATTTTCGTATATATCAAAATATCAAAATTGCAAATCAAAATAAAAATTTTGGCATATACTATAAATCTCGAGATATTTTGAAACCCGATCTGAAAACCAACCCATTTGTCCCTTCTTCTTCACCCATTAAACCTATTTCATGTCAACTCAGATCTGCAAACAACAACACAACCCACCCACCCACCCCAATTATCAACCTTGACCTACACAAGTGGTTTTAGAACCCACATTTTAAAAAGTTATGTTAGGTTCTTAGTAGCAGTCGGCGACCTTTTCTTATTTTCTTCTGTTAACCCACAGTAAACATATGATGAGCCCGAACAAGAGATCCAAGAACACTAATACTGATTATGGCATAAACCATGCCTAGATACTCGAAGACCGGTTTTCCCGAAAAAGTAGATACGATATGACTTATGATACCGAATCCAGGCAGAATGGGAATATACACCTCTGGATGACGAAGAACCGAAAGAGATGCTGATATAATATTAAGTTCACCTGTAAGAAGTCGTCCTTTCAAGGCACTGGTTCGTAAGATATTCAGGTGAACTAGTGGGGCTATTACAGCGAAAGGGCCAAAACCCCAATGTTGGCTCGATAACCCAACACTTCAGGGTGGGTTTGTCTACTCAAACCGTGGGTTTTAGAAAGATCCATATTTTGTAACCAACATTTTGCCACATCACATCCTTGTATTATGTCGGGTGGAAATTGCAAAAAAATAAAATTAAAAAAAAAACAGACACATCAGCACTTAACTGACAGATCCTAATGGATTGTTATTTTTGTTAAATCGATATTAGTACGTTGATACATTTGTTAAAAAAAATTGTATGTTGATACAAGTGTTAAGAGGACCTAAGTACGTTGCATATTTGTGTAATTAAGCCTAAGAAGCCAAATTATAATAAACTAAGATGTTTTTATTTTCTTTTGTTTATCTCTATTATTTTATTTTATTTTTTATATTTTTGAATTTGAAGAACACTAAATCTTTGAAATCTACCTAGTTTTAAACCATTAACAATTAGACAAATACGAGTTAAGCAGAGAGTTATACGCTTCAAAATCTTCAATCTGAGCCAAGGAATTGTCTTGGTTTAGCGAGGTTGGCGGATGCGGGTCAATGCGGGCAGGCGCAAGTCGGGCGCGGGTGGTCACGGCTGGTGCTCCAGCCACTTTTGATCAGCTTCCTCCAGTTGGTTCCCAAGGTTGTTTCCAACTCAGATGGAGACCTGAAATCACAAACAAAATGGATCAGTAAGATCCAACACGAAAGAAACTAAAAATTAAGAAAAACAAGTTGAGAAATTTTAGAAAAAGAGAAAGATACTCCCCTTTTGATTCACTATTCTTCTCAAATTTGTAGATCCATAACGGCGGCGCCATTTGGTACTAGTAGATAGTGGTTTGAGTTGGGGTTTTTGTTGTTCATCTTAAATCTAAGTGGGAAGAATGGTGATGGAGAAACACCTTTTTCTTGATTCCTCTATTGCTTTTGGGTTTGTTTTTTATGTAAAATGAAGTTAAGAACTAGCTATTGTTGTTTTGATATTGAAAACATGGAAAGAATAGTTGTTTGATAATGAAAAGCATGAAGAACTTGATATGAACAAAGTAACTTAGTTAGCAAGTTATACTCATTTGAATCAGTATAGCCAACTTTGGTTGGGTGAATGAATGAAATAAAAGATTTTTTGAAGAACTATTGTTATGAAAAACATGATAACACAACTTGAATGGAAGAAAAACAATAAGATTCAACAAAGCTTCAAGCTTTAAGTAATGAAAATGGAAAATAAGGTAAATAACAATTAAACTATTAATTAAAAACATATTAATCTATTCCTAATGACCAAAGATTAATTTTATGGTAATTTCTCTCTCCTCTCACTTCGGCTTATATACTACACCATTTACATATTACAACTTTGCCCTCATCCTTTAGAAATAAGACACCTCATTAGGGTTTAGGTGTCTTCTTGAACAAGCTTGCTAATGATGCCCACTTTTGAGTTGAGGACATAATCTTTTGTCTTTTGGGTTAAGGACATGATCTTCCGTCTTTTGGTTTTGAGTCCCTAACTGTTGACCGTTTACTTTGACCTTGACTTTTCTACACTTTTTATCCTTAGCTGGAATCTTCCCAAGCAGTGTCGATAGCACTCCATTTTACGCTAAACTGCATGTATTAGGAATATAAGTCCTAAATGGCATATATCCTGCAAAAGGTAGCAAAAGATATAAGTTGTATGTTCATTAAGCATAAGAAGGGCATATTTGAAGCATTGTCAAGGTAATTAAACGTACATTTGGGGACTGATCAGAATGACTTCCCAATAGTTGTTATGTGGCTCGGGTTCAGCCTTATGCGTGAATTTAAATTGCAGTGAGGAAATTAAAATTCAAACAAGCACGTAAGCATGCTTGAACACACAAGGTATCCTCTTACATGGGCTTTGAGGAGGTTTAGAATTTACCTCTCAAGCCGTGCTTACACGCTGCTTAAGGAGAATGCGACGTTGGTTGGCGCGTGATCTAAGAATCAGGCCCAACCGTTCGAGCGTTCCCTATTTTAGGTAACAAAAAAGGTCCACTTAAGATGCCCACAATCCGGGTTTTTAATTAATTAAACAACTTTACCTACAAGGGCCCAAAACATAGAAGTAAACTAACACTACTACTATGACTAATAGATTAACTAGATTACCTAGATTACCTAGATTAACTAGAGTCAGTCGTAATTAGAGTGTTGATTACCAAGTTGATTCAAAGTGCGCAAGCGTATGATTCACGACTCGCCTCGCACACTTGAACTTCCTATGGCAATGAAAACTCTAACTCTTGGTAAGTCACAACTTCAACCAAGTGCTCAACTCATGTTCATCCACATAATCAATCAAAAACTTTTTTTTTCTCTTTGTTTTCGTTTTTTTTTTTTTTATCTCTATTTATTACAACAAAGTCCACTGATTTATACTACTCTATTACAAAACCTGGCTCTTTAGTTACAACCACTAATAAGTGCTCAAAAAGTGCAATTTAACCCTCGATTATGCCTCTTGTTTAGCCATCTTAGTGGACTAATAGTGTTTGTAAGTTATGTTTTATGATTCTACAGGTGAAAAAGAGAGTTTTGTAGAATAATAGAGAAAAATGGGTAAAATAGAGCAATTCGGAGCATTAAAGATCACATGGGAAGCCCGTGGACAATCATAAAGAAGGCCAACGAATTGAAGCTATTAAAGATGTGACTTGGACCTATTTTAAAGCCTATTTGGAAGCCCAAGGCCAAAGGATTCATTGCTTGGACCAAAGCCCGCAAAAGAGGAAAGAAAGATAGAGCAAAAGAGGGAAAATAGAGTCTCACGTCTGAGACGCGAGTCTCGCGTCTGAGACGCATGGATCGTGCGTCCAGATGCATGAAATGACACTGTAGTCACATCCTTCTCAATTTTGGAGACAAAGTTTGACTCTAAAAGAAGTTGATTTGTTTTAGGAAACAAATGGCGGTTTGGAATGCTTTTAGAACTCATTGTAACCCCTATAAATAGAAGACCTAAGTGCCTCATGTAATTTGCCAATTCACTTATACTCTTGTCTCCAGAACTTGAGGCAGGTGATGTGCTGATGGCTTTTGGTGGCAGTTCGGCAAGACAGTCTGTGCTCTATCAAGAGCTTCTTGGAGTGCTGAAAGGGCTGGAAGGAACTGCGGATTTAAATATCAGTGCTACAAGTCAATCGGATTCTATGAGAACCATTCAGATTTTGAGCTTCAAAGAAGAGCCTCCTTGATGCTGCAGAAACTTGTTTTTGCAGACTAAAAAGTGGTCTCAAAGTTTGTACATGTCAATTTTAAGCATGTATTTAGGGAGGAAACCAAGCTGCCGACTATCTAGCAAAAGTAAGTAGAAATTGTGTAAATGAAACCATGTACTTTATTCCTCCTATGGATCAAAAACTTGATGAACTGATCAAGGGGGATAAAGAAGGAAAAATGTACTTGCGAGGTTGCCATTAAATAAAAGGTCGGGGAATCCTTAACCCCTAGTTAGTTCAAAAAAAATAATAATAATAATAAAAGATTCGGTTTTAACTAACTTAGTCTTAATAAATTAGTCTTTCTAGTCTTATGTTCTTCGACTCTTCTTCTTCTCGTTCTTTGTGTTCTTCCTTCTTTATGGAAGGCTAATCTTCTCCTTCAAGGGAGGAGATGAAGTCGGTGCTTAGGGTTTGTTGATTCTTTTGGTTCATGGTGTTCTTCAATCAGGTTAGTTCTTTATGTTTTTAGTTATTAGTTTCATTGCCCAGTCCAAGGGATGGAAGTATAGATTAAGATTTTTATTTATTGCAATCGAATATCATGCTAGTTTAAGGTTTTATTTATTACAATTGAATATTTGCTAGTGACATGTTTTTATTTATTGCAATCGAATATAATTCTAGAATAGGGTTTTATTTATTGTAATTGAATATTATACTATTATTCTCTACTTTTCTTCTAGTTGTGTAGTGTTTTAGAGTAAGGGAAGTATTTCTTGTGTTTACCTTAGATGGTGATTCAATGAATAGCTGCCCAAGCTCACATAAAAGGAAAGAAAATACAAGTAACATAAACTTAGGAACAACCTTAAGTAGAGTTAATTGTTAACGATGTTTCGTCCAAGAGGGCATCAATACTCGCTCGATTGCCTAATTGTAGTCTACTTGTAAGAACAACCATGAAGCAGAAGGTCATAGATCAAAAGTATTGGTGGATTCTAATCTCTTGAATTCCCTCTCTTATAAATTCTCAATAGTTTAGTTAATTTAGTTTAGTTTAACATTAGAATCTACAATATCTATAATAATAGTTTTTAATCCCTCAAACCCCCTTTCCAGTCCTGTCCTTCATATAAACATACATTTAAAAGTGGAACGATATCCTACTCATCCTTTACTTATTGAGGGATAATTAGGTTTTGATACACTTCTATTTTGTTCAACAACCATCATCTATCTACATCATCCATATACCATCTCATACACAAAAAGAAGCAGGTCAATGGCGTCGCTGCCGTTTTAAGTTGTTTATGTTTAACGTTTTCTTTCAAGATTAGATCTTTGGATATTGAGTAATTTTAGCCGCATCATCCATCCTTTTAAGAAAGAGAGAAGCTTAAAGGACATCTCGAAGATAAGATCTACCATTCAGGTTAGTCGAATCTTCATTCTTTTTATTTTATTATTAGTATAGTTGCATCGTAGTTTAGTTTTATTTCATTCTTAGTATAGTTGCATCATAGTTTAGTTTTATTGTTTTCTAGTATATTTGCATGTAGGACCTTTTCAATAATTGAAGTTGTAAGCCAACACAGCGAAACATCAAACTCTAGTGTTTCTTGTCTGAATCTTGACAAACGAACTATCGTCTATGGGCTGTGGTACTTAAGCAATCCAAATGATTCACCATAACCCTAGAAGAGACAGCTTTAGACAACGGGCGAGATACTAGCAGCAAAGCCCAACCCAGTTGAAGGAAAGTAGTTTTATTTTTATTTTTAAAAATCCAAAAAATTAGTATAATTGCATTTTAGTATAACTTAGAATAGTTGCATATTAGTTTAATTGCATTCAAGCATAGTAGGATAGTTTTTCGTCATCTTTGCATAGCATTTTCTAGTGTATGCCCCATCGTCCCAATCATCGTCCAGTAAGAACACAACAGTGGACAAGGTTTAACAACCGACTCACAAGAATACTAGACGAGATTGATACAATGGCTGCATGCAATGATGGAGGTGCTATGGACACCAATAATCCTGAAGCTATCCCACCCATGCAAGCACAACAGAGGAAGAAGCTGAGCGATTTCTATTCACCAATCATTGGAGACCCACCCAGCAGTATTGTTTTTCCAGAGACAGAATCTAACCAATTTGAACTTAGAGCATCAGTAATCTCTATGCTTCCAAAGTTCAATGGTTCAGACAATGTTCAGTCATATGTTCACATGAACAAATTTCTATCCGTCTTCAGAACTTTCAAGAACCAGAATATCACAGATGAGAGTCTCAAGTTGATTCTTTTTCCGCTCTCACTCGGAGGTAAAGCCTCCGAATGGTTAACTACACAACCAAACAATTCAATAGACAACTGGGAGAAGTTGAGAACGAAGTTTATGAACAAGTTCTACCCACCCTAGAAGACTGATGCCATGCAGCAAGCTATCAGCAATTTCAAAGGAAAAGCAACTGAAGAATATCATTATAGTTAGGAGCGATTCAACAATCTGCTAGTCTCGTGTCCACATCATGGATACGACAAGAGCACACTGACTCATTTTTTCTATTGAGGACTCTCGATGATGAACAAGCAGATGATACAGTCAATGCACAAAGGCAAGTTTACATTATTGGATGGAGAGGAAGCTTACAACTTTCTCGAGAATTTAGCTGAAGAAACACAACAATGGACTACTAGCAATGAGGATGTCGCTAGCATGGAGGGGGAGCCAAAGCAATTTGGTTACCAAGCACATGAACAATCAGATCAAGAATTGAAGTCTACATTGGCCAGCCTAGCCACCAGCATTGAAACTTTGAGTAAGAAATTCAATCAGTTCTCCATGAATCCCTCCAAGATCAACAAGTCTCAAGCTAAATCTCTCTCAGTTATGCAAGCTAGCCGATACTGTGAAGTCTGTTCGGACACTTCCCATGCAGCTCTAGAATGTCCTGGTTACTATCAACATGCATCAGTTGGAGAGTACAATAAAAACTCATTACAGAGGCCCAACCAAGGTGGTAATAACTTTCAAGGCAATTATTGGAGACGAGTAGCTGGACCCCGTGTTCTCAAGATCAAAGTTATATTCCACAGACAAGTCAAGCTTCACAGTTGGTTCCTCAACAATAATTATACTCTCAGCAGAATTCCAATACAAGTGGGGAGTTAGTGCCTGATCCTAGGAAAAATTATGCCGCACCTTCCAACCTGGAGAATATTATTACTTTGCTATCACAAAAAAATCAGAAGTTTGAAAGTGTTCTAGAGCTTATTGCACAGTCTCAGGCAAGTCAATGTTCTAGAATGGAGTCTCTAGAGGCCACGGTCGACCAACTCACTACTGCTTTGTCTGTAAAGACACAAGCCACTCAACCTAGCTTATTGGAACCAATATTGAGGAGTGAAAATGTGTGCCAGATTGGGACAACTTCTAGTACTGATCATCTCCATGATCATGCCAGCTCAGTTACTACTCTCAGATCAGGATTGAAGATAGACAACAAGCTAGGTTGACTTACCTTCTCATGATGACATTGCTATAGAGCAATCGGTCAAGATTTCAAATGAAGTTCGAAAGGAAGTGGGAGAAATCCTTTCAACTCCCATTTGTCAAGATAACCAAGACAAGATATGCAAGAATGCCAAAGAGAAAGAAGAGCAGACACATGCTGATGTGTTTGTACCAAAGGCACCTTTTCCTATGTTTTTTGCTCAAAGCAAAAAGGACAAGCAATTTTCAGAGATGAAGGAGGCATTTGAGAAAGATAACATCAATATCCCATTTCTCAAAGCGATCAAGCAATTGCCATCATATGCCAAATTCTTGAAAGATGCATGCAACATAAAGAGAAGTACTCATGTTCCAAAGCGAGCATTTCTAGATGGACAACCAACATCTATTATCCATCAGTAAGCTCCAATCAAGCTCAAAGATCCAAGAAGTCCTACAATATCATGCAAGATAGGAGAAAAATTCACAAGTAATGCTCTTTTAGACCTTGGTGCTAGTGTTAATCTCTTGTCATATCATGTATACCAAGCGTTGGGCCTAGAGAACCTAAAGCCTACAGAAGTCAAATTGAAGTTGGCTGACCGTTCTACCAAGATTCCCAGAGGCATAATTGAGGATGTTCTTGTTTAAGTAGCCGATTTCTACTATCTAGTGGATTTCATTGTGATAGACACCCAGGAGGCCTTTGATAAAATTCCAATTATTCTAGGCCGACCTTTTCTCGCTACAGCAAAAGCTTTGATAAATTATCACAACGGTGAAATGAAGATTAACTTTGGTAAGATGTCCATGGACATAAATGACCTTGCCTCTTTTTGTGTATGTAAATGGTATATGGGATGTGGATGATATAGATAGATGATGTAGATGGATGATGGTCATTGAACAAAATAGAAGCATATCAAAACCTAATTATCCCTCAATAAGTAAAGGATGAGTGGGGTATCGTTCCACTTATAAGTGTGTGTTATGTGAAGGACAGGACTGGAAAGGGGGTTTAATGGATTAAAAACTATGATTATAGAGATTTTATATTCTAATACTAAACTAAACTAAATTAACTAAACTGTTGGGAATTTATAAGAGAGGGAATTCAAGAGATTAGAATCCACCAATACTTTTAATCTATGACCTTCTGCTTCATGGTTGTTCTTACAAGTAAACTATAATTAGGCAATCGAGCGAGTGTTGCTGCCCTCTTGGACGAAACATTATTAACAATTAACTTTACTTAAGGTTGTTCCTATGTTTATGCTATTAATATCTTCTTTCCTTTTATGTAAGCTCGGGCAGCCATTCAATGTATTACCGAGAGCAACATCAAGGAGTACTTCCTAATAGGGCGGCCATTCAATGAATCACCACTTAAGGCAAACACAAAAAATACTTCCCACCTTAGGTGGGAAGTATTTTTTGTGTTTGCTACTAGGTGTTAAACTCAAAAGAGTTTAACATAATGGTCCTACTAGGTGGGATAAAGGCTGAATGGGTTCACTACTTGACTTATCAGTATGATACTCTGTTTCGAATAGACTACAAGACCTAATGGCTATCTCCACAGTTGATGTCACTTTGTGATTAACCAAATCAACAAATAATGAGACTATATTACAACGACATAAAGAACTGAAAGATGTTGAGTCACTAAGACTCGGATTTTTCGTAAGAACTCTCCAAATAATGGGTATAAAGCTCAAGTCTCACGGGCTAAGTCTAAAAATTCTACTTCTAGTTTACTAGGGGTTTAAATCTCTCTTTTAGCAAAAGTACACAAAATTGACCAAGTATTATGGTGGTGCCTTGATAAAAAATTCTATCAACAAGAACTATATCTGAGCATAATAAATAGTCTAAGCGGTAATGAAATCAATAATATCAACTATCTATCAAACTCAACACTAAGCAGTATAGAATATATATCCCAGACTCATCATTAAAATTCATTTTTCTCATGTTCTTGATATAGAAACAAAAATAGTTTTGTTTTTGAAAACTAATTTTTGAAATTCATTTCTCAAGTACACCCTCCCCCTACTTATGCATGCATTAACATCAATGTATAAATAAGTAAATGAAATGGATGAGAAAAAGGTAGGATATTACCATTGTTGGCAAATATCAAGAATTAGTTCAAGAAACAAATGTTTAGGTCTTTTTACGTCAGATCCCTAAGACGTAATGTGAGTCTTTTAAAATCAGATTCTCAAGACTTTTAAGTCCTTTATAGTCAGATCCTCAAGACTAGTATTCCCACCTCAAAACTGATCTCTCAACAACATGCTTACTTCCTGTAGACATTTTATATTCGGTCTACTAGAGTTATGAAACTTTGACTCCGGCGCTTGCAACTCCTCTCAGTAAAGGATAAAGTTATGAAAATCTGAGGGCCCAGCTATCGATGGCACTTATACTAATGAGATCCTAAGGAGTCAAGCTTACGACGCTTGGCTTCCTCATGCAAAAAACTTAAACTAGACATAGTAACAGGTTCAGCAAGACATAGAATGTAATCTTTAAGGTGTGTAGGTAACTTACCCCAATTTTCTGCTTCAACGATTGGTCCGATAAAACCGGATCCTTGAGAAAAACGGCCTCCACGTCTCCAAGAGGGGTAACTCGAGAAAAGGCTTGGTCGATGAGCATTGACTTTGAAATGAGTCCTTCTCTCTTTATGTCTTCTACTTTAATAGCTCCAAAAGGTGTGACATGTCTTACTACAAGCGGTCCGATCCATCTAGATCTCAACTTTCCGGGGAAAATTTCTAGACGAGAGTTGTAGACTTAACCTTCGTCGTGTTCAAATTCCCTCTTGAATTCTTCGTCATGTAATGCTTTAGTCTTATCCTTGTAAACCTTTGACTTATCATAAGCATCACTTCTCAATTCCTCTAATTCACGATCCGAAGCTTCCTCCTTTCTCCCGCTTGATCTAGGCTAAAATTCATCTTTTCACTTTGCCCGGTAGGCTTTATGTTCTAACTCAATAGGTAGATGACACGCCTTTCCATATACCAAGTGATAGGGCGACATCCATATGGGTGTTTTGAATGTTGTTCTGTATGCCCATAGTGCATCTTGGAGTCTAAGAGACCAGTCTTTCCTAGAAGGATTAACAGTCTTCTCCATAATACTCTTGATTTCTCTATTCGAAACTTCTGCTTTACCATTAGTCTGAGGATGATATGGTAAAGCTAGCTTGTGAATTACTCCATACTTTGCCATAAGATTCCAAATACACAGTTACAGAAGTGAGAACCGTTATCACTGATGATGGCCCTCGGTGTTCCAAATCTTGGTAGAATGTTCTTCTTCAGAAAGTCCACGACGACTTTATGATCAGCGGTCTTTGTAGGAATTGCTTCAATCCACTTTGAAACGTAGTCCATATCCAGTAGAATGTAGGTGTAACCAAAAGAAGGCAGAAATGGTCCCATGAAATCTATACCCCATACATCAAAGATTTCTAAGATAAGGATCGGTTATTGAGGCCACTCTAACCGTTTCGAGGTCTTACCCAAAAATTGGCATCTCGAACATGTTTTGCAATAAACATTTGCATCTTTAAAAAGAGTAGGCCAATAGAATCCAGCTTGTAATACCTTGTCTGCAGTATGTTGCGGGCCAAAGTGTCCTCAAGAAATTTGATCGTGATGAGAATGATAAAATGGATTCCTGTTCCGATTCTGGGATGCATCTTCGAATAATCTGATCCGAACACTTCTTGAATAAGTATGGATCATCCCAAATATAATATCTGGCCTTTGAGTAGAATAAATATTTTTCTTGCTTGCTCCAATGCAATGGTACCTTGTCGGTCACAAGATAATTTGCGATGTGGTCGTACCATGGTACTTCTGATATACTAAACAATTGTTCATCAAGAAAAGTCTCACAAATTTGTAAGCTGTCTTCCGCATTCTCCACTAGCAATCTAGAAAGGTGATTAGCAACGACATTCTCTGTTCCTTTCTTATCACGTATCTCCAAATCAAATTCTTGTAAAATTAGTATCCATCGGATCAACCTAGGCTTGGCATCCTACTTAGCGAGTAAATGACGCAAGGCAGCATGGTCAGTATAGACAACCACCTTTGAACCTATCAGATATTGTCAGAATTTGTCAAGAGAATAGACGACGGCTAAAAGTTCTTTCTCAGTGGTAGAATAATTAATCTGAGCTCCATTTAGAGTTTTGCTAGCATAATAGATTGCGTACGACACTTTCTTGTCTCTTTGTCCTAGAACGGCTCCTATAGCATAATCAGATGCATCACACATGATCTCAAATGGCTGACTCCAATCGGGCGCACGAATGATTGGTGCTGAAGTGAGTGCTTCCTTTAACTTCATAAAAGCTTCAACACATGATGTATCAAAATCAAAGACAATATCTTTCCCTAACAGATGTGACGGTGGTCTTGCAATTCTGAAATCCTTGATAAATCGACGGTAGAATCAGCGTGACCTAGGAAGGCACGAATATCTTTGATGAGTTCTCGGTTTGGGTAGATCCTTTATAATATCAATCTTAATTTCGATCTACTAGAATTCCTTCCTTTGAAACTTGGTGACCCAACACTATCCCTTCCTTTACCATGAAGTGACACTTTTCCCAGTTCAGAACTAAGTTGGTATCGCAACAACGTTTAAGGACAAAGGAGAGATGGTGTAGGCAATCTTCAAAAGATGATTCAAAAACTGAAAAATCATCCATAAAAACTTCCATGTATTTCTCCACCATGTCGTCAAAAATACTCATCATACATCGCTGAAAAGTGGTCAGTGCATTGCATAAACCAAAAGGCATACGACGGTAGGCGAATGTTCCGAACAGACATGTGAATATGGTCTTCTCTTGGTCCTCAGGGTGAATATGGATTTAAAAATACCCTGAGTAACCATCAAGAAAGCAGTAGTAAGCTTGTCCAGCTAATCTTTCTAACATCTGATCGATGAATGGCAATGGAAAATGGTCTTTCCTTGATGTGCTATTCAGCTTCCTGTAATCGATGCAAACTCTCCATCCAGTCTGAATCCTGGTTAGAATCAACTCATTGTTCTCGTTCTCGATCACTGTGGTTCCGGACTTCTTCGGCACAACTTGAACTGGACTAACCCATTGACTATCAGAAATAGGGTAGATAATGTTGGCGTCAAGGAGTTTGATGACCTCTTCTCGAACTACTTCCTTCATCTTCGGATTAAGCCTCCTCTATGGTTGCTTAGAAGTCTTGGAATCCTCTTCCAAATGAATCCTATGTTGAACTATCATAGGGCTGATCCCCTTGATATCATCAATTGTCCAACCTATAGCTGACTTGTGTTCCTTTAAAAGTGCTACTAACATGGATTCCTACTCCTCAGTCAAATCTGATGCAATGACTACTGGGTAGGTTCCCAAATCTCCCAAGAAAACATACTTGAGTGTAGATGGCAAAGGTTTCAATTCTAGCTTAGGCGGCTCCTTCTTAAGCTCTTTAGATGGTCCATCAAGCATAGATGATTCAAACTTTTCTCTGAACTTGCTGTCATCCATGACAGGTGATGATTCCAAAATCGCATTGATTGCCTCGACACTAAGTTCCTTACAATCTGAGTCTGTCAGAGCTTTCAACAACTCATCAGCAAGATATGAATGAGTCATATAATCCTGTGTTAACGCTTCAATCATACATACCTGCGTTCCAAAGACACACCTCCCCGTGGTTCTTTTGTAACATATGGAAAACATTGGTCTCGACTCTCATATTACCAAAGGATAACGTCATATTAGCGTTTGACGGTTGATGAGTACATTTGCAAATTGGCCAAGAATGGTCTGCACGCCTAGAATGATTGGTATATCTCGCTACGGATGATGTAGTTTCGCGGTCGAAAGTCTTATGAAATCAACCGGATAATAGAATTCTTCGATTTTGACTATGAAGTCTTCAATCATTCCTCTAGGTATCTTCACTGATCTATCTGCCAACTGTAAAGTAACATCAGTCGGTTTTAGATCCTTCAAGCCTAACTTCTCATAGAAGAAATATGGTAGAAGATTCACACTGGCACCCAAATCTAATAAAGCTTGCTCCTCCAAAGAATCTCCAATTCTGCATGTAATAGTTGGACTTCCTGGATCTTTCAGTTTCACAACCACTCGATTCTGTAGGTACAATGAACATCTTTGAGCGATAAAAGCTTCTTTCGGAATGTTGGTCTTCTTCTTTACTAGATCTTTCACGAACTTGGCATACGAGGGAACTTGCTTGATGGCTGTCAGAAATGGGATATTAATATGCAAATTCTAAAATACATCGCAAATCTCCTTGTACTGGTCATCCTTTCTGGTATTCACTAGTTTCGAAGGAAATGGTGCTGGCGGATTCTTCAATATCGGTTCTCTTCTTTCGGCTTTGGTTGGCTTGGTAACAAATAGTGGAGTGACAAGTGGAGTCACTCGTGATGGCTTTTTCTTACTTACTTCCACAATAGTTCCTTCAGCTTCTCTTGCAACAGTTTCTTCAGCAGGTGGCACAACACTAGATATATCTGGAGTGTTAGAACTAGGTGGGATGGTGGGGACATAAGTTACCTTAGGCTCCGCAGAATCTTTTCCTGGTTCATAGATAATCTTCTTATCAACTTTCTTGCCTGACTTCAGAGTGGTGACAGCATTAACTTGGTCATTTGACTAAGTAATCTCCAGGTTATCCACCTGCAGGACACCTCTTCCTTTCGGATTTTGCTCCGGTTGGCTTGGTAATGCTCCTTTTGATCTTTCCGTCAAAGCGGCAGCGATTTACCCTATCTGGCCTTGAATGACACTAAAGTTACTCTCCAACTTCTGGGTTCTTTTATTTATCTGTTTCAACTCATTAACAATGGTGGTGATAGCTTCTTCCAGATGTGGGATAACTACTTTATTCGATTGAGGCGTAGGGGCAATATATCCACTCATAAGATCTGGTACTAACTCTCTGTTTGTGTTGGCTGGGTATTGTTGGTTCTGGTATGACTGTTGATTTTTGTATGGTTCTTTGGCAGTTTTTGAACCGATCTTGGTTATTCGAACCGATTTGGTGATTTTGGAATCCTGGAGGAAAATTCCTCTGATTAGTATTTTGTGGCTTCCAATAATTTTGTCCCTGATTGAACTGGTTATTTCTTCCTAAAGAGTTTATACTACATGTCTACATGCCTCTGCATTAGTATCTAGATAGTACGAACACTCTTCAGTGGTGTGGCCTTCATCAGAACATAGCTCCCAAATGGCATAACAAGGCTTGGTTGGCTGAGGTTTGGCTTGGAAATTATTTGCTTTTAGAGGATTTATGGAGAACTGATCAAACTTCTTGTTCAGAGTTTCAAATCCTGTTAAAAGGCTTGCCATAATTGATAGCATCGCTTGATTTGGGTCTTCTTGAATTTGGTTGCCAAATTGCTTCGACACCCCCTCTACTCTAGTTATGTCCTCATTGCTAGTACTCCATTGTTGAGTGTCTTCAGCTAAATTCTCGAGAAAGTTGTAAGCTTCCTCTCCATCCAATGATGTAAACTTACCTTGATGCATTGACTGAGTCATCTGCTTGTTCATAGTAGAAAGTCCTCGAAACAAAAAAATAGCAGTGTGCTCTTATCATAACCATGATGTGGACATGAGACTAGCAGATTATTAAATTTCTCCCAGTTTTGATGATATTCTTCAGTCACCTTTCCTTTAAAATTGCTGATGGCTTGCTGCATGGCATCTGTTTTCTGGGGTGGGTAGAACTTGTTCATAAACTTTGTTCTCAACTTCTCCCAGTTGTTGATTGAATTGATCAGCTGTGCAGTTAATCATTCGGATGCTTTACCTTCAGGTGAGAGTGGAAAAAGAATTAACTTGATACTCTCATCCCACGATATTATTCGGTTCTTGAAAGTTCGAGGTGATAGAAATTTGTTCATGTGAACATAAGGCTGAACATTGTCTGAACCATTGAACTTTGGAAGCATAAAGATTACTGATCCTCTAAGTTCAAACTGGTTAGCTTCTGTCTCTGGAAAAACAATACTGTTGGGTGGGTCTCCAATGATTGGCGAATAGAAATCACTCAGCTTCTTCCTCTGTTGTGCTTGCATGGGTAGGATAGCTTCAGGATTATTGGTGGCCAAAACACCTCCATCATTACGTGCGGCCATTGTTTTAATCTCGTCTAGTATTCTTGTGAGTCGGTTGTTAAACCTTGTCCACTATTGTGTTCTTACCGGACGATGATATGGACGACGGGGCATATAATAGAAAATGCTATGCGAAAATGATGAAAAACTATCCTACAATGCTTGAATAATATGCAATTATTCTAAATTATACTAAAATGTAAAACTACTTTCCTTAAACTGGGCTGGGCTTTGCAGCTAGTATGTCACCCGTTATCTAAAGTTGTCTCTTCTAGGGTTATGGTGAATCACTTGGATTGCTTAAGTACCACGCCCCACAGACGATAGTCCGTTTGTCAAGATTCAAACAAGAAACACTAGAGTTTGATATTTCACTGTGTTGGCTTACAACTTCAATTGTTGAAAAGATTCTAAATGCAATTATACTAGAAAGCAATAAAACTAAACTATGATGCAACTATACTAAGAATGAAATAAAAAGAATGAATATTCGACTAACCTGGATGGTAGATCTTGTCTTCGAGATGTCCTTCAAGCTTTTCTCTTTCTTAAAAGGATGGATGATGCAGCTAAAATTACCTCAAGATCCAAACTTCTAATCCTGAAAGAAAACGTTAAACATAAACAACTTAAAACGGCAGTGGCGCCATTTGACCTTGCCTCTTTTTGTGTGTAGATGGTATATGGGATGTGGATGATATAGATAGATGATGTAGATGGATGATGGTCGTTGAACAAAATAGAAGCATATCAAAACCTAATTAGCCCTCAATAAGTAAAGGATGAATAGGGTATCGTTCCACTTTTAACTGTATGTTATGTGAAGGACAGGACTAGAAAAGGGGTTTAAGGGATTAAAAACTATGATTATAAAGATTTTAGATTCTAATGCTAAACTAAACTAAATTAACTAAACTATTGGCAATTTATAAGAGAGGGAATTCAAGAGATTAGAATCCACCAATACTTAATTTTAATCTATGACCTTCTGCTTCATAGTTGTTCTTGCAAGTAGACTACAATTAGGCAATCGAGCGAGTGTCGATGCCATCTTGGACGAAACATCATTAACAATTAACTCTACTTAAGGTTATTCCTATGTTTATGCTATTAATATCTTCTTTCCTTTTATGTAAGCTCGGGCAGCCATTCAATGTATTATCGAGAGCAACATCAAGGAGTACTTCCTAATAGGGCGGCCATTCAATGAATCACCACTTAAGGCAAACACAAAGAATACTTCCCCTAGGCAGCCACTCCCTGAGCTACCCCTTCTAAGGCAACACAAAGAATACTTCCCTAAGTCTAAAGAACTATACTACTATAAGAAAAGTAAAGAACACTAGCATAATAATAATAATGCAAAACATAAACCCTATTCTATACTTCCATCCCCTGGTGTGGGCAATGGAACTAATAACTAAAAACATAAAGAACTAACCTAATTGAAGAACACCATGAACCAAAAGAATCATTAAACCTTAAGCACTGGCTTCATCTCCTCCCTTGAAGGAGAAGATTAGCCTTCCATAAAGAAGGAAGAACACGAAGAACGAGAAGAAGAAGAGTCAAAGAACATAAGACTAGAAAGACTAATTTATTAAGACTCAGCTAGTTAAAACCGAATCTTTTATTATTAATCTCTCTCTGCCTCCAGTTCTAGAGACAAGAATATAAGTGAATTGGCAAATTACATGAGGCACTTAGGTCCTCTATTTAAAGGGGTTACACTGAGTTCTAGAAGCATTCCAAACCGTCATTTGTTTCCTAATACAAATCAACTTCTTTCATAGTCCAACTTTGTCTCTAAAACTAAGAAAGAATTGGCTACAGTGTCATTTCATGCGTCTGGACACACGATCCATGTGTCTCAGATGCGAGTAATGCGTCTGGACGCGCGATCCATGCATCCCAAACGCGGAAGTTTATTCCTAAGTTTATTTTGTCTCTTCTACTCTATCATTCTATCCTCTTTTGCGGGCTTTAGTCCAAGAAACGAATCATTTGGCCTTGGGTTTCCAAATAGGCTTTAAAATAGGTCCAACTCGCATCTTTAATAGCTTCAATTCCTTAGCCTTCTCCATGATTGTCCACGAGCTTCCCATGTGATCCTTAATGCTCCGAATTGCTCCGTTTTACCCCTTTTTCTCTAATATTCTACAAAACTCTCTCTTTCACCTGTAGAATCATAAAACATAACTTACAAACACTATTAGTCCACTAAGATGGCTAAACAAGAGGCATATCTTTCACCTATTGCATAAGGATTGTGATGACACCGAAGGTGGAGAGGTGTACTTCCTTGATAACATGATACAAGAATCCTTCCCATTCGAAGATACAATTAAGAGTGCTCAATCTACAGAAAACTGTGATGAACCTGAGAACCTCACCGTAGAGGCGTTGCTAGCCATGTTCTTGGAATCTCTGCAGAAAATTCAGGATTTAAGTGAGCATAATGGAAAATTGACAGAGAGAATATCATATCTTGAGAAGATGAACTCTACATTTCAGGATGAACAACAGACTTCTGCCTAGATAAATCAGTTGCTAGAGAATCAGCTTAAAGAAGTTTCGGAAAAACAACAGATTCTAGAAACTGAAATGAGTCTTCTGAAGCAGAAAGTGGACCATATTGATAAGAAGCATTGCACTGTTGAAGCTTCTTGTACACCATCATTATCTGAACGAGAGAAGTATGTGAACTAGTCTACTGCCCACCTTGAGCACAGTCAGCCAGACATCCATTATCATTACTGTGGAGGTAAAAGGCACATCAGATACTATTGTCATGTTAGAAAGAAAGATTTTCGTCAATCTTCTACACAGAGGAACCACAAGGCCTATCACACAATCATCAGACCTAAAATAGTTCAAAGTAGAGAAGCAACTTCACCAGCAATCTTTCCAGCATATCAAGGAGTATTTTTTACAACCCACAAGGTGAGACCTCCTCGTCCTCCAAACATTCATCAAATTTGGGTAAGAAAATCTAATCTCCTCACTCCAAATTGATAATGCATGATAAATAGTCTTAGGGATCTGACTTTAAAATACCTAACAAAAAAAAATCTTGGTAAAAGGAAATGTTCTTATTTTTTGGATTAATTTTGATATTCGTCATCAATGGTAACATCTTCCCTTTTTCTTATTCATTTCATTTACTTAATTTCTATACATTGAGGACAATGCATATGTTAAGTTGGGGGAGGGTGTATTTGAGAAATGAAATTAGAAAATTAGTTTTCAAAAACAAAAATATTTTTGTTTCTATATCAGTAGCATGAGAAAAATGAATTTTAATGATGAGTCTGGGATAGAGATTCTATACTGGTTAGTGTTGAGTTTGATAGATAGTTGATATTGTTGATTTTATTACCACTTAGACTAATTATTATGCTCAGACATAGTTCTTGTTGATAGAATTTTTTATCAAGGCACCACCATAGTACTTGGTTAGTTGTATGTACATTTGTTAGAAGAGAGATTTAATCCTTAGTAAACTAGAAGCAGATTTTTTTAGACTTAGCCCGTGAGACTTGAGCTTTATACCCATTCTTTAGAGAGTCTTACGAAAAATCTGAGTCTTAGTGACTCAACATCTTTCAGTTCTTTATATCGTTGTAATATAGTCTCATTATCCGTTGATTTGGTTAATCACGAAGTGACATCAACTGGGGAGATAGCCATTAGGTCTTGTAGTCTATTTGAAACAGAGTATCATACTAATAAGTCAAATAGTGAACCTATTCAGCCTTTATCCCACCTAGTAGGACCATCATGTTAAACCCTTTTAAGCCTTACAATAAGCCATTTTCTTTCATAAAACCTTTTACCCTTTACCCAACTCTAGACAAGGAATATAGCCAAAAACCTTTATCAGCCATACCCATATGTTTCTGAGAATACGTGGGGAACAAGGAGGAAGAAAAAGCACAAAAGAAAGATTATAAGGAAATACCAGAGAGATACAATGAAGACCATCATTCTATTCTAAGTTAAAGAAGCTAGTGGAAAACAAGTATATCCAGTACTAATCAAGGATATACCACTGAGCTAAAAAAAAAGTTGAATAGAATTGATGGAAAAGCTAAGACAAAGGAAGAATTTTCTCTGCAATACAGAATTTGAAGAAATCTTCCAAAGAAAGAAGCAAAACCCTTAGTGTTTTTAGAAATAGCCTTTGAATCCTTTTTACCTTTCCTTCATAAACCAATACCTAAGCCAAGTTACAATCCATGACTTATCACTACAGTATGGTACGAAGTCTAGAATAAGTGAGAGGATGCTAAAGTGAAGGACCCGACACTTCATATGTGATTGACATTCTTTCCATGAGACTAATGTCATCTAGAAGTCTGTTTTTCAAGGTAGTATGTGGGATGTTCATATTCATTATTCTTTTCCCCATATACATGAGGTAAAATAGTAGACCATCTTCTGAGAGATTCTTTTCTGAGAGTATGACCGGTGAGGATTGAAAGTCAAGATTATCTACCTATGGTAAACTAGGGATTCCGTTTCTTGGATAGGAGAGTATAAGAGATTGACTAAGTACACACATAAGCCTTGATTGAGAATTTTGTCAATTTTTACTATCTCCCATCATAATCTATGAGTCTTTGCAGCAATGTAGTTAGCAATGGAGACCGTCTGTTGGAGTAAGCACTAAGTGGGTAAGGAATTTCTCTCTCTGAAAAATACTATCATTCTTGAACATGCTATTGATTGATTTTGTGGGTATATCACCTAAAAACCCTCACGAGACTATAACTCGTCCTTTTTGGGGAACTTAAAGGTTTAAAGCCTTGTTGCATATGGTAAATGCAATCGTGATGCCTGCGAAAGTGAGTTAGGATTTTATTTTTGTTATTAGGATGTGATTTTGATCACTTATCTATTTTTTTTATCTTATTTTCTAAGAGACTAGCAAAAGGTTAGTTGGGAGTTGTGATAAGTGCTCAAAAAGTACAATTTAACCCTCAATTATGCCTCTTGTTTAGCCATCTTAGTGGACTAATAGTGTTTGTATGTTATGTTTTATGATTCCACAGGTGAAAAAGAGAGTTTTGTGGAATATTAACGAAAAAGGGGTAAAACGGAGCAATTTGGAGCATTAAAGATCACATAGGAAGCCCGTGGACAATCATGGAGAAGGCCAAGGAATTGAAGCTATTAAATATGCGACTTGGACCTATTTAAAAGCCTATTCGGAAGCCCAAGGCCAAAGGATTCGTTGCTTGGACCAAAGCCCGCAAAAGAGGAAAGAAGGATAGAGCAAAAGAGGAAAAATAGAGTCTCGCGTCTGAGACGCGACTATTGTGCATCCAGATGCGACTCTCACGTCTTAGATGCATGGATCGTGCGTCCAGATGCATGAAATGACATTGTAGCCACTTCCTTCTCAGTTTTGGAGATGAAGTTGGACTCTGAAAGAAGTTGATTTGTATTAGAAAACAAATTATGGTTTGGAATGCTTCTATAACTCTTTGTAACCCCTATAAATAGAGGACCTAAGTGCCTCATGTAATTTGCCAATTCACTTATACTCTTGTCTCCAAAACTTGAGGCAGAGAGAGATTAATAATAAAAGATTCGGTTTTAACTAGCCGAGTCTTAATAAATTAATCTTTCTAGTCTTATGTTCTTCGACTCTTCTTCTTCTCGTTTAGGGTTTATTGATTCTTTTGGTTCATTTAGGGTTTAGGGTTTATTAATTCTTCTCATTCGTCGTGTTCTTCCTTCTTTATGGAAGGCTAATCTTCTCCTTCAAGGGAGGAAATGAAGCTGGTGCTTAGGGTTTGTTGATTCTTTTGGTTCATGGTGTTCTTCAATCAAGTTAGTTCTTTATGTTTTTAGTTATTAGTTCCATTGCCCAGACCAGGGTATGGAAGTATAGATTAAGATTTTTATTTATTGCAGTCGAATATCATGCTAGTTTAGGGTTTTATTTATTGCAATTGAATATTTGCTAGTGACATGTTTTTATTTATTGCAATCGAATATAATGCTAGAATAGGGTTTTATTTATTGTAATTGAATATTATACTATTATTCTCTACTTTTCTTCTAGTTGTGTAGTATTTTAGAGTAAGGGAAGTATTCCTTGTGTTTGCCTTAGATGGTGATTCATTGAATAGCTGCCCAAGCTCACATAAAGGGAAAGAAGATATTAGGAACATAAACTTAAGAACAACCTTAAGTAGAGTTTATTGTTAATGATGTTTCGTCTAAAAGGGCGTCGGCACTCACTCGATTGCCTAATTGTAGTCTACTTGTAAGAGCAACCATGAAGCAGAAGGTCATAGATCAAAAGTATTGGTGGATTCTTATCTCTTGAATTCCCTCTCTTATAAATTCTCAATAGTTTAGTTAATTTAGTTTAGTTTAACATTAGAATCTACAATATCTATAATAATAGTTTTTAATCCCTCAAACCCCCTTTCCAGTTTTGTCCTTCATATAAACATACACTTAAAAGTGGAACGATATCCTACTTATCATTTACTTATTGAGGGATAATTAGGTTTTGATACGCTTCTATTTTGTTCAACGACCATCATCTATCTACATCATTCATATACCATCTCATACACAAAAAGAAGCAGGTCAACCACACATAAAAAATGATCGAACTGTAAAAAAAACAAGATGCAACTGTCCTGAGGTGGCTGGGCGGTCGCGCGCCACCGTATAGGCAGACTCACGGGCAGTCACCCGATCGGTTCCGGCCAAGTTGGTTCGTTTTAAGGCAGCAGCTTCAGCTCCTCTCCAGCAGTTGAATGTCGAACCTGGATTTGAAATAAAACATATCAGTCTTGAAAAATAACGAAATATATCAACAAAAATTTAAAAAAAAAAAAACAAGAAATAAAAGGGATGGAGTGATGTTTCCCTCCTTAGGTGCTCAACCAAGAATCCATGTTCTTTCAATCCATGACGGCAGCGCCATTTGAAGCTTTAATATAATGGTAAGTTCAAAGTATTTGAGTGAGGTTCACCATAAATTGTTTAGAACTTGGATGAATGGGAGTTATGAAGGAGATAATGTAGAAATCATTAGCTTTAAGGACTTGTTTTTGTTAACTCTATTTGTATTGAAGAAAACTTGAAAAGACTTTGTTGATTGAATGATTGAAAATACAAACTTGAAGGAAATAACTTGATTGAAATGAATAACACAAATTGAAAGAAATAACTTATTCTAGTGTCATGTAGGAGTAGTGTAGGATTTATTTTTCAAGTCACTTACATTCAAGTTGTTTTACTTTTTGTTCTTCATTTCAATCAAGTTATTTCTTTCAAAGTTTATGTTTATCAATTCAATCAAGTTATTTCTTTCAAATGTGTGTTTTCAATCATTCAATCAACAAGTTCTTTTCAAGTTTTCTTCAATCAATCAAGTTGTTTCTTTCCAAAATGTTTATTCAATACAAATAGAGTTAACAAAAAGAAGTCCTAAAAGCTAAAGAATACTACATTTTCTCCTTCACAACTCCCATCATATCCAAGTTCTAAACAATTTATGGTGAACCTCAATTAAATACTTTGAACTTACCACTCATACTAAAACTTCAATGGCAAAAACGCTTCTCGAGGGTAGGAAAAACCCCATGTCACACTGCGCGTTTCAAAGTTCGCTGGGAAGGAATCAGTTAGCAGTATCTCAATGGACAGCTTTCAACTTGATAAGCTCATTCAAGACTTCTGATATCGGTAAGGCGATGCTCCACATCCTATGGATTCTTCAGGAGCAGAAGAACAACTTCTGCATCCCCACCTTCGTTTGGGAGCAACTCTGCAAACCCAAAAGGTCCACCGCCCCTCTACCAGTGCTGGTCACTAGGATCATGCAGTAAAGGTTCGATGCTACAGGTGGAGGTAAGAGATGCTACTATAGGTCCTATCTATGCCCATTGCGTCTAGAAACTTTGCCATCCACTTGTCGCCAGAGCCACCAAGCAAGCACGCCCTATCGAGCTAGTGGATGATCAGCTCCCAAATGTCTGTTTTATTGCCCTTACATTACTGCATTACAGCCTTTTTTACGCATAATAAAAAGACAATTCATCACTTTTATTACCTTTTTTAGGTTACAGGGCAATTCATACCAGTTTTCATAAAAAGTGCGTCTTAGCACCGAAAGGAGCCTTATTTACACTTATTATGAAGACTCGAAGCTGCTATGAAAAAGTGCTAAAAAAGTCAAAGGTCAAAGGTCAAGGACTCCAAACCAGAGAGCTTAAAGTCAAGTCCTTAACTCAAAAGACTCCCTAATTCCCCATCTAGTGGGGGGGAAATCCTAATTGGCTCATCTAGGGAGGGGGGGTAATACTCGTTAACCCTACAAACAAAGGCTACTCCAACACCATACTTTTATGTAGGAAATGTAGTGTATAACAACGGCTACAATTTAATCGTGGTAATGCATTTTTTTCGATAACTCTGTAACTACAATACTTTTTTTTCTTTTATTGGAATAACTGCAATACTTGAGTATCTTCAGGGCTAGGATTCACTTAATTTGGACCATTTACTACAAGTCTGAAGTCCCCTGATGCAGGTGATCTTCTGCTCTCGATCTACAAGACTACAAGCAATTCCACTCTACAGGGCAAGCCAACTTAAGAAAGCAATGTAACATCCCCTATTCCCCTAACACATGCAATGTCAACCTGAATACAAAACCTTGATGTGATACAAAGAAAACCTTGAGATTATGGTTGAAATTAGAGTTTACAAGTCTAAAATCTGAGACTCAATTAGGAACTTAACTATTGCAGCAAGATTAATCTATCAAACTTAGAATAATTTGAAGCAAACTCAGTAAAAAATTAAAGAACGTAGAGAGCTTATACCAGGAATGAAGTAAAGAGCTTGTACCAGCAATTTGAGACCAAGCAAGTCATACGAATTCATCAATCTATCTTCTGCGTTCTCCCAAAAGCATTTATGACAAAAAAAACACTATCAACTTACAAAAGCTGGGAAATATCCAAGGTTAGTGACTTAATCTAATCTGTGTTATTACAAGCAGCAGTATAGAACAGGAACAACGATGATCATAGTTGGTAAAAGGTGTCTGCTGATCGTGTTATGATCAGTTAGGAGTACACGGTAGCTCTAAGAATTCATAAAAACTGAGTCCACCCTACTATTGTCTGATATCCAATTAAAGTAAGTTTCAATGCAAAGCATTGCTCAAGTATGAAAAAAATTGTCGATGCACAATAAGTGCCATGTCTACAACTTTAAAAATTCCTGGTATATCGACATATCGTCTAGAGTTATAGCCTTGAAATAATCTCTTTAATGAGAGGACATAAGTAAGTGACGTTATGTCGTACTTTGCTCATGCAATAATTTTCAGAAAGATAAAGCTTATTTCCTTGAAAACTCAGTAGCTTCTGTCTGATCACCCAAGAAGTTATGGGACCAGTTGTTTCATTGATATAGCACTTGTTGTCTGGCTTTAACAAAGCACATATGCAATGTTTGTGTAATTGTGTTCCTCCTGCATTATTTTGATGGCCTTGATACAAAAGAAGGTTTTCTCTAAAACCTAGCTTGATCAAGAAGAAATCAAAAAGCAAAGGAAAAAGCAAAAAGGAAGAGCATAAAGTAAACTTGGTGAGGTGTCTTGATTGTAGAGGGAGAGGGCAAATTAGTCTTTTGTAAAAGTAGGGGTATAAAAACTCAAAAGTAGGATGAGAGAATGCACCTAGACTTATTCTAGTGTCATGTAGAAGTAGTGTAGGATTTTATTTTTCAAGTCATTTACATTCAAGTTCTTTAATTTTTTGTTTTCAATTCAATCAAGTTATTTCTTTCTTTGTTCTTCATTTCAATCAAGTTATTTCATTATGCTGTTCTTCATTTCTTCAAGTTATTTCTTCCTTTCAAGTTCTTTTCTTTCAATCCTTCAGTCAACAAGTTTTCTAATGTTCTTCATAAAACTAGAGTTAACTAAACAAGTCGTAAAAGAAACCTACCTTCCTTCCTTCTAAAACTCCCTAATCATTCAAGCTCCAAACAATTTATGGTGAACCTCATCAAACAACTTTGAAATACAACCACAACTACGACTTCAATGGACTACTTTGCTGAAGGTGTCACTTGACAGTTCACTCAGCCTAAGGATGGAATTCATTTCCTCCATGAGGGCCAGAGGATTCTACACCAGCACGTCCACCACCTCAGGCAAGGTCAGTAAGTTATTAGGGTGGCTCAACAAAACCTCGGAGAGGAGCAGCAATTTTTCCAGCAAGAGCAGAGACGTTTTCAGCACAGTGTCTCAAGGACACTACAGAACATTAGAGATGCACTCCCGCGTAGTGATAGACACCCTAGGACCCGACGTCAGCAAGGAAAAGGATCTTCTCGACGTCATGACGAGTCACGCACGGATTCTGACTAGGCAGCTCTCTAGTGTCTGTATAGATAGTTATGTTTTATTTTCAGTTTGTTTGTCTTGTTTTCTTTTTGCACTTATGTATAATTATAACTAGTAGTGTAATTTTAAATTTATCTGCTTGTTTTATTTATTTCTTACGTGGAATTTGGTATATGAGTAGAAGGTAATACAAATACATCTTGTCAAAATTTTCCATTTTTCTTTTATGCACTATATATATTTTCAAAAATACAAAAACCCAAAAAGTTCATAGTAGAATAAGTATCCCTAGTACAATAAATCATGTATTTCTTATCTATATCAACCAACTTACGCCCCAAACTTATTTGGGGGTGGCGTATTTTCATAATAAATAACAGCATACAAGTGTATCGCCATTTTTGCTAATGTTTCTATGGTTATCTCTTTCCTTATCTATTCATACTTTGAGGACAAATCATATTTCTATTTGGGGGTGGTATAGTAACAATTTGAAAAAACTATGCATTTTTTATATTAGATATAGTAGTATATTTCTTCATTTCTTAAAAAAAAAATCGAAAAAGGCTAAAAATATTTTTCTGTTAAAAGTCTTGTTTCCTTTTATCATAATGAATAAAAAGTTTAGAAGTCTCATTATAGCAATAAAGTAAGTATTCGTTCTTCAAACTTAGACTAATATACGTACAATAGTTTATGCATCTTTTCATGAATGGCATTCACAAGCATTTGATTGTATATAGCAATGTGTTTTCGAGACCAAGGTTAGAACAATTAATTTCCATATCCTGTGAGAATCTAGCCAAAAACCTCATCTAAATAATTATTGAGTGATGACACAAAGGATGTCCGGATAGAATGACCACATGTCCACTTGCTTGATCACTACGCCATATCCTAGGAGAGAATTTAGGCCCTTTTTGGATCGATATAGCCAAATAAATGTTAAAAACCCAAAAAAATAGTTTTCCTCTAGTTACACTTTTTAAGCCTTCACCAAATTCTAAAAACCTTTTTATTCTTCACCATAAAACCCTGACCCGTTACAACACACAATAAAAAGCTTACCCATCTGACGAGTTGAGAATTGGATGGATATCATAAAAAGAGAAGAGAATACCTTGTACAAAAATAGATCAGTTAGTTGCTTCAAAAAGAAAAGAAAAGAAAGACTCATCAAAAACCAAAACTCCAAAAAAAAATCATAGGAGTCAAAAATCGAATCTCCCAAAAGTTCAAAATCAAAAGGAGACGATACCAAAAACAAAAGCAAAAAGAAAAGTTCAAAATCATATGGAGACACAAAGCCAAATTGCTAAAGAATGATTGACAATTTGAAAGCAAAGAACAAAACGAGGTTCTTCTCTAGTTACAAGTATCTTGAATACCCAATTTCTCAACTTATCAAAATTTTGTTTTTCCCTTCCTTTTTCTTTCTAAACCATCACCCTAGCCCCGTAACTCCTAATAAAAGACTTCTAGCTCAATTAGGAATAGGATGGTGTGATAGTAAGTGGCAAGTGTAATCAATCGACCCTGATTTCCTTTGGACGTCATTCGTGTATGTGAGGAATATAAATGCCTGCTGTATTTGAGAGAACAAAACTTGAGTGAATCTATCAGAGAGTTTGTGTTTTAACACATCCCAGTGAGAACCCACCTTAAGGACGCTCCCCAAAAGTTTCGGAAATGACTCTGCTTTTGCATTTCATTGCTCATGTTTGTGCATTTATCTTTGGATGATTAAATTACTGTACATATGTTATTCTAAGTTCAAAAGAGCTTGTCCTTATTCCCCGCTAATGAGATGTATAGATTCCTGAGAATAAATAAGGAAACAAGACCCTTTATACTAGATAGAAGAAGTTTGTGAGTGCCTTCTCTGGAAAACTCTCACGATGCTTAAAGCTCGTCCACTAGGGAATTCCTAGTGGTTTAAGGTCTTGTTGCATATGGTCAATGCAATTGCACTCCGCAAAATGAGATTGGTATAATAAATAATAAATCACTCATTTGTGATCCTTTTTTTTTTTTTCTCTCATCCTTACTTAAGGACAAGCAAAATGCTATTTGGGGGTGGTGATCAGCTCCCAAATAAATGGGTGTTTTATTACCCTTACATTAATGCATTACAGCCTTTTTTACGCATAATGAAAAGACAACCCATAGCTTTTATTATCTTTTTCAGGTTATAGAGCATTTCATACCACTTATCATAAAAACTGCATCTTAGCACCAAAAGGAGCCTTATTTACACTTATTATGAAGACTCGAAGCTGCAATATAAAAGTGCTGAAAAAAATCAAAGTCAAAGTCAAAGGTCAAAAGTCAAGGACTCCAAACCAGATAACTGAAAGTCATGTCTTTAACTCATAAGACTAAAGATAGATGGCATTTATACAAAAGAAGACTTGCTCAAAACCTAGCTTGATCAAGAAAATATGAAAAAGTAAAAGGAAAAGAAAAAAGGAAAAGTATAAAGCAACCATGGTAAGGTGTCTTGATTGTAGAGGAAAAGGGCAAATCAGACTTTTGTAGAAGTAAGGATATAAGAACCAAAAAGTAAGAGGAGAGAAGACACCTAGACTTATTCTAGTGTCATATAGGAGTAGTGTAGGATTTATTTTACAAGGCATTTACATTTAAGTCTTGTCTTTACTTTTTATTCTTCAATTCAATCTTTTTTTCATTTCAAGTTTATGTTTTTGTTCTTCAATCAAAGCTTTTCATTTCAAGTTTATGTTTGCATATTCATTACAAGTTTTCAATCTTCAATCAAAACTTTTCATTTCAAGTTTATGTTTGCATATTCATTACAAGTTTTCAATCTTCAATCAATTTGTTTCCTTTGAGTTTTCTTTCAATACAAGTTTAGTCAACAAAAACAAGTCCTAAAAGCTAAGAATACTACCTTTTCTCCTTCACAACTCCCATTCAATCCAAGTTCTAAACAATTTATGGTGAACCTCAATCAAATAATCTTTGAAATACACACACTAACTACTATACTTCACCTTCCATACCATAAAATGATTTGAATGTGTTAGATATGGCTATGGCCTAAAATCATACAATTAGGCTTCCTTCTAGTGGTTGCTCCAGTTCCTTCCTTTTTAGTTATTCATTGAATGCGCGCTGTAAAATAATTACTATGGTTAATTCAAACGCTACATTCTTTAGAGCATGTGCCTAGCTTGGTAGAAGTTCCAGTAGAGCTCCTTATATTTAATTATACAACAACCTCCCTTAATAGTTGTCCATGATCGGTAGAAGCAAGAGAAGAAGAGAGGAGGGTGAAAGAGATGGAATGGTGACAAAGGATGGAGGCTTTAGAGGAGGAAATTAAAGGTTATTGATGTAAAGAAGTTGGAGGGAGAAAGAAGAGCAAAGAAGGGTAAAAGAAGAAGAAAGAGAAGCAAAGCAGATGCCCTTATTACAACACTATTAAACAAGTTGAGACGTGAAGATATGTAGGGTAGAAGATTTACACTTTGTATCTTGTTTTTTTGAAGAGAAGCTACATTATGATGAGATTTGTCTTGTAACTCGATCTCTTTTCTTTTTATGTACTGTTAGATTAGAAAAAGAACTTATTCATGTTCTTTATTTGGTTTATATTTTCATTCTATATTAATATTCCTCATCATCGAAGGCTTTTTCTTGCGTCGAATTCAAGCTAATGAATTGAACCGCTTGCTCATTTCTAGCTTCTTTTTAAATTCTCGCCATATAATACCTTAAATAGGTAGACACATTCGTGCAAGTGTGTCATGATATCTAAAGAAGAACAGGATTACATACAGGACTACACAATAAGTATATACATATACATATACATATACATATACATATACATATACATATAATAGAAGAAAAGCTACCCTATCTAGTAGTATAGAAAAGAAAAGGTTAAGACACAAGATATATGTACCGTTGAACAAAAACAATACTAATCTATAAAATAAAACAACTTGGTTTTTTATGCACTTATATCAAGTAGTCCAGGAGAAAGTAGTTTTGCTGAGATCTAACGGCGTTGAGATGCTTTTCCAAACATGCATGGGCATAATAATCAATTTATATCCTTTTAAGAGTTTTGATTCCATTAAACTATATAAGAGAAAAGCATATGACAGGTAAAAGGGTTTTCTTAAGGTTTACGTTCTCAAAATTTTAACCTCCAAAACCATACATGGAACTCCGTCAAATAAAATAAAGAAGGTATGGATATTCTTCTCTCTTTAATATGTTCTCTTAAACACTAAGGTAAATCTAAGTTCGTTTATTTGTACTATTTTTTGTCTTGCCGCCAAACTTTTTAACGGCTTTGGCTAAAGTAGTGTTGGTTCTTTTTTCTTCCTGATTTTTTTTTACTCTTCTTGCAAAACTTAGTGTTCATGATTTTCTAAAAGCAATACATCATAAATTAGGATCTCATAACGTAGTTCACTCTATTCTAATATGAGTAAGCAGAAAAATATCTTAGGTGATCTGATATGTTTCTTTTGATCATATCATGGATTTATTTGGTTATGGCACTAGTTGGAATATCCAAACTGTTACGTTTGCGCAATATCATGTTTGATCAATAAACGAACATATATTGGTAAGTTCAACAAGTTATTAAGAGTAGTATTTTCTTTAGGTCAACAGGTTATTAAGAGAATTATGGTAATAAGCATTACTTTGCATTACTTGCATTGTATTATTCACATTTAGAAGCTCAATGGAGTACTTGTATTACTTGTATTATTAAGACCAATGTTGGTTTTCTTCTTTGAATTTCTATACATGGTTACAGTCCAAATATCAGTAATGTTATCCAAGATATTATACATCAATGGAGTACAATTGAGTTTCTTAGTTGAGATATTGTCATAGGCATTGTTCTTTATTTTTTACTTTTCTTTCAGATAAAAGGTGTGGAGAAAACAGTTTTGTAGTGATCTAACGGTGGATGGACCAAGATTAATAAATTAGAAGGAAGTTGAGTCTAACTAGATTAAAAGGGAGTTGAGTTTAATTACTAATTAGGAAACTATGTTTTCTTAACTAGAGAAAAGGGCATATATCCTCATTAAAAGCACTAATCAATTTTGGAAATCAATTGCAAGAGTTTCCCATACATTTTCCAAAAAGAATACGTACTGACTTAAAATTCTTTTTTCCAATTAAGAATATGGAAATACTTTAGAGGTGCAGTCGGTTACTCCTTAGAATCAAAGAGTAAAGAATTTCATTAAGAATCCTTATAAGATGTAGTATCATTAATCAAAAGGAAGCAATCTTTGATTACACAAAAGAAATAAACTTTTGAATCTCTTTAAGTGAGGTAGGCGTAAGATGATTTGAGTGAGCCAGGCGAAGGAAATACATGACGTGCATCCACACAAAAACCATAAAATAACATCATCACTACTAATTGATAAGTGCTCAAAAAGTGCTATTTAACCCTCGATTATGCCTCTTGTTTATCCATCTTATTGGACTAATAGTGTTTGTAAGTTATGTTTTATGATTCTACAAGTCAAAGAGAGAGTTTTGTGGAATATTAGAGAAAAAAGGGTAAAACGGAGCAATTCGGAGCATTAAGGATCACATAGGAAGCCCGTGGACAATCATGGAGAAGGCCAAGGAATTGGAGCTATTAAAGATGTGACTTGGACCTATTTTAAAGCCTATTTGGAAGCCCAAGGCCAAAGGATTCGTTGCTTGGACCAAAGCCCGCAAAAGATGATAGAAAGATAAAGCAGAAGAGACAAAATCGGCTAACGCGTCTGGGACTCATGGATCTAGCGTCCAGACGCATTGCTTGCGTCTGAGATGCATGAATAGTGCGTCCAGACGCATAGATCGACACTGTAGCCAATTCCTTCTCAATTTTGGAGACGAAGTTAGACTCTGAAAGAAGTCTATTTGTATTAGGAAACAAATGACGATTTGGAATGCTTCTAGAGCTCATTGTAACTGATAAGCACCCAAAAGTGTATTATGAAACCCCATTGAGACATATAAATTTGGTTAATTATGTGTTTAATAATCATGAAATAAATATGTTTTCATACTTTTGCAGGTATTTGCAGTAAACATGGAAATATTGGTTAAACCTGCGATAAAGCACGAGGAACGGCGTATATATGAATTCTTCCAAATTCGCACAGAAGCATCAAACTTCCAAAGCTCCTACCTCTCGAACCAGGACTCCGAATGCGACAAGAGAGCTGCTCAGACAATCAGGGCGATGAACTCTACGCATAGGCGGGAAGTTGTAAAACTGCCCAAATACCGGACCGCCATTGGACTGCACATGGACCCACTATGCGGGGCCACAAGATTGGATGAGTCATCAATCATGGAGCATGTCAAGACAAAAATAACAAATTATTGGTGCAAAGTTGACACCTTGCATGTAATAAATTAGATTAGGTGTTAATAGTGAAAAAAAAGGCAAGGTGTCACTTTGTTTTAATGTGGTGGATAAAAATGAATTAATATGATTTGATGATTCACGTGGGAGGAAATGAGATTTCTCTCAAATGGAAAAGAAATTAGACAAGGGTGGGGGACACTCCATTTACTCCTTTGACTTATTTTCCTTACATGGTATTATTTTAGTTCCTTAGTGAAAAAAAAGAGGAGTTAGTTAGTTTTTAGTTTTTCTAAGAAAGCTTGTAATAGTTTTAATGGAGAAAACATTTGTTTTCTTCTAGAAAATAAAAAGCAAGTGAGTTTGATTGTTTATCTTCTTCCTCTTTCTCTCTCTTTTTGTTTTTCTAGTTGTAATTTCCTTGTCCCAAGGATCATGAGCTAACTTCCCTTTTGGGGAGTTAATCCAACTCATGTGAGGGAAAAACAATTGTTGTTGGTTTGGTAGGTTGTTAGGAAGAACAACTAGCTCTACATCCTATCCCAAAATAATAGTTGGTATAGTGTCTAGTTAGGAATCAAAGCAATGAGCTTAGAGATAAGTCATTGCTTGGTACCACTTGCTAGCATGTATGAGCTCTTAAGTGAGCCATGCATGCTAGGGATCAAGTTTTCTTCCATTAGGGGCTTGTCTATGAGTCTAGGAAGAATCAATAAACTTTTCAAATCAACAACTAAATGATAGTTTCACATGAGGAGGATTATCTCTCCACCTTTTCTTAGTAATTTGTATTTTTGTATTAAGTGCATGATTTCAACCTTTAATGTTTTTCTTAATGTTTGTGTAGGAAAGAAAACCTAGTATTAGTAGTATAACCTTACTCATTAGTTCCCTAAGAGTAATAACTAATTTGTAGTTGTCCTAGATTTTAGTTGGTTTGAATCCTTACTTTAGCTTTACGAAAATGAAAATCGTGAGTAAGGAACTTTGAGTTGCTTTTGTACCAAATTAGAGATTCCAATCTCTAACGTAAGGAAAAGCTAATATCAAAATGGCGCCGCTGCCGTTCTAAAGCCAAAGAACGTGTTCTACAAATCGGAAGTTGCATCAAGGGGGAACCCCCATTCTCTTCTTTTCTTTCCTTCTCGTTCGTTATTACGTTTTTGTTATTTTTTCGGATTTTTCCCTCGCAATAGACCTGTTCGCTAAAAAAAAATTTGTTGCACTTCCAGGTACCAAAAGTTAGGACTGGGTGAGTACACTGCAGGAAATTATAAGAGTTCTGGAAAAATTTGAACTCATTCTGAATTACTTGATCTGGCGTCTTGGCGTGTGTGAAGTCAGCGTCTTGTGATATTGACCCGCGTCCGCGGGTGAATTTGTTCCTTTGCCTCTCCTGTTCAACCGCCAGCATCCACTGATACACCCTGATCCTTAGCCAGGCCTAATTATCTGGACCAATACCTAAAAATTCGAATATCTTTTGGGATTAATCACGTTGACGGATTGAAACGTCTGTTTCAATTTTTTGGCGGACTAGCGGGAAGCTACAGGTTTCAAATTTTAAGTGTTATTTTTATTTTTCGTTTTTTCTGCATGAATGCCATGTACGTAGTTATTATAAATTAGTTTATGGATTATTATTTACGTCTTAGGCTAGAAATATGCATGAATCATATTAATACGCCCGTAAATATTTATATGCGATTAAGTGGGTATGAATTGCATATTAATGTATATGTACATACCAATGGTACTGTTTTGCATGGTTATCTATATTTATATGTATAAGTGTCTATTATTGCATGTTTAGTATTCTCTACATTATCGCATTGGCGGTATTGTCTAAAAAGTCGATTTTGTCAAGAAAGAGGAGAACATTCCAACGAGGGTTAAAATCTGAGTTGGGTAAGTTGTTTCTAAACCCTATGGGGTAAAGCTGCTCTCTATATGACATTCGCAATCTCAATGAGTATTGTCGAAATCAAATTATTATGCAATACAAGAGTCGTATTTTAGTTTATGTATAATACCTTGCATGTTTAGTTTTGTCGTATTATTCTGCGTATGTATACTATATTCGCATGCTAATGTATTTAGATACGTATGAGTGATTCAAATTTGCCTGTTACTGTTCATATACGTTTATGTAATATCGATTTATAAATTAGCGTACATATACGTATTACTGATGTATATTTGCCTGTACGTATGAAAATATTTATCGATGACACAAGCTTGCCTATTCGTATAGTTATACGTATGAGTAGAGTATCTTCACATACTACTGCACCTAGTATTGTATGAGTAGATCGTATTTGCATGTTTGTATTTTAACCCTTGCATAAATCTTAAAAAAATAATAATAATAATAAAAATAATAAAAAAATTAAAATTAATACCGCCTTTGCATAAATTTTAATTCCATAAATCTTAATCATATTCCAATGGTATCTAGGAAACTTGAAAGATTGAGGTTACTTAATTAGAACCGTGCTTGCACGGAAAGCCTCCCTCATATCTCTCTTGTGACTGGTTGTTGGTTTATGCATCACGTATTCCTAGCTTCATCGCTACACGTTAGCGTTGTTTTAGGCATATGTTGTTCAACTCTAATGCTTAAGATAATAATAAAATTCGAGTCCTACTAAATTCCTTCGTAAGTTAGATCTAATTTTATGCTTGCATGAGATTAAGGTCCGGTTCCACTAAAGAAATTGAACATACCTATCGTCGAAAAAAAAATACGATAAGCAATTGCGTAAGTTCTCACCTAAAAATTGTTCTTCTTACGCTAATTACCTTCATCACGATCCTTCATCGCCATCAACTTCGTCAATATGGCCGACGATCCTCCACCGGCCAGAGAAGCCCCTCTCGGACTTCTATTTGCATTCACGGGGAAGGACCTTCTTCTGCATCAAACAAACTTGAGGACATTGTCGGTGATTTTCAGTATCCCACCAAATGTTTTCAGTTTGTTACCTATATATCATGGTTTTGAGCACGAAAAACCTTACAATCATCTTCGTGAGGCTTCAACAAGTGGCAACAACATTTCACCATCCAGTGATCTCTAAGGAACAACTCTTTTGCTTATTTGTTTCCATTCACTTTAAGCGGAAAAAGCGTCAATTTGGCTAGCGAGGACAACAGCCCGATCCATAGACACATGGAATAAACTAGTTCAAGCTTTCATGCTTCAATTTTACACTCGAAGAAAACAACCTGAAATGCTTGAGAAAATTCAATTCTTTCATCAAAATCCTTATGAATCCTTTTACGAAAGCATGGAGTCGCTTTTTCTCGATCTTCGTTAGAATGTCCTCATCACCAACCGGACAAAGTTGTCCTTGTTCGTTCATTCTTTAATGGTCTTTCGATCATCAAAAGAAACTCTTGATATAATGAGCGGGCGGTTGCTTCATGGACAAAGGAGCTACCGAAGCTTATACTTTTCTTGAAAAACAAGCGAAAAAAGGTACATTTGGGGTAACACCGAAGTCATCTCGGTCATCAAAGGACAATGTTACAAAGGCCACATCTATTTTTGAGGTAAAACCCGATCCGAAATAAAAAATTTGATAGAATCCCTAACTAAAAAGTAGATGCCCTTGCGGTTCAAGTAAGCGATCAACTACCAAAAACCGGTCATGAAGCGTTGACACCGCCCCTTGTGTCCTTTGTCTTAGTCCTGACCATCCTCATGCATATTGTCCCTTGTTATATGCTTCCCCTACTCAACAATCGGAGGAGGCATTTGCATTCAACATTCCCAATGCACCGTGGAGACAACATCCGAATTTCGCTTGGCGCCAAAATAACCAACAAATGGGGGCTCCTCCAAGTTTCGCTAATCCACCTGTTCGACCTACCAACAATTTTATTCCATACCGCCAAGGAAATAATCAACAATACCAACAAGGTCAATTTCAAAATAATTCCAATGCTAACTATCAAACCAACCGAAGCCTTGTTCCAGCTAATCCAGATCCCAACTATAATCAACAACTTCTCAGCAATAATCATGAACTACTACCTGTTGCACAACCTGCGCAACCCGTTTCGGATAGGACAAACGAGACTTTCTTAGCTTACATGAACCAACAGTCTCAAATTTTAACGTCTATCCAACAATCACTTCAACAATTGGCAAGAAAAGAGTCAGAAAGGTGTGTTTCCTACACAAGCGGTTCCAAACCCTAAAACCAAAAAAACACGACCTTTGAACTCACTAATGCCCCTCGGTACAAGCACCCCAACCAAGGTGAGGTGCATGCTACTCTACGATCTGGAAAAACTGTAGACAATCGGATCATTATGCGGATGATCAACCAAAGGAAAAGAGGGTTCCAAGGAATCTATTTCTAATAATGAACCTACAGAAGATTCCCCAGATCCAACAAAGTCAACACCTCCGAATGTAGGAAACAAGCAAGTAGACCCCTTTGCCAAATTCCGCCCTAAGGCACCGTTTCCTGCACGCTTGGCAAAGAATAAACCTTATGAGAATTTTGCTGAAATTCGAGAGACTTTTCAAAATTTAACAATCAACTTACCTTTTCTCGATGCCTTAAAACTATTGCCAAAACATGCAAAATTTCTGAAAGATATGTGCACCACAAAAAGGAGAACTAATGTTCCTCAACAAGCGTTCCTCACTAAACAGTTTCCCTCCATCACCGAACATAATGGTATAGTAAAATATAAGGACCCTGGTAGACCAACAGTTCCATGCACCTTAGGTGACAAATACATGGCTACTGCACTACTAGACCTAAGAGCTAGTATGAACTTACTTCCATATTATTTATTTAAACAACTAGGTCTTCATGAGCTCAAACCTACCACCATGACTCTACAGTTAGCCGATCGTTCCATAAATTATCCAAAAGGAATTGTGGAAAATGTCCTTGTAAAAGTCCAAGATTTCTTCTATCCTGTAGACTTTGTTATTTTGGATACAGAAGTTGCATGTGATTCCATTCCTATCATCTTAGGACGTCCGTTCCTCGCCACTGCTAATGCTCTTATTAACTGTAAAGATGGTTCCATTACCATGTCCTTCGGAAATCTTTCGGTCGAGGTGAATGTGTTCAAGTTGATGAAACAACTTCCAGAGCCTGACATAGATGGTGAGGTCAACAGGGTTGAATGACATTCATAAAAGAGTATTTCACAAACTCTTTTCCTGAAGATGAAGTGTACCAATTTCTTTCCTTTAGCAAATCTGAGTTTGAGGACGATGATTATACACAAGAAGTAAATGAGTTATTAGAGTCAGTACCATTATTTGACCCTACAACAGTGATGTCAAGTAACTTGGATGATCATCAATCTGTTTACTACATGGATGATGACCTTCCTCAAGAATCTTTAATACCCACTCCGCCCACCCTTGATTTAAAACCTCTTCCTTCAGAATTAAAATACGTACAGCTTGATGCCGATGGTCGTCACCCAGTTATTATTTCTTCAAAATTGACTGAAGATCAGGAAGCTCATTTAATTAATGTCATTCAACAACATCGTTCTGCTATTGGATGATCCCTCGATGACATTAGAGGCATTGAACCTAATGTGTGCACCCATCGCATACACCTGGAAGAAAATGCTAAGACGTCGAGTGAACCGCAGCGTCACCTAAACCCTACCATGAAAGATGTGGTCCGAGAGAAAGTGTTAAAATTACTAGATACGGGTATTATTTACCCTATCTCTGATAGTGTTTGGGTGAGTCCTGTACACGTGGTTCCAAAGAAATCTGGCATTACAGTTGTGCAAAATGATAAAGATGAATGCATTTCCGCTCGAATCCCAGTAAAATGTCGAATATGCATTGACTATCGCAAACTTAATGCCGTCACTCGTAAGGATCACTTTCCACTTCCATTAATCGATCAGATGCTCGAACGTTTAGCCGGTCATGCCTATTACTGTTTTCTTGATGGTTATTCAGGTTATTTTCAGATAGTCATAGACCCTACTGATCAAGAAAAGACAACGTTCACCTGTCCATTTGGTACATTTGCATATAGACGAATGTCATTCGGCCTTTGCAATGCACCTGGTACTTTCCAACGCTAGATGCTTCATATTTTCAGTGATATGGTTGAATGGTTTATGGAAGTATTCATGGACGACTTCTCAATATATAGAGATTCTTTCGATAGCTATCTATCAAATCTTGAAAAGGTCTTTACACGTTGTGAAGAGAAAAATCTTGTTCTTAATTAGGAAAAATGCCATTTCATGGTTACTAAAGGAATAGTTTTAGGACACATCGTTTCAAAGGACGGAATCGAAGTCGACAAAGCTAAGATAGAAAAAATTGCTTCACTTCCTATACCAAAAATAGTTCGAGACATTCACGCATTCTTAGGACACGCAGGTTTCTATAGGAGATTTATTCAAGATTTCTCAAAGGTTGCTAGACCTTTAACCAATCTCCTGCTTAAAGATGCCGTTTTTTATTTTAGTTTCAGTTGCAAACAAGCCTTTGAGATATTAAAAACTGCATTAACTACCGCTCCCATAATTCAACCACCTGATTGGTCTAAACCTTTTGAATTAATGTGTGACGCGAGCGACTATGCTATAGGAGCTATACTAGGGCAACGCCGAGACGATAAGCCAGTTCTCATTTACTATGCGAGTAAAACCCTTAATGAAGCTCAACGTAACTATACCACCACTGAGAAAGAGTTTCTCACTGTTGTATATGCGTTGGATAAGTTTCGTCCGTACCTAGTGGGTTCTCCAACTATTGTCTACACTGACCATGCGGCACTTCGTTATCTATTAGCAAAAAAAGATGCAAAACAAAGGTTGATCCGATGGATTCTCCTTTTGCAAGAGTTTACTCTCGAAATTAGAGATAAAAAAGGTAGCGAAAATGTGGTTGCAGACCATTTATCAAGACTTGTCAGTGATGTTGATACTGATACCGAACCTATCTGTGATTCCTTTCCGGATGAACACTTGTACTCTATTTTTTCGTCCCCTTGGTATGCCGACATAGTAAATTACTTAGTTACCGAGGAAGTCCCTTTATCTTGGTCTCGTAATGACCGGAAAAAGTTTTTATCCACTGTGAAATTCTATTTCTGGGATGATCCCTACCTCTTCAAGTATTGTTCAGACCAACTAATCCGCCCCGTTGCATTTCGACCGGGAACACAACGATGTGTTATCCTTCTGCCATGAACAATCTTGTGGTGGTCATTTTAGTGGTAAGAAAACTGCGGCCAAGGTTCTACAATGTGGTTTTTATTGGCCAACACTGTTTAGAGATGCACATGAGCATTACAAAGCATGCAATCGCTGCCAGCAGTTAGGTCGCATTACTCAACGCAATATGATGCCCTTAAATCCCATTCTAATTGTGGAAATCTTTGATGTATGGGGCATCGACTTCATGGGTCCATTTCCAAATTCTCATGGCTTCCTATACATACTTGTAGCAGTTGACTATGTGTCAAAATGGATTGAGGCATTGGCATGTCGTGCTAACAATCATAAAACGATCGTTTTGTTCGTAAAAGAAAATATTTTTCTCGATTTGGTGTTCCAAAGCTATAATTAGTGACGGGGAAAACATTTTCTGCAATAAAATTTTTGAATCATTAGTAAAGAAATATGGAGTCACGACAAAGTGGCAACTCCGTATGATCCTCAAACCGATTGGTCAAGTAGAAGTCTCTAATCGAGAAATCAAATCCATTTTGGAAAAAACTGTCAATCCATCTAGGAAAGACTGGTTTCTACGATTATCGATGCCTTGTGGGCATCTGAGCGACTTTTAAGACACCTATAGGGATGTCTCCGTATCGCCTCGTTTTTGGAAAACCTTGTCATCTGCGGTTGAACTTGAGCACCGTGCTCTATGGGCCATCAAAAAGCCTCAATTATAACACTAGCGTGGCGCTTAAAAGAGAAAATTGTAGTTAAATGAGCTTGAGGAAATTCGGAGTGATGCCTATGATCTCTCAAAATCCTATAAAGCCAATATGAAAAGAGTGCATGACAAGCACATATTGAGAAAAGAATTCAAAGTCGGTCAAAAAGTTTTGATGTACAACTCAAGATTACACATTTTTCCAGGAAAATTAAAAACTAGATGGTCTGGTCCTTTCACTGTCTCTGCTGTCACCCCTTATGGGGCTATCTCTGTGAAAAACGTAAATGATGGTAGCGAATTTCAAGTAAATGGCCAGCGCCTTAAACATTATCATGAGTTGCACTCTCCAGATGTCGAAGAGACTCTTCTCAATGATCCATTCTACACAGACTAATAGATTCCCTGGTGTACTTCTTTCCATGTATTTAAACAGGAAAAGTATGCCATTAGGGTAGCCGGGCCCTCTTCTATTTTCTTTTCTAAAAATCCCTAGAATGTGTGGTTGCAAGCGCTGGAACCTTAGTCCACAAAACTCTACTTCAGAACTGAGTATAAATGTCTTCTGATAATCGAGCAAACGTGCCTCCTGGAAAACAATGGGTACCAAAATTTTCAAATCCTTCTTTCTCTTCCCTTTTCTATTCTCTTCCTCGCGAACTCCAACTCATCATTTGGTGTAAATCTCATCCATCTCGAATTGGTAATGGTCGTAGTACTTTTGCTCGAAAGCGTCGTGCGCCTTGATGGGGTGGTGTATGAATTGTCAACAACGCTTCTGTCCAGGTCTTGATCTATTATCCGAGATGAGCCGGTATAAGGTATATTATTGTCTGACACCGCAGCAGTAGGATAAACTTCATCGTCGCTCCGTTATTCCCACAGGTTGGGAATCATCTTGAGGATCTGACGTTAAAAGACTCACATTCGTCTTGAGGATCTGACGTAAAAAGACTCAACATGTATATACTCGTTTTTTTCTTTTTTTATTAGCACCCAGCATGGTGCCCAAAGAGAGTCGTGATATGCACCATCGGACATTTCCTAGTTCGTACGAGCAATGGATTCCACCAGGCCAACCCCGTTCAGTTTTCTATGTGACTGTTTCGGGGCGGTTTGAGGCTATACCATATGTACTAAGGGTAATATTATTATTAGACCATTGCACATTGGTGTGGGGATGGTACCGATCCCCGAACCCTAGGCCCCAAAACATAAAGGTTAAGCCCGCGATCTGGATTTGGTTTGGGTTAAGCCCAGCCGACATGAAAGTTGCCCGAGTTAAGCTGTTGTGATGTGTTGTTTTATTTGGACTTCGGTGTTATTTGACACGTTCCTCTCGACTTGTACATTTGTATATAAATGTGTACATAAATAAACACAAAAAAAAAAAAAAAAATGTTGAATGTGATTTTGTCATATTCTAGTGGATGGCATTTTTAATGCCGATCGTTTTGATATCTCATCCGTTCAATTTGGAGTTAAAACGAATCGAATTTCCACGTTTGAAATTTCGGAATATTTCGGGACATAGGGGGAATTTTTGGACTTCATTTGGGCTTGGGCCAAATATTTGACCCGACCCAAAATCACGGATTCGTATACAAAATCCACGCGCGAGGCACCCACGCGTCCACCCCTCTCATTTCTTCCCCCTTAAAATCCGGATCTTGGTCTCCCCCACACACCCCCCACGCACGCGACTCGACAGCAGTGAATTCGACCCGCGCACGCGGGCCAAAGTCCTCCAAACTGAAACCCCTTTCCTCCAGCACCATCTCCTCCACCAATCCTAGCTATTTCCACCCTCAAAAGATCATCTACACCGCGCTATGGCAGTACGAAGGAGAATCACAGTTGAGCGAAATTTTGGAAATCTCTACAATTCCGGGATGTTTCACCCATTTTTCGATGAAGAAATTGCTAGTAGAAAGTGGAAATATCTATTGCACCGAATTCCAGCTCAGTACTCCGAAGATTTAGTGTTGAAATTTTACAACAATGGAGGTTTCCGGGGTGACGAATTTTGGATTACGGTGGATGGGTTGGAACGTGAACTCATGGCCGGAGTTGATTTGAATACCGCACAGATTCGATAAACTCGATAGTCCGACCTGTTATTGTCGGTATCCGACCACGAGGGATTTGATGTTTGACACGCTTCTCGAGGGAGAGTACAACACTTGGCTCGAATCTGCGTGTACCAACATTCTTCGAGGCGTAACCAATTAGCCGTCCACTCAATGGTCGGGCGTACTGGCGTCATTGGAACTTCAAAGACATCGGCGTGAACAAGACTTTCTTGCACCTGCTGTGGATCCCCGGGGAGAGGAAGAACACTTTCGTATGGTCCATTTCGGGCCATATTCTTTACGACCGCATCAAGCAGGTCGACTCCTCTTCTTTGTACTTGTTACTTTCGGCTTATGCTTAACTTAGGGTTCAGTCCACTACTCCTTTCATTGAAACAAGGTCTTTCGAGAATTTTGGAATTTTTGAGACTTGTGTTTTAGACCCTTTGGGACCCAATAGCTAGAGATGACATTGAGCTTGATAACGTACCTCCTCCTCCTCCTTCACCACCCAACTTTGTTTTAATGAAGATACCATCGCCCGAATCAATACTCCTATGGAAGCCTTGAGGGCACATGAATACTAGTATCGCGGGGATGTTTCTTCGCCAGGAAGAGATGCTTACTTCCCGGAATGACTTCCAAAGAAGAAATGAGAAATCGCCAAGGCCGTTTCGGATAATGATGATGGCAAATCAGCAGCAATTCAAGATCGGTTACTTTCTGATCTATAGGCCACATTCGGACCGGTCATTTCGGCTGAAGTTCGTTCGTGGCGAAGGCGTAGAAACAGGTTCATCTTCTGCTAACCCGGAGGATTCCCAGTAGCTGATTATTTTCCTTGGCTTAGCAATGACTATGTCATTTATTTCCCTTATGCATTGCATTTTTTTATTTTTCTAGTGATAAAAAAAAATTATATATCGATTGATTTCTCATAATTTTGTATTTCCAGACGGTTTGAATGAGAAATTATTTATGTTATGCACGTAGTGTACTTCCTCATATATTCCTTGATGCATGGGCCTACTCTCAAGCCCAATGGTCAAACACCAACGGCCTGATCCAAACGGTCAGATGCCAAACGGTCATATGCCTAACGGTCAGAAATCTACTTATAAATACAACTCTCCTTTTCCACTTTCACTCAACCCCTTTCTCTCATTCTTCACAAATTCCTCTTCACAAATCCTCAATTTCTTGAACATAATGAATCCAATAGAGCGATGAGAAAAGGAGCAACGCAAATGGGTTATCACAATATTCGTGATAACAGTGTTTATCATTGTTCTGCTGTCACTCATGCATAACATGATCCAGAACATCTAGATCTATGTAACCATCTCTTTGTCTTTTGTTTTGTATATTAGTATGGTGTGTTAAATAATTCTCACATATTTGTACGGGTTACGTATTAAATGGAGAAGTTCCGTATTAAATATTTTTGTATATTAGTTGTCTTTTCCTCTCTAAAAAAAATAATAATAAATAAATAAAAAATAAATAAAATAAAATAAAATAATAATAATAATAAATAAGTAAATAAATAAACAAACCATAACAAAGAAAGGCCATCCAAAACTCACCAAAATAATTAATGGATACACATGGTGTTTAGAGAAAATCGCGCACGCTACAAGGTAATGCGATAACACTTGTCACACATGCATTTCGATTATTCTATCCATATTCTATTCTTGAGTTATGATCATCATTTCTGAAATTACGTGTAAAGTCTAACTACCCCCGTGAAACTTTCCTCCGTATTTTCTAACATTGAACCATCTCATTAATTGTATTTGGATATCGACATGACAAGACTTCTTGTGGATCCCCTATGATGATGTTCATAATCACATGGGTCATTAACTACACTTGGACTCAGATTGGTACGGACTCATAGATTGGCTATAAATCTCTTTTTTCAGCCATTCTTATTCAAACAATTTTCCCTATCATTCCCTCGATAATACTACCAATGGATCAACCAAGAAAAATAACGCGGTGAGAGAAAGACTACCGAAAACTTTCGAAGATGGCGGTTTTCTCCTTATTTTGACACGAAATCATCGTCGTAGATGGACGCCTCTTCTATATCATTCAGCAGCTGGTTATTCCCGAGAATTGGTTTTGATGTTCTACCAATTTAGCGAATCTGAAAATGGAAAATTCTACTTCAATGCCTATGGACAACGATTGGAATTGACTAAGGAAATGATCTCCGACATACTTCAAATCCCAATAAATACCCAGGAGTCCCTTTTTCAAGAGTCATCATTTGATTCCGCAAAAACTTTACTATGAACTACCGTATCTCATGACGAAGTCGGAAATACACATCACATTGTTCTTCAACGCTCTTTGAAACAGAATCAACGTGTTGTGCTCCACTGGTTGGGACATAATGTGGTAGGTACATCACACCAATCAGAAGTCACAAAGCCTCAACTTCACCTACTTTGGATTTTGCAAACTCAAAGAGATGACTTTTGTCTAATCCAACACCTCTGGAACGTAATCACCAAGAAAACAAGAAGGTCAGCACCCCTACCCACTTTAGTAACGCAGATTATGATGCGTTGGGGTTATCCAATAATTTCTCCAGAGACACCCCTTCAAAGTGCACATATAAAAGTACTCCAAACAGACTACTCCGTTGGTTTTTGGACCCCTGATACTCTGATAGATGAGCAGAATGACCCAAGCTCAAATTCTGACCATTTATTTGATGAAAATGCCATGCTGAACATTATTAATCCCATGGAAGGCATTAAACTTCTTCATCAGGGTTTGAGGGAACTGCACGCTTGTCAGAATATCATCATCACAACTCTTCAAGATTTCCAAGATCGTCAAGCAACGCATGATGTTGAACAGGAGGAGATCTTGGAAAATCATTCTCAGTCCTTGCAAAATCACGCTCTCCTAATGGAAAATCAAACTGTACTCTCTGCCAACGAAGGGGACATTCATATGCAGCTCGGCCAACAAATAGAAGACCTAAACAGTCTGGTGCAAAATATGCATCTCCAAGATCAACATAAGAATCCATGATATTACTAAGTCAATAAGTATATAATCATATATGTTATTACGTTTTTCCGTCGTACGATGTATTTTGTCTTATCTTTTTGTCTTCTTTTGTATGCAATGCTTAGTAGGATTGTCATCATTTCCGTTGTGAATAATATAATTTTAACATGTGCTACAGGAGGGTCTATTTTCTTACATACTCATTTTTCCATCCAGTTGCCGATATCGTTACCCATTTCTTTACTTCATCCACCATGGCATCTTCATCAAACATTGCATCTTCATCATCCATGGTATCTCCCAAACTCATTCCTGAGCAATCCTTTCAGTCTATGATGGATTCCAATGCCTATGGCCATCTCTTCCATGATTACATCACAAACATTGGGTGGTCTTCTCTAATTCTTCAAACGACCAAACTTATTCTCGAGTTTGGCTGCATACTTTATGCTAATATGGAAGACACACCAGCATTCAACCATGCATGGTTTCTACTTAGACGGGTTCACAATCCGAGTTGGTGACACACCTCATATCTTTTCTGAACAACAACTTGCCCTAACTTTGGACCTTCCATACCACAAGCTTGCTGCATCTTGGCATTACATCTATCATAATTCTTACCGTTCCTTTCAGTGGCAAGCGTTTTGCGACTCTTATGGTGATGGTCTTGAGATCAAACGAGAAGGAGATGGCCATGTGCCATGGCGCAATATCACCATTCCATTAGCAAGCATGACCATGAACATGGGGACTGCAATGTTATTTGTACTCGAACATTATGGGAGATTGGCATTTTTCTCTCGCCAATGAGGTCGCTTTGCGTCGTATTGATTGCACTAGCTCGTGGTCATGCATTATTTAACATTTTAGGTTGTGTTGTCTCAACCTGAAATGAGCTCGCGACTTTTCGGGATCAAGTATATACTTTTACCAGTCACCGCTTGCCGGATCATGAAGACACATTTCCCACAGTTTGCAGCTACTTTTCATGACTGGGTCAAGGTGGATTTCATGTGCCCAGCAAACAGAAACATTCGCTCATTGAGGTTTCGTCAATGGAAGGCGCCCCATTTCGATACGAGGCATGTTCGATGTTACCCAAAGGACGAAAAGATGAAGACCAATTTGAGGGAATCAGGAGACAAAGAATGAGTAGAAATTTGGCAGACTATTATCTATTGGCGCGATGCTAAGGAAATGCATTTCCTTAAAGAGGACGCCAGACCTTCACATCCTACTGGATGGTAAACTTGCACTTGCCATTGTACATATATCTAGATAAAACTAATGTCTGGTGTGCTATAGGTTGTCATGTTTCGTATGCTATTGTTTTTCATTATTTCATGTGCTATGTATCGTGTGCTATGTTTAGTGTGCTATTGAACATTTTAGTGTTCTTTCTGAATAATATATTATGATCTCCAACCTCTCTGTTCCAGCAATCTAGCCCTAATTTTGCTCACGGTTCTCAGGTACTTTCTCTCTTTAATTATTGATACTTCGAGGACTAAGCATCATTCATTTGGGGGTGCTTTTAACCCAGTAGCAAATATTAGGCAAATTGTAACTTTGTATATAGTTTTTATTTTCATGATAATAATTGTACTTAGTGACAAAGTCTTGTTTCCTTTTCAATGATGAAAATTGTCTAGAAATCTCACATTAGTATCCGAATTAGGAGTTGTTTTTAAGAAACTTAAGATAATATGTATGCAATAGTTTATACATCTTTTCATGAACATTCATGTACTGAGTATCATCGATTGTACATAGTAGTAAGTTTTTGGAACCAACGGTTAGTTACTTAAACTATAAATCCTGTGAGAATCTAACCAAAAACCTTGACATGAGTGATTTGTGTGTGATAACACAGAGAAAGTGAAAATCACGCATCTACTTACTTGATCACCACCCGAACCCTAGGCGAGAATTTAGGCCATCTTTGGATCGACATAGCTAAAAATTCTTACCTGTTACAAATTTTACCGCTAGTCACTCCACTGAACCTTTCACTTTCACCAAAAAAATTCCTTACCCATCTATTAAACCAAATAAAATAACCTACCTAAGTGATGAGTATGAGAAATAGGACGAAATGTGGAAAGAATAAAGAGAAAGACTTGTCCCAAATAAAAGTCAGTTATTTGCTTCAGGAAAGAAAAATAGAATCATGTTCTTAAGCCAGTTAAAAAAAAAATCCCATTAGAAGCTTAAGAACAAGGTTGGAAAACTCAGTGAGAAGAAGGAAAGAAAACAAAAATTTCTCTAGTGTAAATATATGAAGACCCTATTCTCTCATACTCGTAAATTTTAATTATCCATTTCCATTTTCTTGTACACTATCACCTAAGCCCCACAATACCTAATAAAGACCTCTAGCTCAATTAGGAGTAGGGTGGTGTGATAATAAGTAGTAGACGTGATTGATCGACATCGCTCCTCCTCGACCGTCATTGAGATGTGAGGAAACGTGTGCCCATTTGATAATCTTTGGAGTTAACAAAACCTTAGTGGAAAAATTTTGAGTGAAATTGTGTTTTGACACATACCGTGATAACCCATTTAGGTACACTCTCCAAAGGATTGAAACAACCCCGCTAGTACATTTCAATGAAAAGTTCATCGCATGCATGATTATATGTAGATGTTTTAATTATTGAATACATATTAACTTGAGTTTCAAAGAAATCAATCCTCGTTCCTGCTAAGGAGATGTATGGATATCGAGATTAATTTAGGAAACGAAGTTTACATCCGAAGTCGTTGTAGTATAAATGAAGTTTGTGAATATCTTTTCTGAAAAACTCTCACGAGGCTATAACTCGTCCACTAGGGAATTCCTAGTGGTTTAAGGCCTTGTTGCATATGGTCAATGCAACCGCACTCTGCGAAACGAGAATTAGTTTAGGACTACACATTTTTTGCCACTTATCTATTTTAGTGTCTCTTCTTTGCTTGAGGACAAGCAAAGTACTGTTTGGGGGTAGTGTGATAAGCACCCAAAAGTGTATTATGAAACCCCATTGAGACATATAAATTTGGTTAATTATGTGTTTAATAATCATGAAATAAATATGTTTTCATACTTTTGCAGGTATTTGCAGTAAACATGGAAATATTGGTTAAACCCGTGATAAAGCACGAGGGCGGTATATATGAATTCTTCCAAATCCGCACGAAGCATCAAACTTCCAAAGCTCCTACCTCTCGAACCGGGACTCGAATGCGACAAAGAGAGCTGCTTTCGGACAATCGTAGGCGATGAACTCTACGATAAGGGGAAGTTGTAAAACTGCCCAAATACCGGACCGCCATCGATGCATATGGACCCCTATATGGGGCCACAAGATTGGATGAGTCATCAATCATGGAGCATGTCAAGACAAAAATAACAAATTATTGGTGCAAAGTTGACACCTTGCATGTAATAAATTAGATTAGGTGTTAATAGTGAAAAAAAAAGGCAAGGTGTCACTTTGTTTTAATGTGGTGGATAAAAATGAATTAATGTAGTTTGATGATTCACGTGGGAGGAAATGAGATTTCTCTCAAATGGAGAAGAAATTAGACAAGGGTGGGGGACACTCCATTTACTCCTTTGACTTATTTTCCTTACATGGTATTATTTTAGTTCCTTAGTGAAAAAAAAGAGGAGTTAGTTAGTTTTTAGTTTTTGTAAGAAAGCTTGTAATAGTTTTAATGGAGGAAACATTTGTTTTCTTCTAGAAAATAAAAAGCAAGTGAGTTTGATTGTTTATCTTCTTCCTCTTTCTCTCTCTTTTTGTTATTCTAGTTGTAATTTCCTTGTCCCAAGGATCATGAGCTAACTTCCCTTTTGGGGAGTTAATCTAACTCATGTGAGGGAAAAACAATTGTTGTTGGTTTGGTAGGTTGTTAGGAAGAACAACTAGCTCTACATCCTATCCCAAAATGATAGTTGGTGTAGTGTCTAGTTAGGAATCAAAGCAATGAGCTTAGAGATAAGTCATTGCTTGGTACCACTTGCTAGCATGTATGAGCTCTTAAGTGAGCCATGCATGCTAGGGATCAAGTTTTCTTCCATTAGGGGCTTGTCTATGAGTCTAGGAAGAATCAATAAACTTTTCAAATCAACAACTAAATGATAGTTTCACATGAGGAGGATTAGCTCTCCACCTTTTCTTAATAATTTGTATTTTTGTATTAAGTGCATGATTTCAACCTTTAATGTTTTTCTTAATGTTTGTGTAGGAAAGAAAACCTAGCATTAGTAGTATAACCTTACTCATTAGTTCCCTAGGAGTAATAACTAATTTGTAGTTGTCCTAGATTTTAGTTGGTTTGAATCCTTACTTTAGCTTTACGAAAATGAAAATCGTGAGTAAGGAACTTTGAGTTGCTTTTGTACCAAATTAGAGATTCCAATCTCTAACATAAGAAAAAGCTAATATCAGTAACCTCTATAAATAGAGAACCTAAGTACCTCATGTAATTTGCCAATTCACTTATACTCTTGTCTCCAGAACTTGAGGCAAAGAGAGATTAATAATAAAAGATCGGTTTTAACTAGCTGAGTCTTAATAAATTACTCTTTCTAGTCTTATGTTCTTCGACTCTTCTTCTTCTCGTTCTTCGTGTTCTTCCTTCTTTATGGAAGGCTAATCTTCTCTTTCAAGGGAGGAGATGAAGTCGGTGCTTAGGGTTCGCTGATTCTTTTGGTTCATGGTATTCTCCAATCAGGTTAGTTCTTTATGTTTTTAGTTATTAGTTCCATTGCCCTGACCAGGGGATGGAAGTATATATTAAGGTTTTTATTTATTACAATCGAATATCATGCTAGTTTAGGGTTTTATTTATTGCAATTGAATATTTGCTAGTGACATGCTTTTATTTATTGCAATTGAATATAATGCTAAAATAGGGTTTTATTTATTGTAATTGAATATTATACTATTATTCTCTACTTTTCTTCTAGTTGTATATCGTTTTAGAGTTAGGGAAGTATTCCTTGTGTTTGCCTTAGATGGTGATTCATTGAATAGCTACCCAAGCTCACATAAAAGGAAAGAAGATACTAGTAACATGAACATAGGAACAACCTTAAGTAAAGTAATTCGTTAACGATATTTTGTCCAAGAGGGCATCGGCACTCGCTCGATTGCCTAATTGTAGTCTACTTGTGAGAACAACCATGAAGCAAAAGGTCATTAAATCAAAAGTATTGGTGGATTCTAATATCTTGAATTTCCTCTCTTATAAATTCTGAATAGTTTAGTTTAGTTTAGTTTAGTTTAGTTTAGCATTAGAATCTATAATATCTATAATCATAGTTTTTAATCCCTCAAACCCCCTTTCCAGTCATATCCTTCATATAAACATACACTTAAAAGTGGAACGATACCCTACTCATCCTTTACTTATTGAGGGATAATTAGGTTTTGATACGCTTCTATTTTGTTCAACGATCATCATCTTTCTACATCATCCATATCCCATATCTCATCTACATACACAAAAAGAGGCAAGGTCACTAATCTTCCTCTTCACTTCTTGATCAATCCAACGAAACAACTGTTTAAGGAAAACAACTTTGACTGAACCCAAAAAAAAATAATAATAAAATAAAATTTAAATTTAAATTTAAAAAAAAAAAAAAACAAACAAACAAACAAAGTAAGGACATTTAGAGGTTCAAGACATGTTGAAGCTAAGAGAAAACAAAATTCGAATGCTTCTGGACCTACCTTGTCATTAATTTAAGTACTCATTATCATATTACACTTTCTATGCAAAACTGAATTCATAGACAATATAGATTTATTTACAATAGAAAGAAACTTAGTTTCAATCAACACCAAAGAATCTCTCGGCAATCCTTACCATATACCGAACTGACAAACTCTCCAACTGAACCACTAACATCAACCAAATAACTTATATCTCATACCCACCAATCTAAAATAAGTTCAAGTTCAAGTATGTACCATCTTCAAAATACACGTAAATCAGGGCATTTCCACTCCAAGTACTCTCGCTTCTCCGAAGAAATTTCACCTCCTCCATAAGACATACCGGCTTCTAATAGACGACCAATTTCATTGACAATGGTATTTTGCAAGACATAAGTAAAAGTCACTTCTAACCTTAAAATAAGCTCAAACAAAAAAAAATAAAAATTAGTTCAACTACATTTGAACTTACCCAATCACAGTGAGGTGGTCTATATAGGGTAATGTAAGGAGGGGGATCACAAGGGTTAAAGTTCACAAGGTAAAGATGACTTATCGCATTATATGATATAAGTTGTATAGTGGTAAGTTCAAAGTTTGAGGTTCACCATAGATTTTTAGAGATGGATTGAAAGGAGTTTCTGAAGGGGAGAAGGTAGTAGTTCTTAAAGTTCATAACTTGTTTGTTTGAAAGAATGAAAGACTTGGATTAAAAGCAATGTAAAGAACTTGGTTCAATGGGAAAACATTGAGTAGAGATTGCAAGAACAAGGACTTGAATAACAAACTTAGATTGAAAACTTGTATTGAAGAACAAACTTGGATTGAAACTTAAACAACAAACTTGAATTGAAAAGTTGTATTGAATAACAAAAGTAAATAAAGCAATAAAAATTTGAAAATGTAAAGGACTTGAAATTAAAATCTATCCTAGTCCTACATGACCATAGATTAAGTCTAGGTGCCCTCTCTCCTCCTACTTTTTGGCTATTATACTCCTACTTTTACAATAAATGATTTGCCCTCTCCCTCTACAATCAAGACACCTCAATATGTTGCTTTTTACTTTCCATTTACGCTTTTGCTTTTGCTCTCTATCTTCTTGAGCAAGCTAGGTTTTGAGCAAGTCTTCTTTTATGATAAGGCCATCCATCTCTAGTTTTCTGAGTTAAGGACATGACTTTCAGTCATCTGGTTATAAGTCCTTGACCTTTGACATTTGACTTTTTCAGCAATTTTTCATAGCAGCTTGAGTCTTTATAAGAAACATTAATAAAGCTCATTTTGGCGCTAAAATGCATCTTTTATGATAAGTGGTTTGAAATGGCCTCTAACCTTCAAAATACAGTAAAAACTATAAGTTATCTATTTATTATGCGTAAGAAGGACTGTAATGTAGTAATGTAAAAGTAATAAAATGCACATTTGGGAGCTGATCATTATATCACTCCAAGTACGTATCCACACCAAACCTGCAATTAAATAGATTAATAAATTAAAGGCAAAGCCATAAGCAGAAAGCAAGCATATACTTGACAAAATGACAACTTGAGAACTACAGTTTAATTTATCCGCACCATTAATTCATTCTATCATCCGCCTACATAATGCACATATATATATGCTAGTGTTATATCTATATATGTTGTTTGTTAATCCATGGATAAGCTCTAACATCATTAAGATTCAAATGAACACCAAAAAAAAGGTGAATCTAAAATGCCCAATTCAATAATTGGAGAGAACTACATACGCTAGTGTTTCGTCCAAAGTCTGCAACTCCCAATATGAACTATTATCTAGATGAGGTGCAAGTCTAGGCTTATTTCTCAAGAGCTAACTTTCAAACTAATAACACCATTCAGATGGCTACAATTATATGCTAATGGTGTGACTATACCAGGCACTGACTTTCATTCAAACACCATTCAGATAGAATCGATGATGTACTTACCAAATTTGTCGTATGAAAATATAAAATGCTCCCACAACAGTGTAGATGCCAATCTATTGCCCTGTACTAGCAATTTAAAAATACATGTAAGCACTTGTAAATGTGTTTGATTTTTCTATGAAACCTTTGTTAAAAATGTTCAGTAGCAAGCAAAGAAGAATTGTAAATGTTTGAAAAGTGAGAATAATATTTTGTTTTTATTTTTACCCCAATAAAAGAGAAGACGTCAACCATGTCAACAATACATCAAACGTGAACATTTTAAGTTGATCAATCAAAACTGCAGATTACTTGATAAACATTTATTTAAGAAATGAAGAAGAAGAATAAAAGAGAATCGGTGAGCTTTTACCGCTAATGATTGTATAAAGAGAGTCTACTATCGATCACGTATTTGATGACCACCTTTTTCTGCTAATGGAAAATTAAATCAATCCATAATCGAGATTTGATGCAAGCTAGCCAGTGAAAAGTAAAATGAAAACCACATCCAGCCCTACGTTTTTCCTCAAACCACATCCACACCACTACAAATAGAATTCAAATTGTTCTATTGTGTATATAGATCTCAGATTAAAACAAAACAATAAGCTGGAAAAAAAATATCAACAAATCAGGAATTAAGTCTAGCAGGGTATTAAACTAGTGCAAAACGGGATTATGCAGATACAATATGAAACAACAAAACCTCACACGCCATAGCTAGTAGCGATGAATGCTAGGTCAGTATTCTAAAGAGATGTCATTTTCCCACAAAAAAACTCATTGCACTGAAAAACTTGAACTCAATCATAAAAAAAAAAATAGAACACCCATTGCACATCATTAATATTCTTTTCTTTTCGCTAAATTATACTAGTATTGCCTATATATTGTGAGCATTTGACAAAACAAAACTGTATGGTATTATATTGTATTAATGTATCTCATCAGTATTTGACAATAGATGTATACATAAGTTGGGAAAGTAATGGGGACCAAATATTGGGCGAATGGGAGTGACATTACTTAAAGTAATTCAAGTGATACAGTGCTCCTCTTTTTGCCGCTTTAGGAAAAAGTTTGGTTTGACAAAATAAACTCATCTTCTCATCTTCATCTTTCACTCCATTTTAGGTAAAACCCTCCACTGTTCACAGTGAGAGTTCCGAAATTGGGGTGACTATTTCCTTCTCTTGAGTGTGTTTCTCAGCTGACTTACAAAGTGACTTTTGAAGTCTTACTTTGCCACTCTCGTTTCTCTCAAGCTCCAACTTTCAGATAAAATCCTTCACTGGGCAACAGTGCAAGTTCTGAAACTTAGGGAGCCATTTCCTGCTTCTATGGTATAATCCTACACTGACTCACAGTGTTAGTTCTAGGAAGTTTGGGAATTGAGGCATTGGATATCTTTTCTCTCAACTCTCATGTTTCATTCCTTTGTTGGGTAAAATCCTACATTGCTCTACAGTGTAAGTTCCACAAAGGTTTTAACATGGATCTCTATGAGTTTGAGAACCCAAGTAATCATAGCAAGGAAACACCGCACCAAGATGAGAAATCAATCATAAATGACAAAAGTGATGTTGACTCCGGGAAAAATGCTGCTGAATCACAAAAAGGTATTACGAAAATCTCTTATGTGGATGCTGCAAAACAAAATGTGAGACAGCAGGTTGAATTTCAAGAACTTCCTACTCTAGAAAAAATGGGAGAGTACCCAGCCACAACAATACTTGAAAAAGCCTACGAAAAAGGATTGCTTTATTGTAAGCATTGTCTGGTGGGAAGAATTGACCTTCAAAAAGTAACATTAGATAGAGTTCGGGCAATTGCATCACAAACTTGGAATCCAATAGGTGAATGGCTCATTACGCCTATTGGAAAAGGTTTTCTGTTCTTAAGATTTTTGAATGCTGGGGATCTTAACAGGGTCTGGGCAAAAGGGTCTTGGGACTTTGATAAAATTCCTATGAGAATCAGCCAATGGACTCCAAATTTCAATCCGGACAGCCAAAGACAATCTCATGGATTGGTGTGGATTCGATTACCTAGCCTTGGCCAGGAATATTGGGAACCTGAATCTCTAATGTCCATTGCTCGTGGAGTGGACGGTATGCAAATCGACGAGAAAACACTCAACAGAGAGTATGGATACTGTGCAAATATTTTGGTGGATGTGGACCTTTCGGAACCGATACCAGATCAAATTTATGTCAGGGCAAAGAATATCTCCTTCTGGCAAATGATGGAGGTGGGTAAGCTCCCGAAAATGTGCACGCACTGTAAAATTGTGGGGCACTTGGTTACGGAATGCAGAAAACTCAAGAGTGATATGCAAAATAACAAGGCTAAGAACAAAGAAAATGAGGTAGTAGTGGATGCAACCCCTTCCCTTGATGACTTGGGAGAAAAAAAAATTAGAAGATAGGGAAGGAGAAGGAACACAGGTGAAACAAGTAAACAAGGGGAAACCATTTGGAGAGCAAAAGTCACAGAAAAATCTAAAGATGTTTGCGTCCATAATCGGTTTGAAGGGCTGGAAGTGGATGAGATCCACAATATTGAGGACCAAGATCATCAAGTAGCTGGTCAGGATGATATTCAGGAAGTTATTGCTGGGGATGAGAGTCTGACTCAAAATATAGTTTTGGATGTAAACTCAGATAAGCAACAAGATGCTCCAGTCCATGACACTGCTCCAGTCCATGAAACTGCCTCGACCTTTCTGGAAAAAGGAACCGAAAGAAATGAATCTGACAAGGTTGTTGAGGTAGAAGAGGGATTGCAAAAAGAACAAATAGATGTGATGGATACACCAACAAATTCAAGAGAGGAGAATTTATTCATCTCTCACACTGGGGACAGCTCAATATCTCGAATTCATACCACTCCAGTTGGAATAGTTATTGCGGACTCTGAAGCAGAACAAGTTCTTCATCTCTTAGTGAAAAAGAAGCAGGTGCGAGACTTGGAGGATAAACCTCCAGATGACACTTCTCCACAATCCTAGAGATGGGCAGATGAGGCTGATGATGAAACTGACGACCCAGTCATTTCAAAAAAAGGTAATTCCAAACCACAATGGTAGTTGCAGAACAAAGATTTACCCTCCACCAGGTCCAGATCCCGATCTAGGACTGGAAGTAGGGCAGAATAAGGTGTCCTCCACCATCCCCAATAATAAACTCCCTCTGTTCACAATGAGGTGCATATTTTGGAATATAAGAGGTATAGCCAATGAACGATCTCAGATCAGGCTATCCAAACTTATCAACAAATGGGATCCATATATCGTGGGTATAGCAGAACCAAAGATACAACCCAAAGATATTCCCATCAGTTTTTTCCACACATTGGGAATGAGCACTGCTTTTTTCTCAAATCCTGGAACTGATCCCAATCGAGTTCCCAATATCTGGCTCATATGGAAAGCATCGCTGCCCAGTCCTAATATGGTTTATTTTTCAAATCAGCACAATACAGTGGAGATTGAAAATGTACTCATTACCATTGTTCATGCGCACTGTATAGCTATTCAAAGAAGGCAGCTATGGCTAGAACTATCCAATATTAATCCGCTTAATCTACCGTGGATGATTATGGGAGACTTCAATGCCTACTTGAACATCTCTGAAAAGAAAGGAGGTAATAATCCGTCTACATCAGCCATGAATGACTTCAGGAACTTCATAAGTAACAATCAGATGATGGAAGTTCCAAGCAGTGGATATCAGCTCACTTGGTGGAATAAACAAGTAAGGAGGTTCAAAATTCTGGGCAAGATTGATAGAATGTTATGTAATGTAGGTTGGGGTTTAAATTTCCTGGTTGGAAATACCAAGTTCATAGCAGAATTTGCTCTGACCATTCTCCGCTACTGGGGGGCAATCTTATCATTCCGCATCCCAAGAACAGGCCCTTTAAGTTCTTTAATATGTGGTGTGCTCACCCTACTTTCAGGGATACTGTTTTTGAAAGCTGGCAGATACCACTTCTGGAAAATTCCATCTTTATTCTTACGCAGAAACTGAAAAGGTTGAAGGGTGTTTTGAAGAAGTGGAATACAGACACTTTTGGCAATATCAAAGTCAAAGTGGAGGAGGAAACAAAGAAATTGGAACAGATGCAAGAACAATTTGAGAAGGGAAATGTGACAGAGGAATCCACTATGCACATGGTAGATCAAGAAAACCAAGTGGAGCTTCTGTTACAGCAGGAGCAAATGTTCTGGAAGAAGAAATCAAGAACAAAATGGGACAATGACAATGACAGGAGTACAAAGTTCTTTCATGCTATAGCAAATAGAAACAGAAGTAAGGCATTGATTACAGAAATGAAGAATGATGAGGGCATCACCTTAGATACCAAGATGAAATTGGGAAGCATATAGTCAAGCACTACTCTGACAAATTCGAGAAGGTGGACCATATCATCGACTGGGAACTCATTCATAATATGCCTCAAGAGATGGTATCGGAGGATAATGATTTTCTAACCACTATCCCTTCCGCAGAGGAAGTGAAAGCGGCAATATTTCATCTGAACCCAAACAACTCTCCGGGACCAGATGGATTCTCAGGGTATTTCTTTCATCACTGCTGGGACACTGTAGGGCATGACCTAGCACGAGCGATTAGATATTTCTTCATTAAATCTAGATTGCCCCTTCGCTTCAATGCCAACTTCATAGTTCTTATCCATAAAGAGAAAAATGCCAATCAACTGGGGAAATTTTGCCCAATATGTCTCTCAAACTTCATCTTTAAGGTAATCACCAAGATTCTTGCTACAAGGCTGAGTCCTATCGCAGAAAGAATTATCAACAAGGAACAATATGACTTCATTCCCAATAGAAATTCCCAACAAGCCATTGGACTAGCTTCGGAGCTAGTGAATGAACTACAAACTCTCAGGTATGGTGGAAGTATGGCTATCAAACTAGACATTTCTCAAGCCTTTGACACTATGGACTGGAACTTCCTTTGGGCAGTGCTGCAGCATGTGGGATTCAAGGAAAGTTGGATCAGATGGTTACATGCAATCTTTCATAGTAATACAATGTCAATCATGCTTAACGGAGGTCCGCAGGGATATTTCTCAGCAGAGAGAGGACTGAAACAAGGCGATCCTCTTTCCCCTATATTATTTGCTCTAGCGGAGGATTGTCTAAGCCGAAGCATCAACAGATTGGTTCTTGATAAGAAAATTCAACACATGGTGATAAACTCCAAATATTGTAGTCCTTCCCATTTAATGTTCGCAGATGATATTTTCCTTTTCTGCAATGCTAACATGCGGAGCATTAAACAGCTTGTCAAACTTCTCCAGGACACTTCGGGGGAACTCATAAACAAGGAGAAGTGTAAGCTATTTCTTAGTCCAATGAATACCAGGCGAAAGCTCTCGATTTAGGAGGCTATGGGCATAAAAGAGGGCATGCTACCAGAAAAATATCTCGGGGTCCATTAATTATGGGCAGAGTGACTAAAGCTGCGCTAGCGCCATTAGTTGACAAGATCAGAAACAGAGCTGCTGGATGGGCGGGCAAAATGTTATTTTTCCAAGGGAGAGTAGTATTGGCGCGACATGTTCTTAATAGCATACCAGTCCACAACATGGCGATCTACAAATGGCCAACATCAGTGATAAAAGAATGCGAGACCATTATCAGGAATTTTATCTGGAGTGGCAATCCTGCAGATACAAAATCTTTTACGGTATCTTGGGAAAAATCATGTAAACCTCTGGAGGAAGGAGGATTGGGTTTGAGGAGGCTTAAAGGCATCAATCTCTCAATGCTCATGAAGCAAGCATGGAGTGTGCTAACGGAGGAGAGTGACTGGGCAGTCTTTATGAGAGGAAAATATACTAACAGATCAGGAACATGGAAGGATTATAAGACTTCGACAGTCTGGAAGGGAATAAGCTGGGCTCTCAAAGAAATGACTAACCTACATGGATGGGTGGTGGGAAATGGTTTCTCAGTAAACGTTTGGAGAGAGAACTGGCTTCATCACAAACCGATTTGCGATTTTTTTCAGGAGGAGAGGAGAGGCATCAGGAAATTCCAAGGCAGACTTCATGAGTTCATCCAAGGCAATCGGTGGGTGTTTTCCAGCAACATTTCACAGGTGTTGCAATTAATTGGTATCGATCTCAACTTGTTGCAACTACCGGATTCTTCAAAAGAGGATGAGCGAATTTGGTTATCAGACGGCAAAGGTAAATTTTCAGTTGCAGCAGCGCATGAAGATATCAGAAGAAAAGCGACTAAGCATAAGGGATGTCAATTCATCTGTAGCTCGAAAATCTTACCCAAGACACAGGGCATAGCATGGAAATTACTTCGGGGGGCTTCGAGAACAGATGATAGGTTGAAAAAAAGGAAGACGCAATTGGCCTCTCGATGTTGTGTGTAGGAAGGAAGAAGAGAGTCTCGATCATATCCTCTACCAATGTGATTTGGCTAAGAGAGTATGGAACCATGCTAGACATATTTTCAGCATCCAATCAAATATCGACTCCTTCAATGATATAATGTAACAGGGGAAGCACCACAGCTCTTTGATTTTAGACATGTGGAAAGCCTGCTCAATGACAAGTCTGGTAAGCTTATGGAAGAACAGGAATAAGGTTCTCTATGATCAGAAGACATCTAGTTTCTCTAACATTTGTTTCCTGACTAGAAGAGCCATCATCATAGCATACCATAAATCATCAGGTTCCATGAACAACTCGATGACAGATGTGAAAACCCTTCACATATTTAATCTCCAGCACAAGCTTAGAAGTGCCCCCAAAATTTTGGAATGCTACTGGCTTCTTCCACCGCCAGGCATTATAAAAATAAATGTTGATGGAAGTTCTAGGGGAAATCCAGGCATGGCAGATTGGGGAGTGATTCTCCGGGATCATATGGGGCATATTTTGGGTGCCGCAGCAGGAGGACTTGGGATAACAACAAACTATATGGCAGAAACCTTTGCTATTATAGAAGGGATTCAGAGAGCATTGGATCGAGACTGGAGATATATATGGGTGGAATCAGATTTATCCTCAGTGGTTCAAACATTCCAGAAGGATAAAGTGCATTGGAGAGTAAGATCAAAATGGAAGCAACAAAGAGAGAAAGCAACATGGATCAATATATCAGCTACATGAAGAGAAACAAATTCAGGAGAGGACAGTTGTGTGAGACATGGTGCTGCTTTACAAAATGGAGAAAGTAAATGGTGGGATAATAAGCCTCCATTTGTGAGGAACTTGGAAAACCATTTTACTACTTATTTCCGATTCATAAGCTAAATTTTGGATGTAATAGGTGGGTTCACATATGATGAAACCCATACTATACAGGTCTCACACTTCATATTCTTTTTTCTTGTAACCTTTTAAATTTTTTGAATCAATTACCTTTTAGCGAAAAAATTAATGTATCTCATCCAACTCCTCACACTGCAATGTGAGCAAATTGACCTACTTCTCATATTATTATTTTTTTGTTTTCTTGAGAAAAACTAACTTTTTAATTTAATTTGACAGACTTCTCATATAAAATTGTCCATTCATAACTTCTCCTCACACATTTGACTGAAAATCAAACTTACAAATATTATAAATATAACTAAATTGGGTATTAGTTAAAACTGAACAAAATCACCGGCATAACAGTTGAAAGAAACAATTTACCTCAATGTGCCAACAACCACGCGACCCAAGTAAAACAAGTAAAACAACGTAATTATTACAACCTTCAATCAATGAATTTGATACACTTCAAAATTTCAATTGTCCATTTCACATTAGTACTCAGTGCACCCAAAAAAAAACACTATATACTGTTAGGGTTTTAATGGAGAAGAGGAACCTAAAATTGGAGAAAAATAAAAGAGATAGATTATGAAGGTGCGGTTCTAGCCTAGTTGGTAAAACCTTTGGGTGATGATATTAGAGGTCTAGATTCGAACCCTGCTACACACAATTGAGTTACTGATCTCTTTAAAAACAGGCTTACCCACACGTTTTGTGAGTGCCTTCTAGCTTAGTTGGTAAAACCTTTAGGTGATGATACCAGAGGTCTGGGGTTCAAACCCCGTTACACACTATTGAGTTACTGATCTCTTTAAAAACAGGTTTTCCCACAATTTTTTTTTTTTTTTTTTGTAAGTGTCTTCTAGCTCAGTTGGTAAAACCTTTGGGTGATGATACCAGAGGTCTGGGGGTTCAAACCCCGTACACACTATTGAGTTACTGATATCTTTAAAAATAGGTTTGCCCACACATTTTAGCAGGTGCCGACTAGCAAAGTCGGTAAAACCTTTGGGTGATGATACCAGAAGTCTAGGGCTCGAACCGCATCAAAGAGTTACTTATCTCATTTATAACAGACTTACCAATCCAAAAAAAAAGGTGCGGTTACAAGTTGGGTTAGTTGGGTTTTTTTGTTTCTTGGAGAATATGAAATCCAAAAAAAAAGGTGCGGTTACAAGTTGGGTTAGTTGGGTTTTTTTGTTTCTTGGAGAATATGATGAAGGGTGTGGGAGGAGGAAAGTGGCGTGGGTTTTTTCTGATGGAGGAAAGTGTGAAGGGAAAGTGAAGTCGGTAACCGAGTGAGAATATTGAAAAAACCAATACACTAGATCACCCGGTTAATCGGAGCATACCCTGAAATTTTCTTGTGGACTGGGCGGTTTTCTCTTAACCAAAACTGGTTCGTGGGTCGGAGCGTGCCCTCTTAGGAACTGGGGCGCGTATTTAACAGGACCCACAATCCCGTCATATAAACCAAATTTGAAATGTTGATGGTGTGGGAGACGTACGCAGCTAAGGGTTGATATGTCACAACAATATAGTTTTTGTAGGATGTTTTTATAGCACCCCTAATGTAGGATTTTTACCAATCATCAAAAGTTTAATAAGAGTCTTGGACTTCTACTAAATGTGTCATTCTATATTGGAGAATTTTGTTGTGAATTATGAAAACCGTGTTGGCCAACGATACAAATCGTACATATGTTGTATTCTCTTGATACAAAAGCCATCCAATATTCCAATGCTTACAGAGTTCTCAGAGGCACACGGCACGCTGTGAAATGATTATTTGGCACTAAGAGACATTCACAAATCACAATTGACTATTTAATTCAAGACTTTAGATCAATCTACAACGCGTTCAGAAATTGCTCGCCTCTATCCAAAGAAGAATCTCAGATTTTATAAAACAAAATGTCAGTCAAAATAAAATAAATGATTAGAGACTTTACTTCACACCGTTGAGCAAAATAAGAAGCAGGTGAAAAGCCCTGACCCTTGTACAATGACTACAGAGATCAAAATCCAAAAATTTAGTTCACTCCACTGGTGGAGTGGAGTGAAAAAGGAAATACACTGAAGAGAGGCTAACCATACCGAGCTTCCTGCTTCAACCGAATTTGAAGCCACCAGGTGGAGGGGGTTTGTCAGATTCAAAGTTAAAGCCTTGTGGTGTGCCATCTACACCATCTTGAAAATTCTGTTCTTCCTCTTCATCCTCAAGCCAGTACTTCTCCAGTAACTTCACAGCCTTTTCATAGATCTCATTGTTGTCATGGCTCTGCAGATTTTCTATCTTATCTAATCCCCCACAGTCGTCAACCATCTGTGCAAATTTGTTCACCCCACCACTTTCACCCATCTCCTTATCAGTTTCGCCCACCTTCAGAATGTTCTCAAGGCCCTCAAGGCACACTGTCACAATCCTTGGATCTGGGCAGACCAGAAGATCACAGACTGGCTTGATGCAACCTTGGTTTGCCAAATATCTGTAACATATTGACAGTTAAAAATTAGGAGTCTACTTAAGTAGCACCAAAGTGGTATTAATAGGACCAGATGCATCACCACCAGCATAACATCAGCAGTAAGTGTTCAGTGTTCACCGAAACTTAAAAAAGGGATTGCAAGGTTCAGTTGTCAGAACCTTGGCAACCCAAAAGATAGTGTTAGATGGTGGAGTGGTGAAGTCAGGGCTAAAAGAAACAATCTTCTTTTTGGCATTTCTAGACAAAGGTCCATGGATTAAAGAGAAAAAAATAAACAGGACGCAAGCATCAACAAACCAACCCATACCAAATGACTCGCCTTCCAGACCAGCCTGTACCTTGCTTGAAACATTGGAATCCAGAAAGTTTATGCAACAAATGATTAAGATCATGCATTGAGGTAACACACTTGGTTTAGGAAGCTTCCCAGGTGTATAATGTGGTAAGTTCATGGCCATCGCGGGGTATGGAACCAATATATGATTTGGGGTCTATTTGTTTATAAGTTGTGGATGGGAGAGGAAAAGGTGAACCATTCCCTTCTTTTGCATTCCTTTCCCAACATACTTGCACATGCTTAAAATCTTCATCAGATGGACCTTCAGTACTACCTTATAATATGTCAACAAACACGGTCATGTGGATATCGAAAAACCTGAGTAATTTTCTACTATAAAGACAAAAAAGATTGTGTAAAGTTACACTAGCCTCTGACCTTCAATACTACCATATAATATGTCAACAAACAAGGTTATGTGGATCTCTAAGAACCTGAGTATTTTTATATTATAAAAACAACTAGAATTTGATGGGAGTGATAAACAAGTATTAAACATAAAGATATAAAGGGAAAAACTAAGTATATACAGTAATGGAGTGGAACCCTATAGGACTCCATTGTGAACGACTTGTAGAATCAGAAAAGGAGAATATAACTTGGTTATTCATCATACTCCCTAAATGATAGGCTATAATAGTGAAACCCTGAAGGTGAAATCCTTATGCTACCCATGTTCTCTATTTTATTAATATTGCACCCAAGTTCAAGTACACAAACTTGTTTATATTCTCTACAAACAAAAAAGATTGTATACAGTTCACTTGTCGCACAAGAGATGGGTATCAATTCTATTCAGACATGAACTAAACCAATGGGGAAAAGTATAGAAAATAGAGGAGCAGAACGTACTGAATCTGTTCACGGGATCCACCAGAGGTGGCATTTGAGAGAGCCCAGGCAGCCTCTTTTTTTATGTCAAACTCTGCATGCTGTAGTAGTTGTACTAGAGGCAAGATAATGTTGGCATCAATAGCAGCCTGAATCAAAGGAGAAAAGTATCAAAATTGAGTTCTTCCACATAGATAGAATGAGATAAACCCATGACGAGAGCATATTCCAGTCCTTAGAGTCCTTTGACTATGAAAAATATGTCCCTCTTCAACTGAGATATATTCATATATACGCTGAATCCCTGGTTGAAAGAAAACAGGGATTCTAATCTCGTACAGGACCAAAGCAAGTTGTTATAACCAGATAATCCTAGTTTCTTCTGAAAAATTATCACTCGTGTGAAGATGAAGACCAGGACAACCTGAACTAGGCAGCTACCACAAAAAACCGCCACAGGTTAACAGTTACCACCATATATCATACACAACAATGCCTGAACCATGTTGGCAAAGCATGACAGGATCACCTTTACATCCCACAAAGTAGTAAGAAATGAACTTCGAATGACATCACATTAAAAACCTTTTCCTTTGTGATTGGATAACCGTAATGATGGCCTTACATGCCAATAACATACGCTTCGGCCATCTTTGTGTGATGTGATCATATTACTCTGGTAGAGTTACAAGGAATAGAACAAGGATTGAGGCTAGCAAGCAGTAGGAGTATCAAGAAGGTGAGAGCACAAACTGATTCACAAAATGTAGTATCCTTTGTCACAAAGGGAAACTACCCATGGCAGGCCAAGCACAGGATGGGAAGAATTAGAAGATACATTGAACAGATGGAAGTTTTCACTTTGAAGCATATATATAGGGAAGCTAATAGGCTGGCAGATAATTTAGCTTCTAACATCCCTTCTGTTAGTTTTGTTGAAATTGTACCAAGTTCTTTTTCTGAAGATAAAAGGAAAATAGTCTATGAGGATGTAATAGGCACAAAGTATCTGAGAATGTAATCAAGCTTTTCTATTAATGAAAAGGGGTAGGGGACCTCTCTAACAACCTCGCTTATCCATCAAAAAAAAAGTGACAGACAATCCCTAGAATCTGTTTCAAATATCACTTCACAGCACCATATACAAATTTAAAGGGCAAAACACAAATAAAGCAGAGATAGTTTACCTGTATCTGACCTTTATTCCCAGCTGTAATATTTGAGATTGTCCAACATGCCTCTTTCTTGATGCTCTTTTTATAAAGTTGTGTGAGAAGTTGATAGAGACAAGGGAGCACTTGATTGTCAATCACAAACTGGAGAAACGATCCACAGGTTATACACTGACTGTGAGAAAAAATATATATAGATGTTGTACTAACATAAAATATGCAAAATTAAGACAATAGGACAAAATGTGTACAAAAATTTTAAGAACCACCTAATCTGAAATCATGATGTAAGACACATTGTCGCAAATTCTAAATAACGGGAAAAAAGGACATCAAAGGAGCCACCCACTAATAACCAAAAGTTTGTCACTTTATGTGGGTATGCTACTAAGTACAAAGACGCTTCAAAAAGCTAAGAAAAATGAAGATTGAGAAACACAAATAATACAAATAAGGTGAGTCCAATAAATATGATAACATTCATATAAGTGCAACCATGCCTCATTCCAATGGAGTTAACAAGTATCAAAACTGACACCAAACACCAAATGTCCATTCCAATGGGGGTGCTAGAAGGGTCCTAAATTTGGCTGGTGTAATATACCCAGCCAAATTTGTGGCCTTGTCGAGCAGCTGCTAAAAATAAGTTCCCGGCAGCACAATTTCTGCTGTCTGTGCGTTAAATTATGTCGTCTGTATTGTTCACTATTACTTGTTACTGTTCAATGGACTTGCTCTGATAGGCAGAAATTCTTCGTCCGTCCACCAATTCCACAAAATGCTAAAAAAAGGCCCATTGGACTGGTTTTTCATGTTTTGGCATGCCAAATTTGGCTGGCAAGCTAAAATGTCTAAAAATCGTATGTGGCACCCTTTTAGCAGCTTCCCATCAGACTTGCTCTTAGATGTGCCTGAACGAACATACTATTCAATGATCATCTCTCTTTTTTGGATGGTGGTCGTGTTTGTCGTATTTTGGGGTGTTAATGTAAGACTGTGTGATAGCTCATCTAAAAGAATCTATCTTTAACCAAGAATCAATCAAAGTAATATTAATAAAACCAAAAGTGTTTTCTCACAAACCTAAGCCGGCCTCATATAGGCACCCTAAACAAGTTCCAAATAAAAGACTAAACTATCCTTTGTGTTAATCACAAGGTCCACAGCTTATTGAAACTAAATCATAAGAAATAAAAGAAAGAGTACTTGTGCATGCAACAAGGGCAAGCACCTAAACCAGTTAGACTAGACACGATCATGTGAGGTCTGTAGAATGCATCTACTAGAACCTTTACTGCATCAGGGTACCAGCAGATTAGGACTCCGCGATCTGAGGTCTGTAGAATGAAAATTATATGGTAGATGCTTTTGAATCCCATCAACTGGATTACTATTTTATTAACGGACTCAAAGATTCAAAAAATTAATAAATTTTGAATCCCACCAACTGGATTACTATTTTATTAACGGACTCAAAGATTCAAAAAATTAATAAATCCTGCTTCGGATGATCCGCGCTATCTATAACAGAATAAGTTCCAACCTTTCCAACACCTTCCTTCCAATGCGGCTCTCATAGAGATGAGAGTTAGAAACTGATTTCTGATGAAATTAACCTACTCTTTTTTCAGCGTGGTATCAAAAGTTTGGTAAGATTCACCGAGTGAAACAATAACCAGGTGTGAGAATAACAGGTAAGCTCGAAGGCTGCTCCCGTCCCTATCAGGGGAGATGCCAACCATCTCTCCTTTCGACGAACACATAAAACATCTATATCAGCACACCCGGTGGGACTCGAACCCACAATCACCTGATTAGAACTCAACAAGGCGTATAACCTCACAAAGAATCTGCTCATCCATCAAACGTGGATTTCAAATTCAAAAACATTTCAAAGTAATCCACATTGCCATAAGCCTAGTTTGCATTGAAAGATATAAATATGTATTTATGTATCCAACCCGACAAAAACTTTTTGGGAATATGGTGTATTGATGCCAATAGGCAGAGAATAGTATTTTTAGTTTTCAGAAATAAGAAATGTTAGAGTTCGGGGGAGGAAATGTCCCAACTACCCCTTAGAACGCTAACAAGAAATAACAATTATAATCATAAGAACAAGAAGAATGTTTGAAAACAAATTATACCATTTTGGATTATAGAATTAATTACATATTAATGTAGATCTTACTGGCAGAAGCTTCAGTTTAATTGAATCTGCACTTTAATTGAAACACAATTAAAAGACGACCTAAAAATCACTCTTTTATTGAATCTCTCAATCACAAATCACACACATAAGCACAACTACTAAAACCCTAACTACAAGCCCGTTATTTAAGGTAAACCTAGAAAGCATAAACCAATAGGGACACGACATATGTCTAACTAACTAATGGAATCGAACCATGGGCTTGGACTCAACTAAGGGGCTCACGCCCATAACATGTAGAGGGAACATAGGCGCACACCTATGACACTGACAGACTCGACTAATGTTCTACATCACTCTCCCCAACCGAAAAAATTCGTCATCGAATTTCTAATCAACAAAAACTTCAGGTAAAGAGAACCACGTCCACAAGCTTTAGGAAATCGACTAATACCCCAGCTGAAAGGAATCCGACCATGAATTTTTCCTTTGTAGTAGCTTCCCTGGCTTAAAATCAGTAACCCACAACATGCTCTTGCACACAGATTATGAAAACAATAACCAAAAGATGCACCAAAAAATTTCGGTACCAATGGCTCATCTTGAAAGTTTGTAACTTCACCAACATATGTGATTTTCTTTAAGGAAATCCAAATTTGCAATCGTGCTTTTTTGAAAAACAAATCACTTCATTTGTCAAACTGAGTCACAAAATTTTCCCAAATCAGATCTTCGTACTTATCAAAAAGAGACTCATCTTCACACTTATCAAAGATTGGTAGAACGCCCAATAGGGGGGCTTCAACACCTGCCGGCAGCCGAGCGGTGCCATCATTGAGGGGTACACCCTCACGTTCCTCATTGAGAGGAGGTTCCCTGTTAGTGTTATCTTTCATGTCAACTCTGTTCTCTCCATTGTTTTCTGGATCTGTAAGCGCAAAAGGGTTCAGAAGAGGGACTGAACCATCAACCTGAGAAGCATCATCAGTACTAGCCACTGAACCATTATTCTGTGGTGGTGGAGGTAGTTGTTGCACCTCTCTTTGGACTGGAAACTTTGCTTCCATCAGGTTCTGGAACATATGTGTCATGTTCTTCATGCTTTCTTCTAAACGAGACATGCGAGTATCCATGGATGGAGGATGACCTCGAGTTACTTTGTGATTCATCATAACAACACAAAAAAAATTGACTTTTCAAGAAAAAAAAAAAAAAAAAATCATTGAGCGATTCGCGGGGAAATAGTGCCGCGATGAGCGGTGTTCGGTGAACGATGCGAGTGAATAGTAACCCCTAGAATTAATATGCTCCGATACCAAATAATGTAGATCTTACTGGCGGAAACTTCAGTTTAATAGAATCTACACTTTAATTGAAACACAATTAAAAGACGACCTAAAAATCACTCTTTTATTGAATCTCTTAATCACAAATCACACACATAAACACAACTACTAAAACCTTAACTACAAGCCCGTTATTTAAAGTAAACTTAGAAAGCATAAACCAATATGAACACAACATGTGTCCAACTAACTAATGGACTCGAACCATGGGCTTGGACTCAACTAAGGGGCTCACGCCCATAACACGTAAAGGGAATATAGGCGCACGCCTATGACACTAACAGACTCGACTAATGTTTTACATCACATATTGTTTGGTTGAACATGGATCTTGAAGGGGATCATTGCCACCATCATCAAGTGTTTCAAAAGATTTTGAGGTATTAGAGATTACTAGGTTGAAGAAATGAATTAAATCTATTATCCTCAAAACATACCGCTTTTCCTATTTATTTATTTTTTCCAAATAAATTATATTTCATTCCCAATAAAATTGTTGCAAGCAAGATAGCTAACACTTAGCAAGATACTAAGAATAACTAACTTCATTCTCACATGATTCCCAAATAGAAAAATTACAAAACTTGAGCATCCAAATTACAAATAAAATCAAAGAATCTCAATAAAGATGGCGACGTTCCTCAACCAATCACACAAAAGTCCTTCATATCCACCAAAATCTCATACATTCCATTTTCCTTGTTCTCAAATTTTCTTCGATTTGCGTGGCAACCATATCCCCTACACTACTACGTTAGAGATATGTTCCTCTAGCCACTCGGCTCTTGGAGAAAGAGCCTCCATGAAGATATTTCAACGAAAGATATCGCTATGAAACAAAGAGCCTCTCTAGTCTCATCCCGGACTCGCCGAGCCACTGATAAAGAACTAGTTGGTGGTCCACATCCTCTTCCACCTTCTAACAATGTGAGTAAGTATTAAATATATGCAATATCCATACCACTTTCATTTAGTCCGTCCATGATTTTAAAGCTCCTAAGATACGCTATCCAAGAAAAGAATGTCACTCAAAAGCCAAAATGGGATAGAATTAACTCATATCTTCTTACGAGGAAAGTTAGCAATGACTTCATTCTCCTCTAGCACCTCTTGCGCCTTTTGATTTCATTATGGCAAGCACACCATATAGAGATATCACTAAAAACACCGTCCTCTTGTCCTATTTCCAGTTTCTCCCATCAACCTCCCCAAACCCCTCTTCTTCTTGATAAGTAACCAAAAACAAATCGGCAAAGATATCCAAATCCCAATCATTAAGGTTTCTTCTAAAAGCCACATCCCAGACCACTCCATCCATTCCTCAAGTCATATAGTCCGCCACTTTAGCATCCATGTTAGCCGCTATAAAATAGATATTTGGGTCAGGTCACTAAGTGCCATTTCGCCCACCCATACATCTTTCCAAAACGAGATAGTATTGCCTTCCCCAGGTTGAAAAATTATGCCATTACTGAATTGATAACATTCCTAGTTATACCTTTCCACAAAATGATCCCTTATGTCCCTCTTGTAATTTTAGGTTTCCACTTATTTTCTTCCTCACCATACTTTCCAACAATCAATTTCACAAATGCTCCATATACTCCCCATACCTCCACAACCATATAGACAAAAGTGAATCATTCATGGATTTGACATATTTGCAACCTAACCCTCCTTCCACTTTATCAAGACAAAAAACCTTCTCCTTTGTGCCATAGAACAAAAGGAAAATGGGGTGCAAAACATGGTAGGGAAAGTCAGGGTGCTTCTATTCGATTTGGCACGTGCTACACAATTGTTTAGGGGTGTAAACTTTATTGACTTCCTGTGCAATTGGGATGGGCTAGTGAGATGAGCAAGCTATTGTATGGGGAACTTGAGGAGTTTGAGTGTGGTCGAGTACTCCTTATTACTTGAACCCATAAATATTTGTAATCCTTTAAGTGAATTTTACTGTTTAAAGTGAATTTTTTTGCAAAATCTTCTACTTTGTGGCAAGCATTAGTCACAATTCACTAGTTCCACGTACTTCCGTAAAGATCTACAACATGAACAAAGAACTAAACCAATGTTACCTCTCTGTCTGTACTTGTCTTATATTGAAGAGAGGAAGTAGTAACTTCCATCTTACGGGAGTACGATTCCTATGTTCAACCTGCCGGCCTGTCCAAATTCCACTGTCAAGGGGACGACGTACTCAAGCTTCCAAACTGAACATGACCTACAGCATCAAACTCTTTTCCGATATCAACCTGGGATGTTCAGTAATCACACTTCCAAAATGATGAGCCTTCCCCAACACTAAAGACATTGCGGCAAGCATTTATTCACCCATACAAGAGACCCAAGCCAAATGTACTCTAATCATCCCTCAGGGACTAGCTGTGGTTCAGACTCATGTGCTTTGGTCATGACATTCCCCAGTAAAATATAGTCATCAACATAGTTTTAAATATCTCTGCAAGCCTTCCACATTCCACGTGATATGCCAACAACACTCACTTCTAAGATATTTTATTTATTTTAGATAAAACACCTTAATAATATCTCTGTACAAAAATCTACAACCACTTTGTGTGCCTTCTGCAGTTTTCAGGTTCAACTTACAAACCCACAAGATGCTTTTAAATTTCCAGAAACCTTACATAATAGTTATTCTTTTTATTTCTAAAAACAAATTAAATAATCTGCTTCTGAAAAATCCTTTTGGGATCCCATTCCATGATATTGGACCATCTTCTGCGATACCGTGCGATTTAACAGCACGTATTACGAAGGTCACATCCAAATGGTAACCAGTGCTAGCAAATTATTTACACTCTCAGCATATTAATATTGAATAACATTTATTTAGTAGTCTTATATTAAGAGAATGGAGACCTAGTTAAAAAAAATGATCACAATCTACGTGTTTAAGAAAATGTCCAACTCATGCTAGACGGTACCTGAGTCTGAGCATCATCACCAGTAACAATGTTTCCGATCGTACGGAGAGCGGGAACAAGAACAGTGGATGATTGATGGCTGCGAAATAATAAATCCTGTTAGCTATAATAATCTGACAGAGGAAACCTATAGAGATAAACAGACTGCAAAATTGCGGTATTGAAATCTGTGCACGAGTCATTGTCATAAGTTGGACTTACTCCATAGCAGCATTTACTTTTCAGCATCATGCTACGAAAAGAAAGTATAGATATACATGAGCAACTTTAAGTAGACTCCAAAAAAACTCCACCACCAAAAGAGACCTAACAAGATGAATTGAGGCTGATTTTTGGTGAAGATAATGTTCCCACGATCACCCCCACAAAAATCAGCTTAACTGAATATGTCTAACCTTGTCAAAAGTTACTTTAAAATTACAGTACCTAGATCCTTGGAGAAATTCAAAACATCCCAAACACTTTTTGACAAGGTTTGACATGTTAAAGTGCCCAGATTTTTTATGAGTATGATTTCTATTGTATTGTGGGGAGATCATCTTCACCAAAAATCAACCTCAAACTCATTGTTTTTAGTGGCGGAGTTGTTTTGAAGTTCTTTTAAGTGGAGTCTAGGTAACATCTCCCATATATATGATTCTAGGAGGAAATAACACAAAATACCTTTACTTCATTCTACTTTAATCGAGTCAGTAAGATGCGGTATAGAAATACTTGTGATACTTTTATGTGACTAAAATAAAAGATCACGTCCTCTGTACACCTTTAAACTAACAAATAAAGAAAGCTGGTCTTCCAGAACTTAAGATAACAAACACAATAAATGCACACCTTTTGCAGTAGTATAACTGGTGCCACACTTTATATATAGCCATAAATATGTTAATTCTTTGCCAGGGGCCAGGGCTAACAATGCTATGATTGTTATCATTACAAATAACAAGCTTTCTATATGTATTAGTTCAAAAGGAAGGTAGGTTGAAAGAAATAATGAATACAAGAAAAAATAAAAATTGTACATCCAATACAAACCAACTCATCAACTGAATACTAATCAAATAATTGAGAATCGAGAAACAAAAAACAAAAGCAAAGTTGTGGCATGACTGAGACTAATCCAAGAGTCTGGATGTGAATTCTTACAGGAGAAGCTCCACGAGTCGTGGACAGACACCTGCCTCAATAACAGCTTGGATTTTGTCATTATTGCCGTCAGTAAGATAAGACAGAGCCCAGCAAGCATCTGCGAGAACCTCTTCATCACTTGAATGGATAAGGAGTTGAAGAGCTGGTAATGCAAGTCTCACTTGAATAAATAAGATCGCATCTATGTTTGAGACCACCATTAAAATGTTACCCATCAAACAAAGAAAATTCGACAAAGAAAAGTGAGGATCAGGAGAAAGAAGATTCATTCTATTTTTTTTCCATAAAACTTACAAAACCAGAGCGATAGAGAGGGAGATTGAGTGATCTGTAAGTCTGTAACCGCCATTACTGTTCAATACAATAACTTCATTTTATTTCATCTTAAACTTCGATTCAATCTCAATCAAACCTAAATTCAATATCAATCACATTGATCTTAACGAGTTTCCTTTGCACACTACATTGGTGCCGTCCGTGGATCAAAGACAAGAAAAGTTTTTCTTTTCTTTTTCTTTGAGATTGAATCCGTTTTAGACATTTGTGGTAAAGAGTAATCGTTCGTGTTCAAGGAAATTCTGTGAGATCAGTGGAGTATTCATCTTCTTTTCATAATGCCTCCAAAGCGTGCTATAACAAGTAAGGCAGTAGCAGCAAATGAAGAAAGTACTTCTCAATTGACATCTAAAAATGAGGAACGAAGAACAAGACGTTCAGTAAGTAGATTATTGGAGGAAGTAGAAGAGGTACATGAGGAAGAGATTTCTTTGCAAGTCTTGCTAAAGAAGTTTAAGGAGCTGGAAAAACAAAACAAGGCTGTGATAGCAGAAAACAAAGCAGTGAAGGAAGAGAACAAGAGGCATGTAGTGGAAGATTTATATGAGAAAGATGGGGCTGAGTCGAGTTCGGGCACTCCAGTAGCGAGGAAGAGCCATCTTGAGGAAGTGAGGAAAAGCCATCTCGAAGAGGTACAGTCAGTGGCAAAAACGACACCAAAGGTGATACAAAAGGAAGAAGTAAAACAAACACCCCAGCCGTGCAAGAAATGATGCAGAGACAATTCGGAGATCAGTTGTTGGAGAAAGTATCAGCCTCGGTTCGTAAATTAGCTGATGACGTAGGTCAAAACCCTCTGAAAAAGAAGATAGAAAGGGTGTCATTACCCCCAAAATTCTAAAATTCTAAAATCACTCAATATGATGGGATTACAAACCCAATGGACCATCTTTTCAGCTACCGACACTAGTTCTCGATATATTATGGAACTGAGTTTGGGATTCGGTGCTATGTCGATCTTTTTCTTTAAGCTTAAAAGGTAAAGCACTTAAATGGTTATGTACGATACCTGAAGGGACCATTTCTTGCTTTTCGTGTGATTGAGGAGAAATTCCTCACGAATTATAGTCATCAAAGGGTAAAACCAAAGCAGGTATCGGTTTTATTTCAATTGAAGCAAGGAAAGAAGGAATCATTGAAAGATTTTTTGTCCTGATTCAAGGCTGAAACTCAATCAGTGGAGAAGCTTGACGAGTCTGAGATGACGGCTATCATGGCTTTCCAAACGGGTTTGGTCCTAAGATCAGATATGCACAAATATCTCTTGTGCAAGGAAGTTAAAAGTTGGAGGAACTGTATGACAAAGCTGACAGAGATATTCGGGTGGAAGAAAGGATACAAGTAGCCACGGTGCAAACTGTACTGCAAGTATCGGAGTCAGGAAAGAAAGACAGGGATAATCGAGATCGACATGAGAGTCGGGACTCCTCAAGATCATACAACAAAAGACCTCAGGAGAATTATACAAGTCAGGATAATCAACCGCAGCAAAGAAGGAGGTATGAAAGAACACTAGAAGAAGAGTTTGATCCCAAAAAATTTATCGCCATCAATACCACACCTGAAGATATTTTAAGGAGGATGGCAAAAGAAGATTTTGTAATATGGCCAAAATACACTATCAAGGAAATAAAAAGCAGGCCTTATTTCCACTTTCATAAAGTCGAGAATCATGAGACAAACAGATGTTTGCAATTGTTGAAAGAAATTGATAGATTGATGAAAGAGGGCAAGTTGGGAGAGTTTAGGGCTGATGTCAGACCCGAGGTGATTGCTACCATACATGAAAAACCCCTTGGTGTAATCAATATAATCTATAAAGGGGAGATACCTCAGAAGAAAATTATTCGAGACAAAATAAGAAAGATATCGACAGTCAAAGAAGTTCTCGAAGTCAATGTCGAGCCCATCCCGTAAATCAGAGCCTGGTGTCGGCCAGCATTCTAGGAGCAATAATGTTTGTCCCAGATGATTTGTCGAAGGTAATGTTGCCTCATGATAATGCATTGTTAATAACTTTGCGTATTTCAGGGCATGATGTGCAGAAGATATTGGTGGACTGTGGTAGTTCTGTGAATATTCTATTCTGGAAGGCATTCACAGGCATCGGTCTCGATGAGACTCATTTAAAAGCCCCACAGTTTAGATTGTACGGTTTTAACAGAAGCTCTACCAAGCCAATTGGGGAGATAAAATTACCAATAAGACGGTGATGACGAAATTTGTTGTTATAAAGCATCGTTCTGATCACAATGCAATACTCGGTAGGAAGTGGATACACGACATGCGTGCAGTTCCAAGCACATTCTACCAGGTAATCAGATATCCTAGAGCGTATGGGTTGCACGAAATTAGGGGAGATCAGTTGGAGTCAGAAAAATACAATTTCGTTACCGTAAAGGGAATGATGAAAGGAAAAAGTCAAGACACTGGGGGCGTCTTGGAAAGTTCTAGCTAGCAGTTACAGCATACTTTATTTGCCAATACCGATATGCTACAGATACATGAGTAGGCAAAGTTTACCCAAGCTAAAACAAAATAAAGGGCCTTGGGTGAGAAAAACAATCAAGATGGTTGAAAAAGTTGATATTGGCACAAGAGAAAGTGAACGTCATACATTCATTGGTACAGAGATGCCTATGAATATAAGAGATGAATTGATGGTTTTCTTGGTCGATGGCGGATCTTACGGGTATCAACCCAGCTATTTGTGCACACAAGCTAAATATGGAAGAAAATGTGACTCATGTCCATCAAAAGCATCGAAAGGTTAGACCAATGTACAAAGAAGTGGTGCAAGCCGAAATACAAAAAATGCTGAATAATGGCATAATTAAAGAAGTGGGTCATTCTGAACGAGTCGCCAACATAGTTGTAGTGCCCAAAAAGGATGGGAGAGTTCGAATTTGCGTCAATTTTCCGACGTAAATAAGAAATATCCCAAAGATCACTATCCGATGTCAAAGATAGATGAGTTGGTAGATCGAATATCCGGGTTCAAGTTAATTAGCTTATGTGATGGATATTCAGGATATTTCCAAATTCTAATGGCTATTCTAGATCAGCTCAAAACGACTTTCATCGTAAATGGAGGTATATATTGTTTCATTAGAATGTCATTTGGGTTGAAAAATGCGGGAGCTACTTATCAAAGGTTGGTGGAAAAAATGTTTAAAAAGCTCATTAAGCAAATCGTCGAGGTCTATATCGACGATATAGTTATAAAATCCATGAGAGCTAAAGACCATGTGAAAGATCTCGATATCGTATTCCAGATATTGAGGGAATTTAACATGAAGTTTAACCCGGAGAAGTGCACTTTCGGTGTCAATTCTGGAAAATTCTTGAGATACATTGTTACCAAGCGAGGTATCGACGCTAATCCAGATTAGATACGAGCACTTCAGCAGATGTCATCGCCAACAATGAGAAAGAAAATACAAAGGTTGACTGGAAGAATAGCTGCTCTTAACAGATTCATTTCCCAAACTTTATATCGTTGTAGGCCACTTTTCAAGTTGCTTAAGAAAAATACTAAATTTTGCTAGAATGAAGAATGTGAAGAGGCGTTTTCCAAGTTAAAGAAATATCTGCAAGAAATGTCAACACTTACAAAACCAAATGAGGGAGAAAGCTTGCTTCTCTATTTGGCTGTATCGGAATATGCTATAAGTTCAGTGTTGGTGAAAGTTGAAAATGGTGTTGAAAAACCAGTGCATTTTCAAAGCAAAACAATGCTCGAGGTAAAGACACAGTATTCGACACTGAAAAAATACGCTTTAGCGTTTTTATTCTCGTCTCAGAGGCTGAAGCCATATTTTCAATCACACTATGTGATTGTTATGATGAATCTCCCATTAAAGCAGACTCTGGCGAAAACGGCTAGGTCAGGAAGGATGTTGAAATGGTCAGTACTAATAAATGAATTTGGCGTCGAATACCGAAACAGGGTATTGGAGAAAAGTCAAGTACTGGCAGACTTCCTTGCCGATTTTCCATGTGAGGATGCTAGTTAGGGCATGGAAGAAGAGGAATTCTCAACGCTGCAAGAGCTTGAAGATATTATCGATGTAGATGATCCATAGGCTGTTTGGAGACTATTTGTCGATGGATCATCAAGGAGTAAGGGATGTGGCATCGGGATTGTGTTGGTCACACCCGAAAATCAAAGGCTCGAAACAGCAGTGACATTGAGATTCCATGCATCTAACAACGAGGCTGTATGAAGCTTTAATCGCAGGACTGGAGATGGCCAAGTCTCTCAAAGTGAAAGATTTATCAATTTTTAGTGACTCACTGCTGGTCGTCAGCCAAACTAACGGAGGATATTCAGCAAAATGTGAAAACATGGTAGATTGCTTGAGTTTCATAAAAACCAAGCAGACTTTAATAAAATAACGCTTCAACACCTCAATAGAAATGAAAACAGGCATGCCGATGCCCTGGCTTATGTTGTAGCAATGTTGGAAAACACTAAGGGTCGCACCTTGCACATCGGCGTTCAACAGAAGCCAAGCATCGATATCGATGAATCAGAGGTTATGGAAATCGACATGCTGGGGGCATCATGGACGGAAGCATATATATCATACTTATCCAATGGTAAATTACCTAAGGACAAAAATGAAGCCAGAAGGATTAAGTCTGGAGCGCAAAGGTATGTATTGCTCGACAATGAGCTATATTGAAAAAATCCTGGAGGTCCACATTTGAAATGTATATCACTCGAGGATGCGCATCTAATCATTGCAGAGCTCCACGAAGGAGAATGTGGAAATCATTCAGCTGGAAGATCATTGGCAAATAAAATAATAAGGCAAGGATATTTTTGGCCTCAGATGCGAAGAGATTGTCTTCGATAAGCTAAAAAGTGTATTCAATGCCAAATACATGGAAAGGCACATGTTCCAGCTGAGAAGTTGCATTGCGTATCGAATCCGTGGCTTTTTGTGCTGTGGGGCATGGATATTGTCGGTCCTCTAGCACCTAGAAGAGGTAAAAGACGGTTTATGCTCGCTGTCACAGACTACTTCACCAAATGGGTAGAAGCCATAGCGCTACAGCACATAAAAGAGCAAGATGTAATAATTTTCTCTTCAAAAGAGTAATTTGCTAATACGGATTGCCATATGCCATCATATCGGATAACAGGCCACAGTTTGAGGGAGGAAAAGTTAAAGCATTCTTAGAGTCATACAGAGTAAAGAATTTTACATCTTCACCATATTATGCCCAGGGAAACGGCCAAGCTGAAGCAACAAATAAAACCATTATGGATAATATCAAGAAAAAGCTGGAGGACAAGAAAGGTCTCTGGGTGGATGAACTATACAGCATTCTATGGGCATATAGAACAACACCACGAACTGCCACTGGTGAATCCCCTTTCACATTAGCTTATGGCATGGAAGCAATAGCTCTATCAACTCCATCAGAAATGGTGGTATCGACATCCAGAACCAAAGTCTTAATGAATGGCCAAAATGATGAAGTGATGGCAGCAGAAGTCCTCAATCTCAAGGAAATAAGAGTTCAAGCAAGATTAAAGCTCAACACATACCATCGGCAGCTCAGAAAAACTATCAACAAGAAAGTAAGAGAAAGACGTTTTCAGATAGGTGATTTGGTCTTGAAAATGGTCCCTCAAGCAACTAAAGAGAAAGGGGCATGCAAACTATCAGATAGGTGATTTGGTATTGAAAATGGTCCCTCAAGCAACTAAAGAGAAAGGGGCATGCAAACAAGTAACAAGCTGGGAAGGGTCTTACATCATTCATAAAGTAGAGGTTAATAGGGCTTATTACTTGAAAACTGCAGAAAGTGAAGTATTAGCAAAGCCTCAAAATGTAAGCAATTTGAAAGCATTTTATCAATAAAGAATATGCTAATTGTCATGATGTATTTTCGAAGTTATGCATTCAATAAAGAGATTGAAATTTCCAAAAGCAATATCAATATAAATATCATAAATCTTGGTATCTATAGAATTATCTTGATAACAGGTCAAAGAAAGCAAAATCCTGGTGTGGCGAGTCGAGTCATCTCGAGATACCAGATCAAAGAAAGTGAAATCCTGGAATGGCGAGTCATCTCGGTACCAGGTCAAAGGTGAAAAATCCTGTTCTTGGCAGCAATGTCGAGTTCAAGTCAAAAAATCATGTTCTTGCCAGCAATGTCAAGTTCAAGTAAAAAAATCCTATTATTGGCAGTAATGTTGAGACCAACTCAAAGAAAATCTAGGTATCAAGAATCATTTCGATACCAAATCAAAGAAGCTCACAGAACACTGGCATCTGTAAAGTCATCTCGACACTATATCAGATGTTACAAATCGAGAAAGCTTGGTGTCTATGGATTTTCCTCAATATCAAGCAAGAATAATCGAAATTGTATTTCAATTGATATTACTTTTAAGTGGAATAGTATTGAAATTCCAAATTTCTTTTCAAATATTTCCAAGTATCAATTGATACTACTTTTAAGTGGAGTAGTATCGAAATTCCAAATTTCTTTTCAAATATTTCCAAGTATAAATTGATATTACTTTTAAGTGGAGTAGTATCGAAATTCCAATTTTTTTTTCAAATATTTCCAAGTATCAATTGATACTACTTTTTAGTAGAGTAATATCGAAATTGATACTACTAAATATTACTTTTTAGTAGAGTAATATTTCCAAGTAGTTAGTTGTTTCTTGATTTGACGAGCAACAATCAAAGCATATCATAAGTCCTCGGGTCATATGAATAATTCAGTGCAAGACTTGAAGATTCTACACTTCTTCAACCTACAACATAAACTTCGAAAGTCTCCAAAGATATTCAAATGTTATTGGAACCTTCCTCCTTTGGGTATACTTAAGATGAATGTTGATGGTAGTTCAAGGGGGAATCCAGGCAACTCGGGTTGGGGAGTAGTTTACAGAAATCATAAAGGTGACTTTCTTGGAGTAGTAGCTGGTGGACTAGGAAATACAACTAACTACATGGCTGAAACATATGCCATTGTGGAGGGAGTCAAGAAAGCACTAGAGCTCGGGTGGAAACACATATGGATAGAATCAGATTCTTCATCAGTAGTTAAAGCATTCCAGACGGGTCAAGTGCATTGGAGAGTCAAGGCAACTTAGCAAGTACTACATGAACAAGCTACATGGCTAAACATCACTGCTACTTGGCGGGAAACTAACTCTGGAGCTGATAGTTGTGCCAGACATGGAGCAGCACTACCCATGAGACAAAAAGTATGGTGGGATGTTCGACCTCCATTCATGAGAAATCTGGAAAATCATTATACTACCTACTTTAGGTTCATCAACTAAGATTTAATGTATTGAGCAGGGTACACAGATGAGGATACCTCTTCATATCTTTCTTATTTTTTCATCTTGTAATCTTTATTCTTTTAATTAATCAATCACCCTTTTAGCAAAAAAAAAAAATATCGAAATTCCAAATTTCTAGTCAAGTATTTCCAGATATAAATTGATACTACTTTTAAGTGGAGTAGTATCGAAATTCCAAATTTCTTTTCAAATATTTCCAAGTATCAATTGACACTACTTTTTAGTAGAGTAGTATCGAAATTCCAAATTTCTAGTCAAGTATTTTTAAGTATCAATTGATACTACTTTTAAGTGGAGTAGTATTGAAATTCCAAATTTTTTTTCAAATATTTCCAACTATCAATTGATACTATGTTCAAGTGGAGTAGTATCGAAATTTCTTTTTAATATAAGTATAAGCACCAAGAGATGTTGGATACATACAAATGGATGAGTATAGTTTCTAAGTGTCAAATGTTGTTAACAGACATAGTATAAGTATAGATAGAAGATTAAAAAGCAAACAGATGTATTTCATACTTCAAGAGAATTTAAAGTAATTGTTTCAAAGATAATCAAGCCATTGTATCAATATTACAAACTGTAACAAATCATAAAGAGAAATTTAGCTCTGGCGTGAGTCATTGGTCTGGTTTGGATCATTGGATCTGGCCTCAAGAGCAAAATAGATATCAGCAAGCTTATTGACTCCCTCTAGAGAGGCGGGGTCAAGAAGTAAGGCTTCAGGGTTGAGAGGTTGGGTAGTCGCGATATCGGTTGGATTTATTTCTTCAATTTCATCATTATTAGCTTCCTTGTCAGTCTCAACAGGTTCTTTAACAGTCTCGACTACCTCTTTGTCAGTTTCAATGGCAGCCTCAGAAATAATTACATTCTCATCACCAGCATTAAGGTTATACTGATCAATAAGATGTTGAGGAAGATAAGGCCTAAAACTTTTCATGGTGGTGACGCAATACTCCATTTGTTCATCAGCTTCAGCCAGCTCGACATCGATCTAGGCTATAAGTTCTATTTTTTCTTGCTCATATTTGGATCACATCTGTTCATATGAGTTCTTCATCTGGTCCACCAACTTAATATTCTCCTTAGTAAAAAAATTCAAATCATCAACAGCAGTTTTTTTAACTCTTTCTGTAGAACCAAGTTTGTGATCGCGAGAGCATGGTTTTTCTTTTCTTCATCAAGGGCTATCTCGAGAGTCTCTTTCTATTTAATTAGTTGTTAATTTTCTTTCTTGAAGTAACTGAATCTTTCCATGTCAGCCTCGAATTGGCTAACAGCAGTGGCTTTCATCTGAGTTTATAATTACAGAAACGGGTATATTGAGGTAAGAGATAAGAAATTATAAGAAATAAGAGGTAAGACATAAGCATATACCTTCTCAAATGAAGTACACATGATAATGAAGCGATCACAAGATGTCAGGCAAGCCATTGCTATTTTATCTCGAGGAAGAATAATGTCCAAGAAAAGTGCTTCACCGAGTCTAGGTATCGGGTTCTCAGCAAAAACAGAAGCAGAGACAGGAATAGGATCACCATTAGACAATAGCAATTCAGGTACAAACTTTGCAGAAGAAGAGGAAGAGGCTCGAGATATCAGAGCAGATGGACGAGAATGTGATGCTGGAACAGTAGCAGCTGGTGGAACAATTGTAACTGGAACAATGGCAGTAGTGTTAGTCACCTCATTAGAAGAAGGGTGTTTTATTTTCTTTCGATTCACAGTAGTGTCGGTATGAACTTCTTTGGCTGGAGCAGGAGCTTGGGATGAGCACCTCCTGTTGATTTTTTGGTAGACAAAAAATTGTTAGCTGCATTACTCTTTACACGAGGGTTTTGAGATGCCATATCTGTGTACAATAAGCAGTGATGATCAAACACATTTTGCAAAAGTAGATAATTATAGAAGTCTGGAACTTCTTGTTTGATATTGGGGAAAAGATCTTCAGTCATAACTAAGCCATTATTTATATAATCAAAATAGCATGGAGGAATGTTACGAGGTAATTCAGAAGAACCAAAAAAATTTCTAAACATTTTTTCAGAAGAACGAGGCTGTAATAAACCTTAGACAGTTTGGGAATGTGAAGGATCTTGACCTCAAGTTTTATCTATTTTGAGCATGCTGCCTTTTAAAGTATAGATAGGAGGAAGATAGTTGTTGGCATCATGAAGGGTGACAGTTGGGCTGGGATTTCCATATTTATCATCCCCAATTCTGGCAATTATTTCTTCGTCAGTGCCTTTCAGGAGCTCCACTACTCTAGTAGAATTCCCATGACTTTTCAAAGTGGCAGGTCTCGATCAGCACTGAAACAATAGCACAAGTATATGCCAATCAGATAAAATGTTCGAGATGGAATGTCGATTTTTTTTTTTTTTTTTTTGTCAAGATAATCGTAATAGGTAACGTACCTCCAAGATTAAACACATGGTGCACCAAAGAAGAAACGGCGATAGGTCTAGACGATTCCCATTGACCAGAAATGATGAGAGGATAAAGAGGCCATCTCCTGTCACTATCTCGGTTCACTCTTATGATACCTTGTCGGTTACTCCATTTCTTGGGATAAAAATAGCCACTAGGCTCCGGTGGACCAATGTTGGGTTTTTCAGTACATTCAACAAAAGTGTAATAGTTTAGAATATCGGCAAGCCTGATTTTTTGGGATCTCCACATGTTGGGATCAAGATGGGTATTGTAGTAGTTGCAAAAATACATCAATCTCCAAAAATTGCCCATGCCTTGGCCTTGAGAAATATTCAAGTGGTTCAATACCTCTCGGTCAAGGTCAGTTAATAAGAGTCGTAGACCAGCAGCTAGTTGCCCAACAGTTATGATGATTGACTGGGCATCACCACTTTGGCATTTGGTCTCTCTCCTAGCTCCAGCATAGTGTCGAAGAGTGACATTATCTAGTATATGATATGCAACCTTAACCAAATCTAAGTTGGGTTTTTTTGGGAAATGGGGATTCAAACCTCGATTCTAGACACTGGTGTCTTCGGTTATCTACTGTTCAGATTCAGAAGTTACTGTTTCGAAAGGATGGCATGGTAGGCCATCAGCAAGATAAGTTGGTTGTCAGGTTGGTTCATCTGGAACATCCCTTTGTGATGTCGAGGATGAGGAGGAGGACCTGACTCTAACTTCAAACTCAGTACCTTCACTTGACGTATCGGTATCACTAGGAACAATAAAGTTTTTATTAAAATCATATCCCTCCTTACCGTTATTAATATCACTATACTTAAAACAATTATATAATACGTTATTTATTATGCACATGTCGAAATTTTGTGGTGGTGGTGGCGGTGTTCGTAATGGTATGTTTGGCATCGAGAGCATACAATCTTGACATCGAAGCTAGGAGCGCTTCGAGATAGTTCTCTTAAAATTAACACAAGTTTTTCTCCTAACCATACTGAAACAAATCAAAGTATCTAATTCAAAAATCTAAGTATTATAACAGTAATAAATATAAAATTTTCAAGTTCAACTCCTAACCCTAGCCCTTGCCGTTTTAATTTAAGGAAAAGAAGAATAACAGACACGATAGTTAAGTATAAACAAGTAAAGGTGAAAATGATTTATCACTACCTGCATGCATATTAAAGTTTTTGTTTTTACTAACATTTTGAATATGCAGAAAAGGTTGATAGTGAAAGGTACCAGCAAGATAATCCAAAGCGAAGCTTTTTGAGTATTCTTTAATGGCGGTGGGGTTTATGTGTTTAGTTTGCAAATAATTTAAGAGAGAGAAAGAGACAGCGATTTTTTTTTTATATACTTACGAATTGGGCCCGACTTTTCATTCCCAACAGTAACCGCTTGAGTTTTTGAATTTTAAAATTTTTTATTTCGTATCAAATTTTGATTTTCGCAGTTGATTCTCAAAACATTCAAATTTTTGAGTTTGAAATTTGAAAGTTTCGAGAATATCGTCAACCCGATATTTCAGCCTGTAATTTCGTGACTAACTTGAGATATCGACATGAGTGTCGGTATCTTGCATTTAAGTTCGTTTGTTACAGAGAAACACGGGAAAGAAGGAGAAAAAGAAGAATGGACATGCATCAAGACATAATTGGACAAGCCCTCAGCTGGAAAACTATATAAAGTGAGGATGAGGAGAGAGAAGATTCATGTAGGGGCTTAAGAAGAGTGAGGAGACTTGGTCAGCAGTGAGCTGGTTGGGAGGTAACATAACAGGGGAAGTCAAGGAGTATGGGAACATTGCCACGGATACCTAAACCGCGGATGTGGCAGGTGTACAGGAGGAAGGGAGACCGAGTGCTGAGAAAACAGGTGGACGGCTAGGGCGAGAGCTGGAAGGGGTATAAAGAGAAAGAGATGGGAAAGGAAAAAAGGCAGAAATTACATTATAGAGAGAGAGAGAGAGAGAGAGAGAGAGAGAGAGAGAGAGAGAGAGTATATTTGGTGACGTCTGTGGGGACAGATCAAAGAAACTCAAAGATGGCAACAGGGGTGAAGAGAGGGGTGGGTAGACCAAAAAGGGCAGTAGTGCAGGAGCCGGTGGCGGAGGTGGTGAGTGATAAAGAGGGAGATCGAGCAGAGGAGACAGCAGCAGAAGAGACATGACTTATGTAAGAAGAGATTATGAGGTTTTGAGAGAGGAGAACGACACACTGAGAAAAGAAAAAGAAATGGCGGAGGAAGAAGCGGGGGAGGAAGTAAGTGAGGAGTCTGACAATGAAGAAAGCGTGACGGACCTCGTCCAAAACCCGGTGACCGGCTTGATGATGGAACAAGTTCAAGAGATGATAAACAATGACCGGGAGGCAAATCTTCAGCAGGCGAAAGGTCAAGGAGGAGCGGCTAGCCAGGTGGTGGCTGGTCTGAACCGTAATCTGTTAGTGGACACCATTTGGGCTTCAGAGGTTCCGAAGCGTTTCAATCAGCCCCGGTTTGAGAGATATGATGGTAAAGGAGATCCTGCGGATCACATTCACCATTTCCGACAGCAGATGCCTCTTTGGCAAGAAGCTCGGTATGATGGGCTGCAGTGTATGATGGGCTGCAGTGTATGATGTTCTCGGCTAGTCTTAAAGGGGGGGTGTCAGACTGGTACTACCGATTGCCGTCTAGAAGCATAAATAATTTTTAGGAGTTGGAACAGGCATTCATAGACCATTTCATACATCAGAAAAGGTGAGAGGTGGACATCGCGGCTTTATTCAATGTTAGGCAAAGATCTGCAGAGTCAGTTAGGGATTATCTGTGCAAATTCAAAGTTAAGACGTTGAAGGTGGAGAACATGGATGAGAGGACCACGGTAATAGCGTTTGAAAGAGGTCTGTAACCGGGAACAGGAGTGCATCAGTCTGTGGCTAAGAATGAGATCGTGACCTTGCACGAGTTGTATCATCGGGTGGAGAAGTACATAAGGTATGAGGACACCATGCAAAAAGATTCCAAAAGGTCAGGGAAGGCAATGTTATCTTTAGAGAAAGGCGGGGAACACCGGAGAACGGAGACGTCCGAGAAAGGAAGTGGTGGGTATCGCGGATACTCCTCAAGGCCTGAAAGAAGCCGGGAGGGGATCAAGAAGGAGAATAGGGAGAGAAAGCCATACCGCGAGATGGAACAAACGCCACTGAATAGGCCGCTGAATGAAATCTTGCCTTTAATTAAGAATCTTTAAGGATATAAAGGACCGCGGAGCACACTAATAGAGATACCAAACAAGTCATACTGTGTATATCACCAGGTATGAAATCATGAGACTAATTAATGTTACACATTAAAATGGTTGATTCAAAGGCTGGTAGAGAAAGGGATGATGAGAGAGTTTGTAAAGGGCGCCCAGAATGAGGAGCAAGTGCCGCCTCAGGGAAGGATACTAGGGACCATTAATGTGATTTTTAGCGGGGAGGGTCTAAGTCACAATGCTCATAGAGAAAAGGTAAGGAGAACCACGAGATCCAGCAGATCAATAAGGTAAGAGGCAATCCGCGACCAAAGTCATGGTCGGCGGAGGGAGGGGATAGGATCGTATTCAGTAGCGCGGATCTCAGAGCTGTCGATTCCCCCCACGAAGACACATTGGTCATTACGGTAGCGATGGGCAATTACATGGTTAAGAGGGTGTTAATTGATTGCGGTAGTGTCGTGGACTTGTTGTTCAGAGGAGCTTTGGAGGAAATGAAAATTGATCCGAGGCAGTTGAGATCTCCACGAACCAACTTATATGGATTCAATGGGAGTATGACGGAGCCCATGGGGAACTCTTATTACCCGTTGCAACGGGCCCGGTGACGGTCTTCACCAAATTTATGGTAGTGGATTCTAACTCACAATACAACGCAATTCTAGGGAGGTGCTGGATCTACGAGATGAAGGCGGTACCATCAACATACTACCAGGTAATTCGATTTCCTACCACAACTGGGATGTATGAAGTCTGCGGCGATCAGGTGGCAGCTAATAATAGTCATCAGGGTACAGTGAAAAGGTTGGTCCGAGGGGTAAAAGGAGAGACATCAAACCCTAGGAAGAGGCAAACATAGCAATTACAGTATGCTTCTATGGAGGGGGAGGCAGAGTCGTCGGTGGGACCGAAGACCCTCGATGAGATCAAAATAGTGAATTTGGGGACAGGATAGGAAGAAAAGTTTACGTTAGTAGGGTCCAGTTTGCCTGATGAGTGGAAGAGCAAGCTGGTACAGTTCTTGTCCGAGAATAAGGATGTCTTTGCTTGGGTAATTGAGGATATCACTGGATTAAACCCAAGCTTCGCATGTCACCATTTGCACATGAAAGAGAATGTTAAGCCTGTGAGACAAAAGATGTGAAGCATTAGGCCGAAGTATGCCGAGGGAATTCGTGAGGAGGTCGCAAGATTGAAAAGATGGAATAATACGAGAAGTGGAATTCACAGACTGGTTGTCTAACATCATCGTGGTATCGAAAAAAAAATGGCAAGGTCCATATGTGCATCGATTTTATAGATGTTAACTTAGAATGTCCTAAAGACAGTTGCCTCATGCCATAAGTAGATGAATTGGTGGATAGAACAGTGGGATTCAAAATATTTTCGTTCATGGATGCATATATGGGATACAATCATGTCGCGATGTATGGACCAGATCAGAAGAAGACGGCCTTTATGGTGGAAGGCGGTACATATTGTTATACGAGGATGCCGTTTGGTTTAAAGAATATCGGGGCCACCTTCCAACGATTGGGAGAAAATGTTTGAAAGTAAGATCCGAAAAAGAATTTAAATATACATAGATGACATGGTGGAAAAGAGCATGTCGGAGGAGGAGCACTTGGAGGGTCTAAGGGAGACATTCAGCATACTGCGGACACATAATCTGAAGCTCAACCCAGAGAAGTGCACATTTGGAGTGACCACGGGGAAGTTTCTAGGTTACATTGTTACTCACTGGGGAATAGAAGCTAACCCTGAATAGATAAGATCCTTTGTGGAAATGCCTTCTCCGCAAAACATTAAGTACATCGACTAGCGGGAAGGGTCGCAGCCTTAAACAGATTCATTTCGAAGTCGTCCGACAAGTGCAGGCCGCTGTATCGATTGCTAAGAAGTACACCGGATTTCTTATGGACGTCAGAATGTGAGAAGGTGTTTCAGGAGTTGAAGAGTTATTTGGGCAAGGCTCCTTTGTTATCACAGCCAGAACAAGGGGAGAAATTGTACTTGTATCTGGGGGTCACGGAGTATGCGGTTAGCTCAATCCTCGTCCGGGTCGTCGACAAGAAGGAAAAACTGGTATATTTCCAGAGCAAAACCTTACTAGATGCCGAGACCCGGTACAGTAGAGTTGAGAAGTACGCTTTGGCGTTGATATTCTCAGCCCTTAAGTTGAAACCCTACTTTGAGGCACATTCGGTGGTGGTGGTAACAAATTTTGCCCCTGAAACAAGGGCTAAAGGCAGAAAAGTCCGGAAAAATGCTAAAATGGGCAGTGATGATGAGTTTTTATGAGATACAATATCAGATCAGGACCACAGAGAAGGCACAGGTAGTGGCAGAATTTATGGCGGAATTCCCAACAGAGGATCCTACTTGGGGGGAAGAGATGGTTATGGAGCCTGAAAGGGATATGGAGCAAGACTCTCCTGGACCCATAGGTGGAGAGTGTTCGCAGACGGATCAGGAACGGATGCATGCAGCGGAATAGGGGTTGTATTGGTTACACCTGATAACAACATAATATAATAAATCATGAAGCTGGGATTCGCAGCATCTAATAATGAGTCGGAATATGAGGCAGTGATAGCAGGTCTAAGAATGGCCGAGGATTTGGGGGTAAATGAGCTAACAGTGTATTCGGACTCGAACTTAGTGGTGTGTCAAGCAAATGGGGGGTCGCAGCGCGGTGCCCGCGAATGGTGAGGTATTTGGAGGTGTTACACAAAAGGTCCGCTAAGTTTACAAAGATCAAGTTCGTACATTTGGGTCGCAGTGAAAATAGACATGATGATGCCCTAGCCTATGTAACCGCGGCAATACCTGGATCGGAGGAAAGAACGATAAAAGTAGGAAGGTTGGAGAAACCGAGCACTGAGGAGGCGATAGAGGTATGCCGAACCGCGGAAGAAGAAGCGGGTTGGATGGATCCTATCAAATGTTTTTTGTCTAGGAAAGAGGTGGCCAATAAGAAAGAGAGAATAAGGATGGAACAGACGTCTTAGAGATACGTTCTACTACGGGGAGAGTTGTATCGAAAGAACTTCAATGGGTCGTTGCTGAAATGTCTCGGGCCGAGGTTGGCACTAGAGGTGCTGGCAGAGCTGCATGCTGGGCTATTAAATTGTTGAGTACTCCCCGAGTAATTGGTGAGTACTCGCTACTCGTTGCTTAGCCGACCCGACTAACAATTTAATCCCCAATTACAATCGGGCTTAAAAACTCCCCGAGTACTCGACCGATTAGCCGAGTAATTGTGTTCACTATTTCAATGTTAAACATTGAACTCGACATTTCGCCAATTCGACCAACCCTCGATTCTGTAAAGTTCTATATTTTAATCATATTTATTTTAGTTGATTGAGTGTTTTAATTGTTTATTGATTGATTGGGTTCTTATGTTGGTATTTCAAAGTTAAATATATTTAATAATTATTTGTAAAGAAATATAGTGTTATGAAAAATCGTCCGATTAATCCCCGGCTGATTACACCTACTCGCTACTCGCTCTTCAAGCAAGTAGCGACCGAGTAGCGATTTAACTGCATAGGCTGCACGAGGGAGATTGTGGGAGCCATTCAGAGAACAACAGCACACCGGCTCTTAACACAGGGTTACTTTTGGCCCCATATGAAAAGAGACGCGGTGGAGTTTGCCAAGAAATGTGGAAAGTGTCAGAGATTTTCTCAGCTAATCTTCGCACCCGCTGAACCATTGCATAGCGTATCTAGTCCATGGCCGTTCACCATGTGGGCGATGGATATAGTGGGACCGTTGCCCATGGCCAGTGGCAAGAGGAGGTTCATGCTAACAACCACCGATTATTTCACCAAGTGGATAGAGATTGTGCCCTTACAGCAGGTGAAGGAGGTGCAGGTGATTAAGTTCGTATGGGAAAATATCATATGTAGATTTGGTCTGTTATATGCCATCATCACGGACAATAGAACTCAATTCACAGGATCAAAAGTGTAGGAATTCTTGCAAGCGTACAAGGTGAAACAGGGGTTCTTGGCCCCATACAATCCCGAGAGCAATGGACAGGCTGAGTCTTCTAATAAAACCATAATGAACAACCTCAAGAGGAAGTTGGAAGATAAGAAAGGGGCGTGGGCCGACGAATTGAATCATGTCCTCTGGGCTTACCGAACCACACCTCGGACGAGTACCAGAGAAACTCCTTTATCCCTAGCTTACGGAGTTGAGGCCGTGATCCCGTCGGAGATTGTGGCATCTACAACGCGAACCAAGGCTGTGGAAGAGGGTTTGAACTGGGGCATACTAGCAAGGGATTTGAATTTTGGCAGAAGAAATAAGGAACTCCCCCCATATCAAGTTGGAGGAGTACCACAGACACCTGCAGAGACAGTATAACAAGAGAGTCAAGCCACAGCAATTCCAAATAGGAGATTCCGTGCTCTGCCGAGTGACCCCTAGTACCAAGAGGGAGAACGACGGAAAGCTGGGTCCAAATTGGGAAGGGCCCTACACAGTGGTACATAGAAGGGGCTGGCACCTACAAGCTACAAACAGTGGGTGGAAAATTAATTGAGAAGCCGTGGAATATGAGAATGTTGAAAAAAATTTACACTTAAATGTAATGTAGATCCAGAGCAAGAGACTGGAGCTGTTTGTAAATATATAATACAATGACACTTTTGAGAAGAGAATATCCCCTGTAATAAAAGGTTTCCAAATCAAACTTGAGACAGCAAGGGGGAGGGGTGAGCCCTTCGCGGACAAGAGGTCCTAATCAAACTAGGGGCAAGATGAGTTGCTCCTAACAGGCTTCACGGCCCAGTAGAGCCAGCGGAGTGGGATGAGCCTTTCGCGGACGAGAGGTCCAAATCACACGTGGGGGCAAGTGGAGTTGCCCCCAGCAGGCTGCACAGCCATTCCAAGAGAGAGACAGCGGAGGGGATGAGCCCTTCGCGGTCGTGACAGACTTCGTGGCCTAATAGAGCCCGCAGAGTGGGCAAGCCCTTCGTAGAGGAGAGGGCCAAATCACACGTAGGGGTAAAGGGAGTTGTCCCCAGTAGGCTGCACAGCCAATCAAAGAGAGTTGGGATGTATAGAGAGGCCTCAGGAACTCGGAGATAAAGGGGACACCTTTGACCGGGAAAATTAATGGGGTAAGAAAAACATGATACAACGCCATACGAGTACAGTGAGAATGTGTATACCAAGTTGTTAATCAGGGGTATTAACCTTCGCCAAAACTTATCCAAACGTACACGCTCAGAGGGAATTGAGGGGGATGATTAGAGATATCAGAAATCACTATACTAAGGCAATTCATAACTTCAAATGCTAGCAGACTTCAAAGGAAGAAGGAACGAAAGAGTAAATACAAACATATTAAGCAAAATATCCATAAGACAAAATCCGAGACAACAATGAGATCATGAGTTTTCACACATAAGTACAATAGCAAAAAATACAAGGTTGAGAGCCAAGAGGAGGGATGAGTCCTAGACTAGCTCGGAAGCAAGTTCAACAGCATCTCCCACAGTGGGCTCATCTACCGCATCCTTGTCCGCTGACCTCTCACCTGCGGGGGGCTCATCGGCCGCATCCTTGGCCGCTGACCTCTCATCCGCATCATCGGCCACCACGACATCATTGGCTCGAGGTGCAAGGGTGGCTGGTTTCTCGGGAAGGAGGCGCCCTTCTTGGAGAAGTCGCGCATGTTCTTCTTGGATCTCTTGGATCTTCTTTGCCACCCTCTTATCAGCCAGGAGTTTGAAGCGTTCTTGAAGCTTGCCCATGTCAGTCTGGTGCTACTGCAGAAGGGCTGCGGAAGCATCGTCATGCCGCTGAACAAGGGCATCTAGGTTCTCTTGATGTTGCTGGAGGAGTGCTTCCTACTGATGACTCAAACAGTCGTTGACCCCATCCATGTACTGCTGATGAGAGGCCTCCGCAGATTTCAGTTCATCATGAACCTTGAGTTTGTCTAGGTGGGCAGCTTCTAGCTCTTGTTGGAGTCGGACACAAATAGCCCGTAGTCCAATAGGGCCGCTGAGCTCCTTCTTAAAGGACTCCACTTTGGCCTTGGCACCAAAAAGGTCGCGAATCATATAAGATATGTCCAGGCTCACCTGAGATCAAAGAGGATGAAGGATCAGGAACGGGATGTAGTAAAGTAAAGAGTGGAGGGAAAGAATCATAACTTCTCCCAATTGGTGTACAGAGAAGTCCAATGCTGCTCAAACGACCCCCCTTTCCGCATAAACCAGATATTTGGGCAGATGGGCACCATAAAATAGGGAAGAGGCCATAGCCGGGTTTTCTAGGGCTGAGTCCGTGGTGTTTACCATGCGATTGCGCTCCTTGAAGGTGGGACAGAATTCCTCTGGGGTTGCAATCGCAGACCCCAGGCCAACAGGTATGACTGGGTCTTTACCTTCCCGACGTGTGCAGGGGGAAGAGGTTGCGGAATCGACAACCAGTGTCAGGGAAGCTGGTTCCTCAAACACAGAAGTTCGCTACCTTTTGGTTGGAGGCCCATCAGCAGGAGCACGCACCTCAGTAGGAGGCACCTCCATCACTTCATCATCTTCATCAGTATCGCTGTCGAACAGCTTCACTTTATTGACATCCATGTTGTCGGTAGGAGAGGGGGGGAGGCGTATTGATCTTCCCAGTTAGAGATGGAGAGGTAGGAGGGGATGTCTTCGGGTGCCGAGGAGGTATGAGGTTCGTGGAGTTCAAGGGAGTGAGACGAGGTTCGAGGATGAATGCAGCGGGAGGATTGGGTGCGAGATCTTTTCTTGGGTGGGGGCGAGGCTCGGGTTTCCTTTCCTTAGGTGGTGGAGGACAGTAAAAAGGGGAGAATATCCGTCGATGGAATGGAGCGCCAGTATAGGAAGCAGTGGAGTGCCTTGAGTGGGGTGGATACCCAGACAGTCAGCTTGGGCAGGGCCTAGACCGCGGAGTCCTTCAAAAACAGGACATGATATGCCGGAGTAGATGCTGGACTTGGAATCAGGCCGCCAACCTGTAAGGGAAAATAGCCAAGGGTCAGTTGATAACAGGGAGTATAGATCAGAAAAGAAGGAAAGTACCAGAAGACTCACCACGGGTTTGGAAAGCGAGATGATTAAAAGTTAAATCGGAAGGAAGGTTTGCGGATAGAAAATTCCCATATATGTATAGTGGATAGTGATGTCACACCTTGTCTGAAGAAGTGATACAGAGGACAAAGGATTGCTTTTTAGGGCGTACACAAAAGGATTGGTATCCTACACTGACATCTTTGGTACTTGTCTTTATGTAGTAGTGAGAGATGATATTGCGGCTAGAAATCTTGGGTTCTCCTGTCCTATTGTATGAGTTAGCGGCATACATAATTCTCTAGAAATTTCCTATGCCTTGACAAGGAGGGATGTTGAAATGGTTGCACACTTCGACGTCTAGTAGGGTGAGTGGAAGCCGCAGACCGACAACTATTTGACCTACGGTGACAACAAGATACCCCGGCCTGCGGGGAACTAGATTAGGGTAGTAGGTGACTGAGGGCACATGTTCTAGTAGTATATCGGCCGGAACCCCATAGGCTGCCCTAATTGAGTTCAAATTAGGTCTACGGCACCGAGAAGGGGGCGGCAATAGGGGTGTGGGTTGCCCAGAGGTGGAGGGGGTCGCAACCGGGGCTAGTGGAGGTGGGGACACTATCCTATGAGACCGGGAAGATGTGGAGTCACCGGATTCGGAGTCCGACATCGGAAAGAGGAGATGAACAGATTCATGGGAGTGGAAAAACTCAAGAACAGTACCAAACAAAAGAAAATGGAAGAAAGAAAACGTACCAAGACCAATGAGAGAAGGAGATGATGATCCTGAGAGGAGTGTCCAAGGAAGAAGAAAGTCGCCAGAGAAAGCACTGGAGAGCACGCGGTCGGAGAGTGAATGGAGAAAGAATAACTAGCCTGGTAAAGGGAAAGCATAGAGAGAATGGAGAAACAAAATGAAAGAGGAAGGAGGGGCGGGATTTAAATAGAGGAAGGGCAAAAGAGTAAATTTGATAGGGTGAGAAAATCGAAGAGTTGTTAGGTGGTCCAGCAGAAAAACAACACGTGGACGCATGGAAACCAAAGGATTACTGAAGATGCGCGTGATGATTGCGCTTAACAGCATGCGCATACCGATGCAGAGGTAACCCAGAGGCACAAGGAAAGGGGCGGCAGGAGTTCTCGACCCTAGGCCAATTGGATGACTGCGGAGTCGAGAAGGGGCATTTGTAAGGGATTAAGAATAGTGAGGAGACTTGGTCAGCAGTGAGATGTTTGGGAGGCAACATAACAGGGGAAGTCAAGGAGTATAGGAACATTGTCGTGGATACCTAAACCGCGGACGTGGCAGGTGTAAGGGAGGAAAGGAGACCGAGTGATTAGAAAACAGGTGGACGGTTGGGATGAGAGCTGGAAGGGCTATAAAGAGAAAGAGATGGGAAAGGAAAAGAGACCGAAATTCCATTAGAGGGGGAGAGCAGACTGAAGAGAGAGAGAGAAGAGTAAGGAAAGAGTGACACTACAATTCATTATATTTTTTTTCCACAAAACTTGCAAAACCATAGTGATAGAGAGGGAGATTGAGTGATCTGTAACCGCCATTACTGTTCAATACAATAACTTCATTTTATTTCATCTTAAACTTCGATTCAATCTCAATCAAACCTAAATTCAATATCAATCACATTGATTTTAACGAGTTTCCTTTGCACACTACAGAAAGAGTGGTGATAAGGTGTTCTGAATAGATAGCACTCTACATTATAAATAAAAAACAGTCGATTGGAGACTTTCAAGATCCACTGGAAACCACTAGTACACTAACAAAGAAATTACATAGACGTACCAATAGGTAAGAGCTTTCTGAATTGAGTGGTAGATTCCAATTGCAGTGTAGGATCATCAGAAAATACTCCTTGTACCATCACAGGAAGACTTTCCAACTATCAGAGAACAAAGAGATTAAAAACTAGGAAGAACCAAAAGACAAAAAACATGTATAGACCAATGTGCCCTAGACTAGAAAAAAGAGTATATATCATTACATTACAATGCATATGATTAATAATAGTGTATATTGGACATTCAGGGGTGGGGCACACCAGTTGTTGTTGAGAAAGAAGAAGAAGGCTGCTAACAGCACCACCTTCTCTACGTTTCTTTAAAAGACTATCTTCTCTTTTGTTTTTCCTGATTTCTACCAGATTTTCTTCTCTTCTTCGTCTCGCTTCATCTACGCCACTTTTGTATGATGTTTTACGCTCTGATGTCGTCGGACGTAATGACATTTTGAACAGAGAGCTAAAAACGAGTGTGAGTGAGAATTGATTTTACCAAACTACCCATACCTTTTTCAAGTTTAACTTGGACTATATGAGAGCCCAAATTATAGTTTCGGCCCAGAAATGTCAAACTTGGATTTTGAGAATCTATCTAACAAAATAGAACGGTGTGGGGCCCGAACGGCCCAATCCGGCGGCTACAAATCTTTCTCACAAAATATAACATGGCAAATCTAAGTGATTTAGGGATTTGTGCAATTTTGTTAAACCAAATCAGTATCCATGTGATCTATCTAAAAATTACTTAAAAGTCAACAATTGGGACTAAGCTTATAAATACTGGGCTAGCCTATAAACTGTTGGGCCTCCAAATTTAACATGGTACTGCATATAGGGCTGACCTAATTGATGTTATTGGGCTTATGGATAATGACCAATTGGACTGGTAGAGGAGATAGTGCCGAAAGTGCATCGAGTTCATTAGTGTCGTAGGGCACGGGGATACCCCTAGTTTGAAAAAAAGAGAGAAACGGTGAGAAAGTGTACAAAGTGATTGGTATGAACATTATTGTCAGTGACAGGTCACAACACCGAGAGACTTTAAGATGTCAAGATCCTGTGGCCTACACATCTAAATACACACATTGAGTAGTACATTTTCCTCTAGCATTAGTTGGGTAAAATTTCATGAACCCAAAAAACAAAAACTCGGTTTCAACTTTCAAGTTTCATTCATGTGAACTATACGCGTTGTATTCACCAAACATTGGCATGGGCCAAAACGATGGATCAATAGTAACACTTTACACGTGGCGGGGAGTAAGAAATTACCAACCGACTCCCAAAATCCTGGATTTTTCACTACAGCAGTATAAATACAATAGCTAACTGAATATATTAAGAACACAGCGCTCCTCATTTTTCATTTATTTTTCGCTCACTCACTCACAAGTCACAACAACAGCTAGAGAGAGAGAGAGAAAGAGAAAGAGCATTCATTAACCACCATATATCAAATTCAGATCTAGTTTTCCCTCTCGTTCATATTCACGTTTTTTCATATAAAATGTTCATCGATTTACTTGTTGTATGTTAGTAAATCAAAAAACAAAATGGTGATCACTGGACCAATTTCGCCTGGTCAGGTATCAACATTTCCGTTATTATACATTTCTTTTCCTTTTTTTTTTTTTTTAAAGATTTGATCTTATGTCAACTAGTTAATTGAGTTTTCAGTGACTGAATAGTGAGTAATCTACGTTTATTTGTTTGTGTGAATAATATTGAACTGAATTAATTGATTTGAGAACTGGAATGCTTGATTTGATGTTGACTTGTACTATTTAGCTACTAATTCAAGTTTTGATGTTAATGTTTATTTCTTCGAGTGTATCTAGTCACGAAATTTTTTTGTGTATGTATTTGATGTTTACTACGCACTAGATTTGTTATGATTGGCTTCATGGAGTTTGGTTTTTAAAGCATTATCAACATTAGACTTATAATTCAATTTGTGAACAACTGTGCATGCAAGAATTTTGAACACTATATATGAGATTCTGTTAATGATGAATCGGAGAGAGATAGAAACGAGATATTAATGGGTCATCACCTGATCCTTATGGATGCGGTATTCGCCAAGGTCTTGAGATCTTTTCGCGGGAGTTCACGTATAGGTTTGAGAATGGGCGAGGGCTAGATTTTCAGAGGAGAGTCTTCCGTCATTTGAGAAGGTTGTGCAGGCCTTCTCTGTCCATAAGAACTAAGAAGCACAGATTTGTGAATGGTAAGTCCTTTCCTGATTCTCGTTTCTTACTTGGTTGTACCGCCAAGAATAATATCCATTCCATAGATATCCTTTTTGGGAGGAGAAAACTGATTGCGAGCTTTAGGCCTTTGTGCATGTCGAATGCGGAGTGTGTCAGTCACTCTCATTCAATCTCCATTTTCTTGACATATTTGGTGTCATTTTGCTCTCTGTTTGTGGTATATTTGGAAGTCCCTGGATTGGTGAAGGAGTTATAGTTTCTTGCTTGGTTCCAGCAAATACTTTCCTTAGAGGGGCACTAGTTTATGAAGCATTGCCATTTTTGGCCATGTTGTGTCGAGAAGACAATTAGAGCTCTCATTGCATTTTGAGGGAAGGGCAATGTCATATGAGAAGACTATTAGAGCTGTCATTGCATTTTGACGGAAGGGCAATGTCATATGAGAAAACGATTAGAGCTTTGTCATTGCATTTTGAGGGAACGACCAAGTCATATGAGAAGACGATTAGAGCTCTGTCATTGCATTTTGAGGGAACGGGTAAGTCATATGAGAAGACGATTAGAGCTCTGTCAATGCATTTTGAGGGTAGATATGCCGTGTCCACGCCGTACTTATGCAACACAGGTTGAGAGAGATATCCTTTTTTACTATTTTTTTTACCAGTTGGATATCTTTGATATATAGCTTGAAGTATTGTACCTTCTGGGCGTCTTTTGTTGTTTGTGTGGTCTGTCTTGTTGTTGTCTTACTTTTGTGTTTCGTGTGTCTATTTTGTACTGTACAATATCTCATCCTCATTGATATATAGAGTAGCTACTACACCTTTAATCAAACCAAAAAATAGAAAAATTGCGTAAAAAGGACTTACAGTAACGTTTTCTTCCCATTGGTCCACTCTTGCATCATTTTTCAAACTAGAGATGAGGAGACAACTCTAGATTGAGGGAAGTAAGAAATCCAAAATTATGGACCTAAAATACATCCAAAGTAGGCCCAACTCCCATGAAGTCATCACTGTCTTGATCGAAAGAATTGTCAGAAGATGACTATTTGCCTTCTCTGTCGACAGTTTACTTCACAGAAGAATTATGAGACAATTAATAACTCTCAGATCGTGTAACATATCTTTTCTCACATAATAAGTATGATAATTATTTTAATGCTCTATTTTTGTGGGTGTGTGTATGCGTTTAGTCCTCTATCAATACCTTTCTTTGTCAATTGTCACATTTTTTCTTATTATATGTTAGTCTGTAACTGACATGGTTTTGGAAATATGTATTTATTGCAGGTCTCATTCTTCATTGGGATTATCCCAATATTTGTAGCATGGGTATATTCTGAATATTTGGAGTACAAGAAGAACTCTCCTAAACTGTGAGCTGCGTAACATTTTAACTGTGTAGATTACTTTTATTTTCTCCCTATACAACATGCAAAATGCATTGACTGACACTTATATTCTATTCAATTTAATGTGAAACTTACTAAGAAGTATTTGACCTTAATATTGAAGCTGCCATGCTCTCGTTGCTTGAGTTCTGTGATGTCTTTATTCATTTTCAAATTGGGGGTGTGTTTTGCTGATCAGCAGCAGAAGTCCTCTGCGCAAACTCTGTTAGATTATGTTGCAACTATTAAACATTCAATCGATAAGAATTCAACTCCTTTACCTGAGATTGTTTTCGATATGTGATTCCAAAAAAATTCTAGCGGAGAGCGACACAAATGAAAACTAAAACATCTTTTAAAGTTTATTAAGAAGTAGTGTCTGGCTATGACTCTGGCATGAACAATTAGTCTAGTCAATTTGGTTTCTGATTCTTGTTTCTGCCTTGGTGCTATTTACACTGCCATGTACTGCTATGCAACTCCAATTTCATTCAAGCCTGGTTTTGTACCAAGATTGCCATCTTCAATGGGGCCCTATCTATATTAGTTGGGGCAGCATGGACAGAAAGCTTATGAAAACAATAAATAAAAGCTACTGTATTGGTAAAATTTTCTGTTAAAGGCAAACATTAAAATAAGGTTTATTGAAACCAAGTTACTTTCGTCCACTCTGAAATAAAGAAACGCAGGATGGTCCCACTAAAAACGCATGCGGTTGTTTGTTGGCAAATGAGTTGTTGCATGAAGGGGATTAACGGCTGATGCGGTTTGCAACTCATATGCTGACTTCATATCCTATTTTTAGATAATTATTTCCTGGCATTATATCAATGCAACATTGCGCTCAATTTTTTGAGAATTATGACCTTTGACCCACCCCTTTTTTCTTTGGCATGCCAACATATGTAATTAATGTTTGTTTATTAAATACATGTAGATCCGTTTTTCATAGTGCTTCTTTAGTAGGCTATGAATCGTGTTATTGACTCATTTACCTTCTTTCTAGTGCCAGGGGTTCTGATATCAATTTGGTTGAGTTGGGAAAGGACGCAGTTCAGGAGGATGATAGAGCTGTTTTACTAGAAGGTGGAGGTCTGCCATCAGCATCTCCTAGATTTCGCAATTCATCTGTCTCGTCTCAACTAATCAGGTTTGTTGCAGTACCTAGCACTTGCATGTGGTTGGGGGAAAGGGAAAAAAAGGTTGGGAGGTGGTGTGTGTGGGGAAGGGGTAGTGCATATTTGGTTTCTGTTGGCCAGCAACATTTTCACATGTCTTTTTTATTCTTTCAGATTCTTGCTGATGGATGAGTCGTTTTTACTTGAAAATCGTTTGACATTAAGAGCCATGTGAGTGGAATAAGCATAAAGATTATTTGCTATTATTTGATTTGACTCCTTGTACTTTTTGCTGCTAAAACTGTTGACTCCCAGATCGGAATTTGGCATTCTTCTGCTTTACTTCTACATTTGCGATCGTACAAATGTTTTTGGAGAGTCAAAAAAGGTACTAATACATTCTCTACAAATTTCACTCATTTATACATTTTTTGGAATTCTTTGTGAAAGATCTTGATGCTCCTTCACAAATAAATGTGGACTTGAGGACCATCACTTTGTTTTGCTATCTTTCTGTGCATGTTGGTTAGAAAGGAATAGAAGGAACTCTTAAGCCAGTGGAGTTTGTGACACTGTCATTGGAGTTTGTGACACTTTCATTGATGCCAAGTATATTTAGATCATGGTCTCCCTTTTGAGGCATTTGTGTTTATAGATTGGACCTCATATTGTATTGCAATAAGCTAGTCTTTTTAATGTTTTTACATTTTGATTGGACCTCATATTGTATTGCAATAAGCTAGTCTTTTTAATGTTTTTACATTTTGATTGGACAATTCTGACGAAAGTTCATTTTCTTTCCTCCATCAGGCCATCTCCTCGTGAGAAGAACTCTATATTGGTCAAAACAATTGTAGTGTCTTTTGAAGTGTGATTATCAATCATATCATTGTTTATGCAATGATAAAGCAAACTAAACTGACTTCAGTAAATATAGCTGCAAGTCTATTGTATATATTGAATTATGTATCTCATAAAATGCCGTCTTGTTTTTTAACATATATATGAAATTTCTTATCCTTTTTTATGATGCCACCTTTAGTAGGTCAATTTGAGAAAACATTGTTGACCACCTTTTGGAGTTCCACATTCCACAGTCAAATAATGGTGTGACATGGATCAATAAGCGAGTAATGGCCAAAGTTTTGGCCGGTGGCAACCTTTATGTGAACTTGATTTATCACAATTTACGTAATTTCTGTTTCCTTTTTCTATTCTTAATAGGCACAATATGTAGTTGCTTAAAACATGTATAAATTATCACTTACTCTTGATAGACCTATTATGTATAGAAACATATATAAATTATCATTTTCGTTTTCTTTTTGTTATTTACTTTTTTGTTCCCTCATGTCACTTTGCCTACTTTGAATTATCGCTCTTCTGGTATTTCTTTAGAACTGTATTTAAATACAGTTCTAGTTCTAGGTATTTAAATACAGTTCTAGTTAGCTCATGTTACTTTGGTGGGTTTGCATTAATTAGCTCATATCTTCTCAAGTTTGGTTTAGATGTCTTACAGTACTATAGTGAGCTGGTCATCTTATGTGATACATACAGTCTATCTGTTTTGTGCCGAACTGAATTGTTTATGTTACTTATCATATATTTTACAGAGTTACAACCGGGATGTTTTTCTATTCATTTACTTCCTTCTCATCATAGTTGCTGCGATCACTTCTTTTAAGATTCATCACGACAAGTCACCATTCTCGGGGAAAGCCATACTGTATCTAAACAGACATCAGACGGAGGAATGGAAAGGTTGGATGCAGGTAGGTCTTCTGCAATGTGACAAGTCGCATTATAGAACTCAAACGATTTTATTCTCTTTCCCCTGTATTTTATGTTCAAAAACAGATGATATTTCTGTAGATTGTTTGCAAGTCCACGTCTTGTTTCCTAACTATATGAGTGTCAACTGTCAACTACTGAGCACTTTTAGCATTCAATATTTTTGTTCCTACAGACACAGTCGTTTACGGGAACAGTTTGGTTTAGTCTGATAGGAATATGGGTGATAACATGAAGGATTTCTAAATTTTGTTTGAGGAAAAAAAACAGAAATTGGTGCAACTGTGCAGTGACTTCAATTTATTTTGGGCTCTTTTCCCAAAAAACATTCTCTCATGATGTGATAAATTTACTCATATCTGGTATTTTTGCCTTGTTATGTGTGCACATACTTATATATTCATGTCTCCTTTTTTTTTGACGTACTTTCACTTGGTTGCCCTACTAAGGTTCAGTTGGCTTCATAATTTTTCTTGGTAGTTTATTAGGCCGCTGATCCCTAGAGAAGTTCACAAGACATTGCTAAGTTATTGTACCAAAACTACATTAGATTGAAGCATGTATATCGTGTAATAGTGCGCAAGCATGATAAGTCTTGATACATTTTTTTCTCAATGAGACATAGCTGTGGGGTTACAAATCAGTCTGAAAAAATCTCACTCATTTGAGTCTCTTTTACAGGTGCTGTTTTTGATGTATCATTACTTCGCTGCAGCAGAAATATATAATGCAATTCGTATCTTTATTGCTGCATATGTGTGGATGACTGGATTTGGAAACTTCTCGTACTATTATGTCAGAAAAGATTTCAGCTTTGCAAGGTTTGCTCAAGTAAGTAATATCAATATACTATGACAATAGTTGGTCAAACTCGTTGTCTTTCTTTTGCTAACAGTATCTCCTTCCTGTTGAGCTGAACAGATGATGTGGAGGCTCAATTTTTTAGTAGCGTTTGTCTGCATTGTCCTTAACAACAGTTACATGCTATACTACATCTGCCCTATGCACACTCTTTTCACTCTTATGGTTTACGGTGCTCTTGGTATATTAAACAAGTACAATGAGATTGGATCAGTTATTGCTGCAAAAATGATTGCCTGTTTCTTGGTGGTCATTATGATCTGGGAGGTCCCTGGTGTATTCGAGTTTTTCTGGATGCCATTTACGTTCCTTCTGAGTGAGAATCTTAACATAGCTTTGTTTTCCATAGGCTATGTTACAATTGTTACTAAAGTTACAAAAAAATGCAGGTTACAGAGACCCTGATCCTTCAAAAGCCAAATTTTCCTTGTTGCATGAGTGGCATTTCCGCTCAGGTCTTGATCGCTATATTTGGATTATTGGAATGATATATGCATATTATCACCCAACAGTAAGATGATGCATACTCTTTTCAGTGCTTGAGATATACATTACAATTACAGATTTCACATAATGTTTCTTGCTTGTGTCTAATTGTGGAGCTTGTGTCAATATAGGTTGAGAGGTGGATGGAGAAGTTGGAGGAAGCAGATGTGAAACGTAAAATATCTATCAAAACAGCTGTTGCTTCAGTTTCCCTAATGGTAGCTTGAAATCTCCGTTATAAGAATTTTGTCTAGAAAATCTTTCCTCTGAAGTTCCATGTCTAATTGATGCTTTTTCTGTATGCTTTTAGATGGGATATCTGTGGTTTGAATACATTTACAAGCTGGACAAGATCACATACAACAAATACCATCCTTATACATCATGGATTCCCATAACGTATGCATTCATTTCTCCAAAAGGATTGGGTTTAACTTCTTGGGATCGTTTCTGCAATTTGTATTGCTATATTGATGAGCTTTGCCCTTTGTGTCATTGTTGACCAGTGTATATATTTGTTTGCGAAATGTCACGCAGCAGTTCCGATGCTACTCCTTGACACTCTTCGCGTAAGTCCCTTTTTTATGATATGACTGTTCAGAATTATGATCCTACCTCGTTTGTCATTTGATGCACTTATTTGGAGTCCATCGCACAAGTTGTGTGAATCAATATCTTCCAGATTTTGGTAAACTATTTGTTCAGGCGTTTTCTTAAACGGACTGTCCGTTTACGAACATGTTATATAGTGTCTTGAGCAGCTTATATAGTGTCTTGCACAGCTTATATAGTGTCATATATAAGCTGCCCATTAACAAGTTAATAAGCGTAAATTAAAAAGTTGTTCAAGACACTATATAAGCTGCCCCACAAACGTGTCCGTTAACGGACATGTCCGTTTTAGAGAAAGCCTGACTATTTGTTTCTCTTTAACTGTTATTGAGATGATTCTGTTGGATTTATTAGGTGGCTTGGGAAGATAACATTGGAGACGTACATTTCTCAGATCCATATCTGGCTAAGGTATCTAGAATCCCATCATTCTTCTGGTTTCGTGCTTTAAATATGTCGATGGGTGGGTGGGTCTATGGTATCCAGGGGTGGAACCCGGATTTAAAATCAGGTACAAAATTTTTCCATTATTGCAACTTTAAAATTCGACATGTAATTATACATCGCAAAGTATGTGAAAACTTACATACTTTGGAGACCTTTGAAACTCAGCATATTTTTGTGTCTACCGTTGTTATTTTTCTTTTGCTTGTGTAGGGCTATGTTCACTACTTGAATCACTTTTCCTGATTTCCTCTACCCATTTATACTCTCAAAGTTTCCTACATGGTAATAAATGTAAATGCGTACTCTCTCTTACGCTTTTCATCATGCTGCAACTCCACCTCCCCATTTCTACTTGTTAATTATATCTCATTTCACAAGTCTGTATTCATTTCTAGGTTTTGAAACTACTAACACTTTTCTTTTCTGAATTAAGATTTTATTCTTATTCGTTTTCTCTGAGGTCCCAGATTCACTTTTTTTATTTGTTTATCTCTTCTGCTTTTGTCAAGTCTTAAATTGTCATGGATATAAGGTCTTGAAACTTGTACCGTACTTTGAATCCTGGTATAGTAGATCCCAAGTGCCAAGAACTCCTTTTAGCTTTCTTGCATTTTCCCAGAAATAATTGATTAGTAACATACTGAGATATGAATCAGATAATAAGTGGAATATCCTTTGTCCTTTCTTGATTTAATTAGCCTTCGTTTTTTTGGAAAATTTCAGATCAGGTTTGCCTGATGGGCAGCCTAAATTCTTGCTCTCTCTCATCCCAGATTATCCGCTGCTTAACTTTATGCTCAACACGTCTATATATGTTGCGGTATGTATGGAAATTATATTGAAGTTTTTATTAGAAACATTATAAAAATCTGATTTGGGGAAACCTCTTAATTCTTCTCTTGCAGGTTTCGTATAGGCTTTTTGAACTAACAAACACATTGAAGACAGCTTTCGTGCCAAGCAAAGATGACAAACGGTTGGCACATAACATCATTGCAGCCGGAGCAATTTCAGTTGTCTTGTATTCTTTGTCCTTGGTGTTCCTTCAGATTCCTAGGATGATGGTGAGCCATTTATAGATATGCTGTGAAGTATAAATACTTACATTTATAGATTCCTGAGGCATATTGATTCTTATAATGTATATATGAATTCTTGTACCTCGCCAAAGTTTCCTTAGATCATTGATTGGTGTCAGTCCATAATATGTTTCCTAAAAGTGTCCATGATAGTTTTTGCCCTTTTCTGCATTGTATCTTCTTCTAACGTGGCTTTGCTGTTAAAAATATTGCCAACAGGTATGAGAAGATCAAAGTGTAGAAATCACAAACGCAAGAGATTGTGAAATTGTAAGTCACTATGAGAACTATGCTGAGGTGCAAGAAGATACAGTGTAAAATAGAGATTATAACCTTCAACGCATTGATGGCTACAGTCAGTGATTGATAGGACGGTGCTCAAGCTTGAAGTGTGCCAGCTACTCTGTATGGAGCCATAGGATCTGCCTCAAATTGAGGCAATGTTTTGTGAAAAGCTTATTCTTTGGTTTACGCCAATGCTATAGTAACCACAAAGGTTGTATACGTACACAACGAGCCAGTGTACTGTATTACTGTGCATGTATGATCAGTGCTGCCCTGTTTTTTTTCGTTTTTATCTGGACATTGAGATTTGCATTATTGAAATGCTTGCAGTGGTATGAAGCATGGCCCAAAATATCGCCGAGATATCCGATATCTCGCCGATATATCTCGGTAAATTGGTACACCGATATCGATATTTCCGATATATATTCACCGAATATTGAACCCTTTTTTTCCGAGATATATCGGAATTTTTGATATGAAAGTTTATATTGTCGATATAATTGATATTTTTGAGATAATCGATATATATCAGTTGACTTTTTGACCAATTGTTAATAACTTAATATTGAAATTTCTGAAATATCTGAAATATCTAAGATATATCGGCGAGATATCTGAGATATATCAGTGAGATATCCGATATTTTAGAAACTTTGGACTGGTCACCAAAAAAACCGAGATATCCGATATATCTGATATATTTGATATATTTCAGTTTTTAGGTATACCGATATATTAACCGATATTGAAATTTTGGACCTTGGTATGAAGTATGAACACTGACTAGTCTCATTAGAGCTTTATATAGGCCCACTTTCAAGCAACACATTACAATCTAAATTAAACACGTGACATCTATGAAAATTTAGCCAAATCTGATGCTCTAAATGAATACGCTTTCTTTATGTTCAATTCATTTTCTTATTTTTATAGAAGACGCAAATTGGTTAAACGTAAGAGTAATCAAATTGTTACTAGGTCTAATCCAAATACATTAGCGTCTCATAGATCTTATTTTAAAGGGCTTGAGTTTTGCGTCTAGATCGTTTGTTTTCTAATTAGTCATCTAATTATTATTGCTAATGCTGCGCTGTGTCTTGGACTCCTGATCAAAATCTTATTTTAGAGTCATGGTATGGTCGTACTGAGGCAAATTTTGTTTCATTATTATTATAGATATGTGAAGTTTACTTAAAAAGTGCACTACCAAACGGAGCTTATAAATCTCCTCCCTGCAGCAGTCAAGCCCTATGTGAGGGAGTTATATACACTTCCAGTAATATTAAGCACGTGTCCAGCACACCAGGACGGTAACACTCATCTATGCGTCCAGGTCACTAAGGATCAGTTCATACAGGTCATGCGACCTCATCAGCACCCTGAACGCTATCCCCTCAGATCGTCCGCATCCAGAATGGTAAGCGTCCAGAACGCTCATATTGTCCATCATCACCTCAACGGCTAGTAACGTTATCCCCTCAGCTTGTCCGCATTCAGAATGGTAAGCGTCCAGAACGCTCATATTGTCCATCACCTCAACGACTAATAACGTATGACCTGGCTGTCACCTTAAAGACCGGAGCTGCAGATGCGCTCACCATTACTCCACCACAGGACATCTTTATGGCTATTTAAGTCCCATCAAGTCCAAAACTTGACTGGACGTGGGAGAGGGGGAGGCGCGAGCACCCTCACCTATATAAAGAATAGGAGGAACTACATCTGACCTGATTCAAGTCTCCCTAGCAGAGAGAACTTGATACGTAGGCAGTTCGTCACAACGAACTCGGTCAAATCCAATCAATCAATTCATCTCCCCCAAATTACCTACTCTAGTAAGGTTAAACGAAACTTAACCTTTACACCCCACACTTGATGGGGCTCTTGAGTTGTGCACCACACTTAGAAGGTCTCACGTTTGTCTCCCCGGGACAAGTTATTAGGGGTATTGCTTAGCGAGACGGGTGAGGTGCAAGCAAAGAAGAAATATGCAAAGTATGCTGAAGCCATGTCAAACCTGGAGACCTTCAGTGTGAGGGAACATACATGCAAATGTAATGCTCGTCACAGACCATGGATAAACAACCTATCTGTCCAACCATCATTTTTTCTGCTTGCTTGACTGGACGCGGGAGAGGGGGAGGCGCGAGCACCCTCACCTATATAAAGAATAGGAGGAACTACATCTGACCTGATTCAAGTCTCCCTAGCAGAGAGAACTTGATACGTAGGCAGTTCGTCACAACGAATTCGGTCAAATCCAATCAATCAATTCATCTCCTCCAAATTACCTACTCTAGTAAGGTTAAACGAAACTTAACCTTTACACCCCACACTTGATGGGCTACTGAGTTGTGCACCACACTTAGAAGGTCTCACGTTTGTCTCCCCGGGGACAGGTTATTAGGGGGTATTGCTTAGCGAGACGGCGTAGGTGCAAACAGTAAGAAATATGCAAGTATGCTGAAGCCATGTCAAACCTGGAGACCTTCAGTGTGAGGGAACATACATGCAAATGTAATGCTTGTCACAGACCATGGATAAACAACCTATCTGTCCAACCATCATTCTTTCTGCTTGCAAGTTCCAACAAATTGAATTCGTTGCATATTGTGTATAAAACAAGCTTAAAATGCTCCTACTATACACCACAACGTCTCTCATTAAGCGAATTTATGTCAGTAGATGACATGATTAAAACAATAGAAAATGTTTTCACCTGAGAAGAATTGAGTTGCAACAAGTTGTACTACAACTCTTATGCTTCTGCAATTGTCACACTAGTTTGATTTCAACATTGTTACGCAATCTTATATATTTCTTGTGTGCGACAGATGGAATAAGCACAATTACGCTGTGATCAAAGGAGAAAACGATCAAGGTACAAAACCTACATACACGTGCATAACCGTATCGCATCACTGAGAATCTTGCTTATCCTGCTTTTCTTGTTGAGTTTCCTTTGCGTTTTGTTATTTATATTAGGGTATGCCCGTGCCTACAACAACCTCGACGTGCCTGCGGTGCTACCCCGACAACTTGTCGCGGCAAGGCCAGCCACGCCTTCAGTGCGAAACTAGATTTTGGACCCGGGCATATGCCCGGAATCTATTAAATATTTTGTGTGCTGAAAAGGCTTTACAAAATGTTTCACACAAATTTTCGAATCAGAATATATTTTTATTGAAAATAAATCAAAATACGTTAATGAGCAGCGATTATAGTACATAAGTACTTAGAAACTAAAGGATCAAATTGAGATATCCTATTCACTTTGTGGTTTAGGATATTAATCCGTAATTTTTAAATAGAATTATCTTAAACTCGATCTAGCTTGTATAATAGTTTTCTTAGATTTTTAGTGATTTAACGGCAAATTTTCGAATCATAATATATTTTTATTGAAAATAAATCGAAATACGTTAATGAGCAGCGATTATGGTGCATAAGTACTTGGAAACTAAGGGATTAAATTGAGATAGCATCTTCACTTTGTGGTTTAGAATATTAATCCGTAATTTTCAAATAGAATTATCTTAAACTCAATCTAGCTTGTATAATAGTTTATTAGATTTATGGTGATTTAGCTGTAAATCATCACCGTTCAGCTTACGTAATAATGTGTACAAATCACTAAAACAGATTGATTATTTCCATATCATCAAAAAATACACTATTCCCATTTGAAAAGATTTATCATATGAACGTGTCCTATGAATGGGTGTCATTATATTAAATTATTCTAAAAAATATTAGCAACTATGCATAGCTATGAAAAAAATGAAAATTATATTAATTACTCATTTAAATTTCTTGCACCACTCTCTATAAAAAGGAAGCACCAAACCTTGATAAAACTCATCGACTTCTTTTTATTGTTAGGTTTAATAATATAAGTTTGATTAAAGTTTTGTGAGAATGTCCAATGTGGCCAAAATAATATTGAAACTGCTTGAATAAAAAAAATTATAATAAATACTATTTAAAATGCAAAACTATATTTGTCGAGACATTTATTCTCCCTACATATAATACAAATATATTTTAGGGTTATTAGTTCAATGCATTTGCATCAAGTTTTTTATTTTCCATTAATTATATATTCTTTGAGATTAGTTTAATGTAGCACGTTGCATCGGTTTCTAATTTTTCATTAATTATTTCTTTAAGGCTAGTTCAATGCGGTTGCATCAAGTTTCCAATTTTATGTTAATTATTATTTGAGGTTAATTCAGTGCAATTGTATCCACTTTATGATTTCCTGTTAGTTATTCATTAAGGTTAATTCAGTACAGTTGCATCCAATTTTCGATGTTTCATTAATTAGTCTTTGAGATTAGTTCATTGTATTTACATCCATGTTCCAATCTCCGTTAATTATTCTTTGAGGTTAGTTTAATACATCTCAGATCCGGTTTTATGATTTTCCGTTAATTGTTTTTCTAGGTTAGTTCGATAATTTACAATTTCTATACGGTTTGCATACATGTAATAGTCTCTGTTTTATAAACTCACTTTCATTTTGGGTTCCTAATTACTCGTGAATTACTCATGTGAGAAGGCTAAAAAAATCGACATTTATGCTTTGAGGTCATGATGCGCTTACATCCGACTTCGATTTCTAGTTAACTATTTTTTGAGGTTATTTCAATGCATTTGCATCCAATTTTTGATTTCCGTTAGTTAATCTCGATTTTAGTTTAATGCAGTTGCATCCGTTTTTTTTGGTTTTCCGTTAATTATTCTTTGAGGTTAGTTCAATGCAATTGCATCCGATTTCGATTTTATGTTAATTGTTTTTTGAGATTAGTTCAATGCATTTGCATCAAGTTTCCGATTTCCCGTTAATTATTTTTTGAGGTTAGTTCAATGCAGTTACATCAAATTTATAATTTCCGTTAATTATTCATTTAAGTTAGTTCAGTGCAGTTTCATCCATTTTTCAATGTTTCGTTAATTAGTCTTTGAAATTACTTCATTGCATTTGGATCCAGTTTCCAATTTTCCGTTAATAACTCTTTAAGGTTAGTTCAATGCATTTGCATCTAGTTTCTGATTATTTATGCTTTGAGGTTAGTTCGATACAATTATATCCGGTTTCTGATTTCCCGTTAACTATTCTTTGAAGTTATTTCAATGCATTTGCATTTAGTTTCCAATTTCCCACCAATTATTCTATGAGGTTAGTTTAATGCAGTTGCATTCGGTTTTTTATTTTTTGAGTTAAGTTCAATGCATTTGCATCAAGTTTTTGGTTTCCCATTAATTATTATTTGAGGTTTGTTTGATGTATTTGCATACCATTTCCGATTTTTCGTTAAATATTTTTCAAAGATTTGCATCCAATTTCTAAATTCCCGTTAATTATTCTCTGTCGTTAGTTTAATGCAATTTGCATAAAGTTTCAAATTTCTCGTTAATTACTCTTTGAGCTCAGTTATGTATTTGAATCCAATTTTCGATTTCCTTATAATTATCTAATGTGGTGTGTAATACCAACTTCTACTGATCCATCTGTAGTGTCATTGCAAACATGACATAAAAAGTAAATTATGCTTAATTTACTATGTGGGATCATCGAAGATTATTCAGTTTTCGATTTCCTGTTAATTATTATTTAAATTATGCATGACTCACTATGTGGAATCGATCTTCAAAGATTATCTACAAACGTGTGTTGTTATATTAATTATTCTGAAAAATATTTGCAAATATACATAACTATTATATATTAATATTACATTAATCACTAAACCAAATTTCTTATAACGTGAAAACCTCACTCTCCATTAAAAATAAAAAATTCACATTTGATAAAACCCTTCGACTTCATTTTATTGTTTAATAATAGAAGTTTGATTGATGTTTTGTGAGATTGCCTAATAAGACGAATTTCATATATATTGAAGCCACTTGAATACGGAAAGAGATAAGATAAACACCATTTTAAATACAAAACTATATTTATCGAGACATTCCCACAACATATAATCCAACTATGTTTTGAGGTTAGTTCAATGCATTTGTATCCAGTTTCTGATTTTCCGTTATTTATATTTTGAGGTTAGTTTAATGCAGTTGCATCCAATTTCCAATTATCGTTATTTATTTTTTGAGATCAATTCAATGCCGTTGCATCCAGTTTTTGATTTCTCATTAATTATTCTTTTTGGTTAGTTTAATATATTTGCATCAAATTTCCAATTTCCTGTTAATTATTCTTCAAGGTCAGTTCGATGCATTTGCATCCAGTTTTTTATTTCCCGTTAATTATTCTGTGAGATTAATTTAATATATTTGAATCCAGTTTCTGATTTCTCATTTATTATTTGATAAAGTTGTATTTGCATATAGTTTCCGATTTTCCGTTAATTATTTTTTAAGATTAGTTCTACGCATTTGCATTATGTTTCCAATTTATAATTAATTTTTCTTTGAGATTAGTTCAATGCGGTTGTATTCGATTTCGATTTTCGTTAATTTAATCTTTGAGGGTTAGCTCAATGCATTTGCATCCAGGTTTTTCATTTTTCGACAATTATTTTTTTTTAATGTTAGTTTGATGTATTTACATCCAAGTTTTGATTTTCCGTTAATTATTCTTTGAGATTAGTTTAATGTAGTTGTATCCATATTCCGATTTTCTATTAATTATTTTTTAAGATTAGTTTAATGCTTATATTTGCATTCAGTTTCCGATTTCCCGTTAAATATTATTTGAGGTTAGTTCGATACATTTGCATCCAGTTTTTGGTTCCCCATTAATTGTTTTTTTACGTTAGTTTCATTCAATATTATACATATTTTAAAATATGTTATTATTGCTTTGTCGTTATTATTTTTTTTTTCATTTTCTATTATATATTTTGTGATGTTAAGAGTGCCACATAGGAGAGAGAAAATCCTCCTTTAAAAGTCTCTGTTTTAGTATATAGATAGTAGATAACTCATCGTGCCGGGCACGATGCAAGGCCAGCCCAATTGTTCATTATTCATAAACCCAATAACATCAATTGGGACAACCAATTGTGCAATATCATGTCAAATTTAGAGGCCCAACAGTTTATAGGCTAGTCCAACATTTATAAGCCCAGTCACAATTATTGACTTTTGATTGATTTTTAGATGAATCTCATAGTATTGATTACACTTAACAAAATTGCACAAATTCTCTAAACACTTAGATTTGTCAAGTCATATTTTAGTAAGAATGATTATCTACCATTGGATTGGAGGGAGTCTTTTGGCCCCACACTTTTCTATTTTGTTAGATAGAAAATAGATTTTCAGATTTTTTTTCCTTTTCCGATAATTATCTCTTTAACGTATATAATACTGTTACAGTTTAAACTGTAACTCTTGGTATGGAAAACTGAGCCAATGAGCAAAGTGTAAATAAAATAGTGAACGATCTTTCTATGCATTTCAAATAGTAATCTATGAACGGGTACATTTCTTAATTGCATAATTACTACTCTCTGGTCCCGTACAAGAACTTCCACTTGCATTTTTTTGTAACTCACTATTCATGAACAAAACCTTTCAGGAATCAAGTATGTGGAACATTCTACTCACTGTAGATCAAAGACACTTGAACAATGCAACAAATGAAGCTTCTCATACTGATTATTTCCCGTTCTTCTTATCCTCCCTGTCCTTTCCTGCAGCATAATCTAAGTATACCCTGGCTCTTCCAGCAATGGTAGTCATGCAAAACAAACCTGATTCCAAGCCCCAACTTCATCACGGTGTATGCAAAACAAATGCCAAGAAAATCATTTGTTGAGCCTATACAAATCTTCAACTTCCTGGCAATGGATGGAGGTTCGGATCTGATACAGTTTGTATAGCAGTTATACTAGTTTCTATCTAAACTCGGTGACACAATCCAAGGTGGTTAAGAGTCATACATTCAAAAGCCAATCCACGGTCAAAGGGCACTCTAACTATATTTTCTTATTGAATAACTTATACTGAACATTTATGGTGCTGACAGGTTTTGATCCTGGGTTTGTAGCAACAACTCCCACAAACTTCACCAACGAAGCTAAGCTGATATCTTCCTAGGAAAATATTCTAATATGCTAAATGTTTGAATTAAGAGTGGGTCAGAGAACTTCTAAGCTGAGCTCCAATTGAAGCCCTATAGGCCTATACCAAGTAAAGAGAGTAAAATATTATCTTTTTGAAAGGGTGGGATACCAACAACCCCAAAAAGATCACACTGAATTTCACAAGGGCGAATATTTCACTATAGCTGATTTTTAAGAACCTAAAGTTAATCAAGCATGAAATGAAGCAGCCATATCGACATTTTCAAAAAGATGACCAATCAATAATATATCTGAGGCACACGTGTATGACACATTTCTAGCTCCATTATTTGGAAATATAAAAAAAAAATCTACTGTTATACTGAACTTAGTGAAAGCGTGATGTACCATACAAGTACTCAAATAGTTCTATAGATCACCAATGAATTAGACAACATACAAATATTCACTATTTGATTGAGAATATTGCAAAATGAAACAAGAACTCAAAAACAATCAGTTGATGCGAATTCATGATGAAAACTTTCATATTTCAACCATATAGTTTAACAATCTCTTACAAGAAAACTAAGAGAACCACAGAGTAAAAAACCGTTTACTGAAACATATTCATTAATATTAAATGCAAAAACACAGATAACCCCCTCACCTCATCTTTGGTGATCTACAACGACAACAAGAAAATCCCCTCTCCGATTACAATTAACTTCAATCTATCATTTAGTAATAAACCCTTCCTTGCGACCTTCAAATCCAGGACGCATAAGCTTCTTCTCCCTCTTTGCAATTCTCCTCATCTTCTTATCATTCTTCCTCTCAGCAATATTCCCAGACCGTTTCTGCTGTTTTTCAATCCTAACCTTATCTCTACTCTCAACTCTCTCTTTCCATTTCCCCACATTCTTCTCATGTCTCTTCTTATCTTTCTTAATACTCTCCTTTATCAACTTAGGATTATCATGAACCTTAATCCCCGCCGCCCTACTAGTCGCCGCTTTCCACAAAAACTTTTTCCCTTCTTCCGGATCTTTCTTCATATCGTCCAACTTCTTCGCCTCCTCAAGCTCCTTCACCTTCGAAACCTTCCTCTTCTTCTTCCTCCCTTCTTCATCACTCCCTATCTTCACATGACTAAATGCCAATCCCTCACTAGCCTTCACCACATTCTCCTCAATCTTCTTCTCCTTCTCATGACTCTCCTTCACATTTCCCTCATCATATCGTTTACGTTTCCCTTCACGAATCTCTCTCCGTTTCTCATTCCTCGGTGTTTCTATCTCGCTGGCAACTCTCTTCCCCCTGAGTTGTTCAATCTTTCTATGTAACCTCTCCCTAAGTTCCTCATAAGTCACTGACCCCTCGGACGCCTTCGGCCCCACTCGATTATTCTCTCCTTCCTCATTCTCATTACTCTCAAACTCAACCACCACATCATCATCATCATCATCTTCACTCTCTTCATCCTCTTCCTTTTTATTCTCAGTATCAATTTTCTCTTTTAACAGTTCCAATGTAGTCGAGTTTTTTTCAGGGTCTAGTTTCTCTCTTTTGCCCTTCTTTCTATTTAGTTTAGACTCTTTTTTAGCTGAATATTTTGCTGTTTTACTTAAACCTTGAAACCATGGCTTTTCATTATCCTCAACGGGTAGATAAAAACGTGCTGGAATTAGTTCAACGAGGTTGTCGAAGAATACTGAGTGGTTTTGGATTAAGGTTTTAAGGTCAAGAATTGAGGTTGGCTTTGAGGAACTCTGCTTCTTTTTCTTCATTGCTGTGGGAGAAAATTAGGATGGGTCTCAAAACCCTAGTTGGGAAAATGGAAACAAGCTGTGCTGTTTAGGTTATACTGCGAAATATCACAATGTATCGTAATATCAGTGGCGAGACTTTGATGATGATATTTATCAGTTGTCTAAACTGCTTTCTTATTTTCTTGTGTTTTTAATGGGTATGATGCGTGTGTGCTCAACTTACCTAGCCATGGGAAAAAGTTCATACATAATGCATCTGTTTATGATCACATTGCTAAATAAATTTGTTAAGCACCTGGTCAGTCGGTCAGAGTAACAAATCAAACCGATGATTCCCCTGAGCATGGACCAAGTCCGGCCTAAACCAATCCAATGTACAAGCTTACTGAACAGAAAAACATTTGATCAATGAGTTTTTTTTTTTTGGATAATTCAGCCTTAATATAGGGTCGCGGTATTGACACCCCAGTTTATGGAATTGGCACCCCTTTGACCAATTCAGACCAATTCAAAAGTACTGGCACCCCTCCATTAATCACATAAAAAAAACACTCATAGCAAGAGATTGTCGTGAGATCACACAATCCACGGCATCGGGTTGCCGCGAGATCTTTTATCCCACGGAAGGTTGTTGCTGTGAGTCTTTTTTTATTTTAAATTTTTTTTAATAGCCACCGTAAAAAAAAGTTAGTTGCCGCGAGATGGTTATGTTCACTAAAATAGAGTCTTTGCTTGTGTTAATTATCAAAACTCTTCTTCATTAATTTGATTATAAGTTTTTCTTATAATATATGAAAATATTTACCGCAAGATAGCAAAATTATGCTTCGATTGTTTTTTTTTTTTTTTTTTTGTCATGGTTTTGGTGTTGTTCTTAGAGTGTATAAAGAAGCTTTAAAGAATAAAATGAGGTATCCATATGTCGTGTGTGTTCAATACGCAAAATTTGAAGTAAAAAAAATAAAAAAAAAAAAAAAAATATTCCACGGCAACTCCCTGCTGTAGGATATGAGATCTCGCGGCAACCCGATGCCGTAGAACTATCGGGCATATGGGGTGTAAAAAGACATATAAATAATAACCATTATTGTTTTACTTTTTGCCAAAAGGGTGCCAATCCCATAAAGTGGGGTGCCAATACTGCGCCTCTTAATATATATATCATAATAAATGATAAATACAGTTAGCGTCTGAACAGCATACTGGTAGAGTGCTCATGTCTGCCATACTTGCAACCCATCTTGCTAGATCGTGAGCCTCCCCATTAAAGCAACGTCTTAACCAACTAATGATGGTTTTAGCTATGTTTTGTAAGGACCAATCAAAACTTGACTCCTGAGCTTCCAAACTGTTGATGATATTGATGTTGTCTCCTTCAAACACAAACTTCCCACCTCCCAAATGTTTTACCAGCTTTACTACTACTTCTGTTGCTAAAAGCTCACTTTCTTCAGCTGACTTGGCAGTAAATCTTCTCACAGCAGCTGCTAGTAGAGCTCCATCCTCCCCCCATGCCATAGTAGCTCCAACTCCTGTCCATGGTTAGATGTATTATTAGAGGATGTGTCATGTATATTTACATTAGAAGTAGATGCATGTGGAATTACAGTATTATCTACATTCCTATTGATAAAAGAGTAACCAAAATTTGAGTTAGAGGTAGAGATCTCCCTGTCAAAAGCCTTGAGTCTACTCTGCCATTGTGTACTTGTTGTTGCCAGAATTACCTCCCTTCATGCTGCCCCTTTATCAAATTTCTCAAGGTTCCTGTTGTCCCATATAGCATGTAGGAGGGTGCAGGCATACACCCCCAAGTTGGTTATATGAGCATTTGTATTATTACACTATTCCATAATCTCATAAACCCAGCTTTTTCTAGTATTCCACCCCTTATTGACTTTAGTTCTCAACCCAAGTGGTGAGGCTACCTAAAGAGATTTGGCCCAGTCACATTCAAAGAACACATGTTCCTGTGTTTTCCAGTTCCCTATAGCAAAAAGCATACCTAGTTTCCTTGTTGTTTATTCTCTTTTGTACCCTTTCTCCAGTAGGTAGGATATTCGTGTGCATTTTCCACAAGAGATCTTGCTCTCTAGCTGCCACCTCTGCTTTCCAGATCCTTTTGATAGTTTTAACCTGAAAAGTGGAGTCATAACCTCTCCAGTCTTCAGATTTGAGGTGGAAAGCAGATTTGACAAAAAAACTTCCCTTTTTTATTAGGCCACCAGAGAAGTTCATATTTCCCTCCTTCTTGACGTCTGATGTGAATACCTTTGATGATTCCAGCTACTACAGGGTCAAACACTTAATCAATTAAGTCATGGTCCCACCCATGGCCATCTTCCTTGATAAGATGTTTGACCTTCCAGTATGCCTGATTTCCCATTGGGGTTTGTAGGTCTTTTATCACCACAGGTTTATCATGCATCCTAATCCATGGATCATTGAAGACAGATATGTCAATTCCATCTCCAATGTTCCGGATGGATCCTTTGCTCACAAGGTTGAGGCTCTTAGTGATTCCTTTTCAAAAAAAGGAAACACTAGAAGACCACTAGTGCGAGTAACGAGTCCATTTCCATAACCTCTAACCAAAAGTCATCATATCCACATAAGGACCTATTTACAATCATTATTTTCCAACACCCTAGCATAGGTTGGAACATCTTCAATCTTCATAAGGTACATGAAGTTTTAGTTGTGGAAGTATCTTTAAAGTTGATTGAAGTGAGGTTCACCATAGATTGTTTAGAGTTTGAATGGTTGGGAGTTAAAGAAAGGAAGGTAGGATCTTTAGTTTAGGACAAGTTTTATTTACTAGTTTGTGAAGAACATTGAAGGAAAGTTTAAATGGTTTTAATGAATGAAAAACATAACTTGAAAGCAATGAAAGGAAATGATTGGTTGAAGAATTAACAACTAGAAAGAAGATTGATTGATTGAATAACAAAGTAAATAAAAAAATTGAAATGAAGAACAATAAAGTAAAATGACTTGAATGAAAAAAAAGACTAGAAAAATAAATCCTACATGACACTAGATTAAGTCTAGATGCTCTCTCCCTAACTTTTAGTTTATATACCCCTACTTTATGCTTTTACTTTTTCCTTTTGCTTTTTGATTTCTTCTTGATCAAGATAGGTTTTGGAGAATGCCATATTTTGTGGGACCTCCACCTCTGGTCTTCTGAGTTTAGGGATTTGACCTTTGACTTCAACTTTTTCAGCACTTTTTCATAGCAGCTTATGGTCTTCATAATAAGCGTGATTAAGGCTCATTTTGGTACTTGATATCCACTTTTACTACGTTAGAGATTGTCTCTTCTAATTTTGACAAAAGTGCAATTTCAAAGTTTCCTTACTCACAAAATTTCATGTTCATATAGTTGGAGTAAAAATTCGATCTAACCTAAAGTCTAGGACAACTACAACTTGGTTTTTCCTCTTAGGGAACTAGTGAGTAAGTTTAAATACTAATACTAGGTTTCTTGTCTACACAAACATAAAAAAATTAAGTTTCAAGTGAATGCAACTAAACACAATACGATTTACTAAAAGAAAATATGGAGAGTTAATCCCCCTTATGTGAAGCTAACTTTTGTTGTTGATTTTAATAAATTTATTTTATTCTTCCTAGAACTCATAGACAAGTCTAATAGAAGAAAACTTGATCCCTAACATGTATGGCTCATCTCTAAGCTCATACATGCTAGCAAGTGGAATCAAAGCAATGACTTATCTCTAAGCTCATCACTTTGATCTCTAACTAGACACTACACCAACTATCATTTTGGGATAGGGTGTAGGTCTAGTTGTTCTTCCTAAACAACCCACCAAACCAACAACAAAGATTTTTCCCTCACATGAGTTTGATTAACTCCCCAAGAGGAAGTTAGCTCATGATCCTTGGGATGAAGGATTACAAGTTAGAAAGTATAAAGAGAGAGAGAGAAAAAGGAAAAAGAAGACTAATTATCTAACTCACTTGCTTTTGATTTATTTTCAATTAGAAGAAAACCAAAGTTTCCTCCATTAAAACTATACAAGCTTTTCTTACAAAACTAAAAAACTAAATAATAAAAATGGCTAAGGAACTAAAATAATACAAGGTAAGGAAAAGAAGTCAAGGGAGTAAATGGAGTGTCCCCCTTGTTTTGTTTTCTTCTCCATATGAAAGACATCTCATTTCCTCCCATGTGAAACATCAAACCACATTTACTTCATTTTTATCCACCACATTAAAACAAAGTGACACCTTGCCTTTTTTTTTACTATTAACACCTAATCTAATTAATTACATCCAAGGTGTCAACTTTGCACCAATAATTTGTCATTTTTGTCTTGACATGCTCCATGATTGATGACTCATCCAATCTTATGGGCCTGCATAGTGGGTCCTATGTGTAGTCCAGTGGCGGTCCGGTCTTTGGGCAATTTTACAACTTCCCGCCTATGCGTAGAGTTCATCATACGATTGTCCGAAAGCAGCTCACTTGTCGCATTCGGAGTCCTGGTTCAAGAGGTAGGAGCTTCGGAAGTTTGATGCTTCTGTGCGAATTTGGAATAATTCATATATATGTCGTTCCTCGTGCTTTATCGCAGGTTTAAACCATATTTCCATGTTTACTGTGAATACCTGCAAAAGTATGAAAACATATTTATTTCATGATTATTAAACACATAGTTAACAAAATTTATATCTCTCAACGGGGTTTCATAATACACTTTTGGGTGCTTATCAGTGCTAAGACATAGCTTTTATGATAAGTGGTCTGAATTTCTCTGTAACCTGAAAAAGGCAATAAAAGCTATGAGTTGTATTTTCATTAAACGTAAGAAAGGTTGTAATATAGTAATAAAAGGGTAATCAAATGCACATTTAGGAGCTAATCACCACCCCCCAAATAGAATCTTGCTTGTCCTCAAGTAAGAATGAGAGAAAAAACTAAGATAATAAATGAGTAATTTATTATAAGTTATACTAATCTCGTTTCGCGGAGTGCGATTGCATTGAACATATGCAACAAGGCCTTAAACCACTAGGAATTCCCTAGTGGACGAGCTTTAAGCCTCGTGAGAGTTTTCCAGTGAAGGTACTCACAAACTTCTTCTATTTAGTACAAGGGTCTTGTTTCCTTATTTATTCTCAAAAGTCTATACATCTCATTGGGGAATAAGGACAAGCTCCTTTGAACTTAGATTAACATATGTACAGTAATTTAATCACTTAAAGATAAATGTGCAAAACATGAGCAATAAAATGTAAAAGCAGAGTCGTTTATGAGACTTTTGAAGAGCGTCCTTCAGGTTGGTTCTCATAGGGGTGTGTTGCAATCACAACTCTCTAATAGATTCACTCAACGTTCATTCTCTCAAGTGCAGTGGGCACTTATATTCCTCACATACTCAAATGACATCCAAAGAAACCGGGGTCGATTGATCATGCTTGCCACTTACTATCACACCATCCTATCCTAATTGAGCTAGAGGTCTTTTATTATGAGTTACGGGGCTAGGGTGATGGTTAAGAAAGAAAAAGGAAGGGAAAAACAAAATCTGATAAGTTGAGAAATTGGGTCTTCAAGATACTTGTAACCATAGAAGAACCTCGTTTTGTTCTTTGCTTCCAAATTGTGATTCATTCTTTTAGCCCTTTAGCTTTGTGACTCCATATGATTTTGAATTTTTGGGAGTTCTAGTGGAAAAACTATCTTTTTGGGTTTTTAACGTTTATATTTGGCTATATCGATCCAAAAATGGCCTAAATTCTCTCTTAGGATATGGCGTGGTGATCAAGCAAGTGGACGTGTTGGCTTTCTATCCGGACATCCTTTGTGTCATCACTCAATAATCATTCAGATGAGACTTTTGCCTAGATTCTCACAAGATATGGAACTTAATTGTTCTAACCTTGATCTCGGAAACTCACTGCTATATACAAACAAATGCTGGTGCATGTCATTCATGAAAAGATGCAGAAACTATTGTACGTATATTAGTCTAAGTTCGAAGAACAATACCTTACTCTATTGCTATAATGGGACTTCTAAACTTTTTATTCATCTTAGAAAAGGAAAACAAGACTTTTTAATACTGACCAGAAAAATATTTTTGGTCTTTTCCGAAAAAAAATTTAGAAAGGAAGAAATATAATATTATATCTACTATAGAAAAATGCCTAGTTTTTGCAAAATATTACTTTACCACCCCCAAATAGAAATATGCTTTGCCATCAAAGTATGAAGAGATAAGGAAAGAGATTACCATATAAACATGAGCAAAAATGGTGATACACCTGTATTCTGATATTCATGATGAAAATACGCCACTCCCAAATAAGTTTGGGGAGTGGGTTGCTCGATATAGAACAAAAAATATATGGTTTATTATACTAGGGATAATTATTCTACTATGAATTATCTTTTTGGGTTTTTGTATTTTTTAAAACATATATGAAATGCATAAAGGAAAAATGGAAAATTTTGGCATGATGTATCTGTATTACCTTCTACTCATATACCAAATTCCACAAGAAAATAAATCAAACAAGCATATAATATCAAACATATAATTAAACTTATACTAAACGTCATAATAAAGAAAAGATAAAACAACAAATTAAAGATAAAACATAGACAATAAACTATCTATATGGACACTAGGGAGCTGCCTAGTCGGAATCCATGTGTGACTCGTCTCGACGTCTAGAAGATCCTTCTCTTTGATGACGTCAGGTCCAAACGTGTCTATCACTACGCGGGAGTGCATCTCTAATGCTCTGCAGTGTTCTAGTGACACTGTGCTGAAAATGTCACTGCTTGAACTTTGTAATCAGTGGTGTGTTACTACAAAGAGTTTGTTTAGAAGTGAGGTTCATCATAAATTGTTTAGAGTTTGAGTGTGGGAGTTGTGAAGAAGAAAGGTAGATTCTTGGTATAGATTAGATTGGTTTTAAGCTAATGAAAACATGAAAGCTTTAGTTGTTGGTATTGAAATGACATGAAAACATTGAAAGAAAGATTGATTGAAGATTGAAATAAGAACAAAAGAAAATAACAAGTTTTAATTAAAAGGAAATTAAGAACAGTAAAGTAAAAACTTGAATTGAAAAACTAGACAAGAAATTAAACAACCCAAATGGTTTGGATCCTAAGACAATGGATGTTTTCTCTCTCCCCTACTTTTGGATTATATACCCCTACTTTTGCCTTTTACAAATTCGTCCTTCTCTATTATAAATGAGACACCTCACACTTCACTTTTGCTTTTACTTTTACTTTTGCTTTTGCTTTTGATTTATTCTTGACCAAGGTAGGTTTTGGGAGAATGTCATATTTTGAAATAAGGGCATCCATCTCTGGTCTTCTCAGTTGAGGACTTTGACTTTTAACCTTGACCTTTGACTTTGATCGTTGACTTTGACTTTTTTAGCACTTTTCCATAACAGCTTATGGTCTTCATAATAAGCATGATTAATGCTCCTTTTGGCACTAAAACGCAGCTTTTACGATAAGTGGTCTGGAATACTTCATAACCTGAAAATAATAATAAAAGTTATGAGTTGTCTTTTCGTTAAGCGTAAAAAAGGTTGTAATACAGCAATATAAGGGTAATCAAACGCACATTTGGGAGTTGATCACCACCCCCAAATAGCATCTTGCTTGTCCTTAAGGAAGGATGAGAGAAAAAACTAAAATCACAAATGAGTGATTTATTATAAGTTATACTAATCTCGTTTCACAGAGTGCGATTGCATTGACCATATGCAACAAGGCCTTAAACCACTAGGAATTCCCTAGTGGATGAGCTTTAAGCCTCTTGAGAGTTTTTCAATGAAGGTACTCACAAAGTTCTTCTATTTAGTACAAAGAGTCTTATTTTCTTATTTATTCTTAGAAGTTCATACATCTCATTAGCGGTGAATAAAGATAAGCTCCTTTGAACTTAGAATAACATATATACAATAATTTAATCATCTAAAGATAAATGTGCAAAACATGAGCAATGAAATGTAAAAGCAGAGTTGTTTTCGAGGCTTTTAGAGAGCGTCCTTAAAGTGGGTTCTCATAGGGGTGTGTTGTAATCACAACTCTCTAATAGATTCACTCAAAATTCATTCTCTCAAATGCAGTGGGCACTTATATTCCTTGCATACTCAAATGACGTCCAAAGAAATTGGGGTCGATTGATCACTTTTTCCACTTACTATCACACCATCCTATTCATAATCGAGCTAGAGGTCTTTTATTAGGAGTTACGGGGCTAGGGTGATGGTTTAGAAAGAAAATTGAAGGGAAAACAAAATCTGATAAGTTGAGAAACTGGGTCTTCAAGATACTTGTAACCAGAGAAGAACCTCGTTTCGTTCTTTTGCTTCTGAATTGTGATACATTCTGCCTTTTGGCTTTGTGACTCCATATGATTTTGAATTTTGAGAGTTCTAACTTTTCTTTTGTTTCTTTTTGTTTCTAATATCGTCTCCTTTTGATTTTTGAACTTTTGGGAGATTCGATTTTTGACTCCTTTGATTTTTTTGGAGTTTTGGTTTTTGATGGGTCTTTCGTTTCTTTTCTTTTTGAAGCAATTAACTTTTTTGTTTTTGTACAAGGTCTTCTCTTCTCTTTTTTTTTTTTATATCCATCCAGTTCTCAACTTGTCTACTGGGTAAGCTTTTTATTGTGTGTTGTAACGGGTTAGGAATTTTTTGTGAAGAATAAAAAGGCTTTTAGAAAAGGGTGAATGCTCAAGAGGGGTAACTAGATGAAAACTATCTTTTTGGATTTTTAACGCTTATTTGGCTATATCGATCCACAAAGGGCATAAATTCTCTCTTAGGATATGGCGTGATGATCAAGCAAGTGGACGTGTGGTCTTTCTATCCAGACATCATTTGTGTCATCACTCAATAATCATCAAGATGAGGCTTTTGGCTAGATTCTCACAGGAAATAGAACTTAATTGTTCTAACCTTGGCTTCGGAAACTCACTACTATATATAAACAAATGCTGATGCATGCCATTCATGAAAAATGCAGAAACTATTGTTTGTATATCAGTCTAAGTACAAAGAACAAGTCCTTACTCTATTGCTATAATGAGACTTCTAAAAATTTTATTCATCCTACAAAAAGGAAACAAGACTTTTTAATACTAAATAGAAAAATATTTTTGGTCTTTTTCAAAAAAAAAAATTAGAAAGGAAGAAATATACTATTATATAGAAAATGCCTAGTTTACCACCTGATAGTAATGGGATTATGCTAAATTGATGAACAGTAGAATTATGAGATCATGGACAGTAAATTATGGTGGAAAAACAATAGATAAATACTCTCTAAATCATGTGAGATAAAGGGGAGTAGTCGTGTTCGCCAAACTCTAGTTGTACACTACTTGGATAGGAATCTAGATTGCAAATAGGTTTCACTAATAAGAGTCAAAACAGCAGATAGGAGGTGAAAACAGTAAATTTAATTGATGAATAAAGGAATTAGAAGGGGTTTAATCCGCCACGCGGTTCGATTAACTATTAGTTGGTATCGAATTGCTTGTATTGATCCCTAGTGAATGCCAAGTCCTCTCGGATCGAGGTTTCACTAGCATGAGAGCGTAGCTCCACCACAAATCTCTTTGGTGGTGGCTTTATACTCTAGTTCTCCGTTATGAGCTCTATCTCTAGTTACTCATAACGAAGAACTTGAAGTTCTTATTTGCAAAACAATAAATACTAATGATTAATCATCCTCACATGGCTTCATAAACCTCCTCTAATGGAGGTTTAGCCTTGTTTCATTGGAATCATATTAACTAATTATACTAAAGACATAATTGAAAAGACAAATTAAATGAAAAACTAAAGCTTTTATTTATGGGAATTAATGGTGGCTACATTTGCTAACCTTAATGAAAGTAAAAACTAATTAAATTAAACTAAACTAAAATTAACTAAAGAGGGGAAGCTAGAAGAGAGATTTTAGTGTTTAACATTAACCCTCTTTATATAGGAGAGGGTTAGGGTTACATTTTCGTGTATGGGCTAAAAATGGAGACTTTGGGCCTCTAATGTGAGCCCAAAGTCAATTAGGTTAAATCTAAAGAGGCCACAGCTGCTGGAAATTACTTCTGTGCCTTTTTCGTCCACGCTTATAGCTCTAATTTGGGCAAGGCTGGGTCCATTGGAAAGGTGATTCCGAGACGGTTGTTTTGACATAAAGTAAGCCTAATTCCGAGGCCTGAGTCCAAAGATACAGCCTGTTGAAGTTCTATTGACTTTTCTATCCTTTTTCTACCCGGATTGACTTTGACTTCCCAGCTTTGACTGGGCTTAAAAAAGGCTTTTCTCTATGATTCTTGGGTTTTAAACGTAGAACTTCCTTGGTAATAATCTTGACTCGTTTTCCATACAAAAGTGAAGCTTTTAGTCACCTAATCAATTTTAAGTCCTGGAATGCACAAAAACATGTAAACAGTACTAACTCTCATTTATTATAAACATAATTGGCCTAAGTAGAGTACTATTAAGGGGTTTAAACAACACTTTTGGATGCTTATCACACCACCCCTAAACAACATTTTGGTTGTCCTCAAGCAAAGATGAGAAATAAAAACAGATAAGTGACCAAAAATATAGTCCTAACTAATCTCGTTTCGCAGAGTGTGATTGCATTGACTATAAGCAACAAGGCCTTAAACCACTAGGAATTCCCTAGTGGACGAGTTATGCCTCGTGAGAGTTTTCCAGAGAAAGTACTCATAAACTTCATTTATACTACAACGACTAAGAGATAAAAATAAAATTTCCTAATTTAATCTCAGATATTTATACATCTCAATAACAATATAATAAGAACAATGCTTCTGAAACCTAAGCTAATGCACGCATAATAATCAAATTATCTAATAATACACATGCATGCTATGAACTATGTTATGAAATGCAATGGTAGGTCCGTTTTTGAAACTTTTGGAATAGTGTCCTTAAGTAGGTCCTCACAACTTGTCAAGTCAAAAATACTCTGATTTTTCCACTCAAGTTAGCTCACTCCAATGTGCAGTGGGTACACGTTTTCTCATAATCTCAATGACGTCCAAAGGAGCTGAGGTCGATCAATCATATCTACCACTTACTATCACACCAATTTCATCCTAATTGAGCTAGAGGTATTTATTAGGTGATACGAGGTTGAGGGGATGGTTTAAGAAGAAACGGAATGAATATTCAAATAAACAAGTCTGAGATAATAGGGTCTTCAATTATATGTAACTAAAGAAAACGTTGTTCTTACTTTGCTTCTATCCTTACTTAGTTTCCATCCTTGGCTTTTTTATTTTGGCTTTTTTGACTCCTTATATTCTATTTTTGGAGTTTTTGTTTTATTTCTATTTTTCTTTTTCTTTTCTTTTCTTTGGATGGGAACTTCTTTTCTTTTTATTTTCTGAAGCAACTAACTAATTTTTGGTTTTCTACAAGTCTTTCTCTTTATTCTCTTTACTCATCCTTTTCTCAGACTCATTCAAAGATGGGTATTTTTATTTTTATTTTTATTATTTTAAAAGATGGGTATAGGATTTGTGGTTGCGAAAAAGGCTAATGAAAAGCTCAGTGGGGCGACTAACGGATAATTACTTATAAGTATGAATTTTTAACTATATCGATTCAAAGAGGGCCTAAATTCTAGCTTAGGATATGGTATGGTGATCAAACAAGTGGATGTGTGATTTCTCTACTCATATTATATGTCTCCTTTGTGTCATCACTTAAATACTTACTCATATGATGTTTTTAGGCTAGAATCTCACAGAATATGTAAAATTAAGTATTCCAACCTAGGTCTCAGAAAAAATACTGCCAAGTACACTCATACATGCTCATGCAAAATATTAATGAAAAGATGCAATGACTATTACCTACGTATTAACCTAAGTTTCTAAGAACTATGTTTAATTCTATTGCTACTTGAGATTTCTAGACTAATATCATCATGGAAAAAAAAAAATACCATTATCCTAAGTGCATAGTATAAACTATTTTTATGCTTTTTATATTTTTATATGATAATTAATACGTAATATACAACCTAATATGTACTTAAACATTTACAACATGTTTCTATACCACCCCCAAACAGAATCATGCTTTGTCCCCAAAGTATGGAATGAAAATAAAAGATAGAGATTACCATAGAAACGTGCTTGTTAATGGGAGCACCTATAAAAGAAAGTTTAACAATAAAATATAAAGAATTAAATTGTAGAAGCAACTCCTATATGAGTTTCATCCCTAATGGAGATAACAGTAAATAAAAATCGCTTGGGACATAAGCGAGCTCTAACAAAAAAATAAAATAATAAATATTACCATATATAGTTGTTTCTAATCATGCATTCTCCTCTGGGTGCTCCACATTTGTGAAATGAGGTTCTTTTAAATCTTGCATATCTATGACTACTTTCCAAGCCTTCATCCTATTTCAATCTACCCTAGCCAACCTATTTAGTGCAATTTGGTCGGATGGGACTAGGTGAGGTTGTAGGCGCCAACCAAGCCAAATCATAGCACGTAAAGAACGGACTATAGCATTGGTCGTGCGCATTGTATCAACCTTAACCCAATTAGTGAAGCGTGTACAAAATTCAGAGAAAAAGAATAGCATAATACGTATGACTGTGACTGGCATAAGAAGGTACTGATACCTAACAGTCTGTGCTCTTGCAAGACCATCCACTATGGTTTTGGATATATCATAATACCAACGCCCTTCGGCTAAAGCGAAGAAAGTGTTGCATGCGCGGGGATCCGTGGATTTGAAGTGCCAATCTCCAAGGACAATAACCTTAAGGAAAAGCATAGCAAGGCTCATATTGAGGGCCATGCTTCCTAAGGATACAATATGTTGGCCTTGGTGTTCTACTCGAAATATACCATCACCATAAGTCTCATGGAAGTGTACCCAATCATAATGATTGTCATTATCATCTATATAGTTAAGCTCGATATGTAGGGCAACATTTGAAATTTCTAAGGCACATGCAATTAAGTACTTAGTCATTAAACAAGGTTTGTCATCTAATGTCACTATGAGTCCATCTTCTCCAGGGGAGTGTGTGTAGAATTCAACATGCTCATAAAAATATGTAGTAAGTGCAGGAGAATAAATTTGATCAGGTCTTACCAGTAGGGTTTCCCAATGGTGCTCCATAATCATATCATCAAAGTATGCACCGTACTTATCAATGAGATAAAGATCCTCAAAAGACTGTTCCGGTATAATTTTTGGAATAGACATAGCAAACAAGTAATGAATTAAAGTACTGGAAGTTAGAAAAGTGGGACCTAGAAATCCAAGCTTGTTGTGTGGCGGTGAGGGCGTGTGCGCTTGGAATAACCCTTGGGTGGGCGTGGTGCGCGAGTTGGAATGCTGAATTTGGAATAACCCTTGGAGTGCGCGCTAAATATGGTCTTTTGTGACGTGCGTGCACGCTCTAAGATGCAGCGATGTGTTTAGGGTTTTCAGTTATGAAACTACATGATTAGAGATTGTTTTTATAGTGTTTGGTTGTTAAGTCTAAGGCCGGATAGTTGCTAAATAAAAAGATGTGAAAAAACATATTTTTAAAATAGTTTCCTACACAATAATTCTATTTCAGTTTTTGGAATTTCTATATATAATTAGCCTCTGAAATTCCTTGAAATTTTGACATTTCACGAAATTTAAGGTTCCTAATTACATTATGGATCCCAACTAATTTTAACAAGGCCCATGGGTTTCATATAATGGGTTTCTCCATTAGATTTGCTTCTGAAATTTTGTGAAACTTTGAAATTTCTCAAAATATCAGGGACCTAATTATATTGTGGTCCCAATTAAATTAAACAAGGCCTAAGGGTTCTTATATTTTGGCCTAAAACTTATATAAATGTGATTTAAGGCATGCAATTTCATACGTTAACATATATTAAAATATACCACCCCCAAACAATTTGAGAGGGGGGTTCATGATTTTGATCAATTATATTTTCTAAACATGCTGAATATCAACAGAAAAACTATATGGTAAAATACAAATATATAATTAATCATGTATTAAATTTAACAATACGTGCATAGATAAATAATCACATAAATAAATAAATACTAACTACTTAACTAAAAATTGAAATTAACCAATAATGAAACTAAAATACGGAAACAAATACAAAATTTAAATAGTTATTACAGAACAAGAATAAATTCTAAATCAAATTCATCACAACAATTCAAATATAAATAAGCTATCCATGGGAAGAAGATGGTCCAGAACCATCAGCAGGACGACGACGACAACGACGCTCATGTCGAGAGTCAGAAGAAGAAGGCGAACCTCCTGGCTGGGGCAAACGACTCAAGACCTCGGCCTGAAAAGCTGCCTGCGCTTCTTCCATATTCTCTATAATGTTAAACATGTCAGCGTGGTTGTCGGCTATGGTTCGAACGTTATGCTCTAGGTTGCATTGATCACGTTGAATGGAACCCTGACGCTTCAGTATAGTTTCACAGAGCGTCGAAAGGGATGATCGTAAAGCATACGCATCACGCTATGTAGTAGTGAAAAATGTGAAAAATCAAAAGAAGCACGGTCCATAGCATTCTCAGCAAAACAAACATGATATTCATCTTCATCCTCATCCTGATCTATCCCATCAGCTCTCTCTTCAGTCAATGTCCAATTCCTTTGGACACATTCACTATATGCCTTTGCGTTTGAGTAAAGCTTAAGATGAGTCCTATGTGACTCAGGCACGCAACCCCAAAATAACATAATCTTAGTAATTAAAACAGGGATGGGTGCAGTAGTAAGGCCTACAGCCATAAGCTCATCACGTAGAAAATCAATGTGGCAAAAACCATACCTCCTGTTCTGCAAAACCCAAAGAATGTGCAAGAAAAACAAGTTGATGTCACTCGGCTTCGAAGTGCTATAGACGTTCTTGCCTAGCCACTGCATCACAGCCAGCTGGTTAATCCTCAGCGACTGCTGCATGGCACAGTGAGAACGATCATTGTATCGACCCTCAAGCAGCGTCTATAGCATCAGCTGATGCACTCCATCAAATTTTGATCGTTGTAAGATCAAGGTGACCAGCTTCGCTGGTATCCCAGTGATGGTAGCGAGTAAATCATGAGTCACATCCCGGTGAACTCCGTCCAAATCCACAAACATTCTCCCTGAAAGAAGTATCTTCTTATTCCTATAAAACTTCAACACCAAATACTCATGGTAGTACTCCTCAGTAGAGTACCACATTCTATCCCACCCTCTAGCACGCATCTCCGCACCGTAGAATGGCTGGAATATCTCCGCATTAAATGCGAATTCTTGTAAGGTTTTTACTAGTCAAGCCATTGTATGGATGAAATTTGAATACGGGTAGGGGTTTAAATAGGGGATAATTAGGGGAAGGTGCTGTAAAAAATTGGTAGAGGTCGGTTTCGATGGGGGCAAAGTCTTGGATTGATTCGTTTCGTAGGTAGGCGGTAGGTATTTGGGATCGATTTAGGTCAGATTTTATTTCGTTTGAGAAGATGAAGAAGTTGGGCCGGTGTTGGACTTTAAATGGGATGGTCAATGGGGTGTAAATATCGTGGGTTGGGTGGAAAAATGAATTTTGGCCTAAGCCCAAATCTTTTCTAAAATACTGATCCTGTCATACTGCCTCGTAAACTTAAAACTAAGATTCCCGATTCGTTTGTGATTCGATTTTGACGAATGAGCTATGAAAATGATCAACATGAAAAATGCTATTTAATGATCTAGGAAAAACTCAAATCTAACCATGGATGACATGAAATGGTAGAAGAATGCCTCGAAATACGTAAATGGCATATGTTATGAGGTCGAAGGAAATTTAGGAGACTAGATTGTGCCACACGAATCTATACGACTTAAATCAGCATAAACAAATATAGGGAATTAAGAGAACAAGGTGGGTGATTACCCACCCCCAAACAAAAATTTATAATATGATGAAAAAAAATTGTTGTGGTGAAAAAGAAGGTCTTTTAAAGTCAGATACTCTAGACTTTCTAATATATCTAATATTTATGGGTTTTATATTTTCTAATTTTTATGAAAAGGATTTTTGAAAAATACAAGAATAAAGCAAGTACAAATGTAAATCGCTTCTTCATAGAGAAACACTACTCAAAAGAAATGAGAAAAAGTGTATGAAAGGAATACGTGAATTACATGAACGTGGACTAAGGATCCAGCACTTACAACCACACACTCTGAAAGGAGGGTCCGGTTATCTTAATGGAGTACTCCCAAAATATGGAATTAATATAAGAAGTACACCAATCATAGAGGTTCAGTCCTCATAACAGGGTCTTGTAGAAGGGTTTCTTCTATAGCAAGCGAACGTAATTCGTAAAAATGTTTTAAGCGTTGGCCATTTACTTTAAAGGTACTGTTGTCTTTGGGATTTACCAAAGTAATTACTCTTTGAGGAGTGACATCAGTAACCAGAACAGGTCCAGACCAACGTGTTTTTAATTTACTAGAAAAAATATGCAAACGTGAGTTATACAACAAAAAAATTTGACCAAGGTCAAACTCTTTAAGCAAAATATGTTTATCATGAATACGTTTCATGTTAGCTTTATAATCCTTCGCTAAATTGTAAGAATCACTACGGATTTCTTCAAGCTCATTTAATTGTAATTTGCACTTGACACCAGCAGCATTAATGTTGAAATTAAGACTTTTAATAGCCCACAGGGCACGGTATTCCAACTGATCAACAAGCAAGTGACAAGGTTTACCAAAAACTAACTGGTAAGAGGACATACTAATTGGTGTTTTAAAAGCTGTTCTATATGCCCATAAAACATCTGTTAGGCGTCTAGACCAGTCTTTCCTATAAAGATTAACTTTCGTTTCTAAAATATTTTTAATTTCTCTATTGGACACCTCTACTTGACCACTAGTTTGTGGGTGATACGGAGTCGCCACCTTATGGGTAACTCCATATTTCTTAACTAAAGCTTCAATAACTCTATTACAGAAATGGTTTCCTCCATCACTAATGATGGCCTTAGGTACGCCAAAACGTGAAAAAATATACTCCTTCATAAACAATACTACTGTTTTATGATCATTACTATGAAAAACCATGGCTTCAATCCATTTAGAAACGTAGTCTACAGCTACAAGAATATAAATGAAACCATGCGAAATGGGAAATGGGCCCATCATATCAATACCCCAGACATCAAATATCTCCACTATAAGAATCGGATTTAAGGCCATCATAGTACGTTGAGTAATACGCCCAAGTTGTTGACATCTAATACACGCTTTACAGTGTGCATGGGCATCTTGAAACAGGGTCGGCCAATAAAAACCGCATTGAAGAACTTTGGCGGCAGTTTTGTTTCCACTAAAATAACCCCGCATGATTGTTCATGGTAGAAGGATAGGACTTCATTGTGCTCCCACTGGGGAATGCAACGACGAATTATTTGATCTGCACAATACTTAAAAAGGTAGGGTTCCTCCCACTAGTAAAATTTAACTTTGGCCAAAAATCTCTTGCGTTCATTTCTGGTCCATATATCAGGAATGATCTCGAACACTAAAAAATTAACAATGTCTGCATACCAAGGTGCAGAAAAAATTGAATAAAGATGCTCATCCGGAAAAGAGTCAGATATCGATTCGGAATCACTGTCATCCTCATTAGCTAACCTAGATAAGTGATCTGCAACTACATTTTCAGCTCCTTTTTTATCCTTAATATCTAAGTTAAATTCAGTTAGGAGAAGAATCCAACGAATCAATCTTTGCTTAGCATCTTTCTTCGCTAGAAAGTACCTAAACGCAGCATGGTCTGTATAGACGATGGTTGTGGAACCAACTAAGTAGGGACGGAATTTATCTAAGGCATAGACAACGGCTAGAAATTCCTTTTCAATAGTAGTGTAATTACGTTGAGCATCATTTAAGGTTTTACTAGCATAAAAAATTATGGTAGACTTATTATCTAACTTCTGTCCTAGCACAGCACCAACGACATAATCACTAGCATCACACATAAGTTCAAAAGGTTTAGACCAGTCTAGTGGTTGTATGATAGGTGCAGAGATTAAAGCGGCTTTAAATGTTTCAAAAGCCTGTTTGCAATCATGATTAAATTAAAAATTGACATCTTTTAAAAGCAATTATGTTAAAGGCTTAGCTATTATTGAAAAATCTTTTATGAAACGTCTGTAGAAACCTGCATGGTCTAGGAAGGCCCTAATGTACGTCACGGACAGTTCGTGGTATAAGCAGAGACACCACCTTATCTACTTTAGCTTTGTCTATTTCTATTCCATTTTTAGAGATTATGTGGTCTAAAACTATGCATTTAGTAACCATAAAATGACATTTTTCCCAGTTTAAGACTAAGTTCTTTTCCTGACACCGTTTCAAAACTTTAGAAAGATTTGAAAGACAAACTTCAAAGGAATGACCATGAATAGAAAAATCATCCATAAACACTTCCATGAATTTCTCCACCATGTCACTAAAAATATGTAGCATACAACGCTGGAAAGTACCAGGTGCATTACAAAGGCCAAAGGGCATAATTTTTTATGCATACGTACCAAAGGGACACGTGAATGTAGTCTTCTCTTGGTCATCAGGGTCAATAATAATCTGGAAATAGCCAGAGTAGCCGTCTAAAAAACAATAGTAAGCGTGGTCTGCTAGACGTTCAAGCATTTAGTCTACAAAGGGTAAAGGAAAGTGATCCTTATGTGTCATAGCGTTAAGCTTCCTATAATCGATACAAATCTGCCACGTTAGAATTCAAGTGGAAACTAACTCTCCATCAGCATTATGTATGACTGTAACACCGAATTTTTTAGGGACTACATGAACTGGGCTCACCCATTCACTATCTGAGATGGGGTATATAATGCCAACATCGAGTAATCTTAAAACTTTTGCTCTAACTACCTCCTTCATGGCATTGTTCAAACGACGTTGTGGCTCACGGGAGGTTTTCGCATTGTCCTCCAAATGTATGCGATGTTTGCATACGCTAGGGTTAATACCCTTAATATCGTCTAAAGACCAACCAATCACAGAACGATGTTCACGAATAACCCTAATCAAATTTGCCTCATCAGTAGCAGATAACTGAGATGAGATAATAATCGGATGAGTGCCATCCGGATCTAAATGAATATATTTTAACTCAGCGGGAAGAGGCTTAAGTTCAGGGGTGGGAAGAGTGGGAATGAGGGATTCAGGAGGGTTTTCCTCATCTAAAACGCAGATTTGTTCAGAAATAAGTTCTTCAAACTCAGGAGCTATATCATAGATAGGAGTAGATTCTAAGAGGTCATGTACTTCTTGGATGTAAGAATCCTCAGTACTGCCAAAGGAAAGAAATTGGTGCATATGATTATCTGGAAAAGTTTTATTAAAATAATCTTGAGCGAGAGTGCAAGACTCTCTATCATGCTAATTTTGTCATCTATAGTCGTGTCTGGTGTCTATTGCATCATTTTAAAAACATTTTCCTCAACAGCAAGATTTTCAAAGGAAATGGACATCGAACCATCGCAGCAATTAATTAGGGCATTAGCAGTTGCCAAGAAAGGATGCTCTAAGATGATAGGAACAGAGTCATGGGTGACTTATGTGTCTAGAATGACAAAATCGGCTGGATACTAGAAGTCTTGTACTTTAAAAAGAATATTCTCAACTACGCCCTTAGGATACTTAATCGAACGATCGGCTAACTACAAAGTCATTTTAGTGTGTTTTAAATCGTGTATACCTAGTTGTTTATAAAGGTAAAACGGGAGTAAGTTAACACTCGCCTCTAGATCTAGAAAAGCAGTTGTTGTGAAAGTATCGCCTAAGGTGCATTCTACAGTGGGGACGACCAGGGTCCTTGTACTTAACGATTTTGTTGTGCTCAAATAAAGAGGGAAATTGTTCTGTGAAGAAAGATTCTTTAGGTATGTTTGTTTTCCTCTTTGTGGTGCACAAATCTTTAAGAAATTTAGCGTGTGTTGGAAAACATTTTACAGCTTCGAGAAAAGGTAGGTTTATAGTTAAATTTTTAAAAACTTCCCTAATCTCGTCAAAATTACCGTCCTTCTTTAGCATAGCTAGTCTCTGGAGAAACGGTGGTTTTTCTCTATATTTAGCATAAGGGTCAATATGAGTATTACCCTTTTCTTTAAGTGATGTTAGTTTCCCCTTAGGTTGAGGTTTAACTGGCACTTCTACCGTGGTAGGATCTTCAGTTTCAACTATGGTATGTAGTAAATTTTCTTTATCTTGTTGTGGGGAAACCTCAGGCATTATTACTTTGTTGTCAACCACTTTCCTTGAACGAAAAGTAGTTACGGCCTTTAGTTATCCTTGTATTATATTTTCATTACTAGAACTACCATTTAATTCAAAGGTTGTGTTTGTTGATTTTGGATTAGGTACGGGTTGACCTGGAAACACGCCTTTTTGTTGTGGTTTTTATTGGGCTAACTATTGGATGGATTGTTGGATTGCTAGTAATATATGTTGTTGAGCTTGCATGTATGCATCGAATCTATCTGTTTGGGAAGGTTGCGTTGCCACGGGTTGAGTAACAGGAACTATCTCACGTTGATTATTAACGGGTGGATTTTGATAGTTGTTATTTACCAGGACTAAACTTCTATTATTATAGTTACCTTGCCTTTGTCCTTGCCTAGGTTGATATTGATTGTAGTTGTTGGTGGACCTAACGTTTTGATTATTAAAACCTAGAGGTGCTCCTTGATGTTGATTACTATGCCAACTAAAATTAGGATTTTGCCTCCAAGGTGTGTTAAGTATATAATTAAAAGCACAGACATCTTATGTCTGTGGTTGTGGTTGTTCATAATAAGCAAGAGGATAATAATGATCAGCGAAGAGAGTTTATATTCATGACGGGAGTTTGTTTCTCTTCTTGTTTATTAACAGAAAGAGCATCTACCTTACGAGTGAGGGATTCAATTAAAGTTTTTAGTTTAGGATCTTGTTTAATCTCAAACATATTGGCTGCCTTAGCTGTAGAAGAAGGAATGGAGCGGGAGTAATCGTTACCTCCCCAGTTATTACTTTTCTTGGATTGATTATCTAAGAAGTTATATGCATCTGTGGCTCCTTTACCTAGGAAATTACCTTCATTCATGATATCTAAAGTCTCTTTATGATGTTGGTATAGGCCTTTGAAGAAGGCACGAACTAGTGTGTCTTTACCAAGATTATGATGTGGACATTCTATTAGAAGATCAGTGAAACGATTTCAAGCCTCAGAAAAGGATTCTTGAGGCTTTTGGCGAAAGAAATGAATATTTTGTAGCATCTCATCAGTTTTCTGTGGTGGGTAAAATTATTCCATAAATAATTATACTAGTTTTTCCCATGTATCGACGGAGTTCGGCTTTTGTGTTGTTAGCCAAGCAGTCGCTTTGTCATCTAGGGTGAAAAGAAACACCCTGAGCTTTATTTGTTCAGGTCTTATGTTAGGATGATGAAATATAGTAAGAACTTGTTGTATCCTACGTAAATGTTGATAAGGCTTCTCATGGTGGTCTAACCCATGGAAAACATGTAGCATATTAAATATATTAGGGGGGATTCTAAAATCTCCCGTAGTATCTGCAAGAATTATGCAGGACTCAGGTCCATCGTTTAAAGCCTTATAGATGTCTCTCTGCTATTTCTTCACCCATTGCTACAGATGTAGTGTTGGTGAGTGTATGTGGTGTGTGTGTTGTAATTGGTGAATTTCTAGATATGCGTTGATTTTTGCGTCTACGATAAACTAATATAGCAGGTTTATGCGTACTATATCTTAATCTCATGCAAGTTTTAAATCTAATAGGCAAATCCTAACGAGCATGCAAAAATAGCATGATTATTACTAGAAATTTAATCCTCTGACAGTAATTCGAGGATGTCAAGAGGTGTTAATTGGAGCGTCCTTGCTACGCGTATAAATAGCATCTTCAACAGCCTTGAAACACGTCTATGTTACTTGAACAATTATACGAGACTGGTCCAGGTACACGATGTGGATTGTGAAGTCCTGTAAAAAGATTTACCTTATTAGTTTTTAAATTATTAAGAATTAGGAAAAAAACTTTTTACTATGGGCTTCGTGTTGGGCCTTGATGTTAGGCCTATGAAACGGGCTTTGGTAGTGGGCGTTCTAATTAATATTTAATTAATTTTTTTGTATTTTTTATCAAACCAACGGCCAAGTCATTTAGGAATTTGAAGAAGGTTGTCCATGCGTGCACGTTCTTTAATTAGAGAACCCCAAATTATTTCAGTTTTCTAGACACCGTTTAGAATTGAATGAAGAAAAATATTTGTTTAAAATTTTCTAGTTGATAGCATACGAGTACTGTACTGTACTCGTGAGATAAGATTGCAAATAATATTAAAAAATCAATTCAAGCTAATTAACTTAGGGCGCGGGTGCGCTTAGTAGTAGGACTATTTAGGCGCATGTCGCACTTAAGATGTAGATGGCGGGTCGCGCTTAGTGCAAGCAAAAATTAGGCGCACGCGCGCTCGTAAGTGAAAACAGTGACTTAATTTTTTTAAGGTCAGGTCACAGGAAGGCAGTGAGTTGATTGCACAACTCGTATACACTCCAGCAGTAGCAGAAAATTTTGAAGAAACTACGAACAGTGTTTTAGTGTGTGTTTTGTGAATAGTGAAAATAGTACTTTGTAATCTAAATATGCATAATGTAAACAAACTAGATGGCAAGCGGCCCCATTGATAAGAATGGGTTTCTGCGAAATTGATGAATAGTAGAATTATGATATCGTGAACAGTAAATTATGGTGGAAAAACAGTAGATAAATACTCCCTAAATCATGTGAGATAAAGGGGAGTAGTCGTGTTCGCCAAACTCTAGTTGTACACTACTTGGATACGAATCTAGATTGCAAATAGGCTTCACTAATAAGAGTCAAAATAGTAGATAGGACGTGAAAATAATAAATTTAATTGATGAATAAAAGAATTAGAAGGGGTGTAATCCGCCACGCGATTCGATTAACTATTAATTAGTATCGAATCGCTTGTATTGATCCATAGTGAATATCAAGTCCTCTCGGATCGAGGTTTCACTAGCATGAGAGTGTAGCTCCACCACAAATATCTTTGGTGGTGGCTATATACTCTAGTTCTCCGTTATGGGCTCTATCTCTAGTTACTCATAACGAAGAACTTGAAATTCTTATTTGCAAAACAATAAATATTAATGATTAATCATCCTCACATGGTTTCATAAAGCTCCTCTAATGGAGGTTTAGCCTTGTTTCATTGGAATCATATTAACTAAATATACTAAAGACATAATTGAAAAGACAAATTAAATGGAGAACTAAAGATTTTATTTATGGGAATTAATGGTGGCTACAATTGCTAACCCTAATGAAAGTAAAAACTAATTAAAACTAAACTAAACTAAAATTAACTAAAGAAGAGAAGCTAGAAGAGAGATTTTAGGGTTTGGCCTTAACCCTCTTTTCGTGCATGGGCCAAAAATGGGGACTTTGGGCCTCTAATGTGAGCCCAAAGTCCATTAGGTTAAATCTAAAGAGGCCACAGCCGTTAAAAATTACTTCTGTGCCATTTTCGCCCACGTTTACAGCTCTAATTATGGCAAGTCTAGGTCCATTTTAAAGCTGATTCCAAAACGGTCGTTTTGACATAAAGTAGGCCCAATTCTGATGCCCGAATCCAAAGACACGACCTATTGAAGTTCTATTGACTTTTCTATCCTTTTTCTATCCTAATTGACTTTGGCTTCCCAGCTTAACTTTGATTTTGCTTGAAAAAGGCTTTTTCCATGATTCTTGGGCTTTAATCATAGAACTTCCTCGGTAATCATCTTGACTCATTTTCCATGCAAAAGTGGTGCTTTTAGTCACCTAATCAACTTCAAGTCCTGAAATACACAAAAATATATAAACATTACTAACTCTCATTTATTATAAACATAATTGGCATAGATAAAGTATTATTAAGGGGTTTAAACTACACTTTTGGGTGCTTATCACCACCCCCAAATAGAACTATACTTTGTTCTCAAAGTATGCAGAGATAAGGAAAGAGGTTACCATAGAAACATGAGCAAAAACAACGATACACCTGTATTCTGTTATTCATAAGTTTGGGGTGTGGATTGTTTGATATAGAACGAGAAATACATGTTTTATTATACTAGAAATATTTATTCTATTATAAAATATTTTTGGGTTTTTGTATTTTTGAAACATATATGAAATGCAGAAAATCTAATATGCATGCATGATTATTATTATACTAAAAAGTTAGAAATGTAAAGTATGTAAACAACTATCTATACAGACACATGAAATGTGTATGTGTGCCATTTATTTTTTATTTATTTTTTAGAGGTTGTTTTTCTAATGGTATCTCTAACCATATAGAGATTTTGACAAGAAGATAAAATTATACGTTGATCCGGTATTATTTTGGTTACTCCAGGAAGTATAATTTTCATTTTATATCCTCAAGTTACCAAAGTTAGTACTAAAGTTAGTACTAAAAAAAACTATTTATAATATCTAAAATTAATCAATTAAGTGTACCATGTCAGCACGGATCCGCACAAAAGATTTTGAACCAGCACAATGGTTGATGACGAGGCATGAGCGGCTGTATTGGTTATGCGTACTAACATCCTAGGTCAAAACAAATAAACAATGCATCATAAAAAGAACTATTATAATGTGTATAAGTACAACAACCAACCCTTTAGCACTACCACTTCCCACATTAAATATGTAGACTTGAAACGTAACATTTGTCTTGTCGATCATCTCAAATACATAAACATCTCCTTTTACATTATTTTCTCTCAGAATTGTCTCCAACCACTAGCGAAGTGAGCACAATATCGGTAGTCAAGCCACCCAAGTCCATGTCCGATCCTCTGAAACTTTAAGTCTGATACTATTGAATTCTCTTCGCAGATGTGTTTATGAAGCCCATTGGTATCTACAAAAACAGAAGCCCACATGCAATTTATCGGTTGTTCAGAAAGAACAAAAGGAATTTAAGGCCTTTATCAAATTGTTTGAGTTTAGCATGTCAGAAATGTAGTTCTATTTGAGTGATAACTGCAGTTTTCTCCAACAAACATTCTTAAGCGTTAGGACCGCTTTCCATCCCAAAAACCAAATGAAGAACACAAGCTGGAAAACAGTGTTGAGCAATCCGAAATTCAAACTTAATATAATAAATATACTATACTAGAATATTCTTTGCGATAAGAGCAGGCTCACAGAATAACCACTTCTCACATTACAATGATCTCAAAACAAACGAGAAGAAGGAAGTTCAAGTTTCAATATCGTCGTCTCGTTGATGCTTCGAGTGCTTTTTTATTAACATTGGGTGTCACATAAGCCTTGCAACATGAATGTCTTTCATCAATAGGCAGAACACTCTCTTCTTGTTTTCCTGATGATGCATATTTTGATTCTTCGAGTACTTTCCTATTAACTTGAATGTCTTTTCATCAATAGACAGAACACTCTTTTCATATTTTCCTGATGAAGCATGCCCATCATTAGCGACAAAGTTCTTCCTTTTGGGAACATATGAGCAAGAGATCCCTCTTAATCAATTTAAATACACAAGCAGCCCCTTCTCTAAGACTATCATCTTTTGCTTCCAACGTTCAGCAAGTTGAGCAGAATAAACCTTATAAACACGGCATCTAACAAGCCATCTACGCCCATCTGAAATCTCAAGTGTTAATCTCCTCGAGTCATCTTTTAAATGTTTCTTGACAAAACTTAAAGGCGGGGAAATATAGAGTTGTCTATCAGCCTTCCACTGCTAATTGGAGACTGCAAGGATTATTTCCCATCAGTAAAGGCAAATGGAGCTGCTTGTTAATTATAGTCCAGCACAAATGAAACCAACTATTATTAGAAGCTACTTCATAACCAATCATTAAAGTCGAGAACTCACCGAATTGTTAATTATAGTAATCCCCTAAAAAGAGCAGTAGGACCTGCAATCCCCTGAATTTCAATTTGCTGAACCAGTGTTAAGTTAACAGTACATCCCAGTTACAGGCTGCCTCCGAAGGCAACTTTTACACTTCACGAGGTACATTTTAACAGTACATCCCAGTTGGCAATAGGTACATTTTATGATTCTAACTGCATTTTTCGCCCCCTCCCTTAGAGAGAGTACGAGCTGCTCTAATTGCAAGTTTGAGAGGCTCTCCAACCATCCGTCTTATGTGTTATTATGAATGAGGTGCTTCTAGCTCCAAATGCACACCTTACTACTACCAATTAATGTAATTCACTAATGCCGAAACAAAGGACCCAAGTCACAGTCCAAACAATAATTGCAACAACCTTTAACAGTTTCTAAGTCAAACAAAGACATGTCCATACAAGAGAAAAAGTGGATGGCGCGTGACAAATTTTAGGTTAATTTATCACTATAAATAGACGTAGAGCATTGGAGATATGTTGCTTAAAAGCTTACACTCCACGATAGGTCACAGACACGTACGTTATTGACTGAGCCATCATAAGATATCAAGAACTATTCTTCAACATTATTAGCCTTCTGTTTGCACATGTATGCAACTCCTAAACTGACTTTCAGTATGTTATCTTTTCAGTATCAGGATATATATTAAGTAGTTAGCATCACAATTACCAAAATAATAAGTAATTAACATCGCTATGAATCTATGTAGCTATGAATTTTAGACCCATATATATAATAAGTTTTATCAGTCCTAAACCTTGTAAGTTTCGTCTTCACAGTCGCACAAATAGGAAACCATGTAGAATTCGAACTAAGAATAAAAGAGTTTTCTGCAAAATTATTGGTAACATCTAATTTCAAATTATTAGTAACTTCTAATCCCATTATCTACAATAACTCGAAATCAGACAATTTTATTCACTGTACCGTAAATCTGTAATTAAGAAATAGCTAGCTAAAGGTTCATTCTTATCTTTTTTTCTGAAATTGTTTTTTTCTTTTGTTATAAAGAAACGGAACGAATTTCATGATAAAGTTAGAACAAATAACTTTTCTCGCCCCCCACAAGATTTACATCTAATAAATCTTATCTTCATTAATGGAAGAAAGAGAATAAGAGATATAGAATTGTATAGAGAAGGGAGATAGAAAGGACGTACCTTGTCAATTTGATTTCGTGAGAGGGGACTGACAGCTTAATTCTTTCGAGCTAATAACAGCGTATTCTTTTTCTATTTCCAAATTGAGTCCGGCACTACTTCATTCTAATAAAGGTCAAAGAGGTGAGAGGTTTATCAGGGGTTAAAAAGGAGATGTGAGAGACGGCTCTAATAAAGTAATAACTAATAACTAGGTTTTTCTTTTTTTTTTGTTCTCTCATGTTTTGCGTTTTTGTTTCTAAATTTGGCCAAAATGTGGGCGCTAGTTACTAAAAAGGGGCAAGATCTAGGATTTTTGGGCGGGATGCAAAATATTCTAGAAGCTAATTTTTTTTAGTAATTATTGGCGACGATGTTAACATTCCCAATTATCTTTTTGTTTTGCCATTTTAGCCAAAAATATTACCGACCCAAACAAAAATGTTGGCAAAAATAATTTCTAGTGATGATTACTAATAACGTCGGAGATAAATCATTATCAACGACGCTAAAATTGTCGTTGTAGCTCAACAGTTTTTGCTGACGTTTCTTTCGTAGGGAAAAAGATCATCTAATAAATAAATATTTTATTAAGCCATTTGGCAACGTAAAAAATCGTCACCAAATCTCTATTGTAAAAGTAAACCAAAATGTGTTCAACGACGTTGATAAACATCGCCAAAGTTGATAATTACTGACGTTTTGATAGCGTTGTTAAATATTTCGTCGCAAAAAACCCTGTTTCTTGTAGTGTAGAGATGTTATAAAGATACTCGTACTCAAAAGCCGTGATTCTAAACACTAATTTTTTAAAACAAACCATAACTGGTGATCTCAAGCAACTTTCATGTTGGCTCTTTATTGGACCCAATCCAGTTAGACTATGGCTTCAGTTATGTATGTTGAGGGGTTTAATGTGCAAAGTATAATGGGAAGGTTTATCTAATTGGACACTAGTGGATAGTGGAACTAGGTCTCTTTGGTGGATTTTGGTAGTTCTGGTTAAAATGGGATGAAACCAATGCTCTGTTCTGATTATTGTAGGTACCTTGTCCTTGTCTGAATATATTTTGTGGTTTGACGAACGCTGTGGGTTTGTGGATTTGGGTGCTGCCTTCATGGTGCATTTGGTACATTGAAAGCACATACTTCTTCTGGTGGAAGTGACAGTATGATGGTGAGGAAAGGACAATTGGTATCTATGTGGTTTAAGCTGAAAAAGAAAGTGCACGGTGATATGGGCAACCCTTAGTAACACATAACTGATCCTCAAACCGCCCTTAGAAGAATTGAGATTTAGTACTTCTAAAGGTTGGTTTATGTGGAATCCATTGCCCATTTTGAAAAATCACTTAACTATTAATGTATCGAGAACCTTTCATAATGAGAACAGAGAAAAACAACTATTTTGACAAAGAAATGCAAAATAAAGAAAAAAAAATTGTATACTCGCTCCATAGGATCACGCTTACTCAAATGACGAGTAAAAAATGTTTTACAAAGAAAATGTGAGATATACGTGGACTAAGGTTCCGACACTTACAACCACACACACCAACTGGAGTGGTCCAGTGGAGTGGTCCAGTTATCTTAATGATGCACTCCCATGGAATGCATCGAGAAAACATAATGTGTCTTTTATAGTCAAGACTATATGTGGGGTCGTTTTAAGTCAGATTCCCCAAGATTATGCGTATGAGATGGATGATATGTCGTTAACTATATACTAATAATCTAAACAATTTTGGATCTTTATAGAAAAACATATGAAAGCATACACCCCCAAATAGAATGAAATAATGCATTTGGAGTGTAATATGCAGAATGATAAGATGATGTTTGTGTAACTCATCATGAAACTTATGCAATAACCCGTCATAGTTGAATTGTCTAAAAGAGTGAGAGGTTGGTGGTAGAGGTCATTCATGAGGCTCAATTGATGTAGAATAGAAAATACTAGGTTTCTCAACTACTGAAATGATGGACTCTTGTGTTTGTATATTGGGCAAAGTCTCTTTACTGAGAAGATTTAGAAAGTTATGAATTATCTCAAAGGCAATTGGCTTAAGTGCAAATTTGATATTTCTTTGAAATGGTTTCGTAGTGCTGTCCTCAGAAATTGGTGGATTTTTTTACGAATGGAGGTTGGATTTGAAAAGGTGTTAAATTGGGATGGTGATAGTTGGGCGGCGGTTTTTCACATAATCTCGAGAACTCAGAGAATTCTTCATCTAGTTTTGGTGTTTCTACAAGATTGTGGTTCATATCTGTAATAGTAAGGATGTCACAAATTTGTTCCATCGATAAGTCTTTAACGGCCAAACTAAATTGAAATCCATTTTCCACCATAGATTGTATTCCCTCTTTTCCAAGCTCTTCATTTTCTTTGTTCTCTTTGCCTAGATCTTCATAAAATTTCTCAATGCCATTGTCCAAGTGTGTCGAGTCCAATACATGCTCTTGAGTTTCTTCTACCAAAATTTTCTCATTTATGGGTGTTGATGCATTAAGGCATGTGAGAGAAACTGTGACTTCAAGCATATTGTCATCATCATAATATCTAGAATTCACATGATAGTCAGGTGGAGGATGATGGGTTTTTGACTGGTCATGAGTATCAAGATGGACTTTAGCAATTGGCTTTGTTATAGTAACACCTTGTTTCTCTTGTTGGTTGGGTTCTTGACTGGTGGGAATAATATTAGTCTCAGATGTGGCATCATTTGAATCGGATTAGAGAAAACATAAGGTAGTTGCTATTTGCTGAGTTAGTATTGTTTGTTTGGCCATTTCCTAGTAGAGTTGGTCTGTGATAGATGGTGGAGTGGAATATGAATTTGATATGGATAGTGCTGTGAATGGTAATGGGTTTTGGGTGAAACCATGCTCTGACTGACCAGGTGGATATATGAATGGTGGTTGACTATTTGTGGTGGAACTCCATGAATTGTCGGCATGATTAGAAAACTCTTGAATGTATGGGGTATTAGGGAAGTTTGATAATTGAAGTTTGTAATCGTAAGGAATTCCCATAGTAGACTCAAATTCGGTATATGATGGATAATGGGATAACCAATGATAAGGACTACCACACAAAAAGAACAAAGTTCTGGGGTTGTATTGTAACTCCATGATGGTTGCAATGCATATTGAAAAGACATGAATGCTCAATCAATGATGATACAGAAACAATAGAAATTCATTTTTTTAGAATTTTGAAAATATTTGCTTTGGTCTATAATTTACTATGCCCTATTCAGAGGAACAATTTGGTGCGAGACTCAGATGGCTCTACTAGACGTCTCAGAAGAGTAGGCAGTCACTTCACCAAGAGGTGTGCTACCAAGAATCTCACTCATGATGAATCTGGGGGAGGGGAGTGAAGAAGGTAGTTGATCCACCGAAATCTGGTAACTGATTACTCTAAATCCTCGTGGCTATATTTTTGTCCTTTTCTGGAGGAGCGTGACTACTTTCGGCTCTAGTTGATTGATTTTAATTCTTTTTTTTTTGTCTAGGGCTTTCAAGAATCAAGTAACGTCTAATTTACCTACATTGGGGAATGACTTCCCAATGGTTGTTATGTGGCTCGGGTTTAGCCTTATGCGCGAATGTAAATTGCAGTGCGGAAAGTAAATTTCAAACAATCACGTAAGCATGCTTGAACACATAAGGTATCCTCTTACTTGGGCTTCGAGGAGGTTTAGAATTTACCTCTTAAGCCATGTTTACACGCTGCTTGAGGAGAAGGCAATGTCGGTTGGCGCGTGTTCTGAAAATCAGGCCCAACCTTTCGAGCTTTACCCTGTTTTAAGTTATAATAAAGGCCCACTTAAAAAGCCCACAAGTTGGGTTTTTGATAATTTATACAACTTTGCCTTCAAGGGCCCAAACTTAAAAATAAACTAATATTACTAATCTAATAGATTAAGTAGTTTTAGATTGATAAACTAGATTAACTAGAGTCAAATAGACTTAGAGTGTTGATTACCAAGTTGGTTCATAGTGTATGAGCTATGATCCACAACTTGTCTCACACACTTGAACTTCCCAAGGTAATTAAAACTTTAATCCCTTGGTAAGCATATAACTTAAACCAAGTTTAACTCATGTTCATCATAAATAATCAATCAAAAACCAATTTTTCCTAATTTTTTTTTCGTTTTTCTTTTTATCTCTAACTATTACAAACAAGCTCCACTGATTTCTCCTACTCTATTACAAAATCTGGGCTCGGTGAAACACTATTCATCAAAAACCAATTGAGCTGCCAAAAAACTGGACCCACGTCTCTGGAGGAGACTGGGTGGTCGACCACTACCAAGCTCGCGGTCGCCCGCGCAGTTGCCCGCCGACACCAGTGAAGTTCAATCGTTCTTTGCCTGTAACTTCAGATCCTCTCCAGCTTTGTTGTCCCGAACCCTGATTTGCAAGAAAGTAAATCAGTACTGAAAAACAATAAAAAAATAATGACGAAAAATTGAAAAAAAAATATAAATGGAAATATGAGAATGATGCTCCCTTCTTAGATTCTCAACCAAGCACTCTCACTCCTTCAATCCCCGATAGCGGTACCATTTGAAGTTTGTAATCAGTGGTGTGTTACTTCAAAGAGTTTGTTTAGAAGTGAGGTTCAACCTAAATTGGTTAGAGTTTGAGTGTGGGAGTTGTGAAGAAGAAAGGTAGACTCTTGGTATATATTAGATTGGTTTTAAGCTAATAAAAATATGAAAGTTTTAGTTGTTGGTATTGAAATGACATAAAAAAATTAGAAGAAAGATTGATTGAAGATTGAATTAAGAACAAGTAGATAAGATTGAATATTGAAATAAGAACAAAGGAAAATAACAAGTTTTAATTTAAAGGAAATTAAGAACAATAAAGTAAAAACTTGAATTAAAAAACTAGACAATAAATTAAACAAACCAAATGGTTTGGATCCAAAGACAATGGTTGTTTTCTCTCTCCCCTACTTTTGGATTATATACTCCTACTTTTGCCTTTTACAGATTTGCCCTTAACCATTACAAATGAGACATCTCACACTTCACTTTTGCTTTTACTTTTGCGTTTGCTTTTGCTTTTTAATTTCTTCTTGACCAAGGTAGGTTTTGGGAGAATGTCATAGTTTGAGATAAGGGCCTCCATCTCTGGTCTTCTTAGTTGAGGGCTTTGACCTTTGACTTTGATCGTTGACTTTGACTTTTTCAGCATTTTTCCATAACAGCTTCTGGTCTTCATAATAAGCGTGATTGATGTTCATTTTGGTGATAAGACACAGCTTTTATAATAAGTGGTCTGAAATACTCCATAACCTAAAAAAAAACAATAAAAGCTATAAGTTGTCTTTTCGTTAAGCGTAAGAAAGGCTGTAATGCAGCAATATAAGGGTAATAAAATGCATATTTGGGAGATGATCACTGCTACTGTTGGAAGGACCGATGCTCCTCTCTGAGGGGTTCTGCCATGATGACTCCCTGAGTTTGCCTGAGCTGGTGGATGTGCTGATGCAGAATCCTCTAGCCTCCATGGAGGAAGTGAATTTTCATCCATGGGCTGAGTGAACTGTCGAGTGGCATCATCAGCGAAGTAATCCACTTTCTCAGTAGGGCGTGCTTGCTAGGCGGCTCTGGCTGCAGGTGGAAACTAGAATTTCTGGACGCAGTGGACATAGATAGGACCTGTGGTAGCATCCTTGACCTCCACTAGGGCGTCTGTGGCCTCGAACTCCTAATGTTGCATGATCCTGGTGACCAGCACTGGTAGAGGAGTTGTGGACCTCCTGCTATAGATGATGCATAAGCTATTCTTCTGCTCCTGGAGAATCCATAGAATATGGAGCATCGTCTTACCGATATCATAAGGCTTGGCTAAGCCTAGAAGGGTTAGGCTGTCCACTGAGATACTGTCAAGTGCCAACTGATTCCTTCACAGTGAATTCTGAAATGCACAGTGAGACTCTGGGTTTTGTCTTGGGCTAACAAGTTCATAGATTATTGCATGGATGCTAGGATTTGAGTTTGTTGTTGCATGACAGATAGCATTATCTAGATATGCTTATCTGTTTGGACGCTAGTTAATAGTGTAATGGGAACTAGGTCTCTTTGGTTGTTGATAGGTGGGTTTTGGTAGTTCTGGTTAAAATGGGATGGAACCAATGCTCTGTTCTGATTGTTATATGTACATTGTCCTTGTCCTTGTCCTTGTCCTTGTCTGAATGTATTTGGTGGTTTGTTGAAACCTAGAAGTGGTTAGTTTTGTAGAATGTTTGTCCATGTGAAGTTTGGATGTTGTCTCCATGGTGCATTTGGTACATTGAAAGCACATATTTCTTCTGGCTGAAGTGATGATAGGTTTGTCATCAAGGGACATGTGGCAGCTATATGATTTAAGCTTAGACAGAAATTGCATGGTGAGGTATTTATGTTTATGATAGGATGAAGGGTTTAGTCTTTTTGTTTGATTGTAAGGGCATCTATCTTTCTTGTGAGGGTTTCGATTAAAATTTTGATTTCAAGATCTGATTTCACATCGAAAATACCACTAGCCTTGGATGTACTGGGTTGGGCTGTTCTGGAATTATTTATGTCACCCCAATAGGTACTCTTTTCAGCTAGGTTTTCAAGAAAGGTTAAGGCTTCGGTTGCACCTATATCCAAAAAATTACCATTACTCATGATGTCGAGGGTTACTTTGTGTTCTTAGAGAAGGCCTTTGAAGAAACATTGGACAAGAGTGGATTTTTCTAGTTTATGGTGAAGACATGAAAGGAGTAGGTCAGAGAATCTATCCCATGCTTCAGAAAATGTCTCACTTAGACTTTGTCTGAAGAACTGTATCTTACTTTTTATCTTTTCTGTTTTCTTCGGTGGAAAGTACTTCATGAAGGAGAACACAACTTTTTCCCATTGATAAGCACCCAAAACTGTAATATTAAAACCCGTAGAGACATAGCAATTTGGTTAATTATGTATTTAATAAGCATGAAATAATTAGATTTTCGTACTTTTGCAAGTTTTCGCAGTTAACGTGAAAATAATGGTTAAACATGCATTAAAGCACCGGAATAGTGTATATAGCTGAAGTCTTCCTAATCAGACCATGTGAAGCTCAACAAAGCTGAATTAAAGCACGGGGACTCAAACATAACAGAATCAAGTTAGAACGGGACTGTGTAGAAAAGCATCAAACTTTCGAAGCTCATATATCTTGAACTTGGACTCCGATTTTGGCAAGTAAGCTACCCAGATAATCAATACGACAAGCTCTACCTCAGGCCAGATTTTGTTGAAATCAACTTGCAGACCCACCACTGGACGCAGTATGTGGACCTACTATACGGACCCATAAGAAAGGATGAGTCATTAATCATAGAGCAAGTCAAGACAAAAGTGCCAAATTATTGACTCAAATTGACATCTTGCATGTATTTATTACCTTGACTAGACTTTTTGTGCCAAATAGTGTTTAATTTTAGCTTTGTTTGATTTGGAGATAAGATGGAATTAAATGTGAGTAATGGTGGGAGATGTTTTTATGTGGGAAATGAGAGAATGCTCTCATATGTATTGAATTTGGGGATTTGAGAGATTCATTCCCATATTCATGCATGTTTTCATTTCTTTGCTTTAGTTAAGTTCTTGTAATATCTTTAATGGTGAAAACTTGTGTTCTTAAATAAAAATCAGCATTTCTTTAGGTAAAATCAGCACTTTCTATTCTTCTTCTTCTTCCTTTTTTAATTTATCATAGCATAATTAGCATATCATATCAATCACATGATCATGAGCTAAAACCCTCCAAGGTGGAGGGTTAATGATGCTCATGTGAGGACCAAGCTATGTTTTTAGATTTCTATATCACTATGTAAGTAATTAGGAGTCATTTTACAACCTGTCACAAAAATGACAGAGACCGACAAAGTTTGGAGCCTGGAGCTCCAGATCAGGTCGTGTGCGCTACCTATATGTGACGATGGGATGTCTCGCGTGCGCGAGTTGCTAGAGAAATCATCCTCTTAAAGTTGACCGGCTGGAGTTGAATGAATCCAGGAGTTGAGATGACATTTTAGAGATGAAATATTAGTTCAACTCCTCATGCTAGTAAGATGGACTCAGAGATGAGTACATCTTGTTAGGGATCGATCTTAAGTCTGTTTTCGGGTTTGTCTATGAACCCAAAACGGATTTGAGATGGTAGTGATTTGTTTCTAAAAATATGTAGTTAGACCTTGCATGAGTAGGATTAAAACCTCTACCTTTCTCTCTCTCTAGTCTTCTTGTTTAAACTACTAAAGTTGCATTTTTTTTTCCTTGTCTTGCACGTTAAATTATCATAGGAAGTAAAAAATAAAAAGTTCAAAATAAAAACCCTACTCACATAGTTCTCTAAGGTGCTAGGATTTCAGTTGTGACATCATTCTCGTCTTCAGGTTGGAACGAAAACTCTTACTCTAACAATACCAACGAAAACACGTGAGTAAGGAATTATTGAATATTAGTATGTAAATGGTTGTGAAACTTACATATTCATAAGACACATCAAAGTGCTAACATCACCCATGTATCGAAAGAATCGGGCTTCTGAGAAAGAAGCCAAGTGTGACTCTTGTTAGTAGTATACTAAAAAGCAATGTTTTGAGTATAAGTGGGAGATTGATAGGGACATATACTAAAAGTATTACTTTTGTATTAACTCTAATTTTTTATATTTTGAATGAGAATCATATAGGCAAATGTTATGCATATTATATATGTTATTAGCTATTTGCATGCATCTAATACTTTATGTTGTAGATGATATGGTGTGTGGTGACACACAGAAGATCATATCATCAGTACCTTATAAAGTATAAGTAAACGTTCACAACCTAGATGGATTTAGACAAACCATTGGTATGGTTGTAGTATAATCTGGTATTAGTCTATCTTGACTACTGGATTACACTAGTACACTTTGTGTGTATTGAACAGGACCAAGTGAGGTTGTTTCTCTTTATACTGACTATAGAAGAGAACAAACACCTCTGTTATTATGGATGTTTGTCCTCTTAATCCGGATATAATAACGGGCACTTACGTGCATTGTACATTGCTTTAAATCATCAATGAGTGAGATTCATTTGTGAATCAACAAACTCGATGGATTGGGTAATGACATTGTATGTAAGGTGTGTTGTTGATTATAGAAGTAATCCGTGATCCGCAAGAAGTCGGGTTGATGATGTCCCCTTGAGGAGCTCATAAGGATTGTCATGTAAACCCTGCAGGTAGATTTAATCCGACATGACAATGAGGTTGAGTGGTACTACTTAAGGACATAAGGAAGTTGATTAATGTAGTTGTCAGTAACTTGACTTAATCAACTTAATCAACGGGCATTCGATATCTTAACATGGGGAGATCAACGAGCATATAATATGGAGCCCATAACCATAATACACGTAATTTGGGATTAGGGCGGTAGTGTAACAATGGCCTCTAGTGGAATAAGCCATTTGTTGATGGACTTGGGCCGTGTGTTCTGGGCGAACATGGGAAACCCAAGCCCGTCAGGAGACCTAACCCTAATTTCTTCTCATGGTCCCTGTTGTAGCCTATATAAAGAAACCATTTTCTCTTGGCCATTATATTCAGTGATTGCTCAAGAGAGGCAAAGGGAGAAAGAAAGGGCTGGTAGATCGTTGCCCACACAACGTCCATTCCAAGGATATGAATACAACAGAAGATCAAGAGGTTGCTGATTCATAGAGCTTGGATTCTTAGAGATATCACGGCTGTTCAAAGGTATGATCTCTAAACAAAATCGTGAACACCCTTATTCCGCTGCGCATGGATTTTCACGGTTTGTAGTCGATGACATGAAACCATAACGGTTCCTACAACTCTTACCAGCTAGAGTGAAAGGAAACACTCATAGCTTAACCTGATCGTTGGTGACGCTCGAATGGTGGAAAGTATTGCATACTTCATGTATCTGGCGTAGATGCTCGTATGGTAACTCGTGTTCTAACCTGTGAAAGATTGGTAGAAGATTGAACACGTTTGGTGGAATGCGAAAATCGCTCGTGAGCGGTGTGAGTCGTATACAAGATAGAAGCCCATCTTGCAACGGTGTGTAGAAGTTAGAGAGAGGCTCTTCAACTTGCACTACTTCATCAGCCATCTTAGTAGATGGAGGACTACAAATAGGAGATTGTCTAAGACGACGTGCTCTCCTACGTGAGTAAGTTTATTCTTGCTAATACCTGTAGTGCGTGATCGCAATATCATGCACTTTTAGCAAGACCATAAAACTATCCTAACATACACAAATGATGCAAAGTATGCTTAAGCAATCGAAATTCGTTTTTGCAAGTATGGAGTTTTGAAAACTTTGCTTTGGTCTATAAATTACTATGCCCTGTTCAAGGGAACAATTGGGCGCAAGACTAAGATGGCTCTACTACACGTCTCAGAAGAATAGGCAGTCACTTCTCCAAGTGGTGAGCTACCAAGAATCTCAATCACGATGAATCTGGGGGAGGGGAGTGAGGAAGGTAGTTGGTCCACCGGAATCTGCTAACTGATTACTCTAAATCCTCATGTCTATATTTTTGTCCTTTTCTGGAAGAGCTTGACTACTTTGGGCTCTAGTTGATTGATTTTAATTCTTTTTTTTTTATATAGGGCTTCAAGAATCAAGCAATGTCCAATTTATCTACATTGGGGAATGACTTCTCAGTGGTTGTTATGTGGCTCGGATTCAGCCTTATGCGTGAATGTAAATTGCAGTGCGGAAATTAAATTTCAAACAATCACGTAAACATGCTTGAACACACAAGGTATCCTCTTACATGGGTTTTGAAGAGGTTTAGAAGTTACCTCTCAAGCCATGCTTACACGATGTTTGAGGAGAAGGCGACGTTGGTTGGTGCGTGATATGAGAATCAGGCCCAACCATTCAAGTTTTTCCCTGTTTTAAGTTACAATAAAATTCCACTTAAAAAGTAAGCCGGACTGTGAGCTTTTTAATAATTATACAACTTTGCCTTCAATGGCCCAAAACATAAAACTAAACTAATACTAAACTAATCGAATAAATTAACTAGTTTAGATAGATTATTTAGATTAACTAAAGCTAAACTTAGTTAGAGTGTTGATTACGACTCGCCTCGCACACTTGAACTTCTCAAGGCAATGAAAACTCTAATGTCTTGGTAAGTCTAGAACTTTAACCAAATGTTCACCCAAGTTCATCCACATAATCAATCTAAAACTCATATTTTCTATTTTTTTTGTTTTTCTATTTTTTTTTTCTTTATATCTCTTTCTATTACAAATAATTTCCACTGATTTATACTAGTTTATTGCCAAATCCGGGTCTGAAGTTCAACTACCCATCACTAAACAATTGAACTGTGAAAAAAACTGGACACTGGAATGTTGAGGTGAATTTGTGGTCGCCCTTTGCAAAGTGTCGCTGTAGCGTCGATTTCGGCCAAGTTATTGTCGTTTTTTAATTTGCGACTTGACTCTCTCAAAGATGTCGATCTTGAACCTGGATTTGCAAAAAAGTAAGTCAGTAATGAAAAACAACAAAATAAATTAACGAAAATTAGAAAAATAAGAAGTGAAAATGTGAGAGTGGTGCTTCCTCCTTAGATGCTTAACCAAGCATTTTTGCTCCTTCAATCCATGACAGCGACGCCATTTGAAGTTTTAGTTGTGGAAGTATCTTCAAAGTTGATTGAAGTGAGGTTCACCATAGATTGTTTAGAGTTTGAATGGTTAGGAGTTGAAGAAAGGAATGTAGGTTCTTTAGTTTAGAATAAGTTTTGTTTACTAGTTTGTGATGAAGGAAAGTTTAAATGGTTTTAATGATTGGAAAACATAACTTGAAATCAATGAAAAGAAATGATTGATTGAAGAAATAACAACTAGAAAGAAGATTGATTGATTGAATAACAAAGCAAATAACAAGATTCAAATGAAAAACAATAAAGTAAAATGACTTGAACGAAAAAAAGACTAGAAAAATAAATCCTACATTACACTAGATTAAGTCTATGTACATTCTCTCTCCCTAACTTTTAGTTTATATACCCCTACTTTATACTTTTGACTGATTTGCCCTTCTCTATTACATTTGAGACACCTCACCCTTTACTTTATGCTTTCGCTTTTTCCTTTTGCTTTTTGATTTCTTCTTGATCAAGATAGGTTTTGAAGAATGCCATATTTTGTGCTAAGGACCTCCATCTCTAGTCTTCTAAGTTGAGGGCTTTGACCTTTGACTTTGACTTTTTCAGTATTTTTGTCACACCCCGAATTTCGACAGAATTCGGAAAAACATTATTTGTTCCTGACTCTTCGATTTTCGAGGTGTGACGCACTCTCCACTTCCAAAAACCCATAAACAGTTTAAATATGCTGATAATTAAAAACCAATAAAAATTTTAACTTAAACAAAAGTCCTCTTCATTATAAAAATTTACAAATGAAAATACAAAAAACATTGTCTAGACTGAAAATCTATATCACCTCAAAGGAAAACAAAACATATCCTGAGATGCAACGTATTAACAAAACCCAAGCAAAGAACCAATCTTCTTTCAACACTAAACCTGTCAAGACTTATCAACTATGTTCATTTAATGAACACACCCGATAAGCAAACATGCAAATCGGGTCAGCATTATAAAAATGCTGGTGTAAGTAGCTCTAAAATACAACATATTCTTATACAAATATATACACAATCCATAAGGTAGTTAGTTCCTCCACCGAGGCGCCTTAACTTTCAACGACTAATATAACATCCTTAAGTATAATAATTAAGGCAGGTAGTTTCTCCACTGAGACGCCTTAACTTCTCACTAACCACACAACAAACTATACGCATCATAAATAAGGCATGTAGTTCCTCCATCGAGGCGCCTTAGGTTCGAACTAAACAAATAACCAACATATTACCATAATTATATTATTTAAGGCTTTCTTTGCGTGTCCCTAAAATCACGTCGTATCTATGTCTTACCTAGTTTCCTTGGCTACCACAATCGGTTCCCAACCCCGAACATGTACATCCACATGTCTCCCCTTACATAATGGACCACTTCGTGCATAACTACCCTGAGCGGGATGCCGCACACCAGGTAACCCTCACACGAAAGTCATTATGTAAATCGGCCACTATCGGCATAATAAAATATCGCGTCTCGTTCTATTTTTGCGAATGGAATAATCAAGCCACTATTCGGCTCGCCCGGAAAGGGCCATTCAAGCTTCTTTGAAACGCCGGAAGGGCCAATCACATTACTTACGCCCGAAGGCCATTCAGATTCAATCAAAGCGCCCGAAGGGCCAATCGACTGCACACCCACATAGGGCAAATCACATGAGTTGTGGTAGCTAGGTTCTAGGATTTTCGTTACGTAATTTATTCAAGTGTCATACATTTATGACTCATAAAAATTCCACTATATCACGTGCAGGTCAAATACCTTATTGCACTAAGCCACAATATTTAGAAATATCTCAATATATCTCATAACCATTTTCATTCTTTCACATGCCAATATATTATTGCACTAGGCCAAAATCCCGTGGGCAAATATTCACCAATATTATACTACCTCATAGTAGCATCTCACATATATAATACTGGAATGTTTATACATTTATTTCTCCAAAACTATTGCATTTAATATATATATCCCAACATATTATATAACGTCACAATTGCTTCAAACGTATCGCATACATTTTTATAGCGTTTTAAGAATATTATATCTCCTAAAGTTTCTATCTCGTCACGTGTCAAAATATACACAATATCAACGTCAAATCATTTTTAGATAACGACAACCAAATTTATACAAGCTTCCACAACATTTTAGCATTTGATTTGTCCATACAAAACAATATAAAACGTAGCACAATTAAACAGTCCACAATCAAATCCCAATACTAAAGTCCATAAATCTAAGTCCGTTTATAATTTAATACTCATAAAAACATATATATCAAATTCTTATTAAAAATTCCCCGCTTGTTACGTGCCAATATATTATATGTTTTACACACTACTTACGTCAAATCTTAATTAGATAATGACAACCAAGGTTATACAATGTTCGACAATATTTTATTACTATATTTGTCCATATTCTTAAATATGAGAAAAATTGGAAAAAGTCAGCATTCCACAGTCAATGGTCAAAGTCAACGGTCAATGGTCAAAGTCAAACTGTCGTTTCCATGTTCGACAGGTTCAGGGTCATAGCCATGGTTCATGGCTAAGGTCAAAGGTGCATGGCTCATGACCAAGGTAATGGTTCGGACCCAACTGGCCAAGCCCAAACCTTAGAACCCGAAAGTCTAAACATTTAAAGACCCAATTGAATCTCTATTTTTAAGTCATGTGAACTGCCCCAAACAATATTAGAAATTTGCCCAAAACAGTTAAGTGGTTCGGCCCAAAAACTTTAAATTAAACTGGCCCAAACTAGACAAATAGAAAATGGCCCAACCCACTAACTAATATCAAAACCAGTCTGGCCCAACAATTTAAACCGGCCCAAGAAAACTAAACTAGAATCCGGTCCAACCAAACAACCCAAGCCCAAGAGAAACCGACCCAGGCCCAAGCCCAGCCGGTCATCTTCTTCCTCAAGCTTCTCCTCCACCACCAGCACCAAATCGACCACCACAAATACCAATCGCCACTCCTCCCAATCTACTCGAAATTGCCCAGATCTGGATTCCATACAAAACCGAAACCCCAACTCCTTAAATCAATACTCATCCTCAAATCTAGATCTGGATTCCATCGACCTCCATTCACCACCGTCCAACATCCCCACCCAAATCCAGCAAGCACTCAAACCTCAACAACCAAACTCCATTCCAAAGACACAATTCAAAGAAGACATTTCCAGTCATAAACTAGGCGTTTTTAAACTGGGCGATTCTCTGGCATTTCCAGTCAAAGCTTCCAACAGCCCCTATTTGACCACCCTCACCCACTCAAACACTACTCCATCACCAACAATCCATCAAACCCACAAATTCCAAACCAAATCAAACAACAAAAGTTCAAACAATCATCATGATAGGCGACGCCATTAGCGCCTGTTCAAAGCTTGAACAGAGCTTCCACAGCCCCACCCAAATCCGGCATTCAATCCCCCACTAACCTCCAATCAGTAATACAATCAACACCACAAGTGTATAACCAAAAAAAAATAAGAGATAAACAGTTACAAATCATGTACAGGACCATTGTTTATATACAGGACCATTGTTTTGTTTGGGCGCGAGGGCTCGCGCTCCATTAACAGGCCCAAAACAACCTTCGACAGTTCAATCTCAAATTTTCGGAGTTTCAACAGATTTTAATCAGTTTTAATAACGACAGTTTTACCAATGACAGGACGAATATTAATACCAGAATAATTAACATATTTCGTTAAATAGAAAACTAATCTACTCACCTTAATCCCAAGCTCCACGAATCCTCCTAGTCCGAATCGTCGCGTTCCAACGCTCTAGAAATCCAGCTTCTATCTATGCCTCCATTTTTATTATTATTTTTTATTCTCTAAAACCCTATTCTCTATAACAATGTGATTATATACTTGGGTTTGAAACCCAAGCCCAACACAGACTCGGGCCCAGAAATCAGGCCCGCGTATCCCAAATCCAAATCTAGCAAATTTTAAATAAATAAATAAATTAATTAATTAATAATTCCGTATTTTAAATACGGGCGTTACAATTTTTTCATAGCAGCTTCTGGTCTTCATAATAAGCTTGATTAAGGCTCCTTTTGGTGCTAAGACGCAACTTTTATGATAAGTGGCCTGAATTTCTCTGTAACCTGAAAAAGACAATAAAATAAAAAGTTGTAATGTAGTAATGTAAGGATAATAAAACGCACATTTGGGAGCTGATCAGTACACCAATATGGGATCTTGCATCTGCCATAAAAACTCATCCCTAAGTCCCTAACACAACCTCTATCGACTAAAAAAAGGTAAACTCCACCATTTAATTAAACACACCTCAGGTCTCAGTCAGCAGTCGCAATAATGACAGCCATAATTAACACTAGAATACATTGACTCCCCTCAAAAACTCCTAAATACAACCATAAATGGACCTAATTAACCAAAATAGACAACCCACAAATTGCCCTTACAGTTGTAAACCTTAGTACTTAGTGAATTCACTACAAGAAATTATGTAAGAGTTGCCATCAAATAATATGGTTTAGGAATCAGTACAAAAAGATAAAAATGAAAATAAGAAATTAAATCATGTGAGTCTTATCTAGTTACTCCACAAGAAGTCAAAAAGAGTAGAAGATTTTTAATAGAATAATTGAGAAGGGAGTTAGGGAGGAAAAGTGAAGTGGGTGAGGGGTTTCTTTTGTTTGGGTTTCTGGCGTTTTTTTTTCCTTTTCTTTTGTGTTTTTTTTTAAGTTCAAGTGATACACTGATACTATATTTTTCTTTTTTTTCCGGAAAGTTGAGGGTGAGACAGGGCGAACCCTAGCCCCCCTGGCTCTGCCACTGTATATATATATAAACTCAAAAAATCTGAAAAATTGAAAAAACAAATGAAAAAAATAGCAAAAACTCCAAAAAACTAGAAAAATCCAGAAAATTTTAAAAAAAATAGCAAAAACTCGATTTTATTATTTTTTTTCAAAAATTTTGAGTTGTTTTATTATTTTGTCAAAAAAAAATCAATTTTATTTTATTTTGCCGAAATTTTTTTCCGATTTGTTTTTTCAATTTTTGAAAAATTTCAGTTTTTTTTTTTTTTTTTTTTTTGAATTTTCCTTTTATCAAATATTTTTTAATTTGTTTTCGAGTTTTTCCCTTTTTTTTTTCAATTTTCCAAATTTTTTGAGTTTTCATAATTTCTTTTTTGGTTTTTTTTTTTTCTAATTTTTTTATTTTTTTAGAAGGTTGGTTAATAGTAAAAAATGTATGTTAAAAATAGGAGTTTTTACAAATTTGAAATAGGAACAAAATTGTCAATATGAAAAATGCCAACGTCCGTTACACACAAAAAAAGGCGGAGTGGGGAACAATCGGTAATGATTTCCAAAATGGAGAGATAAGTCAAAATGGGGTAGGGGTGGGCAATGGGCCGGTTCAGGCTAGCCCGGCCCTAAACATTTAAAAGCCCTTTAGATATTAAGGTCGGGTCGGCCCAGCCCTAAAGTCAACATAGGGTCGGGTCGGGCCGGGTCACAAGTCTAAATCTTAAGCCCTGACCCTATCCTAAGCCCTCTTTAAAGGCTTTAGGGTTGGGTTTTAGAGCCGGGCCTATATATTTTCTTCGTTTTACAAATGCCATTTTTCAGACAAAGGTTGTTTTTTTTGTTTCTGTGTTACAAATTTCTGCTCTGTATTTCGCTTTAATGGTGTGGACGAAAACCTTTAGTTCTAGACTTGGTTTGGATTTGAATAAAAATATAATTTATAAGAAGTAAGTGGGAAAATAAATTGAGAATAATAAGTTCTAGACTTTGATTTGATAATCAAAGGAATAAAGTCTTATTTTTTATTAAAATTTAATGCTCATTGTTCTTCATGGCTGCTAGATAGGTTGACAAGTTTTTGTTATATAAAACAAGCTATTGAAAGTACTCTTGGGTATAAGTGATAAATTACAAAAGACAATATTATTTTAATTTAAAATATTTAACAAATGGTTGGACAATTATGGTACGTGTATTTATAGCGAAAATGTGAAACGAAAATGTGAAACTATAACTAGGGCTTGGTTAGGGTTGAATTAGAGTCGGGCCTATGTTTCAAAACCTTAGCCCTAGCCCTGCCCTAAAAGGCCTTAGGGTCGGATCGGCCCTGCCCTAAACTCTGTGAGGGCTTTAGTTGGGAAGGCTTTATAGGACTTAGGGTCGGGTCGGTCAGGGCCGGATTAGAGTCGTTAGGGCTAAATTCCCACCCCTAAAATGGGGTATACTTTTGAGAAGTTGAGTTAAAAAAGCCCATATATATAATATAATTGAACGAAGTCTTAAAATTACAATAATTTATTTCCCTCGGCATCTAAAAACGTTTGCCTGTGTTTACAATATTTTCACGATGCAATACCAATCTTTCAACTTTCACGATGCAATACCAATCTTTCAACGCGACAAAGTACATTTCAGTCACAGTAAAAAATTATTTGTTGAATCGGTACATGTGGAACTCAAACATTCGAACAGCCTAAAAAATTACTCTCTGAAACAGTTCAGGGGAACTCGAACGTTTGACATCAACAGTACGAAATCCAAGGGGTCTAGAGCAGGCGAGCAGCCTAAACATTAGACATGAAAAATTAGCAACCAATCTGAAATTCCTGCAGCTACAAACAGAAAACATACAGTTCTCCAAGTAACAGTGAAATTCAATCCAAACTACTTGGCAACAAGGAAGAACCTGCTTTTCTTGTTGAGTTTTCTTTGCGTTTTATTATTTACATTTCCAGATTTTTTTTCCTTTTCCGATATAACTATCTCTTTAAAGAAAATAATACTGTTACAGTCTTGGTATGGAAAACTGAGCCAATGAGCAAAGTGTAAATAAAATAGTGAACGATCTTTCTATGCATTTCAAATAGTAATCTATGAAGGGGTACATTTCTTAATAGCATAATTACTACTAACGACTCCGACTCCATAATAATAAATAAAAATAGTACTCCGATCAGAGGTATTGCATAATATGATAAATAAAAATAGTACTCCGATCAGAGGTATTGCATAATATGATAATACCAGTTAAAAATCCTGAATAACCATGGGCCAACTACAGAACCTCTCTGGTCCTGTACAAGAACTTCCACTTGCATTTTTTTGTAACTCACTCACTATTAATGAACAAAACCTTTCAGGAATCAAGTATGTGGACATTCTACTCACTGCAGATCAAAGACACTTGCACAATGCGACAAATGAAGCTTCTCAAACAGATTATTTCCTGTTCTTCTTATCCTCCCTGTCCTTCTCCCGCTTTTTGTAGAGTTTCTCAAGAACACGCTTTGCTTCGCACTGGGGGAAGTTTTCAAGATCATAATAGTGTGGCGCTATATCCACCAGCCTATAAACAAAAAGGAAACGAAATCAACCAAACTGCTACATTCCAATTTTCCCAGCCAAACCTGTATATTTTCATTTAAACTGGGTTTCACAAAAAACAAAACATATCAAATAAAATCCTTACGCCACAAGTACCGAAGAATGACAAATATTTCAACCTAGAGATACATACAATATTACAATCACATCCACAAGCACTATAAACTGGTATCAAAAGCAGATTTCGCAACAAAAAGACAATCATAATATCGACAAAATAATAAATGCCCATCGTCCACATAAAGAAAACAGAATTTACCATTCCCCCCTGACATCTGTGACCGTACGAATGAAATTCCTGCTGGTCAAGACATATTCATTGTAAATGACCCATTCGGGTTTGTGATCAAGGCAATTTGAGGGATGCAGATGAACAACCTGCAAAAGCAATAGAGAAACAAAAGCCAAATACATGATTTTAATATGAGAAAACTATTTGAAAAAACAACCCAGCCAGCATCGCCTTTTTTAAATGTGATCACATGTGCTTACCTGATTGTCTTTAACAGTTAAATAATGACCAGTACGCTCCAGGTGAGCTACCTGCATAAAATACCCAGCCAGCATCGCCTTTCTTATATTGACATAATATTCGCGACTGCTGAAATCTGTACTGCACAACTTGAGGTTATATCTAGACATGATCCTCAGCAATTGTTGCCTCACATTATCAGCATTCTTCATTGCCCTCTGGTTGACAAAATTCTCATAACACCATGAAGGATCTTCATCTGAAACACACATATCAAGAGCAACTAAGATGCTAAAAAATCACTAGAACCAGAATTCCAAATAACCATCAAACTTTGTACTCACTGTTTTGCTTGTATGCATGATAAACATTCAAGAGCGTTAGATGATCCCCATCGATGTGGCCAAACTGAGCTTTCGCTTCATCCGCAGCTTTCTGAGCCTCCCTAGGCCGGACAAAGCAATTGGGTACTATAGACAGAAATTGTTATCACAGACGAGGCCGATGGTTGGTCAGCAGATGCATAGAGGCGAGACGACACCATTTGCTTCATGAGAGAATAAACTGCAACTAAATGCACCAGCACTTACTTAAAAGGTTCTGTGGTACACACCAAACAGTGGCATGGAACCCAGACAACGCAATTGCTGATGACAACCTAACTGGACAGAGTACACAACCCTAAACAGATGTCTGGTGGGTAAGACCTTTTTATTGCACTGGCAGGTTTAAAACTCAGGTTTGTAGTAGCAGGTCCTCTAATACAGTTTCACCCAGATGTTAAAGACAGGCATAGATTTTCTTTTTTCCCCTGTTTTTTAACATAGATGTACACATAATGCATGAACAAGGACAATGGCTACGTAGCCATAGATGTGTATACAACTTGGGCATACGAAAAAGTACAAGCACAAGACAGTGCAAGTGCTGACACTTCAGTCAACAATTGACATAGCCAGAAGACGCCTTCAGGCCGAAGAAACAAGAAAACCAAAACGAATCAATGCAATTTGCATTGAGATTTGAGAAAGCCCACACTGGATGAAATTCAAAATAAAAGAACTTTAACAGGGGAGACCACTAGGGCATCAAACAGTGCAAACATATCTTTATGATGCCCAATGAGACCATGCCCTTATGGATGACTTACTATACAACCCAAAACAGTAACAAACTTGGGGATTAGACTAGTAGAAGACAACAATAAAATTTTACCTGAGAGCATTGCTGAAATCGAAAGTATCTCATTTGAGCAGTTGAATCCCGGACTAACAACAAGCATCTTCGACATCTGAGGATCCAAGGGAAACTCGCTCATAATTTCCCCCATCTTGGTTAAGTTTCCTTCGTCATCCAGTGCACCCAAATAGTTCAATACCTCCAATGCCCGCATTAATGTCTCAGGGGCAGGAGGGTCCATAAAATCAAAATGAACCAGATCATCAATGCCTAGTTTCTTTAATGTGAGGACTGTATTTGCAAGATTCGAACGAAGTATTTCAGGGTAAGTCTGGGGCTGAAGATCATTTTTAAAGCTTTTCTCAGTGTATAGTCTAAAGCATTTTCCGGGTTGGGTTCTTCCAGCACGCCCCGATCTCTGGTGAGCACTTGCTCTTGATATTGGAGAAACCAGCAAAGATTCCACACGAACCCTTGGGTTATAAACCTTCTGTTTAGCAAACCCGGGGTCAATAACATACACTATACCATCTATCGTCAGAGAAGTTTCCGCAATATTTGTAGATACTACGATCTTCCTTCCAAGAGGCCCACCCTCTTTCACTGGAGGTGGAGCAGGTTCAAATATCTTTTGCTGCATAGCTGGAGGTAGGGTAGAATAAAGTGGCACAGCTTTAATGGGCCCAACCTGGTCACCCATATTAGTAACTTCTTTAGCTATCTTCTTACAAGCATCTTCAATTTCTTCCTCTCCAGTCAGGAATACAAGAATGTCACCAGGAGGTTCACACATGTGTATCTGCACAACTGTTCGAATTGCAGCTTCCAAGTAATCCCTCTCAGGATCCTGAGTATAGAATATCTCCACAGGAAAGAGTCTTCCAGGAACTTTCATTAGTGGTGCACCACTGAAATAAGCCTGGAACTTCTCAGCCTCAAGGGTTGCACTCATCACCACCAATTTAAGATCTGGCCTGTTTCTCAATACTTCTTTTAATAGCCCAAACAGAACATCTGTTGCCAATGTCCTTTCATGAGCCTCATCAAGAATAATCACCTTATATTGTTCCAACAGTGGATCTGTCATCGCTTCTCTCAAAAGCATACCATCAGTCAGATACCTGTATCACAAAATATGGATACAATTTCAATTCTGTGATTTATGTAATCATGCACATGCAAATATTCCCTCATCTAAAGTTAAGTTGTAATATTCTTCCAAGTGTCAATTCACATGGCAGTCTCAAAAATTATGGTGGTACACAGCGTGTCTTCAAGTTGGCAGTAACTAAAGCACGTGAATAGAAACCTTCTTGGATTATCTATTATCTTTCCTCTATGGTTGCACATTTATACGAAAACTTCTTTTAAATAGGAATTGTTGAATCCAGTATGTAAAATATGTTAATCCAGCGGGTAAAGAAGTAGTATTTTAAGAAAATATAAACGCATGTTGGAACAATAACGTAACTCCACGAAGCAAAAGCAATGTTATATCCAAGAGTCATCAACCCGGCTGCTAATTAGAAATATCAACTCCCCTTCAAAAAGGTTCTGGTGTATGCCACAAAGGCATGGGCAATCTTTAAAGTTTCAGTTGCAACCAAGTATGAAAAAGCACATCACCATATTAGCTATAAGAATGCTATGAGGTTTTTTGCAGGTGCTGAGTAGCAAAGTCGGTAAAACCTTTGGGTGATGATACTAGCAGTCTGGGGCTCGAACCCCACCAGTATCAAAGAGTTACTGATCTCATTTAAAACAAGCTTAGAGCATCTCTAGGTGGTAGTATAACCTGTGTTTTTCTTCAAATTTGAAGGAAAAGTTCGAAATTTCTCGGAATTCCATCTCTAGGTGGCCTCAAATCCGGTCGCATCACCTGCTTGTTCGCATTCTTGTTCGCAAATTTGGCAATTTGGATGAGGATGTGGAGCGACATTGGTAATATCGCATGCCATTGCAAATGTCGCCCCAATTTTTTTTTTTGACTTTGACCAGCACCACGCGCCAGTTGTACTGTCGCATGGGTTTTTTTTTTTTACTTTTGGAATGGTTGCGCGTCACTCCTAATGTCGCGTGGGTTGTTTTGGAATTGTGCATGGGCGACACTCCAACTGTCGCGCGACAGTGGTAATGTCGCGTGAGTTGTTTTTTACTAATCGAATTTGCGACCACCTAGAGTTGGTCGGAATTGCGACCAGCTTCTTCAAAAAAATTCTTCAAATTTGAAGAGTATACTACCACCGCCTAGAGATGCTCTTACCAATCAAAAAAAAAATGCTATGAGGTTTGACATACATGCACACATCATGATAAGAACAGGCCCTCGTTCACATGAGCATGTAAAAGAGAAAACGAAGATAAAGATGAAATTGTAGAGGAAAGACAATAAACAAACCACTAGATTTCAATCTCAAAACTGAAACTTTTTCTTGTTTTAGCTTAAAACTTTATCAGAATCTAAACACAAGAGAGACAAGCTTACTTTAAAATTGTTCTTGCACTACTTTTATCTTCAAAACGAATGCTGTAACCAACTTCTTCACCAATAGTTACATCCATCTCCTCCGCAACTCGATGGGATACAGACATTGCAGCCACTCTACGTGGTTGGGTGCAGGCAACCATCATCTTCTTGCCTTTATCATCTAATTTAATAGCTTCAAGAACAAACTGAGGAATCTGTACAACAGCAAGACACATCCATCAAACATCTAGAATAAACCACTTACTACATTTACCTACTAACATAATCAGATGTTTCCTTTAAAAGTAGACCATAACAGTTTCAAAATATTGATTTAAAAAAAGCGTAAACAGAACATTTTAAAGACTAGAAATATAACATCATCACAACCGTCTTTCTAGATGGCATCCTCTGTACAAGAACACATTTATTATATATTAGTGAACCAAAAGCAGTTCAACTTTTTTTTTTACCAGCTTTGCCATTACCATCAACAGAAGTTAACCTCTCTTGCAAAAACATTGGGAAAAAAAACTCAACTCTCTGCAGAGTTTTTCTTGTTATTTTGATCCATTTTCATTGAAAAATCAAGCCAGACTCCTCATAACAGCAGCATAGTGTAAAAACAAATATCAAGGATACAATCACAACAACTATTGTCAATCTTAGCATTTTGCAAAATACCAATTCAATTAAAAGTTACATAAACTTTCTCTGCATACTCTTAACATGTATATCATCAAAACAATGACTTTTCCATATGCATGCAATAATAATTCATTTAAAAATCAGTAAAAATTTAAAGTAATGAATTATACCTGAGTAGTTTTACCACTACCAGTTTCACCAACTAAAATCAAAGACTGATTAGCATTTAAAGCTTGCAAGAACTCATCTTTCTGTTGCCAAACAGGTAAAGTTTTCCTCTTTTCAAGTATATCAAAATACCTCTGTGAATATGGCCTTCCATTCCATCTATTCAAGTTCAAATTTTGAGCTAAACTCAAATTACCCCCAACACCAACACCATTCATTTTCGAAATTTTACCAGAAAGTGCTGTTGCTTCGTCCACTACATCAAATAAACTCACTTTTCTCTTTCTCTCTGTCGCCATTTGAATGCCCAATTTGAGTTAATTTGATGGGGTCTGGAATTAGGGTTTTGAGGAAAGGGGAAGGAATGGTTTTTTTATTTTATTTTTCAATTGGTTTTATTTATGCCGTAAATATCGGAACCCTAGGAGGTAAGAAATTTAATTGTTGATTGAGGGCCTGTGTTTCTTAGAAATTAACTGAAAGCCCTCGTTGAGTCGTACACGACTTTCGAGTTGCCAACTCCCTACTGTACAACTCCTATTTTATTTTTATTTTTTTTTTTTTTTTTTTTTTATAATAAACTGTTCATTTATCTCTAAACTTTATACATAGGAGTTACTAGTAAATCCAACTGGCTGAAGTGTTTTTATGAATTGGGCTGAAGTGTTTTTATGAATTGAAGTCCACGCCAGACTAGAATCTTCAACTAGTGTTTTCATGAGTGCTTGATTGTCTCCCATAATCACTATACTAGAAACTTCTAATTTCCTTGCTAGTATTGCTGACATAGTTGCTCCCACACAATCTGCCTGTAAAGCATCTTGACACTTGAATTTGGTATATATTGCCCCTTGTATTTTTCCTCTCTTACCCTTACAAATTACAGCTCCAGCTCCTCTGTTTGTGCCTCTGTCATATACTCCATCAAAATATCTTGTATGTCTATCCCTGTATAGCTTCTTATCTCTGTTACCAAATTCTATAGTGTGTGTAAGAGGCTCATGGATCCTATTGGCCATAAAGAGTTCTTCATTGGGTTTGTACTCTTCAAGACCTTGACTGGTGTGGAAAGAAACTTGTCTATATAATTCTAAGTAAAATGGGGTTTTTTTCTCAAATTTGATGCTATTTCTTCCTTTCCAAATGTCCATTAGTAGTTTCAAACTATATAGTTTGGCAAAACTCTCATTCAGTGTCATTTTTCTTAATTCCAAATTTCAACATAGTATCTAGTGTTATTCTGACATTCTCACATATATTTTTTTGCATTTTGTATCCCTCTTAACCCAAGTTATGATCTCATCCATTGTCACCAAATTCGGCATTTTTTTGAAAAAACGCGTTTAAAACCTGAGATATTGGCAAGGCATATGGTTCCAGTTTAAAACCCGGGTTTTTCAAAAAAACTCATTTTAAACGCACTTTAAACTTATAAACTGTTTAAAACCCGAGATTTTGAAAATCTCCCGTTTAAAACTTTTTTTTTTTTTTTTTTTAATCTAAAAGAAAACGTGAGAAGAAAAAGGGGTTTCGGAGTTTACCTTTTTGAAGAGTGGGATAACGATTGACTTATTGAGACAGTTCTATTTTGCTTTGGACTATTAATAATTAGAAATTTTAAAGTTATTAATTTATTTGTAGTACTTGATTATGCTATTATAGTTGGTAATTAGTAGTATCTTATTTAGAGTCGTGTTTTGGTACTGAATCTAAAACTTATAGTATTTGGATGAATAATTATAATTTGATACTTTTATATATTTGAATTTTCTTTCATTTGTATTATTTTTATTTTTATTTTATGTGCCTATTTTTTTTTCCACTCTTATAAAAAAATCAGATTTCTTATCTATTATATTTTTTACCATCAGTTTTTACCATTTCTTTTACGTATTATATATTTTAAACCCATTTTACCATTTTAAACCCATTTTTTATTCCCTACGTTTTTTTACGTTTTCTTTTTCGTTTTTTTCCCGATACGTTCCGTTTAAAACACGAACTAAGTTTTTTTCAAGTACACCATTTTAAACCCGTACCGTACTTGGTGACAATGATCCCATTCCCATCCATGCTACCCTACTCCATTCACAGCCAAAGAAGCAGTGATAATCTGTTTTCAGTTGTCTGCCACAGAAGGCACAACTTGCATCTCCTTTGAATTTTCTTTTCAACAAAATATCTCCAGTTGGAAGCCCTCCAACATACAACTTCCATATGAATTGCTGAGTTCCTGCGTCTATGTTTAACTCCAGTATTTTTCGTATAATTTTAAGATTTGTCTTCGAGCATTCCCCCTTTTCAGTTGTTTTAGAAACATGTTTATATGCTAATTTTACTGTAAAAGCACCTTTGGTATCTCTCCACCATATGATCTTATCCTGAGAGTCTTGTCTTACTTCCTTGAGTTTGATGCTTTCAAATATTGGTTCGGGAAACAATTCTCTTAACCTTTATTGATTCTAGTCAATATGATTTGACTAAAGTAGTTCCCTGAACTTTTTACTACCCTCCACTACTGAGAAAGATAATTCTTCCTTTGTGAATTATGACAAAAGGATAGGTTTACTGTTAAGGGTGATCCATTGCGCTCCTTGGATATATTCCAGTGGAAAATAACGTTTACAAATTTAATTTGAAACTTAAAAACATTTTTACATATTAAAGAGGGACGTCACTCTAAATGATGTTTGTACTTATATTATCATATTAGAAACTTTGGGGGGGTTTGAATGCTAACTCAAGCTACACTACTACAGAAAAGCTCATATACCACTGTTATATACAGTGGTAAAAAGTTTTTAGCCACTGTTTTCAAACCGTGGTAACAACCACCGTGACAAATACTTCTAACAGAACCGTGGTAAAAAGTGTCTATTATATACCACGGTTTTAGCTAAAACAGTGGTAGTAGGATTTCCAAACCGTGGTTAATAGTCTTTACAGTTTTCTCTATCCGAGGTGAACCGTGGGAAATAGTGATGCTATATACGACGGTTGGATAAAAACCGTGGTTTATAGAATCTCTTTATACCTTAGTTCTTACAAAACCGTGGTTTATAGACATTTTTAAAAATAAAAAATAAAAGCCCCTAATTATTCGATTTTCATCATATTCAACCCTAGAACCTGCAACCTGTCCATTTTCACCATATCCACATTGGATTTAAAAACACATTGCTCAAATAAACAATTCATACTGCAACAAACAAAATAAATAAATTTGGACATTGAATTGCTAAAAGAAGTTTGAACTTGTTCCATCCGGCCAAAACATCAAAATAATAATGACCAACTTGTTCCATCTAAAACATCAAAATAATGGTGAGATCGACCAAGTACCGAATCTTAACTAGAAAGGGTCAAAACCTAGCTAAGACACAATGCTTGGCTCGAACGCTCCATTATGACCTGCATTTGCAACAAGATCTTCAGAGTTTCATGAACTAACGACGGATGCATGTACTTGAGCGTTACGCCAAGTGCTGCAAGCAACCGAGTTTCGAACGGGGCAACAACTGGTCAGAAACATAGTCTCCAAAACTGCACAAACACCGAGTATATAAACAAGTTTTGAGCATAAGATACAACACTAGACACAAAATCATTATAAAACTAACACCATGTGAAAGTTAAAGGGACTGCCAGAAGAGTAATAATATTTTTGGATGGCCTTTTATGGAAATTAAAATGATCAACAGCCAAAAACTAATGTAAATAGTAATGCAAATGTTTGGGTTATCCAAGCGCTCCACACGTGTTTCTTAAGAAATACCAAGGTTTGCTTCAACTTTTTATTTTGCCATATGAAACAAACCTTCGTATTTCGAAGCAAACCTTGGTAATCCTTAAGAAACACATGTAGAGCCACCCTTGGATTACCCAAAATTTACATTATTATTATTTCTTTTTCCTTACGAATGAAAACTTTCAGTAGCATGTCTTGCAAGTTATACTTCTAAATGAAAATGCACTGGAGTATTTCAACATTACCGGATGGGGCCCAAGTCATTATTTAACCAAAAACTAGTCATTTTAAATGGGAGAAAACCTTCAATCTGAGGCTTCATGGGCTCAACACTTTAAATTATGAAGCTATTTTCAACTCTAAACTTTTATAACTATCAAAGAGATGCAACTTTAGATAAGGGACAAATCATAACAAAGCAGTAAAAGAAAGAAAGAAGCGGATAAGCTCATACCGGTCCAAAGACGAACACAAAGGAAACGTATGGCACAATCTGAAGAAACTCCCAATTTTTCATCCATGAATGCCTTGTTAGAGTTGCGGATATATATTTTGATGTTTCCAAGTCGGGATGGGCCCCCTGTATTTTCAGAGAAACTCTTACGCTCTACCATGTCACCCCTTCCTCGAGAATGAGATCCAACATCATACATGTAAGCCTCCGCTTCAACCTTGGCAGATTCAACCTTAAGCACATCACTAACCTTTCGGGGATCAAGTCACATCCTCCATCTTCCATCTTAATGCATGTACGGGGATTTGCTCCCTCGTCCCACGAGAGGTCATTGTATATATAGTCAAACATATACCATCTTCCGACTTCAGTGTTTTCCAGTTTGGCTCTATCTCCTCCCCTGGAACTTGAACATTTTGCTCAAGTTCCATCTTTCTTTTCAATGTGGTCAATTCCTATTTTATTACTTCAGTCTTGTTTGAATGTGCACTTTCGGAGCTCAAATCGGTAAACACTCGGAAGAAGCGCCATGATGGGTTATAATTTCTCTTAAAGCCATCATACTACCATGGCGAACCTCCCAATCTGGAATAAAAGCATCAGAAATAAGTATCTCCACAAAGTACCATACTTACTACTTAGCAAAGGAGTACTCATTTCAACGGTAAAAGTAGTATTCAAGAACATACAAACATAATTAATAGAAAACTTTTTTATTCGTTAATGGCTATAGAAAACCTACATGCAAAGATATATTTAAATACATATTAACAAAAAGGATAGATAGGATACATATTGAGATCAAAACATATCGAGTATACATGCAAAGATATATTTAAATACAAATTAACAAAAAGGACAGATAGGATACATACTGGGATCAAACATATCGAGTATGAGTTGCTCTATGAAATTTTGAAAGGGCCACTGTCCTTCTCCATCATAATCAAATGCATCATCATCTATAACAACATCCATAAAGATCGCGGAACGAGTGCAATAAGAACACAGTGACCTAAATCCCAAACAATTATACTTTGGCGGTGGTGATACTTTTCAATCTATTAGATCTATAAAGAAGCATGGTCTACAATTATAACATCGGGAGACTGGTTTTAAAAATGATCTTTTTTCTTGAAAAACTGGAAGATCCTTTCTGATTAGGTAAATAAAGTATCCATCGTACCTTATTGGAGCTTATTGGATCTGGACATGTAACCTTCGGTAAAACCAAACTCTGAGAATGTGGTGCTTCAGACTCTGCAGCATCACACCAGCTTTTTGTCTGGTCTTTTGCATTTATCTTCGCTTTCCGTTTTAACAGATTCAATTCCCTGGCACTTGGTCTTTTTGATAGAAAAGTAGGAACAATATTTGCAACAAGTTGTTGGATTTGGTTCCCATGCTAGAATATATAAGATCTATGACCGACCCCATTTTCATGATAACTAAATTTGTTTACAAGAAGCTAAGATCTTCGTCTTTGATCACATCATTGACATCCATAAACTGCTCACATACATGCTTTCATTATTTAAGGTAATCAACATAACTAGGTGAAAACAATTCATACCCATTAGATGGTTACAATAAAAAAGTATCTAACAGTAGCTAAAACTGATGCATAATGAAGAAAAAAAACATTCAAGTATTCAACCTATCCTCTTAACAAACAGTATAACATATGATCAACTTGTGGATGATTCGCCAAAATAGTAATTGTTATCCATACCTTAATATCAACTTGTGGATGATTAACCCTTCCTTGCGGCAAAACAAGAAACAATTTTTTTATCAAAATTCTCACCAACGGAAATCACTACAATTCTGGGCTTTATTTGAATTGGAGAAGAAAATCAAACTTTTAGAAATCGGGGTAAGAGATAGAGAAAAAAACAAATACCTAATCGATAACCAAAATTGGGGAGAGATGAAACAAAATCACTACTTGAAACCCTAGCTAGTTGAAAAGAGGGTGTCGATAGAAGTTTTAGTGCTAGACAGTTTTTCCCCCTTTTTCTTTTTTCTGGTTTTTTATTTTCTTAGGGAGTGGGGTTTTGCTAGATTGCTTTACCCATGGTAGGTTTATTTTTTGGCAAAACATTAGCCACATTTTATGTATAAACGGTGGGGTAAATGAATGTAATAAAACAAATTAGGAATTTTATGTTGTACCGTGGTATATTGCATATTATATGCCACTGTTTTACGAGACCAGTGGGATTTGCTTGTACCGAAATTAGAAAAGCCATCTTTACCGTGGGAATTGATTATTAGCCACCGTTATTGGGAAAACAGTGGTATATGTCGTTTAACCTACCGTGGCTAATATGCATTTCTGTAGTAGTGCTACCTATCTCTTTTTTTTTTATTGATCATTGTTAGATCTTTCTCTTGATTGCTGAAAGAACATTTTGAGAAAAATCTTTTTGTTTTTCAAAAACTTCAACGTTGTTATGGTATTTTGTTTTCTAGGTTAATGTATAGAATATAACAGAACTTAAAGTGATAAAGAATCCTTCTTTTTTATTTGTATGTGGAGGAATAGAGCCAATCCCTTGTACACTCCCGTATGAAAAGTGAACCTACAATATGAATCAAGGTTTGATTTTTGGTGTAGATGATTTCCCCACCATGTAGATCATCACACTACTAAAAAAGGGCTTTTTATGATAGCTTTTAGCTGTCATGAAATATATATCATGACACTTTCTGATGGAAAAACTAGCCGTCATTACTGGGGGTGTCATAAAAAGTCAGCCAAAATCGTCATTAAAATTATGACGGTTCTTAAAAAGACGTCTTAAAAGTTCCTCCCATTATGACATATATTAGTCTTTAAAACATCATAGTAGGTAAATTTTATTATGGAACCTCATATGTAACCATCATAAATTATAGTTAGAACCGTCAAGAAATTCACAATATTTTCTAACATTTTACGTGAGAACCGTCAAAAAATGCCCATTGACTACTGTGGAACCGTCATTTTATGGAAGAAAAATACGTCAACAAATAGTTTGTACTATGACCGTTCTTCTAAAACCGTCATCTAAGTTTTTTTTTTTTTTTTTTTTTTTTTAAATTATATTATTATTATATTTTTCCTTCCTAAAAATACTGCATAATAACCTGTAATTCAATTCCTAACCTGTAAACTTATTTCACCAATAAAACAATTATAAAATTCTCAAAAATAAAACTATAACATCCACAGTAATTTCAACCGCACCCCATATATTTTCAAACCATTCGAAAATACTTATTCCTTACATCAATTTATTCAACAAGAAAAAATATCTAGTTATTATCCTTTATCCAACATCATTGAAAAATGCTATAGCATATTTAACAAAACTAAAAATCATTCTAATCAACTCCATCATCACCAAATTAAGTATTATCCATCGATCCATCAAATGTTGTCAAACCTAAGAAACAAAGTAAACAAACATTATTAGTAAATTTGCTACCAAAAGCTCAAGCCACTGACCAAAAACAGACTATTTTATATATGGCATGAGAGGAACAATGCGATGGACCTAATTCTCACAATGGAAGGAAAAATAAATAAAATATCTAGAATGGAAATGTATTATGGTTCAAGATATACACTACTATATTTATATATATAGTACATAAATAAATGAAAATACCTACAATGCAAATGGACTGTAGTTCAAGATATACACTACTACATTTATATATAGTATATGGTTATTAAGAGAGCTGAAAACAAAAAAAGACCCACAAATGCAAGGGTCATAGCACAAATCTTGACTAAAGCCATCCCATACCTCAAAACAAACAAAAGAAAAACAAAATACTATTTTCGCAATAAATACATACACATACCTTTGGCTTGGCATATACACCTTACAAACAAGCATTCTTGCTTTCTATAAAGCATATTGCTTACTTATGAAGCAACCAATAAATAACACAAAATAGAACTGCCACTAGGCATCATTTTAGTTGAACACCGGGGAGAAAAAATAGAGATATATGTGAAATAAGGGAAATTTACAAATGGTGCATATTGATACCTTGTGAGTAAACGCCCTGACATGAATTATAGGTTATTGCGAGTCCTTTAGTGCTGGAAGAATTAGCTTACCAATTGCAAAAACAATTTATCAAACAGCAGAATACACACCTAGTAGTCTAACCAAAAATTGGTACTAGCTAGGCACAAAGTAATTATGAGAAGCCATAAGAGAATGAGACCAAAGGTTTAACAATAAGTCAAAAATAACTATGCATGTCATAACAAAAGTAATGGTCGGCTAGAAAGTTTATTTTAACATAACTTTATAGTCGTAAAAGATAAAAGCAACAGATTATTAGCCAACCAAAACCAGCACATGGAACGCAAACTTTCATATGCACAAAATCCAACAATAGGAGATCAAGATCCCTTGATACATATAGGTATGGCATTCAAATTTTCAGGAAGACTGGAAAATAACTATCACCTATTTTTTCTTAATATTGAAAATAGATTCATAGTTTTATTTTTATTTTTATTAGTGAAGTATAAGACACATGGAACAATGTGAAAAATATTTAAATATGGGATAACTTAAACAATACTAGTGTGGAAAGGGAATGAGGAAGTAGTGCATACATATATAAAATCTTGTGGGACTGCTAGTCGATTCAGAACCAGAGTTGAATCCTACGTTACCCTTACTGCGTAGTCCATAATACAACCAAGATGAATACCTAATAATACATACAGAAAACAAATACGAAGTTTAGAAGTCATTAGAAAGGTTTGAAGTATGTACAATACAACAAATGATTAGGGTCACTGGCAACCTAACCTAGAAATAAAGAAGCTGCAAAGATAAACGAAGGAATTTGTCAGAGCAAGAAAAAACCAACATATTTTTTACTACTAAAAGAAGCATATATAAAGTGCATGTATAACTAAAACGAGATGATACTTATTTAATTCAGCTCAGCTTACGCTAGCTCACAAAATTTTGAATAAGACTTCTACAATGATATGATTGTAACATGTATAAACAACTCAATGGTTCGACTACATTTCATTGCTCAATGCTTACAAAGTTATAGCAATATAAAACGAGTGTACTAGCAGATATTGTATTAGCTCTAAATCGATTTGTGGTTCCTTCCATCTTCAAAAGCAAGAACCTACATTAAGCAAAAACCATTGTACAAGTGCCCTGGACTTGTCAAGAAAAGAAACCACAAGTAAAAGACAAGTGGGGCAGTGAGAACAAATAACTAACTCGAGTATCACTCTAATAATGAGGCTTTAACTGAACTCATTCCACCACCGAATCTACTTATAAACAATTGAATCAAGATCTATCCCAATAACACAACCATTTAGTCGATAGGGGAGAGCATACATACCCTGGGATGATCATGTTCCTTTCAGAAGCAATATATGTGAGCAAGATTGGTGCACCACTGAACAAAAGAAGTCCTTTAAATATAGACTAGCATTAGTATGATCTACATTTACAATAAATAATTACATATAGACTTGTCATGGGCTCATGGTGGATTGCAAGTGCTGTTTGGACAAGTCAAGTATTGCGGGTGGCCTTGAATTGTAGGGACATGGTTTGGTTAAGCTTGATATTGACCGCTAAAATTTGAGCGGTGGTCCGACATGGGCTGGAATAGGCCTGTGGGGTGGTGTTGAACATAGCCTGAAAGTGCCTGAAATTGGCATAGAATGGTCTGATTGAGCTTGATACTACCCTGTTATGGATTGATAAGGGTTAGACATGGCCTGAAATTGGCCTGTGAGATGTTGAACACAGCCTAAAATTGGCTTGAAAGTACCTAAAATTAGCCTGTGGGGTGGAACACCAAACCTCAATTTACAAAATCTAGTTAAAATTCACTCTAGACCACTGTGACTACGAGGTTGGTGATATTTAGACTTCAGGTGGACTGTGACATTAGTAATTTAGTCTATTACCCGTGCTAGTATAGCTCAAAACTTACAATTTTTTCTGCCACCTTGTATCATCGTTAAAGTATTCGCCATTCTTGTTCTGTTGAACTAAAAGACACAGGCCACCTCTATCTTCCTCATCAAATGATTCTCTTAACTCTTCTTGCTATAATGAGATATACAAAAAAAAAAGAAAAAAAAAAGTTATGAAGTATTTGTTATGGTTTACTATGTACACTAAGATTTAAAATAGTTGTACAAGTCCTTACCATCTTATCCGTCAAACCAGCATATCCAAGCCTACTAACTCGACAATTATACTTACCCTTTGCCCTTCTTGCAGATTATAATTTACTCTTCTCCTAATGGTTAGAAAAAAAGTTATTAATTTCTTTAAGAAAATAAAAATAAAAATAATCGCTTCAAGATTATTAGTTATGTTAGTGACAGCTAATATGAGAATAATCAAAATTACAAAGCTTTGTGATTTGTGGGAGCATAATGTTTGCAACTTAAGCAATGTGCAGACCATGACCTTGACAACTAAACTAAATTTAAATGTTAAGAGATCAATAAATACACCACACAATAATCATAGATAAAATCAACATAAATACCTATCAAGCTTCTGTCCAATCTATTACTTCACACTAGAAAGTCAAAATCACTCAAAGTAATACAAGCTTCTGTCCAATCAGTTTTTACAATGATCTATGAATCTCACTTGGAAAGTATGTAGGTGGAAAATCTCAACTAAGTTCTTCCTGACAAGTAAACTATAATAATTGGGAAACTGATACAAGAGTATAAGTTAGGTCAAAGAAAAAGGAAGTGTTGTGAGTGTCTGAGGGAGACCCTCACATTTGGAAAATAACAAGAAAGAAACTTCAGTTACATGAGTGGGAAATAAAAATCAGACAACAACAGTCCCTTGTGAGAACAAAACAAAGTGCATGTCAGTAAAAAATTTAGAGATTTTAGTGACAGGACTATCTAGCGAGATTTAACTCTTACTATGAACAACAAAATATCACCAACTCACACTTTGCAATATAATTTTTTTCGCACAATAGGTCAACAATCTATGAATCTAACTCACACGCGGGGAATTCAAGTGAGGGGCCATTGAATTTTTAGTACAATAACATAAAACCCATGTATTTTCAGTACAAGAATCCGAGTGAAAATAAGCGGGATTTTTTTACCTCTTTCGCGGGGTAACCAATCTCCAATCCCATAATAAACTGTTCGGGTTGACGAGTTGAAGATCATTCTTTCTACATTCAAAGCCAATGTTTCCACCTTGTTTTGTGGCACTGAAGATATAAATTCACACAGCAAGAATCACTTCTGCTCGAGAAAAATTTGCTTAAACAAGTAAACTACAAAAAAAAAAAAAAAAAAAAGTCCATACAGAAATGAACTAATATCACAAACTCTTTACTCCACAAGGCATTAATCAAAAGTTATGTATTCACATTGATAGTTGAAATTGAGTTTTTCTAAATGTTAACGAAATTATATCTCAGCAAAACCCCGACTGGCTGAAGATGAAAACTAGCTTACAAACCCAAACCCAGAAAACCACAATTGGTTTAAGAACATATCGCAATACCAAAATGAAGAACAGCCATAACAGTAAATGAAGCCCACATTCACAACAAAACTAAGTTATCTAATTCCATTTTATGAAACCCTATTAAACTACAAACCCATTTTTTGTAACCCCCATTAGAACTACGTTATCAGATACAGTAAACTAAACTGGGAAAGTAAGAGCATACCTTCTCAAAGCTTCAATGATGGACAGAGCACTTAAAATGGAGAGAGTAAAAATGGAGTTGCTTCCCTCTCACTTTGCCAAATCGAGCCGGGAAATCTTTTATCCATATCGATTTCTATTTTCTCCAGTATTAGTTAGGGTTTTAGATATATTTTGGTTTTTCAATTTTGATCGAGAGTTTTGGTTTTTTAAGAATTGGATATCATTATCTTGGCTAAAAAAGGAAAATGCTATCTTGAAGTTCTTGCCCGAGACTTAACCCTGTTCAATATGGTTCACTACTTCACTCTACCAGTCACAATGGGTGTTCTTTTTAGAGTTTTTTTTTTTAATTTTTTATTGTTACTAATTAAACCATTAACCGGTCTTGCTAATGAATAAAGTTAGACAAATTTTGACTTGACGCTGGTAAAATAGAACTCATAAACTAGACATCAAACTTGACACTTCCGTAAAAAGAGTCAAGAAACTTACGACGGCTTCGCCTATAACCGTCTAATATTGACATCAAAGCGTCATAAACTAAATGGTAGGTATACAATTGCTAGACACAACCTTGACACTTAAATAAAAAAAGGGTCAAGAAATTTATGATGGTATTCTATAACCGTCAGCATTTGACATCAAAGCGTCATAAAGTTAATTTTGATATACATATAATGATAGCTTATACGAAAGCCGTCAAGGTAAAAAAAAAATAGCCGTCATAAAAGTCCTTTTTTTAGTAGTGTCACCATCACAAAATATCTACTCAATTTCAATTTTACCTTTTTGTCTTTTAGTTGTTGCTATTTGATCAAGTCCTAACCAATTGGATCTGACAAATCAAAGGCTATTGAGGGGTGTTTATTTGGGATAGCTGAATATCCTTTCCCACATGAACATTTAATTTACAACAAATGTTTAGAAGTAATTCCAGGGAGGTAGACAATAAACTTCAATTATACTTGTTATGTGTAACATGTATTTTAATATTATTGATGTAAACTTAATGTAAGTAACAAGGAAATCTTCATCTAGCTTACATTGTTCAAGTGAGAATCTAAAATTCATTGGCAAGGTAACATTTAAAATGAAATATCCTTATTTATAAAGGGAAGACAACAAATCAATATCCAAAAATGATAAAGTTATTTTAGTTCATATTATAACAATACTTTTTGGAAATCTAACTCCGAGTCGCTTTTTTCCCAATTATATTTTGAATCAGTAACTAACCGACGGGTAACTTTGACTAGAAGTGTTGGAGGTTTGATACTGTATTAATCAAAGTACTAATAGCTTTCATACATATAACTTGCAATTACAGGAAAGTTTGAAGCAACCTCACAATAGATGTTTCAAGGGTGATGGAATTGACAGCTCAAGCGAGGAAGAGGTGACAACGGGTGTTCTTTTTTAGTTTTTTTTTTTAATTTTTTATTGTTACTAATTAAACCATTAACCGGTCTTGCTAATGAATAAAGTTAGACAAATTTTGACTTGACGCTGGTAAAATAGAACTCATAAACTAGACATCAAACTTGACACTTCCGTAAAAAGAGTCAAGAAACTTACGACGGCTCGCCTATAACCGTCAATATTGACATCAAGCGTCATAAACTAAATGGTAGGTATACAATTGCTAGACACAACCTTGACACTTAAATAAAAAAGGGTCAAGAAATTTATGATGGGTATTCTATAACCGTCAACATTTGACATCAAGCGTCATAAAGTTAATTTTGATATACATATAATGATAGCTTATACGAAAGCCGTCAAGGTAAAAAAAAAAAATAACCGTCATAAAAAGTCCTTTTTTTTTTAGTAGTGTCACCATCACAAAATATCTACTCAATTTCAATTTTACCCTTTTTGTCTTTTAGTTGTTGCTATTTGATCAAGTCCTAACCCTTTGGATACTGACAAATCAAAGGCTATTGAGGGGTGTTTATTTGGGATAGCTGAATATCCTTTCCCACATGAACATTTAATTTACAACAAATGTTTAGAAGTAATTCCGTCAGGAGGTAGACAATAAACTTCAATTATACTTGTTATGTGTAACATGTATTTTAATATTATTGATGTAAACTTAATGTAAGTAACAAGGAAATCTTCATCTAGCTTACATTGTTCAAGTGAGAATCTAAAATTCATTGGCAAGGTAACATTTAAAATGAAATATCCTTATTTATAAAGGGAAGACAACAAATCAATATCCAAAAATGATAAAGTTATTTTAGTTCATATTATAACAATACTTTTTTGGAAATCTAACTCCTGAGTCGTTTTTTCCCAATTATATTTTGAATCTGTAACTAACCGACAGGTAACTTTGACTAGAAGTGTTGGAGGTTTGATACTGTATTAATCAAAGTACTAATAGCTTTCATACATATAACTTGCAATTACAGGAAAGTTTGAAGCAACCTCACAATAGATGTTTCAAGGGTGATGGAATTGACAGCTCAAGCGAGGAAGAGGTGACAACGGGTGTTCTTTTTAGAGTTTTTTTTTTTATTATTATTATTGTTACTAATTAAACCATTAACCGGTCTTGCTAATGAATAAAGTTAGACAAATTTTGACTTGATGCTTGTAAAATAGAACTCATAAACTAGACATCAAACTTGACACTTCCGTAAAAAGAGTCAAGAAACTTACGACGGCTCGCCTATAACCGTCAATATTGACATCAAGCGTCATAAACTAAATGGTAGGTATACAATTGCTAGACACAACCTTGACACTTAAATAAAAAAAGGGTCAAGAAATTTATGATGGTATTCTATAACCGTCAGCATTTGACATCAAGCGTCATAAAGTTAATTTTGATATACATATAATGATAGCTTATACGAAAGCCGTCAAGGTAAAAAAAAAAATAGTCGTCATAAAAAGTCCTTTTTTTAGTAGTGTCACCATCACAAAATATCTACTCAATTTCAATTTTACCCTTTTTGTCTTTTAGTTGTTGCTATTTGATCAAGTCCTAACCACTGGATACAGCAAATCAAAGGCTATTGAGGGGTGTTTATTTGGGATAGCTGAATATCCTTTCCCACATGAACATTTAATTTACAACAAATGTTTAGAAGTAATTCCGTCAGGAGGTAGACAATAAACTTCAATTATACTTGTTATGTGTAACATGTATTTTAATATTATTGATGTAAACTTAATGTAAGTAACAAGGAAATCTTCATCTAGCTTACATTGTTCAAGTGAGAATCTAAAATTCATTGGCAAGGTAACATTTAAAATGAAATATCCTTATTTATAAAGGGAAGACAACAAATCAATATCCAAAAATGATAAAGTTATTTTAGTTCATATTATAACAATACTTTTTGGAAATCTAACTCCCCGAGTCGTTTTTTTTCCCAATTATATTTTGAATCAGTAACTAATCGACGGGTAACTTTGACTAGAAGTGTTGGAGGTTTGATAATTGTATTAATCAAAGTACTAATAGCTTTCATACATATAACTTGCAATTACAGGAAAGTTTGAAGCAACCTCACAATAGATGTTTCAAGGGTGATGGAATTGACAGCTCAAGCGAGGAAGAGGTGACAACGGGTGTTCTTTTTAGAGTTTTTTTTTTTTTTTATTATTATTGTTACTAATTAAACCATTAACCGGTCTTGCTAATGAATAAAGTTAGACAAATTTTGACTTGATGCTTGTAAAATAGAACTCATAAACTAGACATCAAACTTGACACTTCCGTAAAAAGAGTCAAGAAACTTACGACGGCTCGCCTATAACCGTCAATATTGACATCAAGCGTCATAAACTAAATGGTAGGTATACAATTGCTAGACACAACCTTGACACTTAAATAAAAAAGGGTCAAGAAATTTATGATGGTATTCTATAACCGTCAGCATTTGACATCAAGCGTCATAAAGTTAATTTTGATATACATATAATGATAGCTTATAATAAAGCCGTCAAGGTAAAAAAAAAAAATAGTCGTCATAAAAAGTCCTTTTTTTAGTAGTGTCACCATCACAAAATATCTACTCAATTTCAATTTTACCCTTTTTGTCTTTTAGTTGTTGCTATTTGATCAAGTCCTAACCACTGGATACAGCAAATCAAAGGCTATTGAGGGGTGTTTATTTGGGATAGCTGAATATCCTTTCCCACATGAACATTTAATTTACAACAAATGTTTAGAAGTAATTCCGTCAGGGAGGTAGACAATAAACTTCAATTATACTTGTTATGTGTAACATGTATTTTAATATTATTGATGTAAACTTAATGTAAGTAACAAGGAAATCTTCATCTAGCTTACATTGTTCAAGTGAGAATCTAAAATTCATTGGCAAGGTAACATTTAAAATGAAATATCCTTATTTATAAAGGGAAGACAACAAATCAATATCCAAAAATGATAAAGTTATTTTAGTTCATATTATAACAATACTTTTTTGGAAATCTAACTCCCCGAAGTCGTTTTTTTCCCAATTATATTTTGAAATGTAACTAACCGACAGGTAACTTTGACTAGAAGTGTTGGAGGTTTGATACTGTATTAATCAAAGTACTAATAGCTTTCATACATATAACTTGCAATTACAGGAAAGTTTGAAGCAACCTCACAATAGATGTTTCAAGGGTGATGGAATTGACAGCTCAAGCGAGGAAGAGGTGACAACGGGTGTTCTTTTTAGTTTTTTTTTTTTATTATTATTATTGTTACTAATTAAACCATTAACCGGTCTTGCTAATGAATAAAGTTAGACAAATTTTGACTTGATGCTTGTAAAATAGAACTCATAAACTAGACATCAAACTTGACACTTCCGTAAAAAGAGTCAAGAAACTTACGACGGCTCGCCTATAACCGTCAATATTGACATCAAAGCGTCATAAACTAAATGGTAGGTATACAATTGCTAGACACAACCTTGACACTTAAATAAAAAAAGGGTCAAGAAATTTATGATGGTATTCTATAACCGTCAGCATTTGACATCAAGCGTCATAAAGTTAATTTTGATATACATATAATGATAGCTTATACGAAAGCCGTCAAGGTAAAAAAAAAAATAGTCGTCATAAAAAGTCCTTTTTTTAGTAGTGTCACCATCACAAAATATCTACTCAATTTCAATTTTACCCTTTTTGTCTTTTAGTTGTTGCTATTTGATCAAGTCCTAACCACTGGATACAGCAAATCAAAGGCTATTGAGGGGTGTTTATTTGGGATAGCTGAATATCCTTTCCCACATGAACATTTAATTTACAACAAATGTTTAGAAGTAATTCCGTCAGGAGGTAGACAATAAACTTCAATTATACTTGTTATGTGTAACATGTATTTTAATATTATTGATGTAAACTTAATGTAAGTAACAAGGAAATCTTCATCTAGCTTACATTGTTCAAGTGAGAATCTAAAATTCATTGGCAAGGTAACATTTAAAATGAAATATCCTTATTTATAAAGGGAAGACAACAAATCAATATCCAAAAATGATAAAGTTATTTTAGTTCATATTATAACAATACTTTTTTGGAAATCTAACTCCTGAGTCGTTTTTTCCCAATTATATTTTGAATCTGTAACTAACCGACAGGTAACTTTGACTAGAAGTGTTGGAGGTTTGATCTTTGTATTAATCAAAGTACTAATAGCTTTCATACATATAACTTGCAATTACAGGAAAGTTTGAAGCAACCTCACAATAGATGTTTCAAGGGTGATGGAATTGACAGCTCAAGCGAGGAAGAGGTGACAACGGGTGTTCTTTTTAGAGTTTTTTTTTTTTATTATTATTGTTACTAATTAAACCATTAACCGGTCTTGCTAATGAATAAAGTTAGACAAATTTTGACTTGATGCTTGTAAAATAGAACTCATAAACTAGACATCAAACTTGACACTTCCGTAAAAAGAGTCAAGAAACTTACGACGGCTCGCCTATAACCGTCAATATTGACATCAAGCGTCATAAACTAAATGGTAGGTATACAATTGCTAGACACAACCTTGACACTTAAATAAAAAGGGTCAAGAAATTTATGATGGTATTCTATAACCGTCAGCATTTGACATCAAGCGTCATAAAGTTAATTTTGATATACATATAATGATAGCTTATCTGAAAGCCGTCAAGGTAAAAAAAAAAAATAGTCGTCATAAAAAGTCCTTTTTTTAGTAGTGTCACCATCACAAAATATCTACTCAATTTCAATTTTACCCTTTTTGTCTTTTAGTTGTTGCTATTTGATCAAGTCCTAACCACTTTGGATCTGACAAATCAAAGGCTATTGAGGGGTGTTTATTTGGGATAGCTGAATATCCTTTTTCCCACATGAACATTTAATTTACAACAAATGTTTAGAAGTAATTCCGTCGAGGAGGTAGACAATAAACTTCAATTATACTTGTTATGTGTAACATGTATTTTAATATTATTGATGTAAACTTAATGTAAGTAACAAGGAAATCTTCATCTAGCTTACATTGTTCAAGTGAGAATCTAAAATTCATTGGCAAGGTAACATTTAAAATGAAATATCCTTATTTATAAAGGGAAGACAACAAATCAATATCCAAAAATGATAAAGTTATTTTAGTTCATATTATAACAATACTTTTTTGGAAATCTAACTCCTGAGTCGTTTTTTCCCAATTATATTTTGAATCTGTAACTAACCGACAGGTAACTTTGACTAGAAGTGTTGGAGGTTTGATACTGTATTAATCAAAGTACTAATAGCTTTCATACATATAACTTGCAATTACAGGAAAGTTTGAAGCAACCTCACAATAGATGTTTCAAGGGTGATGGAATTGACAGCTCAAGCGAGGAAGAGGTGACAACGGGTGTTCTTTTTAGAGTTTTTTTTTTATTATTATTATTGTTACTAATTAAACCATTAACCGGTCTTGCTAATGAATAAAGTTAGACAAATTTTGACTTGATGCTTGTAAAATAGAACTCATAAACTAGACATCAAACTTGACACTTCCGTAAAAAGAGTCAAGAAACTTACGACGGCTCGCCTATAACCGTCAATATTGACATCAAGCGTCATAAACTAAATGGTAGGTATACAATTGCTAGACACAACCTTGACACTTAAATAAAAAAGGGTCAAGAAATTTATGATGGTATTCTATAACCGTCAGCATTTGACATCAAGCGTCATAAAGTTAATTTTGATATACATATAATGATAGCTTATACGAAAGCCGTCAAGGTAAAAAAAAAAAAATAGTCGATCATAAAAAGTCCTTTTTTTAGTAGTGTCACCATCACAAAATATCTACTCAATTTCAATTTTACCTTTTTGTCTTTTAGTTGTTGCTATTTGATCAAGTCCTAACCCTTTGGATACTGACAAATCAAAGGCTATTGAGGGGTGTTTATTTGGGATAGCTGAATATCCTTTCCCACATGAACATTTAATTTACAACAAATGTTTAGAAGTAATTCCGTCAGGAGGTAGACAATAAACTTCAATTATACTTGTTATGTGTAACATGTATTTTAATATTATTGATGTAAACTTAATGTAAGTAACAAGGAAATCTTCATCTAGCTTACATTGTTCAAGTGAGAATCTAAAATTCATTGGCAAGGTAACATTTAAAATGAAATATCCTTATTTATAAAGGGAAGACAACAAATCAATATCCAAAAATGATAAAGTTATTTTAGTTCATATTATAACAATACTTTTTTGGAAATCTAACTCCTGAGTCGTTTTTTCCCAATTATATTTTGAATCTGTAACTAACCGACAGGTAACTTTGACTAGAAGTGTTGGAGGTTTGATACTGTATTAATCAAAGTACTAATAGCTTTCATACATATAACTTGCAATTACAGGAAAGTTTGAAGCAACCTCACAATAGATGTTTCAAGGGTGATGGAATTGACAGCTCAAGCGAGGAAGAGGTGACAACGGGTGTTCTTTTTAGAGTTTTTTTTTTTTTTTTATTATTATTGTTACTAATTAAACCATTAACCGGTCTTGCTAATGAATAAAGTTAGACAAATTTTGACTTGATGCTTGTAAAATAGAACTCATAAACTAGACATCAAACTTGACACTTCCGTAAAAAGAGTCAAGAAACTTTACGACGGGCTCGCCTATAAACCGTCAATATTGACATCAAGCGTCATAAACTAAATGGTAGGTATACAATTGCTAGACACAACCTTGACACTTAAATAAAAAAGGGTCAAGAAATTTATGATGGTATTCTATAACCGTCAGCATTTGACATCAAGCGTCATAAAGTTAATTTTGATATACATATAATGATAGCTTATATCTGAAAGCCGTCAAGGTAAAAAAAAAAAAATAGTCGTCATAAAAAGTCCTTTTTTTAGTAGTGTCACCATCACAAAATATCTACTCAATTTCAATTTTACCCTTTTTGTCTTTTAGTTGTTGCTATTTGATCAAGTCCTAACCACTGGATACAGCAAATCAAAGGCTATTGAGGGGTGTTTATTTGGGATAGCTGAATATCCTTTCCCACATGAACATTTAATTTACAACAAATGTTTAGAAGTAATTCCGTCAGGAGGTAGACAATAAACTTCAATTATACTTGTTATGTGTAACATGTATTTTAATATTATTGATGTAAACTTAATGTAAGTAACAAGGAAATCTTCATCTAGCTTACATTGTTCAAGTGAGAATCTAAAATTCATTGGCAAGGTAACATTTAAAATGAAATATCCTTATTTATAAAGGGAAGACAACAAATCAATATCCAAAAATGATAAAGTTATTTTAGTTCATATTATAACAATACTTTTTTGGAAATCTAACTCCTGAGTCGTTTTTTCTCAATTATATTTTGAATCTGTAACTAACCGACAGGTAACTTTGACTAGAAGTGTTGGAGGTTTGATACTGTATTAATCAAAGTACTAATAGCTTTCATACATATAACTTGCAATTACAGGAAAGTTTGAAGCAACCTCACAATAGATGTTTCAAGGGTGATGGAATTGACAGCTCAAGCGAGGAAGAGGTGACAACGGGTGTTCTTTTTAGAGTTTTTTTTTTTTTTTATTATTATTGTTACTAATTAAACCATTAACCGGTCTTGCTAATGAATAAAGTTAGACAAATTTTGACTTGATGCTTGTAAAATAGAACTCATAAACTAGACATCAAACTTGACACTTCGTAAAAAAGAGTCAAGAAACTTACGACGGCTCGCCTATAACCGTCAATATTGACATCAAGCGTCATAAACTAAATGGTAGGTATACAATTGCTAGACACAACCTTGACACTTAAATAAAAAAGGGTCAAGAAATTTATGATGGTATTCTATAACCGTCAGCATTTGACATCAAGCGTCATAAAGTTAATTTTGATATACATATAATGATAGCTTATCGAAAAGCCGTCAAGGTAAAAAAAAAAAAATAGTCAGTCATAAAAAGTCCTTTTTTTTAGTAGTGTCACCATCACAAAATATCTACTCAATTTCAATTTTACCCTTTTTGTCTTTTTTAGTTGTTGCTATTTGATCAAGTCCTAACCCTTTGGATACTGACAAATCAAAGGCTATTGAGGGGTGTTTATTTGGGATAGCTGAATATCCTTTCCCACATGAACATTTAATTTACAACAAATGTTTAGAAGTAATTCCGTCGAGAGGTAGACAATAAACTTCAATTATACTTGTTATGTGTAACATGTATTTTAATATTATTGATGTAAACTTAATGTAAGTAACAAGGAAATCTTCATCTAGCTTACATTGTTCAAGTGAGAATCTAAAATTCATTGGCAAGGTAACATTTAAAATGAAATATCCTTATTTATAAAGGGAAGACAACAAATCAATATCCAAAAATGATAAAGTTATTTTAGTTCATATTATAACAATACTTTTTGGAAATCTAACTCTGAAGTCGCTTTTTTCCCAATTATATTTTGAATCAGAACTAACCGACAGGTAACTTTGACTAGAAGTGTTGGAGGTTTGATCTTTGTATTAATCAAAGTACTAATAGCTTTCATACATATAACTTGCAATTACAGGAAAGTTTGAAGCAACCTCACAATAGATGTTTCAAGGGTGATGGAATTGACAGCTCAAGCGAGGGAAGAGGTGACAACGGGTGTTCTTTTTAGAGTTTTTTTTTTTTTTTTTATTATTATTGTTACTAATTAAACCATTAACCGGTCTTGCTAATGAATAAAGTTAGACAAATTTTGACTTGATGCTTGTAAAATAGAACTCATAAACTAGACATCAAACTTGACACTTCCGTAAAAAGAGTCAAGAAACTTACGACGGCTCGCCTATAACCGTCAATATTGACATCAAAGCGTCATAAACTAAATGGTAGGTATACAATTGCTAGACACAACCTTGACACTTAAATAAAAAGGGTCAAGAAATTTATGATGGTATTCTATAACCGTCAAGCATTTGACATCAAGCGTCATAAAGTTAATTTTGATATACATATAATGATAGCTTATAACGAAAAGCCGTCAAGTAAAAAAAAAAAAATAGTCAGTCATAAAAAGTCCTTTTTTTAGTAGTGTCACCATCACAAAATATCTACTCAATTTCAATTTTACCCTTTTTGTCTTTTAGTTGTTGCTATTTGATCAAGTCCTAACCCATCGGATACTGACAAATCAAAGGCTATTGAGGGGTGTTTATTTGGGATAGCTGAATATCCTTTCCCACATGAACATTTAATTTACAACAAATGTTTAGAAGTAATTCCGTCGGGGGAGGTAGACAATAAACTTCAATTATACTTGTTATGTGTAACATGTATTTTAATATTATTGATGTAAACTTAATGTAAGTAACAAGGAAATCTTCATCTAGCTTACATTGTTCAAGTGAGAATCTAAAATTCATTGGCAAGGTAACATTTAAAATGAAATATCCTTATTTATAAAGGGAAGACAACAAATCAATATCCAAAAATGATAAAGTTATTTTAGTTCATATTATAACAATACTTTTTTGGAAATCTAACTCCTGAGTCGTTTTTTCCCAATTATATTTTGAATCTGTAACTAACCGACAGGTAACTTTGACTAGAAGTGTTGGAGGTTTGATACTGTATTAATCAAAGTACTAATAGCTTTCATACATATAACTTGCAATTACAGGAAAGTTTGAAGCAACCTCACAATAGATGTTTCAAGGGTGATGGAATTGACAGCTCAAGCGAGGAAGAGGTGACAACCAACCCCATAACATTACTTTTTTTTAGAAATTTAACTCCTAAGTCGTTTTTTCCCAATTATATTTTGAATATGTAACTAGCCGACGGGTAACTTTGACTATAAGTGTTGGAGGTTTGATACTGTATTAATCGAAGTACTAATAACTTTCATACATATAACTTGCATTTACATAAAAGTTTGAAGCAACCCCACAGTAAATTCTTCGAGGGTGATATAGATGGAACTGACAGCTCAAACGAGACAATCCTGACACGTTTCCAAAGTGCGGAAGAACGTAAAGGGAATTCATAACTTTCAATGTTATAATTAAAAAAAAGTTAAATATAACGTAAAGTGAATTCATAACTTTCATTGTTAAAGTTAAAAGAGTTAAATGTATTTTTACAACTTATAACTTGTTTTTGTACACTACGATGGTAGTCTTTTTTGCGCAATAAAAATTTACGTTATACCTGCTTAAAATTTAAAAATTAATATCATTTGAAGTGGTTAAATTATGATTGTATTAATAAATTGATTTGTTGTTTTATTAATTGTGGCCTATAAAATCATTGTTTGGAGCGTTTTAGTTTGTAGCTTCTAAGAGTGCCCGGGTGAAGTAAATTTATGGCCCCGACATTGCTCTTATATATGAAATAGGGTGAACCACAGTACAAAATATCACAATATCTATTGAAATTAAAAAAAAAATGATAATATCAATGATATGTAAAAGATATCCTGAATCTCACAATTATTTTGTGGGTATTATATATAGACCCACCCTATATCAGGCCACGTGTGGTGCCATGCCAATTTTGATGATGGTTTCTAAAACGTCAACAACTGGAACCTAAGTCCTAAAGTAGAACATATCGGGTAAAACTGGCTGGCAATGGTCCAATCGTTGGATTTTGATTAAATCCTACATTTAAACCCTCTTACATGAGACTTCCTAAATATTTGCTATCCGCTTGAAAATCTCCATTATTTTCTCCACATTACTAGCAACAAGCAACGACATACTATAAGGAAATATTTTTCATACTGTAATTATGAGTAAGAGATTTGATATTCGTTGGGGAAAGAATAAGTCAACATAGAAAGTGTCGAAAGTTGGGGATAGACCGCACATTCCAACTCTCTTAGCAAACGGTCGTAATTTAAATGAAGAGAGCAAAAATTTATTTCCATTTATTTGACAAAGTGAAATGATCGAGAAGGTTCTTAATATTCTAAGAAGTAAAAGTAATAATAATGTTTTGTTGGTTGGAGAGTCGGGTGTGGGGAAAACAACCCTTGTGGAAGGAGTTGATAAGAGAATTTCTAGAGGGTTTGTTCCACCAAATCTTATTAACAAACAAGTTGTTGAGGTAAAAGTAAATAGTTTGGTTGCAAGAACTAAATACAGAGGAACAATGGAAATTGAAATTCAAGTGGAATTATCGTGGATATATCATAAAGCATCACAATATTATCACAATAAATTGATATTTTATGAATTTCGTGATATATCCTCACTTTTATTCTTCACAAGTGCTTCTCCTTACCAATTTATTTTCAATTTCACTTCGATTCAGTAACACACCTCAATTCTAACAACCAAATAACAAATGTTCAAAGTGTTTTTGTGGTATCAATCAACTTTTTCACAATAGTTAAAAGGGATGATTAAATAAGAGAAAGTATATGATTAATGATATCTAAGGTAGAAGATAGAAGAAGAGATTAAGGGTTGCATTCACAAATTCGGATTGAAGAAGGGATTAATTAAGGGTTGTTGACCAAGGTAGAAGATCCAATTGTACCCTATCACATTTTCTTCTCCTTCTCCTTCTTGTTTGGGAATACCCTAAAAATACCCAATTCAATTATAATCCATTATTCCATTTTATTATTCTTCCTAAATTTTGGATCAATCAATTCACCTTGTTCCTCTTCCAGTTTCTTTTGTCTTTCAAATTATTTATCTTTTTAGAAAATATCAACTAGCAATTTCCTTTCCTTCTTCTTAAATTTCCTTTTGGATTAGTTTTCATTTCCTTTTATGTACCAATTAAACCATTTTTAATTTTCAATAATTATATACCATTCAAAATTCAAACCCAAAACTTTCTATTACTGAAGTAATAATAGAGATTTGATTTTTATCCTTTTACATGTCGATATTTTAACAAAATATCAGTGATATTTACTATGTGGCGATATATTAGGATATATTGTCGATGTCAACTTATGCCCCAATATAAAATATCCACACATAGGGGGGTATATCGATGATATATATCAAGATTTTGAAAGTCAATAATTCGATATATTATTATATCCTGATATTTTGTATTATGGGGTGAACTACAAGCCCATTTTATACACCGAGTCATTTACTACATTGTAACCTCTTTGTAACAATCTCCAATAATATGCAACAATATATTTTTTGTCGGCGTAGACTCAAAATATGTCAAACCATGTAAAAAGGTTTTACATGATTGGATGTGTAATGAGGATTGTTTACTAATTTGATGGGTCCATTTAGGGGTGCAAGTGGATATCAAAATATTTGAATTCGTATTCAAAAAATCGGATATTATCCGAAAAAATTCGGATTTGGATTCGGATAATTTTTTATGTCCGAACTGGTTTTGGATACGGATTCAGATACTACCATATCCGCATCCGATAATATTTGATCCGATTTAAAAAATTAATAGTTATTATATATAATTAATTTATTCAGTTTTTATTATATAAAATATTATATAAATCATAAATTAATAATATAAAACTATAATAACAAAATAATAATAATAATAAATGACAAATATATATATTTATACTAGTTTTTATAGTGGTAAAATGAATTATTCAAAGCAAATAAAATTTTAATTAGTTTTAATTTTCAGATCGGATATTATCCGAAATCGGATTCGGATAAATTTGTTAATATCCGTCAGATTCAAATTCGGATACGAATATGGATACGGATACATATACAAACATATTCAAATCCGAACCTATCTGTTTGCACCCCTAGGTCCATTGATAGTATATCGACTGCCTATTGTGAATATATATATTTGTTTTAATTTGTTTATTTATTTTCCATATTATGCCATTAGTTGACTTGGCCCAGTCTAGAATTGCTCTTTTATAGGCAACATGATATTACTAGAGCTATTTGGAAGATCTTCTTCGAGATGATAAATTGGGGATTTTTGGTTTTTTATTTTTTATTTTTTTGGGGTTGGTGCAGAGCGTTTGAATGATGAAGATACGTGCTTTATTAGTGTCAATGTTTATCGTCTTCATTTGTTGGGTGTTAAGTTATCCCACTTTTTTTAATATTAGTTTTATTTTATAACATTCTCTATAAAACTTAGTAAATCATTTGATGTAATGCACTGCGAGGGACTAATATGTAGGAACCGTTATGGTTTCATGTCATCGACTACAAACCATAAAACCCCATGCGCAGCAGAATAAGGGTGTTCACGATTTTGTTTAGAATCATACATTTGATCAACTGTGATAACTCTGAGAATTAACAACCTCTTGATCTTCTGTTGTATTCATATCTATCCTTGGAATGGACGTTGTGTGGGCAACGATCTACCAGCCCTTTCTTTCTCTCTTTGCCTCTCTTGAGCAATCATTGATTTTTTTTTCTGCCAAGAGAAAAGGGTTTCTTTATATAGGCTACAACAGGGACCATGAGGAAAAATTAGGGTTAGGTCTCCTGACAGGATTGGGCTTCCCATGTTCGCCCATAACACACGCCCAAGTCCGTCAACAAATGACTTATTCCACTAAAGGCCATTGTTGCACTACCGCCATAATCCCAAATTACGTATATTACGGTTATGGGCTCCATATTATATGCTCGTTGATATTTTCGTGTTAAGATATCGAATGCCCGTTGATTAAGTCACGTTAGTAACAACTATATTAATCAACTTCTTATGTCCTTGAGTAGTACCACTCAATCTCATTGTCATGTCAGATTAAATCCACCTGTAGGGTTTTTACATGACAATCCTTATGAGCTCCTCAAGGGGACATCATCAACCCGACTTCTTGCGGATCACGGATTCCTTCTATAATCAACAACACACCTTACATACAGTGTCATTACCCAATCCATCGAGTTTGTTGGTTCACAAATGAATCTCACTCATTGATGATTTAAAACAATGTGCAATGCACGTAAGTGCCCATTATTATATCCGGATTAAGAGGACAAACATTCATAATAACAAAGGTGTTTGTTCTTTTATATAGTCAGAATAAAGATAAACAATCTCACTTGGTCATGTTCAATACACACAAAGTGTACTAGTGTAATCCTGTAGTCAAGATAGACTAATACCAGATTATACTACATACAACCATACTAATGGTTTGTCCAAATCCATCTAGGTTGTGAACGTTTACTTATACTTTATAAGGTCCTGATGATATGATATTCTGTGTGTCACCACACACCATATCATCTACAACATAAAATATTAGACGCATGCATATAACTAATAACATATATAATATACATAACATTTGCCCATATGATTATCATTTAAAATATAAAGAATTAGAGTTAATACAAAAGTAATATTTTTAGTATATAATCATATCATAATATACACAACCAATGTATATTATACACTTGTCCAGCACAAGTTATCAGATAACACTTCTCCTTACGACCTCATTACGAACTGACACTCTCTCAATGAGATAGCCGAGCAGGTCGCCCGAATACTCATTCACGAACTGCCATAACGATGCGCCATCATAACAGTCATTAACGGAAGAGCCAACTGTCTCTATCAAGTCTAAAACTTCAACCATGCTCATTAATGCTTCACCATCAATGTTTCATAAAGTCTCGCATTAATACAACCTGACCTAACGGAAGAGAATACAAAGGATCACCAAAAAGACTATAAAAGCAGACTCCATTATTCTTCTAAAGGGGCTGGAGGAACTCCATCCATGGAGGTTGTATCCATTCCATCCGCTCACCCCAAATCGACTCCATCCGCTGGGGCTGGATCGACTCCCTCCGAGAGATCACCAGATATACTCCATCTTCCCCCTAGGCTCTCCAGAAGAGACCTCTCTATCTACCACACCATATCTAATTACACCAAATCATGAACTACGTCTGACTTGATTAAGGTTCCTCAGGGAGAACCTGATACGTAGGCAGTTCATCCGGAACGAACTTAGTCATATCCATAATCTTCCCCCAATTTCCCCCAAATCTATACATCTGTAAGGTTAGACCAAATTTAACCTTTACATGCACCATTTTTGTGCATTTACACTGCCATACTCTTGCAAGTTTTTGGATTTTGATGCTCTCGAAGCAGTAAGGTACTACGTCTAGTAAACAAAACGCCGCAATAGTTTTTATTTCTAAAAAATAGTACGTTATATGTTATATTTGTTTCAAATAAGAGCAAAGACACGTGGAAACATGACTCTCATGAACAATTTCAAACTTATGACATATAAATATAGATTATGCAAGATGTATGATGCATGAATTAGTCATACCAATTTGCATTTAAAACAGTATTACTGTTTCGACCCCCACCTACGTGGCAAACGTCCATTAGTAGGGGTCTCTATTTTATTCATTTAATCAACAGGGCTAAAGCCCAATTCGCAATATCATGGATCAATGTACAGGCCCATTAACTCATGTGTCTAAGGCTGAACCTTAGCCACATGGCTTGCCACTAATGTACATTGATTTGTGTCCAGATTCATTTCTTATCAAAAAGATAATTATCAGTTGACAGTTATATTCCATCACAATTACTCAAGCAACAAGATTACTTGAGTTACGAAGATTCTCTACTCTACCTATATAAATACCAAACTATTTTTCATAAGGAACTACGTGGAAACTTGATCCCTAGAGAATAGATCTTGGGTACGTAGGCAACCATTATCTTGGTTCAGTTTCATCTCCCCCAACATCAAATTCTTCTGTTTCTTAGTGCGTTCTTTACCATTGCTCTCGTTGTGTTGAAGCAGTTTATTGCCGAAACAATTACTATGCAAAAAAATGCAAAATCAATATTGTATTAAAAATTTCATGAGCGTAGTATTGTGAACGCATTTGGCTAAAACGTTTAGACACATCTTATTAGAGCATCTTCAATCTAGACACCAACACCAAATCCTTAAATTTTTGATGAAAACAATCTTTAGTACTTCATTAATCATTCATTAACATCAAAATATTAGGAACCTTTGTACCAAATGGTGTTCCTTTTGGCGGTAAGGTTGTTGTTTCATCAAATGTACGAAGCGGTATTATAAGTGGCGCGTGGGTTTTTTTTTGGCGCGGTTTTAGCACTGTAGCGTGGGCTTGGCCCACACTGCGATGTTTGGTGATGCGAATTTTGATTAAAGACTGAAGATGTTTGGTTCTTCAATGATCTGGTGTTTGACTTGATCACTTCTAACCATTAAAATGCCATTGTTGTCTTATGTACCAATGTGATTTTCACTTCCATCTTTATATATATATATAATAGCAGTCCCTTTTCCTGCTCTCTGAGGGTGTCCACGTAGGCTAATTTTAAGTACCTTTTTTACTCACGAGAAATCAGGAGGAGAGAGAGATTACGAAAAATTATATATATATATATATATATATATATATATATATATATATATATATATATATATATAATAGCAATCCCTTTTCCTGCTCTCTGAGGGTGTCTACGTAGGCTAATTTTAAGTACCCTTTTCACTCACGAGAAATCAGGAGGAGAGAGAGATTACGAAAAAAAATGGAGAAAAAAACTGTGATAGATGTTTCCCACTTAGAACGGAAACCCGCCTAAAAAACCACGACTGTTCAAAAAAAAAAAAAAAAAACCCCACGACTAAAATTAAAAACAACCCAACTTCAAAAGTTTTCTAAGTGAAGAAGATGATCACGATGACTACGATGACACCAAAGAAGAAAAAGAATAAGATAGAAACAGTTCAAGATTCAAGGATTCAGATCAGCCAAATAATTCCATTCTTCCTTCTGCTTTCGATGCATTCTCTGAGGTACCTATCTAAATAACAAAATTTAGTAACCTTCTATTTAATTGTTTGCTAAAGTTTATTTTGTTTTTTTTTTAATCCAAAAACAACAAATTTACGAACTTTTCATTTCACTGCTTTGTTCTCAATGGTTGCCACACTTCAGTCGATTCATCACTCTCTATTTCTATAAAAAAATATATATAAATGGCGATTCCTTCATCAAACTTGAATCGGTTTCTTCTCGACAACAGAGAAAATGGCCTCTTTAGGAAGGCTCGTCTTCTCTTCTCTCCATCCCATTCTGTTCTCCTTCTTCCACACTTTCTCTATACCATATGCTGTTTGACAAAATGCCAAGCAATATTCTAGAGAGAATGTTCCTTTCAAATCGTGATTCATATGGTTTTGAAGGCCAGCAATAGGTAAATTAGATTCATACTATATGTTTACATTTGAATTCATTACCATCACTATGTGCAATTAATTACTCCCGATTAGTACTGTTGTTTAACAACACTGTATTGTTTCTTTTATAGCAGCTCTTCTTCTTTGTATTAGATATCGTAGAGTTGATTGATATGTTTGTATCTTTTTTCAGTTGCAGATCAAAATGAAGGCAACCAATCGTATAAGCTTGGATCTTACGTTGATTGATGCACGATGACATTATCTATGACTTTATGCTTTTTGAGTACAGTAGGGTGACATATCTTTTAAATTGCAATCCTTTGTCAAGGTCTAAATGCTTTAAATAACCGCCACTCATACCATGCTCACTTTTTCACTGGATAGTACTTTTTGTTGTTCTTCATTTACTTAACTATTATTCCATTTGGTCTTATTAATTATCAGTTCTTACTGCATATTAACTTTTCTACTTCAAACAGTAAAAGAAGTAAAGAGCAACAACACTTGATTCCTCCAATAGATAGACACATGCAACATATAGTTACTTACTGCAATGCTTACTTCTCTCATTTGAGAAATTGAATTAGTAAAAAGATGAGATTCTTTGTTTTATCATTCACACACTCACCTGTAGTTTTTGGGTAATTTTTTTCAACAGGTTTATTAATTACTATGCCATAGTAATGGAAAAAATAGTTGGTTCATGCAAAACATTTAAGTGGGGTGGGGTTATAAACAATACTCAATTAGTCTCGATTCCGTAGCAGTAGTTGGTTTATTAATTTTGTATCCTACTGAATTTCTAAAACATTGGAAATGTTTGGTGTGTAAACTAACACATGTTCTTCAATGAAAAGTTGGAGTACCTATTATGTTGCTTGGGAATTTGAACCCAAGTAAAGGACTTTATTATGGAACTAGGATCGTTACCATTTTAGGAACAATAACTTTTGAGTCATAAATCTTGACTGCTAGGCTATACTATTTTAGTTCGTTGGACCTTGCTTTGAAACGGGAGAAGGGCTTGGTAAGTGAATTGAGACGAAGATGGAGTGTTTTTGTTTTTGTTATCTCTGTTTCTAAGAAAACCAAAACCCTTCGTTCCTTGGGTTTGGGTTAAGTGTTACTATTTTTAATGGCAATCAAGATCGGGGAGTGACTATGTTTTCTGAATAAACAAAGGAGAAAACAACAAATATCGGGAGGTGCTCCTAATTTTCAGCATTCCCAGTTTATTTGGACTCTCTAAAATTTAGATATAGCTCATCTCAAACTCTTTAACTATCAATACCAATAGTTGGGAACATGATGATGCTTTTGTGGCCTAATGGCATATTATGGAAGCTGAAATTCAAAAGATTAGGCGAAAAAAACTGCCCAAGAAAACTGGCCCTCCAAGTCTCCCACTCAAAATAGAAAGGCTAAACCCAAAAAAACCCCGCGATTTAAAAAACCAAACCTTCTTTTCTCTTCCGCCGACCCTAAGAAAAAATTCCCAATCCTCAAAAACCCCAAAACCTTTTTCACCTCCAAATTAGATCTGTTTTCAAATAATTAAACTATTTTCAAGATCCAGATATTAATTATATTTGAGTATTAAATATGTCTTTATGACCAAACACGAGTACTGAAGTGAGAAGGAATAGGTATAAAGTAGCAGTAGATACATAAGAAGAGAAGATAATATGGTTGAGATCAGGAAGAATAAAAGAGAATAAATTTTATAGAAGAAAAGAAGGGAAGGCATGACTCCTAATAAGCAGTATTAGTCTTCTTTGGGTGGGATTCAAACTTCTGTTGAGAAAAAGGTATAAATTTATTTTTGTTTATACTTTGTCAACTCGAACAGCGGTCACACTATACTTAATGCATAGATACTACAATACACCACCAAGATTTATGTAAGAAGACAGTGCATATCGTCATAAAACAAAAAGAATTCTTAGAAAATTTTGTTAGTCCCAAAATGTCAGTGACTAATGTAGTAAACAAGATACGTTTTGGTTTTTTGTCGTTTTCTTCTTTTGAGTAGTTGCTTTGTTGTTGCCATTAATGTTGTAGGCAACTTCGGACCAGAAAATTTTAAAACCATGTGAATAGCCTTTGCTTTTATGCAATTGGTTTATATTCTCATTTATTTTTGTTAGCCAACTAAATAACGACCTTTTTATTCGTACCCGCGTAGTCTTTTTTTTGTGTGGTCTATATGTGTTTGACTGTTGATTACTTAATTAGATCTGACATGCTTAGTGGTATACTAAGATTTTAATTGATGATTACAATCGATGTGAATCGGTTATTAAATGGCTCATGAAGCGTTTCTTATATGTCACGGGGGATTACGAAAAAGTGTGAAAAAAAAAAGAAGTTTAACCAACTCCACAAAACCCATCATCTTTCCTCCTCTCTCATCCCATGAAGATTAATCTACTGGGAATTAACTTCATAATGGTGGGCATAATCACGAGGTAAAAGCAAGTTTTTTTTATTTTTTTTCTTCCTACTTGGGTTTTTAGTTGTGGGTTTTCTTTTCTTTGCCAGAGGTTCTTTTTTGTAGTTTAACACGATTGCATTTGTTTGACTTTGAACTTACATGACTACTGAGAATTGTGCCATCACTTTCTTTGATTTTTTTTTTCTAATTTTTTTTGTTTGTTTTGCACATTTGTTAATGTAATATGTAGTTTTTTCTCAAGTAAATTTTAGATACAAGTAGTGGGTTCGATATAGTTCTAAGATTGATATCCGCATTTACAATCACATAACCTGTTAGGAAACTCATCTGCATATATCAAGAAGTCAACTTGACCAATGAAGACTTCAGGGGTTTTAGTGTGGCAAAGGTATGTGTGAATCACAGATGAAGAATTTCATTCATTTACATTTTAAAAAAGCATCTTTATTTCCAAGAATTTAGTCATTTTTAACTTTTAAGTAGTAGTAATTTATAGTTTTTGTGAAGTTATTTGCACTATGCCTAAATTTTGCTCATGTAATAGTTATTCGTAAGTGAATGTTGTATTCATGATTGGTCCAGAGAATAAAACTAATAGAAAAAGGATGGTACCACACTCTAGAAGTTGCCAAGAGTTTTGATTGGAGGGAGACATTGGTATTACAAGGTACGAACGGCAGGAGATTAACATAATTTAAAAAGTGTTAATACACGTACTAGACCAATGCAATGTGAAGCACGGGCCGGCAAAACAAATTAGCCCATTGAAATTCGGGTTGGGCCCAAGTAAATATTTACAACATGCTTATCCATCTCATCACAAAGAATTTTTAATTTAGCCCATTGTTTTTTTTTGTGACAACATCATTAAATCATTTGTGAAGAATATAAATGACTCGGAATCACTCTATTTACTATTTCCATTTTATTATCCTTTTATTATTGAGTGTTGTATATAAATTTTGTGAGTGAATTGCAAATGTATGTAGGTTGTGACTACCTACATTATTATTTATGCACATAATTATTATTTTTTTCCATAACGTAACAGTTTTAGAATATTAATTACAGATGGCCAACTTAGATTACCACCGTGTGTATTCTTAAAAACTCTCATTTCTCCACCATTTGGGATGCTGCTCTTTGGGTCACTTTCATTGGAACCATTATGTTCAAGTAACCCTCCTTTCTAAAGTGCATGACCCTTTGCCTCTTCATAGTCGTATTTGTTGGTTAACTTAGTTTCCTGTTCTTGACAGGTTACCCTACAAATGTGAATTTGGTAACGGAATGAAATACCCTGGAAATTGTTGGTTAACTTGATACATGTCACATCAGTTGAGAATAATATCCATATGAGGGTAACCTTTGTAAGCATCACAAATTTTTCAGGTTAGGTAATCCCTATCAATTGATTGCTCTTACTTTGTTTATATGGTTACTTGGTTTCCTTCTCAGTGTGGATTTCACTTCATTCTCTTTTGCACCTGTTTATATATGTATTTAGCTAACTTGCGGGGTATCAGGAATGTTTGAATGTTGCAAGACCTATGTGGATCATACATTTCTTTATGATGTCAATAACTGAGACCGCAGCATGCATATCTAACAGTTGCAAGGACCCTTAGGTCCCAACTGAACATTCAAATGCGTGGACACTTAGACAGGGTCCATAAATTATAAAAAACTCTCCATTGGTAAGATACCATACTCTTAATATTAATGTATGTCTATTGAATATTTTCATGTTGATATCAATTTTTGTTGTTGTGGACTAAAACCAAGTGACTAGCAGTAAGAAGCTTTAGTTTGAGCATCTTGCACCTGTTGAATCCATATACACCTCAAAAACGATGATACGACCTTTCCAACCCCTGGAGTAGATCATTGGACTCTAATTATTATTAATAGCACAAGCATCAGTTTCCCCGCAATGTTCATACCATAACATACACAAGAAACTGTGAGTAAGCTTCAATAATATATCTAATTTGATTTATAGTTGCCATTATGATTACAAAGTTTTAATAAAAATATGAAATTGTCAATTACCAATACCTATTCTAATTTGGTTTATCTTGCATTGCACGTTATGCTTCTATGTATTAAGATCTAGATCTTTAGCTCCATGGAAGAGCACTTGAGTGTGGAAGTATATCTCAAGAGATGGTGGTTTAAATCCACCGAGTTCCTATCTATTAATTTTCATTATTACTTTGTTTTTATAAGTTTTTGTGGGATTTTTCTTTTTCACCAAATATAATGATATGGTTTGGGTGTCATAATGTGAAGATTTCTTAATTGTCTGCTGCACTTTCAGTTTAGTAATTGTGAAAAGTTTATTGCATATTGTCATAATTCTTCTTTTATTTGGATCTTTGATTGTCTCTCTGGCTGAAAATTGTTAACTTTGAATTTGTTGCTATATGCTTTTAGGTGAACATTGTCATTTGCTGATATGACCACCCGCCACGTACATGTCTTGGTAGCAGGAGTTTGGTGTTTGAATCTATATGGAAGGTACGTGAGACTAGATATCTCATAAAAAAAAATAAGGGCGCGATTTCTTTGTACATGTATGTAACTTATTTTGTTAGAAATTAGAAATTCCATTTGGCAGTTGCTAATGGGCTTGCTGTCACAACCAGTGTTCGTGATTCCGAACGAAACTTCGGAATTCCGCCTAATATTTCGGTTTTTCAAAAAATCGGAATTCCGAATATAGAGTCGAAATATCCGAAATTCCGAATGTGATAGGGTCGAAATTTAATGAATTTCGGTTTTTGGATTTGTCGGAATTCCGAGAATTCTGAAATCCCTAACTATGGTCACAACAGGTTGCAAAAAACAAAAAAAAATTGCTAATCTTGATTCCATTCCAATGTTCTTGGCTAATACAAGACACATACTGAAGGTATATAATTTATCTCTTTGTATATATGGATTAGCATGTCAACTTTTGGTCATTTGGGTGTTTGTCCTCGAAGTTAAAGTAATTGTTTTCCTTTATTGCCTTTATGAGTAGGGCCTATACTAATAGAACCACAATGCCCCTTTGTGCAATTTCTTCTCATAATATCTTTATCTATATATAATAGTAGTCCCTTTTCCTCTTCTTTGAGGGTGTCCACGTCAGCAAATTTTAAGTACCTACTTTTTACTCACGGGAAATCAGGATGGATTAAGAAAAAAGCGGAGAAAAAAAGTCTCCTACTTAAAATGGAAAGCGTATTAGCAAAACCCATTGAACCTTCGTTTCATTTTAAAACACTCCGTCTCTATTTTCAATTAGATTGTATATCTTCCAATACCAAAACCCAACACATCAATCAACAATAAAACAAAACCCAACCTTTGTCAAACACTCGAAGTCTCTCACAAAAAAAACTCTCTAAAGATGAAGTAGGATCTGAAAAATGGCTTTGGGGCCATCTGTTGTTTCGTCCCACTGTGCTACGAAAGTACACTAAACTTAATTATCAGGTCTTAATTTTCCTCTCTTTTTTTGTGTTTATAAAGCAAACAAAATGGGTAATTTATGACAAATTGAAAGTGTGATTGGTACTGATGCTAATTTAAGACCTATATACCTATGTGTGCCATTTAAGATGCCACATAAGATTCAAATCCATCGCGGTTAGCCAAAAGGTATTATCCTAAACTTGAATCTATACATATACTAAGACTTTATTGAACATTACAAAGCCCCTCTTTATCTTTATATATATATAATAGCAGTCCCTTTTCGGGCTCATTGGGGATGTCCATGTCAGCAGGGGAATTTAGAAAAAATATGAGACTAAATAGGAAGTAAAAAAACCTTTACATCGAACAAAACACTAAAAAACTCGATAAACCCCTATGTAGTAATTTGTGGTTTCCTCTCCAATATTAAAGTTAAACCCAAAAAACCAATTCAGTCACAACACTCAGAAAAACCCCTTTCTTCTCCGTCTAAAACACTTTCTTCTCCTCTTACTTTCCGGATTCAACTCTAGTAAAGAACCCAAACAAATTATCTCTAAAGATTTTCATTTTTTTTTACGATTTTGAGAAAAATTGAGGTATTTTTTTTAACAAATATATATACAGATGAAGAAGAAATCACCTCATGGTTTTGCAACGAAGAAGATAATCTTTAATTTTTAATGGCCTCTACTCCAAACTCACAGATTCATAGCAAAGCGAGGAGATGTCGGTCACCAAATTTGCACCGACGATCTGCAAATGCCCTTAAGATGTTGGGTGGCTCTCAAGGTAATAATGTTAAGTTGGGTACAATGTTAAATGTTAAGTTGTACTTTGTTTTTTTTTCCTAATCTGCTTCCAAGTATATTAAGTAGTGTATTACTCTTACAATGAACTACTACATCTAAACCCACAAGGAATCTAACAACATATTTGTTGTAAAATATTTGTGAATATTGAGTTTCTGAAACAATCAAGTAATCAACTATATCGGTATATCCTCAAATTTTGACCAAGGGATAATTGTTCATCTATTCATCGTGCTCTTAGCTAGATTCACCTTTACTATTTGTACAGTTGGTAAGGTGTAGAATCTGTAGTTCTCGAGATATGACGAACCTTACAAAGAAATAACATATATGACGAACCTTACAAAGAGATAATTAAACATAACACCCAATTAACTTTAAGACAATTAAGCAATTAGTAGAGACAGCTAGCTTCAAGCGAAAGTCTTTGGAGCGGATAATAATTACTTGAACATTTTGAAGCTATGCAAATTGGTTATTTTGAGTGAGCCATATCTACATGTATAGAGTATTTTTTATTTGATTTAGTGTCTTGGACATGGCGATATGTACAAATTAAACTTAGGTACCTATTTTTCCAGCAAAACACGCCTTATAAATTTGTGTGCCTTAACTCCCGATAGATCTTACAGTTAATTGACTAATGCATACACAGTCTATAATACAAAATCCTTACAGAAAAAACTATTATAAGTACTTGCATACATGACGAGAACTCTTATATGTAATTTGAGCATTGATAGCAATCTGTCTTGATTGTATATTGTTATGTTTTTTTTTTTATTATAAAGGGTAATGAAAGAAGCGTCTTACTATTCCTATTGTTCCGTTAAACTCTATAATTAGACCTGAATGGAAATGGAAAAACTGAGGGTCTCAGGACACCAAGAATCAGAGTTAGCTAGAATCGGGTCAAAAGAACAACTATTACAAAATTGAGCAGAATTCACTGGCTAGCAAGGAACTTGAGGAACAGTTACAATGGTTAGAATAAACTTATTTTAGTGAATTCCTATGAATCATCTGAGTCAATATTACTAGGCTTACATTGTATCAGTCTTGGTAACGGATTGCTCCATAGCGATTGAGAAATATATGTATAGCTTTGTTCTTTTTTAATCTTAAACTTTCTTTGCCATGGGACAAGAAAATATATAGTTTAAAACCAAATAAGAACTCGACATGAAGACGAAGAAGATAGTATCATTATTTGTGTCATTCAATTTGTTGAAGTGAGTGATTTCATTCATGGTGGGTGTGGTGTGTTGCCCGAGTAGGTTTGATATATTCTCTGTTTTCCTTATCACTAATGTACTAATTCCATAAGCTATAATTTTCTTTTATAAATGTAAAATTATGTGTCTTTCTCACTTTCTTAGTTTGATTATCTATTCTATCAAATTTGTTCACCTAAAGGACATGACGTTGGTTATCCACTATACAATCCCATTGAGTTGCATGCTGGAATTCCTAAATACTTACACAGTTACATTTCCATACAACTTTCCTTTTCTTTCAGTAGAAAAAAACATGCTGGCAACTCATATTTATTTGAAAAAACTCGCAAATTACATTTTTCTGGTTGTTGGAAAGATTGGTTCAAGTACCAATTTGATTGTTCAAAGAGTTGAGTATGTTCAGGAGTAAGATAAGAGAAGCCACCTCATGGACCTTTTTCATGCTCAAAGGGAGAATGGATCTCATGGAAAGGTAGTACAGTTGATATGGGTTGTTTCCTATAGCTTTCCCTACCATGTCTTTGGATAATTTGTCAATCTTTGGCTTCATATAGTCTTCTATTCTTCCTATCTTACTTTCCCCTTTTTGACTTGGTTTCTTTAATATTTTATTGTGTGAACTGTTGTTTAGTGATTCCTGTTATTGCTTTCACAGCAAGTTCTGACTTTAATTTTTGTGGAGACAAAGAAAGGAGCCGACTCACTGGAATATTGGTTGTGCTCGAATGGTTTTCCAGCAACTACAATTTATGGTGATAGATCACAGCAGGTAATTGGAACTGTAAAAGCTTTGGTTAGCGAATATATCCTATTTATTGTATTCCTTGCTCACTTCTTCAATGTTCAATTGTAGAATTCTATTTTCCTAAATGATCGATATGCAAAACACGTTAGTCATCTTGCTTAGAACGTCATTTTGAGAAGTGTCTACATTACTCTTTGTTCCTTTGTGTGTCTACAGTCTATACTTTGGTTAGTTGGTTTATATCCGCCCTATTTATTAATATAGATGGGTCAAAGAGTAATTTCAGATATATCAAGAATTTGTTTTTAATGGATTGTGCAAGTACCTTAGGAAGTTATAGAGTGAAAATGAATAGCTGTATGGACAGACAGTCTTAACCATCTGATAAGAAATCTGGAGTTAAAGGGTCACTTTTTGGTTTCTCCAAAAAGGTAAAAATAAGTATTAGATAAGCTTCTAAGTTATTTTAAGTTAAAGACCAATACAAAAATGGTGACATTTTTTATAGTCTTATTCTAATGTGTTCCAAGTCATATGATTGTATTTGCAGGAAAGGGAGCATGCATTGAGCTCAATTAAGAATGGTTGTCAGACTCCAATTTTGATGGCTACCGATGTAGCGGCATAAGGATACACGTAAATGGAAGTGGCATACAAAAGGTACTTTCCCTTTACTTTCATGTGAACCATTTGTGTTTTGTCAATGACTTAAATAAGTTCTAATTTGAACTCAAAGTTTTGGTTTACAACACAGGGCTAACGCATATATACGACATGAAGAAGGGAAAAAGTTATGCGATTGGTAGTAAAAAAAAAAAAAAAAAAAAATTATTGATAGTCATTTACTCTATTTAATACTGATTACTATCCTTTTTTTTTCCCTTTGTGGTTCAATTGTAGGAACTGTTAAGAACGTGAGCGACGTTTATTCAAAATCCTTGCATTACTGAAGGCATCCTTGAGAGACGCCTTTGCTACCGCTTGATGTTCCAGGTGGTAGAGCACAATGGATCATTTAGAAGCTGATTGACAATACGATTTTTTGCATCTTATCTTTCTCGCTGTCCTATACATTGCGGGTACGTCCTTTAACGGCCGAGCCTGAGCAACAACAGGAGTGGAAGGATCTGTGTCCATGAGGTCTCGAGCCCAACATTCCTAAAATGACTCAGCTCATTGTGGCTTTTTAATCTTCTCCCTTAGTCCCCTGAGTTAAAGTAATGCAACATGCTCTAATCTCCTATCTTTCCTCATCCCATCCAAGTTTGCAATTGAATTGTAGAAAACTTATTGAGAAGGTAATGTAAAACTTCCTATCCCAACTATAGATTCGAGAGATCATAGAATGCATTGGGTGATATTGGCAGGGATACCATATGGGTAAAAAACCTATACAGGGAGGCTTTGTGGGGTTTGACTACCTCTATTGGCTTTCTTAGACTATTGGTTTTCTATATTGACATAGGGAGCAATGCAAGGACAGCAACATCATCTACGGAGTACTTTTTTTCCCTTCCCTTTTCTTTTGTACAAAGGGAATGGAGCTTTAGAGGAAGCTATGTTGCTTGAAGTTTGAACTATGTATTGGTTTATAGATATGATCAAAGTATGCATGGCATTTCTTTTTGATGCAGGAGGTTTTTAAAGGAATACATAGAGGCAATGCAATCGTGCATGCTTGAGACAATGCCAAAGTACCGAGATGATTGGGAATATATACTGTCGGTGATTGTAGATCTGTTGTTTGATGTTATATCAGCCCTTGCTTCATGTCTCCTTAGGGAGTCTTTATCAGTCCAGCTCTGGGAGAATCCCTTCATCTCAGTGTCATAAAGGTATAGAAACTTCTTCATTTGAAAATAAGTTTGCTACCTGCAAGTAACGGAACCTATGTCCATTATTGTCCGATTCTAATCGATATGTATACATCTGTATAGGCTTCTGCTTATGGTTAATCAAATGTTGCAAGAAAAGAAGGGGAGCCTGTGGAATTCATTATGTACTTACTATGAATTTGTTTGGAGGTGCCGATGGTATTGTTTGTTAGTCAAATAGTATTTACATAGTACTTTGGCTAGGGACCTCATTAAACTCGGTGATACTGAATATTGGGCCTAAAGAATGATATGCTGTAAGTGATTTTTAAGTTGGGAATAGTGATGATGTGGCCCATTAATTGACTGGGATGAAATTGATCTATAGATGCTGTAGATATTGAATTTGACATTAGAAGAAATTTGGCTTCTGCATACCCATTGTTACTCTGTACGACAAAAATTGCACTTTTATCTATTATTGCTGTGAACAATTTACAATTATTTACTCTAGGTTGGTAACTTGATAGTACTTGATAATAGGTTAGCTAGATGGATATATTTGATGTCATGAACAACACGTTTTTTTTTATCTCAAATTTTTGAAATTTTATATGACTACTCTTTTAATAGTTGTAGTTCTGACAAAAAATGCAAATTGCGTATTTCAAATTAGCACAGATAAATTGTTTGTAAATTTCATTTAAAATTGGTAAAAGAGACTTTTTTTAACACCAACTGACTATATTGTATCTAATTATGACTTTGTAAAATATAGTACTGCTTATGATCGAGGTTTAAATGATGACACCAATCTTTCTCATGATTTGCTATGAAGAAGTTGTGAGGCATTCTAGCTACTCAACGTTTTTGAATTGTATAGGTTATTCAAACATTGGTAATACATGTGTTGCAAGAATATTGGGAGATCGTACATGGTAACTTGGAAAACATAGAAGCTAATCTAGGGTTAGTTAGTTTAGGTAAGCACTTTGAGACATGATTAACTATGATGTGCTGACAATGAATGTTGGTGTTTGGGTTGCAAACTTGCAATTGGAGATCGTCTACATGTATGATTGTACAAAACTTTTCTAAATCCTTTATCTTCCAAAACTTACAGTTTGTGGATTCACAAATGACAAATGATAAAGGTTATTGCTGATTTCAAATGCAGAATATCTTAACTATCTATTATTTTATATTTAATAATGATGTTTGACAAATTAAGTTTTAAAAAAAGCTCTTTGAAGTTAGAAATCGTGGCCTATAGTGGCAGGGATCACTACACCACAATGGGCATTTTGTAACACAGCAAAATTTTCATTTGTAACACATATATCCGTCACTGCCTTCCTAACGGACATAACTGTTAGGTTCTCTTGTATTCGTTAGTATATCTCAATTTATTTTTCCAATTACTATTAAAATATCATTTTATTGTTTGGTAACAATTGTGTCCGTTAGGAACAAATAAAAAACAACTCGCATAAAGTGTATATACAAAACTAACGGAAGAGACTACAATTAAATAAAACTGGTTATGGTCGATATCTCCTATGCTCGTCTCTTTCAAGTCTTCAAGCCTCCATCAAACACTATCTCCCCGTCTCCTTTGTCAACTCAGAATCAGGTACGCTTCCTCTCTCTCACTCTCCTGATGTGCTTTCTCTCTCCTTCTACCCCAAACCCTAGCTACCGAATTTCCAATTTTTTTGTTTTAATTATGCTCCTTGAACTGTTCAAGTTAGGTTTATTTGATTTTCTTGTTGATAAATTTGGGGAAATTATGTTTTTTGTAGGAACTGTAACATTGGACTTTAAATTTATGCTCCCAATTGGGAAATTTTCGTTTTTTTTTTGGGTTTGGTTGGGAAAAAGAAACTAGGGCTTTGCTACTTTCACAACTGGATTCATCGATGGTAACATTCATCGTGCAGGTAACATTCATTTTCCATTTCATCAAATTAATAAACAAATAAACGTTTTACTTTTGTTAACACGTAGGTTTGTTTAACGAAACTGGGAAGCTTCTGGGAACAAGAAGTAGTCCAATAAAAATATGGAAGGAAGGAGACTACATTGAGGTTGATACATATAATAATATATTATATTATTTTTTTCTCTCTATGTTTTAATATTTATTACATTTCTATGTTAAAACCAGCAATCTTCAACATGTTCTATAGCAAATATTGATGGTGCACAAGTTAGTAGTGTGGGGTTTGTAGCTACTTGTTCTCTCGATTTGTAATCTATCACTATTTTATTACTCACATTTTGCTCATGGCCTAATATTGGGACAACCGTTTTAGTTTGAAGTCATTTGTGGATCTTTCTGGCGGGCTCTCTATTCTGATTTTTGGAGTGGTGATGCAAGGAGAAATATCATTGTGTGGATGGATCATAGAGCTGCAAAGCAAGCTGAACAAATTAATTCTAGTAACTCTTTTGTCTTTGCAATATTGTGGTGGTGCTTTATCCCTTGAGATGCAACCTCTAAAAGGTACAATGTTCAAAATTTGTTTAACCGTTCGATTACCTAGCTGCCTCTGTTTGTATCTTTCATCCTTTTTTGTATCTTTGTCCATTATGGCTATGGCTATTCAAGATTGTAAATCAAGGATATCGTGTTTGAAAAATTTATGTTTGCTTGTACTGTGTTTACTTTGGTTTAAGGAACTATAGGCATTTTATGCTTGGAATTTAGTGATTTAAAAGATAATGGTTGAGGGAAAATTTCTGCCCTTGCTTTGCTTTTTTTCGATTGGTTTGGAGTTGCCTTTCTAGGTATGTTCTTACCGTGTTTTCCATGGGAACTTATATACAGTTTTAATTATGGGTTCTTGTAGTCACCCATTTAAAGAAAGGGTACATGGGATAACCGAGATCTTGACTTGGGTTGCTTAAGCTTTTAGCTATTTTCTCGGAGTGCCATTCGATTAGCCGATTACTTTGGTTATAGCTTTGTATTGATAATTTAATTTCACCCATTGTAGATTTATTTTCTTTTTTTCCCTCCTTAATTTCCTTGTGCCTTAGATGAATGGAGGAAGTAGTAAGTTGTTTACAACAGGAGTTGTTATTGTGTTCTAAAAGAATGTTTCTTCTTGTTTTACTGATTGATGTTGTAGTATAAATGAGGACTATTTATTTGATTCTTCTAGGCATAATCGTTGTCGACTTGTTAAATTGTGGAGGTTAAGAGTGCATTTAAAGAGTTGCTTCTATGGTCAGTAAACCGTTGTGTGCCTGTGTATCAATTCTAGTTTTCCTTCATTTTGTTTTTCTTGTAGTTTTATTGGAAACCCAATTAGTTCGATGGCGATGGGGACACTTATATTGGTAGATTAAAATTCAATTAGCTAGTTAAAAGGTGTCTTAGAGTTCTAATTGAAAGAGAAGTATATTTAATTGTTAAGTAGTCATTTTACAGTTTCTTATATATTGTTGTCTTTGTTCGGATACACAATTTATGAACCAATTGTGAGAGAATCATTGTGGTCCTGCGAGGTATTATAAAACTATCATGAGAAGACTATCCAAGTTTTTTGGGGGTTCGGCTACCGGTGTGTGTCTATTTCTATATGGATTTGTTAGGGTTGTTGCCCTTCTTTTTTATGTGGTTGGCAAATTAAAAAGTTCTTACTTCTTGAGAAACTTATGTTACCAAGGGATGGGATACCTATGGGTAAACCTTATATCTGACAAGTGGAGGTCTTTAATCTTAGTCACCGAGCATTCTCATTCACTTACATATTTGAAAAGGCTAACCTTAACAAGTGAAATAACATTAGCGAAGTTTGCCTCTTTTTGCAACTTAGTTTTGACTCAAGTTATTACTACTATATTTAGGTTTATCATTGTGGATATATCTTTGTTTATTCCTTCATTTTGTGTCGTGCTTGCTATATTTAAGTTCATCGTGGAGTAAACTTAAATAAATAATGAATAATATTTTTACGGAAGCAACTATCTTATATGTTTGTGAGTTTCGGATGAATCTAAACATAGTGGCAAAGAACTGGTTGTTAGAGTTAGACACAAGAATATGTCTTGTTAGTATATTTTACTAATTTCAGATGTCACTGATAGGACACTTGGTTCCTCTTTCATTAATTAAGGATAAATTATAGGGAAGGGGCTGTTGGATACGTTTAGTCCCTTTATATAAAAAGCTTTTAGTACTTATATCTAATACCTGTTGCTCTTTTCCTTTTACCATCAGATCTTACCACACTTCTCGTTGCCCTTACTATTGTTAGTTTCAAGTTTCCTTGAGTAGCTGACTTGGTTATATGAGTATTTTGTATTGGCTTAGTAATTCGGTTCTTGACCTGGTGCTATTTGTGTATACAAGTTTCATTGTTTAATTCTATAATGATGAACCTAACTTATCTTTTTTTGGATAACCATACCAATGTGATTTATGTCCTTACTCAAAAAGTTTTGGAGTAGTAATTTGTGTAGTTGCACTTTATTTCTTAAGCGCAGATATAATTAGTGTAATAGTTGCACTCTTTCAAGTAATGTTGGTCTTTCAACTTCGGTGTACATTCTACTTACTTAAAACCATAGTAACACAACCCTCTCTTTTATCTCTGCAGCTTTTAAAACCTAGTTTACAAGGTCTCATTTTTGTTTCAGAGGTTGAGGTAGGAGGAGCAACACCAAAGAGGAGAACAGTTAGGAAGTTTGATCCAGGAGTGAATATGGACCAGCTTTTGGATATGGGTACTAATGAATTGGTTAAGCTTTTTCACTGCCGCGTGCTCATCATTATGTTTATTTGAGGTTTGAAGAGGAAACCCATGGCTCTTATTAAGAAGGTTAGCATGGCTGTAAGTTTTCTTATTCTTATTCTTATTAGTATACTTATTACTTGGATAATAAGTATGGTTTTATGTTTTTATCATGGTTAGATAGCATGGTTTTATGTTTTTATCGTTGGATTATATGAGGCGAGTAACTGCTTCTAAGTTTCATTGCTTGTTTGCCTTGACATTTTGTACTAATCAAGTGTCATTTTGTTTCATTTTTTCCCTTTATTTTTTAGGCTCACAACGATTATCCCTGTTCCATTTTTTAAAACCATTTTGTTTCTTATTCTGTTTTTGATCCTTGCAATTGTAATATGCAATGCAAAACTAAGGTAGGTTCCAAAATCTGTCTTTTAACTATGCTACTTGTGAAGTGGATATAATTTTATGTTATTGAGTACTTAAGTTTGTTAACAAATGCTTGCAACCATTCTATGGTTTTAAATCCATATTTACATACAAATGACTTTGAATTGTTTTCCATTTATTAAGTAGTGGCAGTAGTGTATCTTATTTATTTGTCATTGTGTCTTAGACCAACATTACAACAATGTGGACAATACACTAGGCTTATGTTTGTTTTAATTGCATCACTTGCACTTCAGTAAGAATAATCAGCTCATGCATGTATTAAACATGTACCCCTTGGCCAGCAAGCTTGACGGTCGATATCGTCAATGGCATCATCTCAAGCATTTGGTCATTGTTGTAGGCTCTATCTTAAAAAGGTAGTTTATTCCTCGTGTTCTATGTTATTCAGGTTTGCCCACCATTTAAATCTTGAACCCCAACATACTTGACCAAGGTAGCAATATTATTTTTGAAGGATATGCACTGTTTTTGGTCGGTTTACAAGTACTATTTTTTGATTGTTTTTTCTTCAATTTCAAAGTCAAGATTATAGGATCAAGTCAATGGCTCTATTTGGCAAAAGCTCTAACTAAAGGAAGAAAAAAATATTCTTACAGAAACTTAGGCCACTTGACTGAATGATTCCATATGCTTATGTGGTAACTCAAAGTTAAAGATTATACTTGTAAAATACACTAATACTACTTATATCTATTCTTAGGTTTATAGCTCTTTTGCTATTAGTTATTAATATGACAACACAGCTTATGGTTTTTGTTTCCTTCATTTAATCAGGAGGCGTTAGATACTGTTCGACTTTGTAAAGATGATCAAGAGAGTACATTTGCTATGCTTGCTTCTGTACTATGGCTAGGAAACATTTCTGTTCAAGTAATTGACAATGAGAACCATGTGCTTGTTAGGTTTGTCAATATATTATCTGTGTATGGTAGAAATGAATCAAGGAAGGAAGTAGGAAAACTCATTGTGAGACTTTGTTTTTGTTTCAATGTAAATTGTGATTTGGATTGGAGGCTTTGTTTCTTTCTATGTAAATTGAGATTTGGATTGGTGGTTTTATTTTTTTATTTCAATTAAGTTTAATTGGTTATTGGTTTGTCTTGTTATTCATTTGTTGCTTGAGTTGTTGTGTAGATATTTATGTGAGATGGAATAATCAGATGTGGAAGAATTAGATTTGCAGGGTGGAGAAAATTTGACCCAGGATTTTTTTTATTTTTTTTTTTTTTTAGTGGCTACAGTTTACTAACGGATATTTCCGTTGCAAACAATAGTTAGTAAATAGCACATCCATTACTAACGGATATATCCGTTAGAAATGACAAATTTAATTGGGTCATCCACAGTTGGCTATCTGTTACAAAGAATTTCAGTAACGGATATAACTATTACTAAAATTATTATCAGTAACGGTTATATCCGTTACTAAATTTGGCCTAAGTGAGAGTGACGCTCCATAGCTAACGGATATAACTGTTAGTAAAAATATAAGTAACGGATATAACCGTTAGTAAACGCATTTTCTGGTGTAGTGGATGTGAATTTAATATTTTTTTTGTGACAATTTTTATAGAAACACCACAGAATGATCAACATAAATGGCTATTAGACTAATTTTAATAATTAACGGAAAATCGGAAAATAGAAGCAAACAAAATTAATTAAACCTCAAAGCACACAAGAGGGTGAGAATAATAGATATAGAATAAGTAATAAGAATATCTTAACAAATATAGTTCAGCATTTAAAATAATGTTAGTCTCTTTAGGTGCTGGAAATGAACTGGAAAAATGGAGCTCGATACGTTTTATAAGTCTAGGGTTAAAATTGTCTAAAGTGAAGTTTGGGGAGTAAGTAGTAAAACGTGACAAGTTCGAGGGTGAAAACTACCTTTTTGCCAAAAAAAAACAAATAAACATTTTTATTCAATGACACCCGTTTGTAGGACGGGTTCAAAAACTAGTTTAATAAACGATGGAATAACTTTTGCAATCTAAAGTTTTTTTTTAATCCTTTTTAAACTGATTTTTCATGTATGTATTATAACTTTTGCAATCTAAAGTTTTTTTTTTTTTTTTTTTATCCTTTTTAAACTGATTTTTCACGTATTATATATCGAGCCCGTTATATGAACTCCATCACTAAAAGTTGATTTATAAAATGAATTGAGGGCTAATTTTTGGTAAAGATAGTATTTGATCTCACAATGGAGATCTTCCTATGTTATATGAACTCCATCACTAAAAATGGATTTATAAGATGAATTGAGAGTTGATTTTTGGTAAAGATAGTATTTGATCTCACAATGGAGAATCTTCGTAAAAAAAACAGGCAAACGAAAATTTCTAACTTTGTAAAAAATTATAACATTGTAAGCAAATTTTGATACGTCTAGACATTTTCAAATGGATTGTTTTTTACTACCAAAAATCAGCCTTCTAATTTCTTTGGAGTTGGTGTATAAGTGGAGTTGGAGGATTATATTATCTTTCTATTCTCAAAAATAATGAGACTTCCGAACTCCGAACCAATAAAATTAGAATAGAACTGAACCCCGAAAATTGAAATTCAAACCAACTCTACATGACATCAGCCCTAGGAAACTCTAACGTGTGAAATCGAATCTTTTAATTCCTCCACCCTAAAACCCTAACCCCAACCGTGTCCCCCCAACTTGTTCTACTTGAAACAAAATCCAAACCGTCCATTCCTTAGCCACGTCATCGATCCGCGTCAACTCTTTAAACCAACGGCTTAGATACTCATATCAGAAAACACAACTAAAAGTCTAAAACTAAAACCCCTCTCTCTCTCTCTCTCCAATCTTCCCTCAAATTAATTTCCCTTTCCTCAAATTTGAAAAGATGGTGAAGATTAGTGAAGAAGAATTTGACAAGGAAATAAGGGCATTGAATGGGAAAATTAGTGAGAAAACACGTGAGGTTGTTGAAATTGACGATGATGATGATGACGAGGAGGAAGAAGAGAAAGAAGTAGAAGAAGAAGGTGGTGATGACGATGACGATGATGAATCTGATGATGGGGGTAGTGAAAGTGATGAGGATGAGGTAGTTCCGGCTGTTGGGGTACCTAATAATAATGTTTTACAACCTGTTGTTGTTGGTAATGATGATGGTGATGACGTGGAAGATGAGGATGATGAGTCGGATGATGGGGGGATTGATAGTGACGAGGAGGAAGTGGTTCCGGCTGTTAGGGAGGAGGTGGAGGAGGAAGTGGTTGGAGATGAGGAGGAAGAAGAGGATAGTGATGTTGATGATGTGGATGTTGATGTTGATGATGATGATGATGATGGGGATGATGATAGTGATGATGAGAGTGATGATGATGTTGAGGAGGAGGATGTGGCTGATGAGGAAGAAGACGAGGTATACTTGTTTATTTATTTTAATTGAAGTGTTAGATAATGTTTTTAGATCTGTTTTTGTTTTTGTTGCAAATTTTTCTGCTTTGGGGCTGTTTGTTTTACCGATTGATGTAAGTACAATGTATTTTCTGTATACTAGAGAACTTGAATTTAGGTCTAATAGTGAACTATACAGCTGGATCTGTTTTGCAATTTTGACCGAAAAGCTCTAAATATTTTAAGAGCACATATGTTAATAGGGTTTAGAGGCCTTCAGTTGGCAAAGTTACTCTAGGCTTGTTCGTCTAATGCTTGGATTTAGCCCTTTGTAAGTTTTGCGTCCAGTAGACTCTTGAGCTTAATTTAATACTGGTACCCAGCCCAGTTGGTTTCTAACTCTAACTCTTGACTATAAACTCTTGTACACTTGAAATTATTTCCTGTTTTACTACTACTAAGCAACTCTTTGTATTATATGAGTCAGTTACATACCTAGCTTTAACCTTGGGTTCTGCGTTTCAACTTCTGTTTTGCTTAGTCTGAGTGGGGTAAGTTCAAGGGATGAATTCTGACGTTCCACATAGCTCTATCAATTTCATGTCTGGTCACCATATGTCCATTTTGGGTTAATGAATATACTTGACACGACATTGATTAGAAGGTTGAAGTTTGCATGCTTTTGTTCATATTTATTGGTGTTGAGGTCTATCTGGTGTGTGGCTGAGTGGCTTTGACCGTTTTGCAGCACCTTTCACTGTATTTTGTGAGGTGGTGGGACAGATGACCAACTCTTGTGCCTTGCAATCATTAATAGCTTCAGTCTCATGAAGGCATGCTTTGTGAATTATTTTAATCTTAAACAGTGTCAAAATGCATAATAAAGATATCTTGTTTGCGTGGCTAGATTTATGTATGTTTCTTTAATTTGGATTGCCATAAATCTCTTGATTTGTGAAATAAGGTCAAGCAAATAGGAAATATGATTTTGGAATTTCGCAGCAAATATAGACATCTAAATTATGTGTTTTTGTGTGTGTGTGTTGGGGGGGGGGGGATACATTTTAAGGAAACACTTTCCTGTTATTTGAAATTAATTCAAGCCAATTGGAAGGAAAGTTTTCCACAAAGAAGCTCCTTTCCTTGTGGAAAATTTTCTCAAGAATTGCTTTAGTACTTTCGACAGTTGTACAGGGGTTAAGGGAATAATATACTCCCCTAAAGGTTTTGCAATTATTGCTATATATATCCTGGTTCATTATTATTGTTTTTTTTTATTAATTAAAGCTTGGTCATCTATTTTTTGGGTTCTTATGTCTATGTCCTGTTTGGTGCACTGTACATCATTTCCAAATCTAGATATTGCGTGTTTTAAAATTATAGTGGGGCCTACCTGTTTATATTGCAGTTGGTGACTGCGGATGAAAGTATGGGAACTGGGATAGTAGAACAGTATTCTGTAAGTAGAATTGTATTTGCTCTTCAGCTCTATTTTGAGTTTGCATGGAATACCTTATTATACCATGTTTCAGCTAGATTTGTAATGTATTCGCATTCCATCATGTGGTGTCATGTTGGTCCATGTTTGCGAAATTTGCATACTTGCAAATGTATGAACTGTCTGCTCTATTTCCTATTTTCTACAATATGATCAAAAGTTCCAAACTTATAAATACATATTCTTATATAGGGTTTGAGTTGGTTCAGGCCATATTTGGCTTTGGCTTTGGCTTTGGCTTTGGCTTTGGCTTTGGCTTATTCTTATTTGGTTTATCTTGAAGTTAGGCGCTTGAGCCCATCTCCAGACTTGTACCCGACCCAGTAGATATCTGCTGGGCTACTTCTAGTGTGCATTAGGCTAAAGTTACCACCATGATGTTTGTATTGATAAGATTTGGAGATATTTTTTCGCATTATTAGGTGTGCTTGATTTTGAAGTTCATTGTATTATTGACACGCCATGTTTAAAAAATCCATGTTGGACAAGTATGCACGTATCTGTGTCGATACAGACAGTTATATACCTCAAATCTTTATTTTTTGCAATACAAGCTGTTGTGCCAAATTGTCCATGTCTCTTAGCTTTTAGCAGTAACAGACCGTTAATATTCAAGCTTGGAACTGTAGGCGTGTATTCTGGAGGAATTGGAGAATAATCCGGTACCTAAGTTTATGAATGTGCATTAAGCAGGCCACAACAATCAGTAATAAAACATTTCTGCAAATTATTTGCGCTGCTAGGTCCAAAGCAGATTTTAATGGTCCAATCATTAGATACTCTTTTCATAGATACTTGTACCTTTTCATATTATATATGGCATATTGTTATTTCTCTGAGTGTTTTTCTGGATGAGTTCTAACAGTTCTTGATAGTGGTATGAGTTTTATGTTTGGTATCCTATGGGGTCTACTTTTGGGTTTATGGATCTTATTGACACGACATCAATTTGAGTTTCAAATTTGCACGCTTCTATTCTGTTCTGTTTTGTATTGTTTTTTAATTTCTTTTTTGCATTATTCATCATTCTTGTTGCTGGTAAGGTTTAAGTGATTTGTGGCTCTGATCGTCTTGCAGCAGCCTCTTACCTTTTCTTCTGAGTACCAACTCTCTGACCATCATTAATAGTTAGGAGTCACATCAAAACATGATCTGTAGGATATTTGCATCTTAACTGGATTCAAAATGGGTTTTTGAGATATCTCAGTTGCAGGTCTAAATTTATTTCTTCTCTAATTTGGAACTGTGAATCTTGTGATATGTAAACTTATGGAGATTGTGATACGAAATCCTGATTTGGAAACTATAGCGAATATAGTCAATTGAACTCCAAATTTTGGGAGTGAATAGATCTTAATTGAAAATATTTTGCAATCAAGAATTTCCTTGATGGGTATTCTTGGTCGAACTTTTGCACAAGAATTGTTTTCCGGCCATTTGGTATTAATTAAGGGCCTGCTTGATTGCAAGGAAAGTTTTTCCATGAAGAAGTTCCTTTCCTCATTTCCCTTAAAACTTTCCCATGAAAGTCGATAGTAGTCTGCAGCATGATATAAGGCTTAAGGGCACAATATGCTCTCCCCCAAGTATTTTTAAGTTTATTGCTGCATGTCATGATAGAATATAATCGAGCATCTCATTCATTAAAACCTGATTAGCTCTTTTTTGTTTACTGCTGGATGTTGTTGAAATGATTGTTTTTACATATTTCATTCGTATACAATGCTTCTGTTGTTGGCCCTTGATTTGTTCTGTCCTTGTTCCTGTTTTGTTGACAATAGGAGGATATGGGAACTGAGTATCTAGTCCGACCAGTTGCCCGTCCAGAAGAAGAAGAAGATGCTAGTGACTTTGAACCTGGTGCAGAAAATGGTGAGGATGAAGATATTGACGAGGAAGATGAGGATGACGATAATGCTGCAAAAGGTGAGGTTTCAGCAAAGAGGAAGAGGTCAAGTAAAGATGATTCAGACGACGATGACGGTGATGATGATGATCGACGCTCAAAGCGATAGGGGTGATGTTCTTGATGACCGACCATTGAAAGATAAGGTCAAAACTGTTTCAACCCAAACCAACCATCTCTGTAGAAAGCAAGATTTCAGTAGTATGTTTTTTTTTTTGTTTTTTCTGTTTCATGGAAGTCTCTTTATGTGAATGGATTGAGAAAGTTGGAAACATCACAGGTAGTCATGTGTTAGGCATTAATCTGGATTTTGTTGATGACATTAGCGCTTTAGGATTTCTATTTTTACAGCTGTTGTTACATTAATTTGACTAGTCAGGAAAGGAAACATTGTCAATGTTGTGTACTGGCTTTAAGATTCTTATATCACCTTGACAAATTCTTGTGCTTTTGTGGTTTTAAGTTGCTAGCTAGGTGATGAAAGAAGTTGATTGGATGATGATCCCTGTAGTTTGAGTCACGCTCTTGATCATTCAAAGAGACGACACATTCCTTGAGAACATTCTCATGTCAGCAAGGAGCTAGATTAGATTTTGGAGTGAATTTTTTTGTAGGAGGGGTCGCCTACATGCGTGGGAGGTGCACTCGAGGTTTGCTTCACACAATTGGATGTGTACATGGGCCCATCTTTTTGTATTTTTGTCTAGTGGACTGTAGTTTCAAAAGGCGTAATAACAGGAAAAATAAAAAGAACAGGTGTATTACTGTTAGATGAGCAAATAAAACTAACATTTCACTCGATCTGTAATAATGAAGAAGTTTGAAACAAAATCCATACATTTGAGATTTATCAGCAATTCAAGTAGAAAACTACGATCATCTATTATAGGGACAGACCCGAAAGAAGACGAAAATCTATCATGGCAATGGACCAGAATAAGTTTTATAATGTCATCCTTGATTTTCTTTGGATTAGAATAGTTGACCAGAGAGGGAAGTTGGCTCAATTTGACTATGATTGACTGGTCAATGTCATGTTTACTGTTGACCAGAGTCGACTAGGTTTAATCAAGTGAGCAGAGTGAACGATCTTGGCCCGGATGGGGTAAGGTGGCCCAAAACGTTATTTGGTTGGTTTCTGTTCTCATCTTCTCTTATTCATCTCTCTCCCTCTCCGCTCACGCACACTACTATGCAGTTTACTAGTAACTTTTGGTTCTAAAGGCCCATGGGCCAAAAGTTCGGATTAAGGTCCAGTATCCAGGCCCAAGTTATATGGATTATTTGCATTTTGCAAGCAGGAGAGTTCACTGTCGTTCATTTTCAGTAGGTGGGCATGGAGGAAGAAACGAGTCAAGCTCTACTTCAGGTACTCATTTCGTCCGTTTATAAATGTGTTTTGTTTTGTGATTCCTCTTTTTTTTCAGATAATGTGGATTGAATGTATTGGTTTAAAACTATTGTAGTTTATGGTAAATGAAGGACTTGTTCCTAGTGAAGAAGATGAGCTTAAAAGGAAAGAAGCTATTGACATACTCAGACAGGTTTCTATCTTTCGCCCATTTAATATCTTTTTTTTATTATTAGTGTTGCTGTTGTTTTTTTTAAGCTTAAATGTTTTCTGGCATTACATTTTCTGCTAATGTTGTTAAGTAGTATAAACAAGTTTATTCCTTTAGTGATTAAAATGTATATGTCTGTGTTGGTATAATAATAAGGTAAGGTTGGTTGAGTCAGAATGCCGTAATACTATTTTGGAGTTTAGAGCTTTTGTGTGTGGGCACCCACTCCTAGGCCTTGTGGTGGTCCTTTTTTCTTTTGTTTAGGTTCCAGACAGTTTTTGTGGGTGGTATCAAGGAGGTTTTAAGTGGTTGGTCTTGTGCCAATCTGTCTCCGGTGGGTAAAGTGTGTGGGACACACCATTTGAAGACAATGTGTCTACTTTTGACCGTCTAATATGTAATGTGGGTGCAGGTGTCTCATGAAACTAGGTAAAGGGGCTTATGTTTTGAGTTTTGACGATATCCTTTTAATTGTGCCTCTGTAATTTGTGTCTGTGGTTTTGTACTGTCACTTTCTCTGCCACTCTAATGAAATATCTTGTTTTATCGATAAAAAAAAAACAAAACACTTGAGTGGCCACCGAAGCTGAATGGGATAGTCGTCGACTCTTACCGAACCTTATATAGTGATAGGCACAGAGTAGAAGGGTTCACTTTAATGGAAATTTTATATTGTTTTCATCACTGAAAATTTTGTAAGTGCTGTTGGGTTATCTCATTGTGGTGTGGCCTTACATCTGTTTCCAAGTAAATTGAGTTTTCATGTATTCATAAGTCACATTGACACGGATACACGTTTCAGTGTTCGACACGGATATGGAGAGTCCGACGCTGCGACCTATATGAAATAGGACACGGGGGACACAACTAATTACAAAAGAAAAGTATTACTAATCTTTAGTTACACAACTAATTCTTGGGCTCAAGACCTTCCAAAGCGCCTCCTTACAAATATATGACTATGAAAGTGGCATGTTAATAGATTATTTTCTTAGCCTTTTAGGGTATAGATAAAACCCTAGTTCCCTTGTTTGAAATCATATGCACACGATGTCCGTGTGTCTGACACGGATATTTTTAAGAATATGAAGTGTCCATGTTACTTAGATGTGTTCCTTCTGGTCGTCTATATGCTGCTTAATAGCATTGCACAAATTTCTGACCGTGGGAGATAAGTTTGGAATACACATTCAAGAACAGCTTCTTCTCCTCATTTTCAACCTTTTAAAACCATTTATTTTCCATTTCTTGCTAAATTACCACCTAATGGAATGGAATTGAGATATAAATGGACTCGTTCATTTGTATAGAGTTAATAAGTGAAATCAATATGTTTCTTTGTGTCTGACTTAGAAACCAATAATTGCTTTGTCTACCATTTAATTTATCGTACCATGTCAGCTCTATTGTGCTAACCATTTTTCTTTCCATTTTAAATTAATTTGCAGATTGTATTGTCATGGATAAAAAGGGTTGCTTGGCAAAGAGGACTTCCAAAGGATCAAGTTGTGAATTCTTCTGCAGCAATATTAACCTATGGTTCATATTGTCTGGGAGTAAGTATCCACATACATACATGTGCTTTGAATTCGATGTCTTACATTAGTTTTTGGTTGTCTGGGGAAGCCTAAGACTAAAATGCTATTTACTGAGTGTGTTGAGTACTTGAAGTTAGACGTAAGCCTACAAGAGAGCATTTCAAAAGTGTTGCACTAGGGTTCATGGGACTTGGGACCATTTACTGTTGGAAAATGCTAGGATCCATTATCAAAACGTCACATCCAAACCATTTTTTCCAATCAGGATATGCAGCAGTTCATTTCGTTACAGTTATTTCACTTATTTGTTCTTCTAGTTTGCTGTAATACACCTGTAGGTTTAAGTGCTGAGTACGGAGTGTATTTTGGTGATACTAGAATCCGAACACCAGGCTTTTGTGCACTTTGCGCATTCTTTATCTTATATTTGACTGTGTTCCATCATTATGTACTAAACATAGAAGGCGAAAGGGAAAAAAATGACATTAACCAAGCTAAGGTGAAGATTGACTCGCTTTATTTACAACCATTTTCATTTACAATGGAGACACATGTAAGTTTGTATATCAAAAGGACCACGGTTTAATGCTTAACAGCTTCTACACACTTCACAGCACCCTTCATTTACCGGTAGTGCTGTGTTAACAACCACTTTTCTCTGGAAGCCTGAGCTATTGGAATGATATATAACAGTGTATATCAGTGGAACTGTGAGTTTAACATGGGCATGCACATGCTTAACAACACCTTGGGCGTTGGAACATGGTTCACAACACATTGTTACAGATCTTGGATCTACATCACAAACTCTTTTTTTTTGGGCATTGGGCATTGGGCATTGGGGAAAGATAGATTTTGTTCCTCTCTCAATTTAATGTCATTTGTCATAAACTTTGGTGGAACTATCGATATCTTAAACTTTGATCATCTTTTGCATTAACCAATATATGGCATTATATTGTCTTTTTCTTTACAATTTGTGTGATTTCATGTTTGTCTTTCTATGTTCATATTTGAACCTCGCGGTCCCCTCATTTTGATCTGTAACTTCAACATGAAAGATGGTCTTTCTCATTCTCTCTCTGATTCACCAAATAAAAATTAGCAAATAGAGATATCACCATATACAACTTCTCACCTGTCGATCATTTGAGATTTTTCAGAAAAAGAAATGCTGATATTTCGCGAATGTTGTCACTAGTCATCTTGAACTTGAAAAAACTATGACAATGTCTGTCCTTTTTCTGGGGTTTTGGATTTTGTTCCTAAGTAGCTTAAAACAGACATCTAACAAGCACACGAAGATTATGATGAATGCATATGTAATTTTGAATTTCGTCACCCTTTTGCGCATAGTCCCTATTTTAGTTGTTTTTGTTATATAAGAGTTCTTTTATTAAGCAAAATATGAATTCACACTTGTTGTTTCAGTTTGCATTTTCCAGGCTTTTGAATGTTTCAAAGTTTAAACTATATTAAATTGTCACTTAATGATGTGTTTTGGTTTTAGGGTGTGGTTAAGCTCTTTTAGTTTTATTGATGAAATTTGACACTGTATTCCTAAACTTTCATAGTACTTATTCTTGTGTCCCCAATTTTTTCAAAACTATTTAAACTATATTGTTTAGTCCACCTGGAAACATTTGTTTGAACGAAAAATTTTCTATGTTTTTTTTATTTTTTATTTAATTTTTTTACCACAAATTTCACCTTTTGTTTGATATGCTTTTCATGACTCAGAGTTTGGTGTATATAATTGTTTTTCGACATTATAATTCTGTATCAATGAGCCTCTTGCTATTCAAGTATGGAAGTACCTGTGTTGTTAGCCGCCTTCAAATTCCTAATTGATGCTTTCTTCTGTAGTTGATTGATAGTGTTGTTGCATTTTTTTTTTTGGCTATTTAGATCACAATGCTAACGGTTTGAACATTTTGTAGGCCCACGGGTCGGATTCGGATATTGATGCTTTATGTCTTGGTCCCTCCTTTGCCACCATGTCGGTAAGTCTATTTGCAGTTAAGTTTAGGCGATTCATCATTATTGCATAAAAATGAAGAAAAAGAGTTTTGTTTCCTGTTACAAAAGTGTGGCTGAAAATCTCATCAGCTGCTTCTGGCACTAATGTGGATTTTGTTTTGCTTGACTATTTGGTCGTTTTCAAATTTTCATTAACCTCCTAAGTAAAAAGAGTCCAGTATTACTAGTGAAGAGTTCTAGAGTATATTTGATAAGAACCAACCATTCACATCATTCCTTCTTGTTGCTGCGAAGAACCACCCATTAGTGACACTCTTGTTTTAGTTCATGAAGCTTGCTTGTTTTTGAGGATTCTAATAAATTATGCAGGAGGACTTTTTTATTGTCTTACGCAACGTGCTTCAAAACAGATCAGAAGTATCTGAGCTACATTGTGTTAAGGATGCAAAGGCTCCCTTGATGTGCTTTAAATTAAATGGGATCTCAATCGATCTCCCATATGCCCAACTTGACATACTTACGGTTCCTGATGTAAGTTTTTCAATTTATGTTCTAAATTAAATAGGTAATACTATCTGTCAGTGGCTCATCAATAACATATTTAGTTATTGACCATTCAGAATTTTATTCAATGTGGGCATCTTTTATTTTCTTTTGTCGTATCTTGCCCCCAAATCTTGCGAGTTGTGTCATTTCATTGTTTTAGTCCTCTACTGGAATTGGTTCTAGGTAGCATTCCATTTAATAGCATTTTTATGGATGTTAAAGTTTCACAATAACCATTCTACTATGCATTGATGCTGAAAATCTGACATGGATATGGTGTCGGCATATCATGCAATTCATCATAAAGATGGCACAGCCCATAGTATCTTATTGTTAAGATTAGGAAGTTCTTTTTTCGTGAGTAGGATTACGGTTTTGTGTATATCAATGGATATCTTAGAATTCTAACTGGAACCAAGACTTTTGTGTGTGTGTGTGTGTGGTTGGGGGATGCCTTAGGAGCAAGTACTTTTTTTTTTGAAGAAGTTATGGGTTAAGGCAGACCCAAACCTGTATTAAGTTAAAACCTTTTGTAGATACATCCTGTGGCATCTTCGTGCACTATTACAGACAGTTTTTCCTCAAGAGGACCTATATGACAGCTTAGATTTTCATCTTCAGGGGAACAAGATTTAGCAACAAAATCAGCTGCCCTATTGGCTTCTCTGTAAATGTGTGCGACCTCCAGTCTATTGAATTTTTGTTTATGCATCTTGATAGCCTGCAACACATTCAAACAATACCATGGTGCTGCCTCAGTCTCATTTACCATATTCACTGCTCTTTCAGAATCTGAGTTTATGTGCAAACACTGAAAGCCCATCCTTACTGTTGTCCTCATTCCTACTTCAATGCCTAGGAGTTCTAAGAATACAATAGACCTCTTCTTGCAGCCACCCTTATACAAAAGTATAAATCTTCCTTCTTCGTCCCTGAACACTCCACCATAACCTGCACGAAGATTTTGGAGTGTACCATCACAGTTTAACATAACAGTATGAGGAGGAGGTTTATGCCATTGCACTTGCTTTATTCCTATACTTTTGTAGTTCATGTCGATGCCCAAACTATCCATCATAAGCCTTGTTGCCCCTGTGTTATCAGCATTCTTGAGTTCCTGCTGTAAATAGAGCTTCATTTTTTTCATTATATCCTTTAGAACTTGAGAAGGCGAGTGGAATCTCTTCTTGAATATTCTGCTGTTTCTCTCGTTCCACAATGCCTAAATCACTGCACTAGCTACGGCCCTTATGATCTCAGAATCAGATGTATTCTTCCTTGTTCTTCTAAATATCCTGTACCACTCTTGATTTGAATCAAGTACATCTGCTTCCAATCCCATACTTCTCTTAGCTCCTGACCACACCTCCTTGGCATAAGGACAATTAAAAAAGAGATGATGCGAATTCTCTCTCAAATTTCTACAGAAACTACATTCAGATTGTTGGAGTATGTTCTTCTTAGGAGCAAGTACTTAATGTGCTTAATATTGGATCTCTTTTTTTCAGACATTCTCAATTGTGAAAGTAGACTGCTCTTCAGTTAGTGCTGGTTAATTCTTATAATTGGTGCAAAACTTTTTCTATTTATTTATTATGATCAATAGAATTCAATTTCATTCATTCGAGTTTGAAACTTTGAACCAATAAACATATTACATATCACATGATATGATCTTAGGTTGCAAGAAGCTACTAGATCATACCCATACAACTCAAAGTACAAGAGAGTCCCAATTGCACATAAAGTTATAGTAACCCACTCCCTGAAAGCTTGGACACGTGCTAGCCCAATCAAACAATGCTTCTTTGACCTCTCCCACTATCTTGTGAAGTTCCTTCTCCTTATGGTCGGACGAAGAAAGGAAAAGTGGAGCTGTCTCATCAATCATCTTTATACAATTATACGTGGACTGTTTATACTAATATATTCAACTCAAGTTCACTTGCTGTACGATTTTTTAGGTGTGTTTTATTGTAGTTGGGTTTCTTGTTATTCTTTCCCGAAGTAGTAAGCCTTGGTTTTCCATGATCATGCTAATAATAAGCTAGCATTGGATCTGTTGTTTTCATGTGAGCTCTCCATCCTCTGTCATCATCTCTTTTATTGTCTTGATTGTGTTTTCCATCAGATTCATTTGTTCCAGTATTTTCAGTAGTTAACACTGAATTTGCTATAGAGCAAGTGCCTTATTAGCACTGCTTATTTTCGTAGGAGCTACTGAAGTCTTATCTTTGGTATGGTCAGCTTTTACATTGATTGCCTTAGATGCATACACCATTAGCTTTACTATTAAATTCAAAGGCTTTAAATGCCTTTATCATTATTACCTGCTTCTTTGGCCCTCAGTTGCTGTTGCTTCTGTGGTCCTGTTATGCATTTCCCTACGTTAGTTTTGTCATCTGACCATCTGTCAATCTATTCTCCTGTACTTCTGTGACTTCCATACGCAGTTGCTAGGTTACAATTCTTAGGATTGGCTTCCACATTGATAACTTGCTGTACTTCTTTAAAGAGTTTCTGGGACAATCATGTTCTCACATTTGGTGCTGTCATAGTAGGCGTTGGTTTAACCTTGACTAGCAGCTAGTCAAGGCATTGATTATGGCATAACATCGTTTTAATGAGATGTTTAACTTTCCAAGAACAAAGGCATCAACTTAAAACTATTTTGCGGCTCAAGATTGTAGACATAAGATACCAGAACCCAATTTTCATTTTCTTGGTATTGCAGTAAATATGTAGGCTGTTGCTTGTGTTTGCATATGATATGATATATATATATATATATATATATATATATATATATATATATATATATATATATATATATATATATATATATCAATGACTGTTGTGGTTATTGTCATGTTGTTTATGAGTACTGACATGCTGAGAATATGTTACTGCAGAATATAGACATTCTTAACCCAATATCAAGGGGCATTGAAGAAACCAGTTGGAAAAATTTGTCTGGAGTGCGTGCTAATCTGCGTATCCTTCAACTTGTCCCAAATGTGGAGGTATTACATGTCTCTTTCTTTCTCAAATGCTTGTGCTAGCATCTTACGTCTGCCTTACATCTTTCCAGTGAGATAAAACTTGTATGTATTTGTTGTTTGGTTGTAGGCTGCATAACTTGACAGATTCGTTGATGTTCTAGACACGAATTGTTAAAGGAAATTGTTACAGACTGAGCTCATGCCATTTGCTGCTGGCATTTGTTAAAAATTGCCACTTAACCTTGTAAGCGTCCCTGGGGCAGCAAAGATTTACTAGTTTCCACAAGCTAACTTTTATTGATTAGTTAATGAGCATTGAGCAAGTAATGGGAAACTAGGTGCTGCATACATTGGCATGGTAATATAATCTCGTTTTAGTAATCTCAAGGTAATGGATGGACACTTCATTCACACAAAGCCACTGGGAATTGTTGACTTAGAGTTTTTCTTTTGATAAGTTCTTCTGAGTGCTTGGACAGTTGCATGTTCCTACAGAGAAATCAATGATAGTTTTGTTTATTTATTGTTAGATGTCTTATGTACAACCAAAGAAGGAAATAGACAGATTTGTTGAATAAACGTGTCATCATCACAATGTAAAAGCTATGTGATTATAATGACATCTCTCATTCTCAAAATGGAAAAAAAAAAACGTTTCTTGCCTATCATTAGTTCTCCCATTTAGCCCAGAAGGTCAATGGGGGTTCGTTGATCAGATGAGGCTTGCTGCTGATATGGGCGGTTACATGGTGTTATGTTTGAATATGGTCAATCCCATCTAAGGGAAAAATGAATTTTGGGAGTTGGATGATGTATATGCTACTTTCAGGGCCAAGACTGCTCTAGGCAGTAAGCTACTAAGCATACACCAAAGCAGAAACAGTTCTGGCGAGCCATTTTTAAATTTACATGGAAAGCCATTTTTAGTATATTAGTGGCGTTATTTCTACTATTCTACGTTTGGAGACTGTTATATTTGTCCAGGGATTCATCTCCCATTGGTCAAAGATCTGGGAGAAAAGGAGAGAGATTCTTTTTCGTTGTTACACATTCAGATGCGACTCTCTTATGGCAGGGGCATCGTTTTTGTCTTAGATTGCTGTTGTATATTTGTTGCTGTTTGTTTTGGCCCTTTTGGGTCGCTTGTTGCTCCTTTTTAATGTAGGATATCTCACCCTACTAGTTTTGCCCTTTCTTTCTGATTATATAATGTAATCAACCTTTTACAGATAAAAAAAAGGGACGCCACCACCGTAGGAGAAAATCCAGGATTTGCATTGGTGCACTCTAGAGTTTGAAACCTAAGACGATTTGGGGGCGATATGTAGAGAAAATGCAAATGAAACTTCATAGTGCAGAAGGATTTGATCCATCTTGTCCTGAAAGATATGAGATGAATTTGATACCAATTATCATTTGTCATAAACGATCCCAATTCCCATCCCGCACCTTTAACTGTTGTAAATTATAATGGGAGGTTATCTTGAAGTAGACTGCAAGCTTGCAGGAATCGTAATATAGAATGCTCAACTGAACGTCTGCATATTTACCAATGTTTTCTAATAGGTTGAATTTCTAGACAAGATTTGATGTCTGTCGGGGATTTTGTGTCTGTCTAATGTGTGTGGGCATGATTTCTTACTGAAAATTGGCTGGGAATTCTCTTACAATCTCTTATAAATATTCCAACGGAGAGCCTGAGAACTCCCTTATTTATTTTCGTTTATTATTTTCCTATGTTTTGCATTTGTAGTTTATTTTGTATTATTCTTGACTTCCTGGTGTTATTTTGTCAATTGTTTGCAGAAATTCCAGTCATTGTTACGATGCCTCAGATTTTGGGCACAAAGGCGAGGAATATATTGCAGTGTAGGGTGAAGTTCTTCCTGTTAAAGACGATCCTTTTATTTTCATGTTAGTTTCCCTAAACAATTCTTCATATTGGTGTGATAGCTTCTGAAGACATTCTTGTGATCTTTCGCAGGTTGTTGGGTTTTTTGGAGGAATCCACATTGCAGTTCTCACAGCATATGTTTGTCAGAGACACCCTAATGCCAGCGTTAGTTCTCTTATGTCAATATTTTTCGAGACATTTGCACTCTGGCCGTGGCCCACACCAGTGTTGCTGGTGGAAGAGATGCTGCCAGTCAGTGGAGAAGTTGCTGAAATAGGTTCCTTAATGCCCATAGAGTTGCCCTGTAGTCCACATGAGTTCTGCCACTCTAATATTACAAAGAGCACATTCCAGAGGATCAGGGCAGAGTTTCTTCGTGGACATGCTCATACTGAGGTAATTTCTTTTTTCTTTTCGGCTGCTGTTCCTTGTGATCTTTAAGTAGTTTCGGTGTGTTTGAGTCCAGAACATGGTACCACCTTCTCTCCCAATGTTTGCACATGCATAAATAAGAATAATTTCAGTATCAGGTTCACATTCTTGCCTATGGATGAATAGTATCCAGATAACTTAGGTTTCTTCAGTTTGCTTGCTTAGGATTCTTTATTATCTGGGGCTCTCTTTAGTAGTTGAAAGTTTAAATCCCAGGTTGCAATTGAAGCATAATGGGTTATGAGGTGAGGCATAAGCTTTTATTTTTATTTTATTTAAAGAGTAATTTTCTAAACAAAAAGTAAAAAGTTTAATACCGTGCAATAATACAAAAGACGAAAAAGGAGTGAAAAGAAAATTTTGAGAAATATAATAAACCCATCTCAACAATAGTTTTCACCACACCTTGAGTTGTTCTACATATTAAAGTAAGCTGTGTTCCTGTGGGCCCTATTTGTGGCGTCAGTGTCAATTCTTAGGAGTATAAGGACAATTGAAGCAATTATAAAATCTATGTGCGCTAGACAGTTGACATTTAATGAAGTTCGTCATTTAAATTTGCAGCTTGTGGTACTATTTTAGTGTCTTGTTCAACATGTTTCGTTATTGTTATGTTGTGTTCCCTTTGTTGAGATGTATAAACCCACATTAGGAACTTAAAGCTTTCCATCATATATGAACATATTCCTGGGTCCGTTTCCACTCATCGCTATTGTTTTGGTGAAAAAGCTCATTTACTCCACGTCACCTGATAAAACTAATTCATGTGTTTGGCTTAAGGTACGCAACACATGAGGGGGAGTGTATATAATCCCACATTGGGAATTGAAGCCTTGCGTGATATAATATATGTTCCTGGGCCGCTCCGCTCATATCACCATTTGGTTTTGAGTTGGGTGCTCCAATGTTAGGATGCTCTTCATTGGGCAGTCTATACGACATTTTGTGACCTCGTATCTGTATTTTTAGATATTTATTTTTGTGTTGGTTTCCTGCAGATCGCTGGATAGTGTTGGACTGTTGGTAGAGATTATTTGGCATTTTTATAATGAAGAATAATATCCTAGATCTGATTATTTGTTTAAGAACTGTTATGGGAGTTGGCTTATACATATGGTTACGATTGACCACTATAAAAAACAGTAAGAAAGTAAACAGAATAAAAGTTGGAGTTCTCCAAACATGTATAAGACAGCAATCTAGCCATCTATATTGAAACTAAGACACAGCAACTAGTTTGGTAGCCTGACCCCACTAGCCGTCCATATGGAAACTAATACATTCCAACTAGTTTGGTGCCCCTGAGCCCAGTAGGTCAGTTATGATTCTGATTCTGATTCACTCCTAGTGACAAATTAAGGATACAAGCGAAAGATTTAAATCTAACATCACTTCGTCCAATTAGTAACCAAGTTTCTCAAAATATTTCTCAAAAGCATGCCTAAGCCCATCGCCTTGCGTCTAAGTCCGTGGAGTGCCTAGTGTTGCCTGGGTTCTTGCCTAGCTCATAGACTCAACTCAAACGCGTAGCCAGCGCCAGCCCCGCACCTTTAACTGCATAGGCAAGATTTCTTTGAGCCTGGGAAGTAGAAAGCCACAGCCCACATACTATTTTTCAACCTGATGAAGAATAGATATTTTGGGTTTGATTTAATACTCTTAGAATATTTTCTTAAGGACCTAATTTATCGCTGCTAGTTATAGTAATGTAATAAACCTGTAAAAACTTGTGATTGGAAAACTCCCACATTATTTAATGCTGCCAGGTAGCTTAGTTGGTAAAGTTTGTAGCAGTTGATTCCATAGACCTGTGTTGAAAATGCACCAGCACCTAATAAATCTTAGAGAGAAGCCGGAGTCACGTGTTCGAAAAAACCATAGGTTTCAGGAGGGGATTTTGAGTTTATGTCTCAGACTGATGCTTGTTGATGACTAAAAGTAGAACTTCTTAACTCAAGAAAAATTAAATGATTATAGTTTTTAGGATTTTAATTAGGAAAAAAGAAACAATGGAAACCTGAGATTCAGGAGAGAAAACCTTTCTCTCACAAACATAAATTTTATAAAAAATCCACCAAATATGGTCAAATGCCTACAACTCAATTTATAGCCAAAGGAACAATGAATTCAGAAACTGGCCTTCGAATTCGAATTTAGAAACTAAATTACCTAATTTTTGGAATTAAAAATAAACCTAAAAAGAATCCAATGGTAAAAACATCAAAAGAGCAATCAAACAATATTCTAAAAATCCCTATTAATACATAAACCAATATGGACTAGAACCAAGGGTTTAGATCCCTAGAATGCATCAGTTAGGGACTTAGGGGCTATAGAGAATAAACATTATGTGAGCTAGGAGTACTAGATCAGATCCTCATATTGAGGAATATCTCATGGTATATGGGATCTCATAGTATAAGAAATTCATTGTAAATTTTGTCCTTTGTGTTTGTCTGATGAAGAGTCGGTCAGTCATACCCTAATTCACTGTCCTTTCTCTTTGGAGGTGTGGTGTCATTTTCTTCAACAATCACAAATGGTTTGGGTTGTTCCCCTATCCGTGAAGGAGTTATTAGAGGCATAGGTCTTGATGGTTCATTCTTCCCAAGGTTGTAAGTTATGGAATATTACTCCCTTCACAATCATGTGGGGCTTTTAGTTGGAGTGGAGTCGGAGGCATTTCGAGGATACATTAACACTCAGTGGAGGAGGTGATTATTTTGATAAAGTCTCATCTTCCTTTGGTCAAAGAGATGGGAGGAATGGCATGACACTCCTTTCGGAGATTTTTGTTTAGATGGGAATCTTTGTTAGGCAGTGATTAGCGAGATCTAATTGTTTCATGTTTGTTCTTTGTTTCAGTTTGTTGTTGTTGTAATCTTATGTTCGGATATATCATCATATCGCTCTGTATTCCCTGTTTGTGTAATATAATATATCTCTATCTTTACCGATCAAAGGAAAAAGAAAAAGTATTCCAGTTCTATGGTAACAGTACCTATTAATATATGAGATCTACAAGGTTGGAAATTATCTCAACTATTTTTCTTACACATTCTCTCTCAATATTTTTCCTTCTTTTCATTTTCATTTCCTGCTTATTACTTTTATTCCATTCATCATCTAAAACTGAAATCAAACGGGGGCCTTATATTGGATTGTCTCATGGGGAGTGGGGAGATGGATGGTGCTATCTATCCTTGATTTTATGTCTATCACACTAGTGCACCACTATTTGGTGAAGTTCCTGTTTTGGTGAGACTTTTTTTTTTTAAAAAAAAAAAAAAAAAAAAAAAAGTTTTAATTATGCATTGCGAGATGAAACTATTTGGAAGATGAATTGTAGTAACAATATTTGAGTGTATCACAGGATATCCTACGACCAGATTTTGAATGGAGTAGTCTATTTGACACTTTCCCTTACTCAAAGAAGTATAGGCGTTTTGTTCGAATTTTGCTCGCTGCTTCAAACCAGGGTGAGTTGGGAAACTGGGTGGGTTGGGTGAAATCACGTTTTCGCTGTCTGCTTCTCAAGGTAATCATTTTCTTTGTACATGCTTTTGTTTCGAGTTTTGATGTTAGAATATTATAGCTTGTCGTCGAAAGAAATAGGTATTTAGCTGTACGTTGATTTTAATGGAAAATTAAATGGCTTTCCACCTTTAGGAGTTTAAGAGTCGATGTAACTTTGTGGGAGGTCCTAACAGTCCTATCACATACATGAATGGCATGGAGGGGGCATGGCTGAACTCAAAGATAGTTCATGTTTTATCTTATTTCTCTTTCACAGGATGAGCAACCACTTACTGTTTACTAATATGAACTTCTCCTTGGTTCTTAAAGACATGGCTGTGTTTGGTTCACTGAATTCCTGAAAGTTTTACTTAATTTGGTCGGTTTGGTGTTGATTGAAAATTGAACGTAGGAATCTCCTTTCTATGTTTGTTAGTCATTTTGAAAGCAACTTCCATACCAATTTAAAGAAGTGACTATCCTAAATGCTTACTTTTAGAGTAGTTATCCCAATAGGGAGTCCGAGTACAAGTGCTCCAGAAAGATTGATGTAGGAATGCCATTTTTTTTAAACCAGTAAATAGATGTTTTATTGATATAATATTGTAGAAACATAGAAAAGGTAGGATGAGGTATCCTTATGGTAGAAACAGTGAAAAAGAAACTTAGCAACAAATGTCCAAAAGTTCTGAAACACAAAGGCCTCAAGTCAAAATGTCTTACCATCTACACACGAAATGCTCAAGAGGAATTCTACTAGTTCTCTCAGGAACTTTGGCCCAGAAGAATAAGAGGCCTTTAATGGATATGATCACTTCCTCCAAAGAATCCACAACCCCCTCAAAAATCCTTCAGTGAGAACACCATTTTGAGATTGAGAAAGAAGAAAGAAAGAAAGAGATGAGGATAAGTAGAGGAAAGAGGAAGAAAATCTGGACTTTCTTTGGAATCCAGATTTCATAAACTAAATAGTTCTGTAAAACTAATGCTAATTTTTTCACTCATTCCTCCAATCAGAAACTGCGCTTTTGGAAGAAATATACAGACAACCTGAAAACGGGCGCTCCGAAAATATTTTTCTGTATGTTTCGTTATTTTGTTATTGTGCATAATACTTGCTGAGGCCTGAAGTGTAGTTTTCACGTCATTGCAGCTTGAAGAAGTACAAGGACTTTGTGACCCCAATCCAACAGTATATGTTGATCCAGACTTGGGAATACCCAACACAGTGTTCTACTGGGGCTTACAGCCCGGCCGCACTAATTTTAGAGATGCCGGACTTGTGGAAGAGTACTTCATGAAGCACATAACTAATGGTTATCAAGGCTCCATTGCTACACTTGAACTCTCTATTGTGGACTCTGCTCAACTGCCTAAGGATACTCACTTTGACTCTGTAAATGGGAATGCATCAAAAGGGTACTGGAGGATGTTTGACTGCAATCAGCATAGGATTCCCATTTACTCCGATTACCTACCAGATTATGTTGTTGGATATATGGCCATAAATGGAGATTCTGAACACCCGACTGTTACGTGATGATCGTGTATCTTTTTTTCTTAGGTAGTTTTCATAGAAGTTAGTTTTGGATGGTGTCGTGGTTGTGGGGAGTCCAAGGAGGCTGGTGAGTTCAGCAAGAATTGTTATAGGAAATTTTGTGGGTAGAAGTCTGCAACTCTTCCTCTCACGCCCTCTCTCAACAGAGGAAAAAGAGAAAAAGAAAACAATAGAAAGAAAATACAAATGGAAAAGCATACAAACAAAAGGGAAAAGTGGACAAAGGGTCGTTCACAGAAAATTGAAGGGAACTATAAATTTTGCATCAATGACTTTTGTTTAGAAGCTTTTGGTCAGTTAGTTCAGGTGTCATACAATAAATGTAATATTCTATTTTCTTTTTGTGCTGAAACTAATGTTGTATTAGAATGTAAACGTCTACATGTCATATCGCCCAACATGTTATGGTCATATGGAGAATTCAACATACAATACAGCTTTACACAACATTAATTTTCAGTTCTTTTTGGATGGTATCGTCTTCTGCGAATGCTGGCGGAAATTTGGTAGTTTTGATTGCTAAAAGGAAAGATAGAGTTTACATTCTTAAAGGAGAATTATACACTGAGCCATTTCTGCCAGGGGTGATATGTTTCTGTATAGTCTTGCTGCAAGCATCCGATTAAGAAACATACGAGCTACATGTCTCCATTTTATTAGAACTTCACTTCCAGCAATGCACCAATTTCCATTATTTCTTTTAAGGCCTGTTTGATTCATTATTTTCTTATTGAAGACTTAAATGTTTCGGGATTGAATGATTGATCGACTAGAACTCTTGGAGTAAGCAGAAAGTTGGTAAAACGAGTGTTTCTTATCCCTCAGTAGCTCGTTAGTCACGTGTTTTGCTGCATGATCATGCAAAAGTAACATTTCAATTATGTTTCCACTATACAACTTGTACCCAATACCGTTTTCTATTCGAATAATTTGATCACTTGTATTGGGGAATATATACTTGAGAAAATTTTCCCACAGGACAAACTATTTGAAAAGTTCCCACCAAACCAGGAGTTTAGGCAGTTCCCTACCTTAACTAGTTTTCAAAACCTCTTCCCCTTTTTATCCTCTAGAATATTGGATAGCTATTCATGCATGAGAGGGACAAAGGAGATATCAAGTCACATGATCCAGGTTATCATTTGAATTTTCAAACACAAAATAGGCCGGCACCATTGAATTCATCGAAATTCTATAATGAATGCCAAAATACTAGGCGGCACTTCACACTAACGCTCACGCACTCTCTAGATGATAATGGGTTCCATGGAAAAGCACTCTGAACAACAACTTGTTCAGGAAGAATTCTCTCACCACGACCAAACAATTGCTCGAATCAACAATGGAAGTTTTGGTAGTTGCCCAGCTTCAATCATATCTGCTCAACACCAGTGGCAGCTTCGTTTTCTTCAGCAACCCGATGATTTCTACTTCAACCATCCCCAACCAGGACTACTTCAATCCAGAACTGCTATAAAAAATCTCATAAATGCCGCCTTCCTTGAAGAAGTCGCTATAATTGATAACGTTACAACTGCAGCTGCTATTGTTCTTCAACATATTTCATGGGGTTTTGTCCAGGGCAAGTATCATAGAGGAGACACCGTCTTCATGCTTCGATACACTTATGGCGCTGTCAAGAAATTGATTCATGCTTACATTTCTCGCATGGGGGGAAATGTCATCGAAGCTGCGGTACCATTTCCTGAGCAGTCAAATGAGCAAATTGTCATGGCATTTCGACAAGCTTTAGGTAAAGCGAAAGAGATTGGAAATAAAGTTATATTAGCTGTGATAGATCATATTTCGTCCATGCCAAGTGTCTTGTTACCTCTGAAGGAACTAGTTCGGATTTGTAGAGAGGAAATGGTTGAACAAGTGTTTGTAGATGGAGCTCATGCCATTGGTAGTGTACATGTTGATATGCAAGACATAGGAGCAGATTTTTATACTAGTAATCTCCACAAGTGGTTTTCTGTCCTCCTTCTGTGGCCTTTCTTTACTGCAAAAAAACGCCAACACTGTTAGAGTTGCACCATCTTGTTGTTTCTCATGAGTATGGTCATGGGCTGGGTGTAGAATCTTCTTGGGTTGGAACAAGAGACTACAGTGCCCAGCTTGTGATTCCTGAAGTTTTGGATTTCGTTAATAGGTTCGAAGGTGGTCTTGAAGGAGTTCAACGAAGAAATCACGATAAGGTTGTTGAGATTGGGGAGATGTTAAGCCAAGCTTGGGGAACAAAACTGGGGTCACCACCGGAAATGTGTGCCAGCATGATCATGGTTGGATTGCCCAGTAGTTTGGAGATTTCCACCGAGACAGACGCGTTTAACTTGAGGACACATTTGTGGGTTATGTTTGGAATTGAAGTTCATATATATTGGCAGGCAATTAAATGTGGAGTTCAGACTTCTGATGATTGCTCAACTGCATATGCTCGGATTTCTCATCACGTTTACAACACCAACCATGACTACTACAGGTTCAGGGATGCAATAATTCAGCTTTGCCAACAAGGGCGCACTTGCAGGATGCTTCCTCATATCAAGTGAAAGGGTGCACATCTGCATTTTAAAGCAATATAAGTATATCAAGTGAAAGGGTGCGTCCTATAAGTATATTGTTTATGGTAATATAGTAGAACGTACCTTGCTCGGTTATGAAGGACATCTTTTCCTGATCTTCTTCTGCAAGTGGTATTTGGTTGTACCCACTGTATGCGTCCATAAATGACAAAAGCTCATGTCCGCAAGTTTGATCTACCAGTATGTCGATCCTTGGTAGGGGGAAGCTGTCCTTTGGGCAGTGCTTATTGACGTTGGTGAAGTCTATGCAAAGTCGTACTTGACCGTTCTTCTTTGGAACGACTACTATGTTAGCTAGCCAGGTCGGGTATTCGACTTCTCTGATGAATCCAACATTTTTGAGCTTTTCTATCTCTTCATTGATAGCCTTTTGAAACTTGAGTGCTAATTTCCTAGGTCGTTGTTTAATATGCTTGGCAGTTGGATTTACATTTAACTTGTGGCAAGCGACCTGAGGGTCGATTCCTGGCATATCGATATACGACCAAGCAAAAACATCTTTATTGAGAGATAGAAACTTGACAAGTTGCTCCTTGAGCTTGGGGTCTAAATCAGCCCCTACATAGACAAATTTTGGGTCGTCAGTTGTGCCCAAATTGACTTTTTCTCATGGTTCTATTTGAGCTTGTTTTCCTTTGAGCTTGTCTGATGCAGTTGCTGGAGGGCTGGATGTTTGAGGATTTTGCCTCTTTGGGACGTCTTTGGCTTCAACGACCTGAGGCTTGGGTGAGGTCATTATGCTGACCTGATTGCATCGGTGAGCTTCCAGTTGGTTGCTTTTGAGCTCCATGATGCCTCTGGGACTGGGAAATCGCAGGACCTGGTGTAGGGTTGATGGAATAGCTTGGATCTTGTGAATCCAACGACGTCCTAGAATGGCGGTGTAGGACGACCTGACATCGATCACACTGAAGCGTGTTGAAGTTTTGACCATGTCTTCCTTCTCTCCAATGGAGACTGGTAGGATGACATCTCCAATGGCGTCTGTGCGATCTCCATTGAACCCGTAGAGCGGTGTGTTTGATTCTATCATCACCGAGTCTGGTAGGTGCATGTCCTTGTAAGTTTGGTAGAAAAGTATATCGCATGAGCTTCCTGGATCGATGAGGACTCTTTTGACTGTCCACCCATTGATTTTTACGTGCACTACCAAGGCATCATTGTGGGGTAGGCACACCTTGTCTAGGTCTTCTTCAGTAAATGAAATTGTTGTTGTTGTTTGTGGATTAGTGGGGTTGTTCATCTCAGCTTTGTGTGAGAGATGGTAGATCTCTTGAAGCGCCCCTACTCTTCTGCCCTTCTCCCGACCTGAGGTTTCGTCGTTTGAGGTGTCTGTAATCATGTTGATTACTTTGTCCTCATCGTGGGCGGAGGAGTGCTGTCTCCTGTTGTGCCTCGACCGACCTGGAGATTTAGATTATCGGGTTGATCTGTTCCTTCTTCTGTTTCTGTTGCTCGCAGGTCGTTCATTGTTGCGGCTCCTACTTCTGTGGCGTTTGGCATCCAGCTTGTGCCTCAGGTCGCTTTCTGGCAGGAACTCTTTTAATTTGCCTTCCTCCACTAAATCTTGGAGGTAGTGATTCAGGCTCCAACAATCATTGGTGTCGTGGTGGTGGAGTTTGTGGAAATGGTAGTATGGACGCTCTGGTATGGCGATTACCTTGTTGATGTTGCGTTTGAAGTATGTTGTTGTATATATCTTCTTCAGGATCTGACTCGACGTCCTGGAGAAGTTAGAGAATTCCCTCTTCGTGTAAGAAGGCTTGCTGGAGCTAGATCTCTTGTTGTTGTTGTTGTTGTTGTTGTTGTTGTTGTTGTTGTTGTTGTTGTTGTTGGTTGAATATTGCTTGCTTCCCTTAGGGTCTTGCTCGTTGCTAACTGCGAGGACCTCTTTGCCTTTGCGCTGGGCCATCCATTCTTCGTACTTGATATACTTGTCGACTCTGTGATACAGGTTGGCTGAGGTTTCTGGTTTGTTGCGCATGAGGGACCCTGCTAGGTCGGAGTCGTCTAATAGGGTGTTTGTGAACGCAGAAATTGCAAAGCCATCACTGAGTCCTGATTCCAGCGAGAGGAGGTCCTTCTTGAAACGTCCTAGGAAGACGTGAATCGTTTCGCCATGAGCTTGCTTGAGCTGGAACAAAGAGTCTAGGTCGGCTCGCTTCTTTCTGTTGTGGACGAATTATGTCGCGAACGTCTCAGCCAGCTTGTCAAAGTTGCTGATCTAATCGGGAGGGAGTGTGTAAAACCAGTCTATTGCTCCTTCCTTCAAACTAGCTGGAAAAAGTTTGCACTTCAGATAGTCGTAGTCCGGATGGCTGTAGAGTGTAAGGATTTGATTGAAGCGAGCTACGTGCTCGCCTGGGCAGGAGGTACCGTCGTACAACGGGAACTTTGGCTAGATGAACTCTGAAGGAGGCTGCTTGTCTCTGATTTCTGTGGTGAATGGTGATGCCTTGTACGTTTCTAGCATCTTCTGAGCGATCTGGATCGCTCTGGCTCTTTCGTTTGACTTCTCTAATTTTTGGGCGAAGTCTTCTAAGCGTTGATTGGTGGTGTTGGTGAGGGCTGCAACGGCGTTGTGCTCCACTACTTTTGTCGTGCCGTTGTTAGCGTTGGAGGTGGCCTGGTCGCGCATCATCTGATTCTCTTGTTGTAAAGTGACGAAAGTGTCTTGTAGCGTCTTCATTTGTTCTGCCAACATCTAAAGAGAAGTATCCATGGTGGTTTTTACCAGCTTTGTGGGCTTGAGAAAAGAGTAAGTGTGTTTTTCTTAAGGAAACGAACCGGCAGATAGCGCTAATGTAGATGTTGTATTTACTGGACAATGACTTGATGATCTGGAGAATTGGGAATGGATGCACTCTTCTTAGGATAATAGTTGCCTACGTATCAAGTTTCTCGGGCTAAACTTGAATAAAGCCTTACGTAATTCATCTCTCTCTATTTATAGGCGTGTGAGTTGACTTTCCATATTTGCTTTGGACCGTTATGAAGTGTAGATCCACCTTATGTGCTATCTTGATGATTCGCCATTAATGTGTTGTTACAAAGTTAATGTTTCCTTGATTGTGGCATTGATTGAGCTCCGAGACTGCGCTAGTTGATATCCTTCCATAAATGGTTGTAACTGATGCTTTGGACAACCTGGGTGTTGGGTCGTTGGGTACGCTCTGATGGGTGTTGGACGACCTTGCTCGGTTATGAAAGAGGATGACCTGTTATGTGGACACGTGTACTGTAGTGTGGAACGGAGGGTACTTACAGTCATAAATTAATATTCACTGATGTGCCATAAAGATTCTAGTTTTTTTTTTTTTTTTTTTTTTTTTTTTTTTTATTATAGATAAAAGTAAGGCACTTCCGAAATTTAGGAAGAGCTTCCTACAAAGTTTACATCATCCACACATATCTGAATCAGAGATCTTGCCGTAGCAGGATTTAAACTAAAATAAGGAAGAGCTCGCCTACCCCTTCTAGCCAGAGCATGAGCAAAAAAATTAGAATCCTTGCGGATAAAGTGAAAAGTACATACATTCAACAGTGAAGTACAAGCATAAATATCATGTGCAACTGAGGTAGCTCCCCAAGATAAACTTGTTCCCCTGTGTTTGTAAATTTTCGGCTAAGTTTTTGCAGTTCGTCAAAATAGTGAGACATCGGATCTCCAATCGTCTAGTCATGTCTAGTCTTCCTCGAATAGCTTGTGCCTCTGCCTCTTCTGGGTCAAAGGCCGTGTCTTTACTGTGTCCTACACCAATACAGTAACCAAAGTTATTCCATAAGGAAAAACTTATTCCTACTTGGTTTGTGTTACAATCCCAAGAGGTATCTGTGGTGAGGTAGTGTCAATTGTTGTTTATTTGTGGCCACATGTATAAATGATTATTTTTGGAGAAAAGTTTTTCAGTGTTTGTAATGAAAGTTTTAGCTCTACGTATAATGCTGAAAACATTTGTATGTTTTTGGTTGAAAACAATGTCATTTCTACTAATCCAAATGGAAAACATAGTAGTGGCTAAATTACTTATAGTGTTTCTTAAAATGGTTTTATCGTGTAGGTTAGAACAAATAGTACTAATAATAGTACTAATTGAATCAGTTTGGTTCCAGTGGTCCGTTCTAATGGAAAGTTTAGAAGCATACCAAATATGTGGTAGCATATTGCAATGGAAAAGTGCATGAGAAGTAGATTCCACCTGGTTATTTTCAGGCAAGTTGCAGAGTTAATAGTCATATTCCTCAAGTTCTCCCTTGTGGGAAGACTGTTTGTGATAGCTTTCCAGAAGAACAACTTGACTCTTTCTGCTGTATCTGTATTCCATAACTGTTTCCAGAGGTGTGGATTTTGCTCGTTTTCATCTGTCTTTATGCTGAGGTATTTGTAGACAGATTTACGCTCAGTTCCCCATTTTGCTCCTTCATCCATCTGATGGTGTCTACATGTTCATTCTGACTGAGTGGTATTTTCAAAATTTCCCTCACAATGTTAGGAAGAAAGAAGCTATTCAAAATATTTGTTTTCCATGTGCGGTTTTCCGAATCTATTAGATCAGCTACTTTCTTGTAAGGGTTATTTGATGGCGGCGGACCAAAAGGTTTTTTGTTTGGCAAGGTAGGTGTCCAAGGATCCATCCATATGTCTATTTCATTTCCTGATCCAATGTGCCAGCATAACTGAGGGAGGATTTCATCTCTTGCCTTGATAATGCCTCTCCAAATCTTTGAGGCGCCCCTTGGACATTTAACTGAAAGGACTGGTTTTCCTCCTGCATATTTCTTTAGGAGACTTGAGGCCTATGGTTTGTCCAGTTCTTTTACTATTCGTCATAATAACTTTGCTTGTAAAGTGATATTGTGGTGCGAAGTAAGTCTGATTCGAAGTCCACCACAAGATTTAGGTTTACAAATCTTGTTCCAACATGTATAATGAATCTTATTTGTATTGTCTTTTGTTTTTCCCCAAAAGAAATTTGCATTCAAAGAGTAGTTTATCACAAGTCGAAATGGGTAATGAGAAGATAGACATGATGTACAAGGGCATAGCTGAAGTGACGGCTTTGATGAAGATAGACAAGATTCAAGTAGTTAGCCAGTTCATTTAGCAAGAGTTCGAGTTCTCAACCTCAATAAGGATCCGATTCTTGGGACTAGATTGCCATCAATTTGTTAGTTGATGCCATATTCACAGACAACAATGAAGACCTCAAGTTTTAAGACAATTACAGAGCAATTTCCATGCAATTTGAGGGCACGAGTTTTGCCCAAGATCAGTATCATCACCCTTGTTCAAATATATTAAACAAATGGTTATTCAACTCCCAGAAATGCAATCAAAACTCACCTTCTCAAAACTTACCTTGTTCATAGGTTTTTCTCGAGTTTATGACAATTTAGTACCACGTACTTTCACTTTTTTTCCTAAATGGTACCTGAACTTTATTTCTCGCATATTCGTACCACGAACTTTCAATTTGTTTAAATTTAGTACCTTAATCTCTTTTCCGTCCAATTTCACTAACGGTTTCGCTAACGGCATTATACTATTCACGTAAACAGTGTTTTTTTTTGTAATAATCTTTAGTCAATCTTTTAAAAAATACTATTCACATGAACAGTGTTTTTTTGGGAGATAATCTTTAACCAATCTTTTTTTTAAAAAAACACTAATCACGTGAACAGTGTTTTTACAACACTATTCACGTGAATCGTGTGTGTGTGTGTGTGTGTGTGTTTTTTTTTTTTTTTTTTTGAGATAATCTTTAACCAATCTTTTTTAAAAAATACTATTCGCGTGAACAGTGTTTTTTTTTATAAATAATCTCTAATCAATTTTTAAAAAAAAACACACACACACACACTATTCACGTGAACAGTGTTTTTTTTTTTGAAAAATTAATTTTTAAGATTGATTAAAGATTATTTAAAAAAAAAAAACACACACACACACTTTTCACGTGAATAGTGTTTTTAAAAAAAAGATTGGTTAAATATTATCTCAAAAAAAACATTGTCAACGTGAATAGTGCTGTAAAAACATTGTTCACATGAATAGTGTTTTTTAAAAAAGATTGATTAAAGATTATTACAAAAAAAAAATGTTCACGTGAATAGTGTAACGCCGTTAGTGAAATTGGACGGAATTGGACAGAAAAGAGACTGAGGTACTAAATTGAAAGTTTGTGGTACGAATAGGCGAGAAATAAAGTTCAGGTACCATTTAGGAAAAAAAAAAAGAAAGTACATGGTACTAAATTGTCATAAACTCTTTTTTCCCTGTTCCTATGTTGATACATCATAATTTGGTGTTCCCTTTGTGTCTCTTTGGTTTTGAACTCGAGTGAAACATCCCTAGAATGGAGTTACTAATTTGAGCTTCTATGCATCTCTTTAATTATGAAATGCATATTAATAATGTCAACCAATACCATAAACAATATAGTTATAGGGGGGATTTCCCGTCACTGAACAGATGACACGTGTGTGGGAAATAATCTAAGACTATAGATGTCCAGAATGAGATGAGGACCATCGGATCAGTTCTGTGAATAAGTGGTCTCGTGCTTAGCACAAGTGTTTAGTGGACATGTGTCAGGCACATAACTGATCGCCTTCAAACATAACAGTTACCCCAGTCGTTAGAAACTGATATAGACAGTTCCTGAACAGAAGGAAACTGAAGATTGTGATCTTTGATGATAAGTTAGGAATCGTGATAACATATCTTAGGAGTTACCTTTTAGATATAATTTTCCCATACACGATGGGACATTATGATCAACAAAGAAACTTACATCTCATAAGATATGGTCTAGATTCATACTTCCATAAGAAGAGGAATCCTAATAAAAAGGCAGAGTCCAAAGATGGAAGGGAACTCACAAGCGGTGAGGACAACCCTAACCCTAAGACTCTCGTCGCCCTTCCTATAAAAACCATAGAGATTCTCTCTTAGGAACTACGCAAAATAGGGTTTGATTCTCTAATAGAACAAAGGAGATACGTAGGCAGCCATCAGACGGTTCAACCCTGAACTCACCATCATCTCATCCCTTCTCTATTCAGCAAAGGATTCCAGATCACAAGGCACAGAGGAAGATCAGGAGATACTCGGAATTTCCCCTACAATAGTTATAGGACGCACAAATTTAAACCATCTACAACGTCCTACCATTCAGCTTGAAGAACGCAGGTGCGACCTACCAAAGACTGGTCACCAAAATATTCAAAGACTTGCTATGAGACACTATGGAAGTCTACATAGACGACATGGTGGTCAAAAGTGAAAAGGCGGGCAATCATATTTCCCACCTACAAGAAGCCTTTGAACAACTTCGCTAAAACAAGATGAAGCTCAACCCAACCAAATGCGTATTCGGAGTAGCATCAAAGAAATTCTTAGGTTACCTCGTTTCACAAAGACGCATTGAAGCAAACCCAGAATAGATACGAGCACTCCTTGAAATTTCAGAACCAACTACAAAGCAACAAATCCACAAGTTATCTGGCATGGTTTCAGCCCTCAACATGTTCATCTCAAGAGCATCTGACAAGTGCAGACCACTCCTGCAAATACTAAAAAAAGGAACAACTTTTACTTGGACAAACGAGTGCCATAAAGCCTTCAACGACCTGAAAGCTTATTTATCAACTCTACCCATCCTGTCCAAGCCAGAAGAAGGAGAAACACTGGAGCTGTACCTTGCAACTACCGACTTTGCAATCAGCTCAGTTCTCTTCCGCGAACATGATGGAGTCGAAAAGCCGGTCTACTTCACCAGCAAGACGTTGGCAGATTCAGAAAATCACTACTCTCCGATGGAGAAAACAATGCTTTCTTTACTCTACTCAGCTCGGAAGTTTCGACCTTACTTCCAATCTCATAGCATCAAGGTAATCACAGATATACCCATCAAACAGATATTGAGTTCCAATAATAAAACAGCACGCATGGCTAAATGGGCAGAAGAACTCGGAGAACATCACATCGAGTTCGTTCCTAGAACGTCTAGAAAAGGTCAGGTCGTTGCTGATTTCTTGGCAGATTTCCCCGTTGAAGATATCAACTGGGAGCCCGAGCCAGTCACTTCCCTCCATCAACAAGTCACCCCAGACACATGGCACCTCTACGTAGATGGAGCATGCAACAACAATGGCAGTGGAATGTGGGTTATGTTAACTTCACCAGAAGGAAGCCAACTATAAAAATCAATCAAGATCGATTTCGCAACGTCCAACAACGAAACGGAATACGAAGCATTGATCACAGGACTCCGCATGACACAACAGCTACAAGTCCCAAAGCTTAAGGCTTACAGCGATTCCTAGCTAATCGTCAAGCAGATCACCAAAGAATATGTCATAAATGGAGCAAACCTGGCAAAGTACGCTCAGGTCGTGAGTGACCTCATCAGATCGTTCAAAACGTTCTCATTGGAGCACATTCCCAGGGAAAATAACAGACATGCAGACAGTTTAGCTTTCTTAGCTTAAAAAACACAAGAGGTCTGCCCCACCACAATCTACATTGACATCCTGGAAAGACCCGCTTACCAGAAAGAAGGTGTTAACAGCCTCATTGATTTCCAACCCTCATCCGCAGAAGAGATCAGTCAATCATGGATAGGCCCATTTCTTAAGTTCATCTTACATGGCGAACTCCCATCAGAAACAAAGAATGCTCGTGCATTACAATTCTGAGCCCCAAGATACACAGTAATCAACGGACGATTGTTCTGCAAATCCGCAAGAGGTGTAGGAATCGTTATTCAGAATGCAAAATTTCTACAAACCACGAGAACCCACGCGCAGCGGAATCAATGGGGTTCTCACGATTTTGGATTAAGAAAAACATACCTTTGAAAATCAGTGTAGATAACTCTGAGAATCCAAGCTTTATGAAATCCTAAATCAACAATCAACTTCTTGATCTTCTGTTGTATTCCTTTAGAATAGATTGGACGTTGTGTGGACAATGATCTACCAATCCCCTTCTTTCTCTCAAGATCAGAAACGAATTCGGATCTACTTTTCTTGCCTCTTTTTTTGAACCGGTGAATAGTGAATTTTGGCGAGAGAAAGAGTATTCTATTTATAGGCTACAACAGGGACCATGAGGAGAAATTAGGGTTGGGCCTCCTGACGGGCTTGGGCTTCCCATGTTTGCCCCGAACACACGGCCCAAGTCCGTAAACAAATGGCTTATTCCACTAAAGGCCATTGTTGCACTACCGCCCTAATCCCAAATTACGTGTCAGCGTTTATGGGCTCCATATTATATGCTCGTTGATCTCCCCGCGTTTAAGATATCGAATGTTCGTTGATTAAGTCAAGTTACTGACAACTACATTAATCAACTTCTTATGTCCTTGAGTAGTACCACTCAACCTCATTGTCATATCGGAATAAATCCACCTGCAGGGTTTACATGACAATCTTTTTGAGCTCCTCAAGAGGACATCATCAACTGACTTCTTATGCGGGATTACGGGTTCCTTCTATAATCAACGAAGACACCTTACATACAATGTCATTACCCAATCCATCGAGTTTGTTGATTCACAAATGAATCTCACTCATTGATGATTTAAAGCAATGTACAATGCATGTAAGTGCCCGTTATTATATCCGGATTAGGAGGACAAGCATCCATAATAATGAGAGGTGTTTGTTCTCTTATATAGTCGAGATAAGGAAAAACAACCTCACTGGTGGTCTGCTCAATACACACAAAGTGTACTAGTGTAATCCTATAGTCAAGATAGACTAATACCAGATTATACTACAACCGTACCAATGGTTTGTCTAAATCCATCTAGGTTGTGAGCGATTACTTATACTTTATAAAGTGCCGATGATATGATCTTACGCGGTGTTCACACCATATCATCTACAACATAAAGTATTAGACACATGCATATAACTAATAACATATATAATATGCATAATATTTGCCCATATGATTCTCATTCAAAATATAAAGAATTAGAGTTAATACAAAAGTAATGCTTTTAGTATATAACCCTATCAAGAGGGACCCACCTAAAGTGCATAACTCCACGCGAAGGCCAGCTCATTTTCAACGAAATCCACAAAGGTGAATGCGGCAACTATGCAAGCGCACAATCTCTGGCACATAAAGCAATAGCCCAAAGATATTATTGGTCAGGCATGCATATAGAGGCAAAAAGGTACGTTCTTAAATGCCTCCAATGTCAAACATTTGGTCACAACCACCTAAGTCCAGCTAGGGAATTGATCAACGTAGCCAGCCCATGGCCTTTCAGTATGTGGGGGGCTAGACATCATGGGACCCTTCATCCCACAAAAGAAAACAGGTCTCAAATATGTCCTAGCAGCCATTGATTACTTCACCAAATGGGTTGAAGCAATCCCACTAGCCCAAGTCAAGGAAATCAATGTCATTAACTTCATATGGACCAATATCATCACAAGATTTGGTCTACTCCACACCCTTGTCATGGACAACGGAACCCAATTTGCGGGCACACAAGTCAAGACTTTTCTACAAAAATGGCGCATCACTCAAGTATTTTCTACACCTAGATATGCACAAAACAATGGCCAAGCAGAGGCCACAAACAAGGCAATCAAAGAAAACCTCAAGAAGAAGTTGGAAAGCAAGAAAAGCCAATGGCCAGAGCAGCTCGAGTATTCTATGGGCATACAGAACAATAGCCAGAGCCAGCACTAATAAGTCTCCATTCACACTTTGCTTCGGAGCAGAAGCAGTAATACCATCAGAACTCACACTCATAACCACACGTTCCGACATCGTCAAGTCAGGAGACAATGACACTATCTTGGCAAAAGAAGTTGATCTCCTAGAGGAACACAGAGAAACAACTGCAATATCCCTAGCTCGGTACCACCAAACAATCCAACAATCTTACAACAAGAAGGTCGTCCCAAGATCTGGAGACCTAGTCCTCAAAAAGACACTAGCTCCAGCCAAACTCAACCCAACATGGGAAGGCCCCTACATTGTTGAAAAAGTCGTTGGAAATGGCGTATACTGGATCAAAACTCAGCTCGGTGATATGCTTCCCCGACCTTGGAATACAACTCTTCTAAAGTGATTTTATCAATAAGTTTTTCTTTTGCGCTCTCCAAATACATTAGTCGATATAAGTAAAGTTTCATCAACATTTCAAGTACTGATGTCATTTTTGCATTACATAAGTACAATGCATCTCACTGTGCAACCCGACCTACGTCATCACAATGTCAAGTCGTACATCAAAGGCGGAGTCTACAAAGACTCAACAACAACCACGCAATGGTTATATTTCAATCAATTCAAACAAGGTCCCCCAAAAGGACCCTAAATCAACTTAACACTAACACCAGGGTTAAGTATGATTTAACTGTAATTGTCACTCAAAGGCCAATTATCGGACAAATACAATGTAGGGGACCCCCAAAAGGACCCTAAGTCAACTTACGATCTCACAAAAGGGTTAAGTTAGACTCAAATATAATGGCAACTCAAAGGCTAATTATATCAATCAGAAGTTCCCCCAAAAGGAACGAATCAGGGTGTACACCTAGGGACAAGACGAAGCCTAGGTACCAACTACGCAAATATATCAGGTCGTACACAAACACTTTACGACCTATAACAAATCAGACGACCTAGCAAAGTCAAGCACTTCATCAGTATGACTACGATGCAACACAGGTCGTCCAGCAACAAATCAAAAGCAACAGAGCAATCACATGCATGCTTCAAGCAAAATTCCAACAAGTAAGTAATTTAAGTATTGCTAATTACATACAATTTTGGTTAGATACACGAGGCCCCCAGGTTATCCCAAGAAAACGACCTCAGTATCCCCATCATAAAAATATAAAGTGTATCAGTATCAGTATCGACTCGAGCAAAAAGAGAATATTGTTCAAACACTTCAACCACATCACAAACATCAATCAAACAAGAAGAGGCTCAAATAACATATGTTACTTGATCAACATTCAAAGGCTCCAAGGGCCCACCCTCTTCACCCACCGAGCCACTAGCTAGATCAGCAACAACTTCAGAAACATCAGAGACAGCAACAACAGGAGGCACAACTGGAGGAACTGTTGGAGTAGAACCTAGGTCGATTGGCAGGTCAGATCGTCCAACAATATCTATGCCAGTATCTTCAACAAATACTGTTGCAGCCCCACTTTCAACTGCCATCTTCAAGAGCTCATACCTACGATCTAGCTCAAGATAATCATCTACTAGAACATAGGTATCTCCGCTCTCCACCAAATCAACTAGTTTATTATATTTGGGCCAAAATTTTGTTCAATAACGATTTCGCAACTTTTTGCACTTTCGGCAGCCCGTTCTTTGAACCTTCAACTTTGCAGAGTCAATAGAGGGTTGCAAGAGAGCTACTTTTCCACCCAACTCTTGCACCTGAGCCCTCAGCCCTGCAACCTCAACCCTCTCCACTTGCTACTCGGCCACCAGTCTGCTGCAGGTTTGCCTGCTGGCATCCAGCTCCTTCTTGTAATGATTAGAAATAAAAGCCATCTCCTTCAGCTTCCTGTACATTGCCAGAATCTAACAAACAAGAGAACAAATATAGATATCATATTGGATCAAAATCGACAGATCCTAAAAGAAGCAAGCTCAGAACGGAAGAACACTCACATAGCACAAAGACCGGTCCATCTCCAGCAAGTTCACTTCCAGACCCTTATTATCCAGCTTACGCCTATCCCCATCAAGCACAATACTATCCAGCAATGCCCCACCAACCAACTTGGACTTAAAGCTACAGTCACCATTCTCCACAAACTTCTTCAACCCACTAACAGGGTCTTTATACATAACCAGCCTATCCAGATCGAACAACACTTTTACTCTTCTTACTTGGGTCCATACTTCCTGACCCCTTGCACTGTTCAGCAACAGGCTCAGCCTCATCAACTTTCTTCTTTCCACGGGCCTCAGCTACCCCATCATCAGCAGCCAAATCAATCAGGTTCATCTTCTTCAGATGAACCCGACCTGAAAATGTACGACCCTCACCAGTATTAGGTCGTTCCTCAGACTCAGTTCGGGGCCTCTTAGCCCCCTTCGACTCAACCACTTCGGAACGCCTCTTTAGATTAGGCTTTCGGAATGAAGTGGGAGCATCACCCTCCCCACCAGCACTTCCAGTACCCGCATCTCCAGAAGAGAAGCAAGTGGATGCAAAATGATCTGCATCACCAGAGGAGAAGCGGTTGGATGCAGAGCGTGCCACATCCCCCAACTCAGAACGTTGGAACGCCAAGCGATTTGCGTCACCCAACTCAGAACGTTGTGATGACAAACGATTTGCGTCATCCAACTCAGAGCGTCTGGATTGCGTCACTCCTCCAGCCATCCTCACCGCCCCAGAACGGTGTTCAGCAGATCCTCCAGCCGACCTAGCCACACCAGAACGGCTATCACCAGCACCTCCAGCCCTTTTCCCTCCAGAAACAGGTGCTTTTTTTTGGCTCTCCCTTTCCATGGCAGATTCCGAGCTAGAATCAGAGATAACAACCGCAGCTTTGCGAGCCCTCGCCTTTTGCTCCAGCCTCTTACGGTTGATCTTTTCTCATCTGCGCCTCTTAAAATAATGCGCAACCTCCCCCAACAACTCTTGTTTCTGCTCCAAGTTCAAACAAGCAAACATTTCAATAACACCGGCCTTAGTACGAAAACGAATATTGATCTCTGCAAAAACAAACGAAATAAATCAGAACGTCCAAATTATGATATACCATACACACATTACGACCTAAAACCAACTACCTACCAGGCGACTTTATAGCCTGATTTTCAATCTCCAAACCAGGAGGACAATATCTACTCGCAGCCAACAACGACCTACGACTCCAGTCATCCTTACTCACCCCCACAATAACAGGAGACTTCCCCTTAAAAACATGAAAACCGAAATTTATAGCACCCGACCTCCTCATAACAAAGTGCTCCATCACATCCGATAAACAAATGTTATAGCCTATGTCATTCAACAAGTCCAACACATGGAGAATCCTCCAGCTGTTCCCCACGAACTGACAAGGGCCTTTCCACAGTAAGACGGGAAAAAGGCAACCTCATCTTAGCCTTCAACTGTCCATAGCAAACAACTACTCCTCCACCCCAAGGAACGTATTCACTATGAAACAAATTCCTTTCTCCCCGCAGGTCGTACATGACCAGGTCGGACTCCACCCAGCCAAACTTCTCCCTCAAAGCTGCATAGCAATCCTCCGACTTAGGCTTTCTCACATCCACCGTCTCCAATGATGAAGCCTTATCACCACTACACACCCTCTCCTCAACTTCTTCATCACTTACCGTTCTCTCTCTCCATTCATCAACTTCCACCTCACCACTCAAACTATCACTGGTAGCAGACATTACGAGGTCTAAAATTAACGAAAGAGAAAGATTTGCAAGATCAAAAGACGCACCTGATACCGAAAAAGGAAAAAGTTTTCTTTGTTGTTTCTCTCTTTTCTTCTTCCTTTCACTCTGGGGTTTTCTCTTTGTCTAGAATGAGAACTGAGCAAGCGAAATCCCAAAGTCAAAAACCCCTCAACTGCCCCAAACCTCAAGAACACAAAAATGTTTCGTGTTCCCAAAACCTAAATCATTACTCGCCCACAAATCGCCGTATTTTCGGGCCTACGAATCTAGCCCAAACAGTTCCCGCACATTACCCAAAACCTAAATTCAAAACAAAACAGCTGTCAGACACGTGTTTTCAAATCTTTACTTTTTAACCGTTCTTTCTCCACGCAATAGCTGTCCAAAGAACGAATAAAAAATAAAAAGGGTTGTGTAAGTACCCTCCATTCTACACTATAGTACACGTGTCGACATAACAGGTCGTCATCTTTCATAACCGAGCAAGGTCGTCCAACACCCATCAGAGCGTACCCAACGACCCAACACCCAGGTCGTCCAAAGCATTAGTTACAACCATTTATGGAAGGATATCAATTAGCGCAATCTCGGAGCTCAATCAACGCCACAATCAAGAAAACATTAATTTTGTAACAATACATTAATGACGAATCATCAAGATAGCACACAAGGTGGATCTACACTTCATAACGGTCCAAAGCAAATATAAAAAGTCAACTCACACGCCTATAAATAGAGAGAGATGAACTACGTAAGGCTTGATTCAAGTTTAGCCCCAGAAACTTGATACGTAGGCAACTCTTATGCAAAGAAGAGTGCAGCCATGCATTCCCAATTCTCCAGATCATCAGGTCGTTGTCTAGTAAATACAATATTTACACTGACATTTCAAAGACACAACTTGGACAGATGCCAAATCACTACAAAAAGTTCCTTACAAATTCAAAATAATACATATTCACAACAATAGAGAGGGACATTGACATGAGGTATATATGCTAAAGTTCTTCACATTTTCTTTCTAACATTCTGTCACTTGTACTTGGGCCTTCTGCTAATAAGAGAGCAAGCATGAACCTTAATACAATACTAGTATTCTCAAATTATGCATGCTATTTATTTGCACTGAAGCATGCAGGGCCTAAGATGAACTTGTATGAAGTGCTACCAAGAAGCCATAAACCCCCCATCCTTGATGTTAATTAGATCCTCATGCCTTCCTTTCTCTATAAACATTCTTTATGACTGCGATTGAATCAGCGCAGTTTATTGTTGATAACCTATGGGCTACGACAATGGTTGTCCTGTTTATCATTACTTGGTCCAAGGCATCTTGAACCACTTGCTCTGATTCAGCATCCAGTGCACTTGTTGCCTCATCCAGTGGTAAGATTTTTGGGGATTTTAGTATAGCACGCGCGATTGCCACTCGTTGCTTTTGACCACCCGAGAGTTGGACCCCTCGCTCGAGTTGGACCCCTCGCTCTCCTACTACCGTGTCATATCCCTACAAATATTTGTAATTATAACACAGTACATACTTGAAATCACTCGTAATACAATAGGGTTAACGACTTAAAAATACTGGTTTTGGTTTCAAACAATAAATCGTATTTTTTTTTAATTCAAAAATATGTAACATACTTTGATTTGGTTTCAATTGATACATGCAATCCAATTTCTCTAACGGTTTGCTTACACAGACTGTTAACTAAATCCCCAAATCTAAAATGCCTGTGACAACCTACAAAACCATGATGTGGCCAATATCAACCAAAAAATCGTGACATGGACTATAAAATAAAATAAAATCAAAATACCGAAAAATAAAAAAGAGTTCGTCTACCACGAGGATATCCCTATAGGGACGCCAGCCGAGACCGTTGGATCTGAGATCTAACGGTCCGAAAATCAAAAACAAACCCATATTCTCTCTCTCTTCCTTTTTGTTTTTGATTTTCGGACCGTTAGATCTCGGATCCAACGGTCTCGAAACACTCATCCCTATAAGGATATCCTTGTGGTAGCCCATATCAATAAAAAAACCAAAACAATGGACATGAATGTGATGACATGTCAAGGTTTTCAAATTTGGGGATGAAACTAACTGTACACGTCAGCAGTCCGTTAAAGAAATTAGACAGCTAGTATGAATTGAAACCATATCGAAGTACGTTGCATTTTTTAAATAAAAAAAAGTTTCGTTGTAATTCTTGGTTGTTAACCCAATACAATATCATAAAACAGAGGAAGTGTGTCTATTAACCTACTGCATCCCACTTATGAACTTGTGAGCATTTGCTGCCCGAGCTGCAGCTAAGATCTCTGCCTCGGTCCCCTCTCCTTCCTTTCCATACGCAATGTTGGCTCGGATTGTGTCATTGAATAGTAAAGGCTCTTGGCTAACCAGACCCATCTGTTTCCTCAACCACTTCAACTGGAAATTTTGTATCTCTATGCCATCTACCATGATACGTCCAGAGTCCAGGCCATAAAATCTTTGCAACAATGAAATCACAGTAGATTTTCCACTGCCACTTTCTCCGATGAGAGCGAGCATCTAGAAAGAGCATAGATTGTAAATAATAACAAAGAAGAAATGCAACTTTCTCAGCTTCATTTAAAAGGATATAGGCTTTGGCGTGTCTGCTTGAAGTCTAAAGTTCAGTGTCTCAGTCGAATGAAAAGATTGTCATTAACTGAAAGCATAGTTATTTCAAGTGTCAAAAACACTTTTACTTGTGTAGTCTTATTTTCAAAGTGTCAAAAACACTTTTACTTGTGTAGTCTTATCTTAGCTGCTTCCTTCTTTAGTGACACCTAAAACTGCAACTCGTTGTCAATATAGAGAAACTGTATATTGAGACCAGCATCAGTCAAATATTTCTAAGTTGCACAGAGGCTTTTCTTAGTCAAAAACTAAATCTCCATACTACTATGAGGCCAAGTTATGAAATAGGGCGCCAGTGGTTGTTCAGTGGACGTACTATGGAACAGAAAAAATTGGTATAGCAGTCGAAGGTCAAGATTTGAAGAGCACTTTAAAGTGGAGCACATGTGCGTTGCAATCCAAGGAGTTCAAGTTGGTTTGTAAGTTATATTGAATTCCAGGACATTACCTTGCCGGATTCAACAGTGAAACAAAGGTCTTGAAAAATTTGAACATCTGGCCTTGTTGGATACGTGAAGTTGGCATGCTGAAATTCAATCTCGCCCTTCAAATTTTCCAAAGTATTCCCAGAGTTGTCACTGGGATCTATCTTTGACTTCCTGTCAAGAATTGCAAAAATGGAAGCTGTACCAGCTTGGTAGCATCAGGTACCAGTGAACTTGCCTGAGAAACTCCCATGGCTGTCATATTGAGAGCAAAGAAAACCTGCAAAATGTGCCGAAGGTCATGTTTAAGTATTTTCTTGTCTCCTATGTGCAATGTCATATTTCATTGCAACCAACAGAAGAAATGGTTAGTGTCACTTCAGTATTTAAGACTCAAGTCAAATTGACAAGGCTGCATACTATTGGAATGGTTTCTCTTTGCAACGTTTGAAGTGATCATTAACAATTGATAGACGAGCAAAGAGTACTTACACGAAAAACCTTTTCAAATGTTGTTCTACCATCTTGAACAAGTAGAGATCCAACATAGAAACTGATTGCATAGCAAGAGAATAAAAGGAAAATGGAAATTCCAAAACCAATCCCGCTAATAACTGCTAGCTTTATCCCCGCAGTCCTTGGACGATCACATTTGCTTTTGTATAGTGTTATCACCTTCTCTTTGGCACAAAAAGAAGCAATTGTTCTTATAGTCCTAATGGCATCACTTGCTACTTGACTTGCATCCTCATACATTATCTGCACAAATGAATTTTCCTCATGAAAACTATAATGAACTTATCTTTGCAGGGAAAAAAGAGAGAAAAGGATGGTGAGCATTCAAATGTAGGTAATTTTACAAAGTTCATCTTTAGTAAGGCCGTTCAAGCTATTTAGAAGGGCACACTTTTGGGGGAAAAAGAGTTCTAGTCAGTACCTTCGCATCTCCACTATATCCTTTTGTGAATTTTATATAGGCCCATCCACTGGCACCTAAAAGAGGTAGCAAAGCAAAAACTAACAGAGATAACTGCCAGTTTGCTCCAACAGCAATTCCCAGAGCAAGGATAATGGATGTAGAGTTCTGAGCAATAAGAGATAATGTGTCTCCCACTACACCACGAATACTTGCCGCATCCATGGACAGCCTAGCACCTATGGTGCTGGTCGAGTTCCGGGTATCATCAAACCATCCGATTTCCATGTGCAACACCTTCTCAAATGACTTTGATCTAATCCTTCTTATTAATCGGCTGCCTGCAATGCCAAAGAGGTATGATCCTCCTACTGAAGCCAGCAAAGCTACAAAACCAAGGGCAACAAATATTGACAGCCAAATTGTTGAATCCTTTCGTAATTTCTCTGGTGGCTTGTAAAATGATTTTATTAAACTAGAAAAGAGTATTCCAAATACAGGAAGTATGGAGCCATTGATAACTGAAGCAGCACAACCAATAATCAGCACTGGAAGCTCCGGTTTGTTAAGATAGGCTAGGCGGCGAAAAGGGACTTCATTTGGTTGTTGTGATGATGATGTAGGTGTAACTTCTATTGGTTCAGATTCTTCGTTTTTCGTTGCTACAGGTAAATGCAGTGAGTCAGAAGATAATCGATGGCTTGTGGGTCCTCCAGCCGGCAAGCAGGCCTCTGATTTTCGTTTAGAATCCAATGAACCTTCTGGATCTTCCTGATCAGCTGTAGTTTCATTTTGCAACTCTTGGCTCAATTCTTGCAAGCTTATAAGTTGATTATAGGATCCATTTAAACTGACGAGTTTGGAGTGTGATCCTGATCAATAGACAAAAAACAGTATTCAAGTACTATAACTTGGTATGAATTATCATTCTGTACAATAATATATCAATATGTATATCTCATACACAATTTCTAAAATGCCTTCGAATTGTGGTGCCCAGACACTGTCTTCAGTTTTCTAGGATTTCTAATAATGTTTGCTATGTTTTAACAAATGCACAATGCCGTTACCTTGTTCCACAATCTTGCCTTGTTGAAGCACAGCAATCACATCAGAATTCTTCACTGTGCTCAAGCGATGTGCGACAATAATGGTGGTTCGTTTAGTCATAATCTTGTCCAGTGCCTCTTGCTCTGTTCAGACTCCGCATCCAGTGCACTTGTTGCTTCATCTAGAAGTAAAATTCTTGGGTCTCTAAGGATAGCTCTAGCTATCGCAATTCTTTGTTTCTGCCCCCCTGATAACAGAGACCCACAATCGCCAACCATTGTTCAAGTCCCTGAGTACGTACAGAGTAGTTATTTGGAAAGATATAACTTTTGGTTTCAAAGACAGCATTCATCGAGATACATTTTCATGTGAGTCTATAAGGAAACCGAACACATGCTTCACTTAAAATCTGTTGCACCCACAGATGAAACTTTATATTTAAAAATGTTTTGACTATATTTCAAGAACAAACTCAATTGTTTTGCGAGGAAGTCAAAGTAATAGTTGTATAAAAGTAGAACCTGAGGCAATGTGTCTATGAATGTGGAAGCATTTGCAAGTTCAGCAGCAGCTCTAATTTCTTCCGCAGTCGGATTATCTTTGCCATAAGCTATGTTATCCTTGATACTAGAAGCAAACAACACAGGTTCCTGGCTGACAAGTCCAATTTTCTCCCTGATCCATTTTAGCTGGAATTTCTTGAGGTTTATGCCATCTATTAGAACTTCACCAGCTTGGGGGTCATAGAATCTTTCTATCAGGCTGATCACTGTTGACTTACCGCTTCCACTCTCTCCAACCAAAGCTGTAATTCTGCCGCTGGGTATAGATAAAGAAAATCCAGAAAATATCTTCTCATGTGGTCTACTTGGATAACTGAAATGGATGTCTTTTAGCTCAACATCTCTACAAATATCATCCAACATGAGTCCACCAGTGTCAAAAGAATCAATATCTGGTTTCCTCTCAATTGTTTCAAACATAGTGAATGCTGCAGCTTGTCGACCTGAAATTCCAGGGTTAGACATTCATGATTCATTAGTGATTCTTGTTTGTTAGAGATAAAACACAATACGTTACTTCATCATCCACCTCATGTATGATAAGGTCCAACTGAAGACCTGTGGGAACAACCTCCCAAAGATCATCACATTCAAATCAACCTCCCAAAATTCCTTCATAGGATTGTTGACAAACCTTAGAGAACACAAAGTCTCATTTAATTGAATCTCATCTTATACCTTTTCATCCACCATGCCTTGAGATAATTACAATGCCCCATAGTTATCTACTGTCACTAACATTAAACTATACTTTCAGAAAGAGTTATCAATCTTTCTGAACTCTTCACCTGCTCGTTTTAATCTAACTTCAATTAATCTAACTGCCAAAGAAAATTCCCAAGTTTCGCTAATACATATACTTTTAAGATCTCACTATATGTGCTACTATACACTAGATCAATACGCTTGTTGTGAATAACTCCATAAAGAGTAGCTGGTCGTACTAAAATCAGACTAACTATATATTAATCTGATTTGGATGGTGGATCACATAACAATGTGAAAGTTGAACTCCACCATTCCTGCCCGCGGCCCCTACAAATTAAAAAATTAACATTATATATCATTCTGTCCATCTGGATGCTTATATTGATCAGTGGAAGGGATTTCTTGGCAATGTGCCTGTGCTTTTGTAGCATTTTCAGGTTCATTGCATTGCTGCAAATATTACTTTCAATGTTGGCCCAAAGAAAGGTATCTCCATAAGTTTTACCCAGAAATAAAAGGTCTCATACGTTTCAGTTTGCATATACTTCTTCTTTAGTCTCATGATTCGTCTATCATTGGCAAATAATGTACACCAGTGCAGTGTTCGGATATTGGTAAATTAACTGAGCATCAACCGGAGGTATAAACCTATCGTTATTTGCAACTCTTCATAGACAATTCTTTTTATTCCAGCATATTTTATGGCTGCAATCGCCAGCAAAAAGAAATCAACTTGTTGGAGTTATCCCTCACATGAGGAGAGGAGAGGAGAGAAATCAGTTCAGCTTGTGTGGAAAAGCAAGACCACTCCCCGCGCCCTCTACAAGCTATTCTGAAGTGCGCTCCGCGCTCAAGCGCCTGGATATCGACTCAGGCAAGAGCGCGCCCTGCGCCCTCCACAGGCAAATCTGAAGCACGCCCTGCGACCGTTGTAGAACAATTTTGAGCGCGCCACGCGCCCATGCCTAATTTGGCAGGATTCTATTTTTGCGGAACCGCGAGTTTTGTATTATATGTTGGGGTTTTTGGCAAAACCTAACACACGAGAGACAACACAGAAGTCAGAGAAAATCCAATCTTGAAAGCTATCAAGATTGAGAGATAATCTTTACAGAGATACAACCTTGTAAAGAGAGAGGAGTGATCTAGTAAGGTGAGAGACTGCAAGGAGTGATTGTAATCTTCTTTCCCACTTTATAAAAGGATTAGCTCTTGTGGAAGTAGGCACCATTGACCGAACCACGGTATATCTTTGTGTTGTGGTTTGCTTTTACTGCTTTACATTATTATCTGTTGTTAATAGTTGTTTAGCGAGTTGGGCATGTTAGTTTGGTTGTAGGGAATATTGAGATTGTTGTCTGGAGTTGAATTGTGTTCAAATATAAGTTATATGTATAGTGGGGGAATCGATTGGTATTAGTATAAACCCCAACAAATAGTATCAGAGCCCTGGTTAAATTAGCCTAAGGTGTTATCAAAATCTTGGTCGGAAGGTGTTTGACAAAACTCTTGAGAGAAGATTTGAATTTAAATAACTTGTAGAGATGGACAATTCCGTGAACACTCGCATGACGAGTCTGAATAGGAAGAACTACATCATTTAGAAAGCCAAGATGGAAGATTTGCTTTATTACAAGGACTTGACACAACCCATTGAGAATGGAGGAGAAAGACCGGAAACGATTTTGCTGCGGCTGAGTGGAACAAGCTTGACAGAAAAGCAATTGGGTACATTCGACAGTGGATTGACGATAGTGTCTTTCACCATGTATTTCAAGAGACTACAACTTTTGGCTTATGGAAGAAACTCGAAGACCTTTATGAAAGAAAGTCGGGCGGAAACAAAGTGCTGGTCGTTAAGAAGTTTGACAACACGAAGTACCAAGAAGGTTCTTCAATGTTTGAGCATCTTAACGAAGTACAAAATACCATCAATCAAATGCATTTGATGAAGATTAATTTGGGAGACAAAGTTGAGGCTTTGTTTCTATTAGGCTCTCTACCCGAAAGTTGGGAGACGTTAGCAGTCTCTCTACACGGAGCAGCCAAGGATAGAATCGTTACCATGGAGATGGCTACTGCGTCTTTGTTGAATGAGGAGACTAAAAGGAGTTCAAAAGGCAACTCCTCTCACTCAGAGATCCTTGTCATAGAGAAACGGGAGAGAGGTAGAAGCAGAAAACCATCTCGTTTTAGAGGTGATGACAGAAGTAAATCTAGGGGTAAAGCTAGAACTCCTAAGGCAGAGAGGCAATGTTACTATTGTGCCACCAAATGTCACTTCAGATATGAGTGCAGAACAGTGAAGAGGGATGAGAAGAATAACTGTGTACATGAAGACATAATGCAGAGGAACGGAAATACAGGCAGAGATACTACCGCGATACTACTAGTCGACGACCTAGTGGAAATTGTGTCAGATTGTAGTGTGTGCTGTCTTAGTACCTCATGCTAGGATACAGAGTAGGTGATAAATATAAGAGCATCCTATCACGTCACACCACACAGGGAATTCTTCATTATCTACAGCTGTGGTAAATATGGTGAAGTGAAGATAGATAACAATGGTGTCTCGAAGATTATAGGCATTGGAAATGTTCATGTAGAAACCAATGTCGGCTACACCTTGACACTCAAGGATGTAAGATATATCCCTGACATTCGGCTAAACCTAATTTCGGCTGGGAAGTTAGATGACGATGGCTTTGTAAACTCGTTTGGTAATGGGGAATGAAAATTGAGCAGAGGTTCCATTGTAGCAGCCAGAGGGAAGAAAACTTGCTCTCTTTACAAAACACAGGTTAGTTTGAGTAAAGCAGAAGTGAATGCGGCAGAAGAATAAGCTTCCTCCGAACTATGGCACAAGAGACTGTGTCATATGGGCGTAAAAGGGATAGAAGTTCTTGCTAAGCAAAAGGCCTTGCAAGACATCAAAGATACACATTTAAATATGTGTACTCACTGTTTGGTAAGAAAGCAACACAGGGTGTCTTTCCAAAGATTCCCGTCTCACAGAAAGGACAATGTCCTTGAACTAGTGCACACAGACTTATGTGGTCCTATAAAAGTGAAGTCCTATGGGGGAGCTTTATACTTCGTGACCTTCATTGATAATGTATCAAGAAAGGTATGGGCAATAGTCTGAAGACCAAGGATGAAGTACTTGGTGTGTTTGAGAAATTTCATAGCATGGTGGAAAGAGAGGCAGGGAAGTTGTTGAAGTGTATTCGCTCATATAATGAGGGTGAGTACGTTGAGCTGTTTGAAGAGTATTGGCAGAGTCATGGGATTCGTCATGAGCAGACCGTTCCCAAGACACCGCAACAGAATGGAATAGCCGAGAGGATGAATCATACCATTGTAGAGAGAATGAGATGCATGCTGACTCACTTTAAGCTATATAGAAGCAATGCGTACAATCGTGCATGTGATCAACCTATCGTCGTCAAAGCCTCTGAATAGTGATTATCCAGAGAGAGTATGGTCAGGCATAGATGTTGATTATAGATACTTGAAGGTATTTGGGTGCAGGACATTTGTGCATATTTCGAAGGATGAGAGATCCAAGCTTGATGACAAAGCCAAGCAGTGGATTTTTCTGGGTTATGGGGATGAGAAGTTTGGCTACAAACTTTATGATCCGATTAACAAGAAAGTAATCCGAAGTCGAGATGTTGTGTTCTTGGAAGACCAAACCATAGTAGACTTTGAGGAGAGTGAGAAGCTATAGGCTTTCACCAATGATCTTGTTGGTTCAGAACCAGAAGTTCCGACTGTGGAACATACAGAAGGCATTGAGAATGCAGAGAACCATGAGTTTGAAGCTCATGATGAGAATCCTATTGCTCATAATGGGATAGAACCTATTGGTATAGAAGATGCAGATGAAGTGCATGAACCACCACCAGAGCAAACAGAAGTGCATCCTCCTGAGACACCAGCAGATGGGGCAAGGAGGTCAGACAGAGAGAGACTAACTTCAATCAGGAATCCACCACATACGTATGTTTTATTATCGGATGGTAGAGAACCTATGTACTATCAAGAGGAACTTGAAGGTACAGATAAAGAGAAGTGGTTGAAGGCCATGCATGACGAGATGAATTCTTTGCATAAGAATCACACTTATGAGTTAGTTGAAAAACCGCAAGGAAGAAAAATTCTCAAAAATAAGTGGATCTACAAGGTCAAGCATGAGGAGAACAATCCACACCCAAGGCATAAAACTCGCCTTGTTGTGAAGGGATTCGGTCAAACGAAAGAGATTGACTTTGATGAGATTTTCTCTCCTATAGTGAAGATGACTTCTATTCAGGTGGTATTGGGTATGACCGCAAGTATGAACCTAGAGATTGAGCAGCTAGATGTTAAGACAACTTTTCTTCATAGAGACCTTGAAGAAAATGTCTACATGGACCAGCCAGAAGGGTTTGAGGTCAAAAGCAAGGAGCACATAATATGCAAGCTGATAAAGAGCTTGTATGGGTTGAAGTAAGCACCGAGATAGTGGTACATAAAGTTTGATTCCTTTATGGCGAAGCAAGGATACAAGAAGTCTGCTTCCGATCATTGTGTGTTTGTTTAGAGATTTTCAGATGAGGATTTCATAGTGCTCTTGATGTATGTAGATGATATGTTGATAGTTGGCCCAAACATCAATAAAATATCCAAGCTGAAGAAAGACCTGAGTAAGTCCTTTGAGATGAAGGATTTGGGTCAAACAAAGCAAATACTTGGGATACGGATCACTCGTGATAGAAAGAGTAGGAAATTATGGCTTTCTCAAGAAAGCTACATTGAGAAGGTGTTGAAGAGATTCAACATGGATCAAGCGAAGCCAGTCAGTTGTCCGCTTGGTGGCCAGTTCCGCACGACCAAAGAGATGTGTCCAAATGGTGAGCATGAGCAGAGTCAGATGGAAAAGATTCCTTATGCATCCGCAGTGGGCAGCTTGATGTACGCAATGGTGTGTACAAGACCGGATATTGCTTTCGCCGTTAGTGTTGTAAGCCGATTTCTGTCAAATCCGGGAAAGGAGCATTGGGAAGGTGTTAAGTGGATATTGAGATATCTCAAGAGCACTTCCAAATCTTGTTTGTGCTTTGGTTGAAGTAAGCCCTTATTTCAAGGCTATATTGATGCAGACATGGCAGGTTATGTTGACTAGATAAAGTTCACCTCAGGTTATCTGGTTACTTTTGTAGGAAGAGCAGTTTCTTGGCAATATAAGTTTCAAAAGTGTGTTGCCCTCTCCATTACAGAAGTCGAGTATATTGCAACCACTGAGTGTTGCAAAGAGATGCTATGGATGAAGAGGTTCTTCGACGAACTAGGGATAAAGCAGAAACCGTTTGTAGTTCTATGTGACAGTCAGAACGCCATCCATTTGAGCAAGAATCCGAGTTTTTATTCTAGATCCAAGCACATACACGTGTGTTATCATTGGATTAGATAAGTACTTGAAGACAAGCATTTATGTATCGAGAAGATCTATATCGACAAGAACGGGTCGGATATGATGACCAAAGTCTTACCGAAAGGTAAGTTTGATGTTTGTTGTGCTACTGCCGAAATGGTAGCAGACTCCTCCTATTGATTTAGAAATTGCATGGAGGTATCCCCCTCACTGTTCGGGAGGGGGAGATTGTTGGAGTTATCCCTCACACGAGGAGAGGAGAGAAATCATTTCAGCTTGTGTGGAAAAGCAAAAGCGCGCCCCGCGCTCAAGTGCCTAGACATCGACTCAGGCAAGAGCGCGCCTTGCGCCCTTCACAGGCAAATCTGAAGCGCACCCCGCGCTCAAGCGCCTGGACATCGTCCAAGGCAAGAGTATGCCCCGCGCCCGTTGTAAAACAATTCCGAGCGCGCCACGCGCCCATGCCTAATTTGGCAGGATTCTATTTTTGCGGAACCATGAGTTTTGCATTATATGTTGGGGGTTTTGGCAAAACCTAACACACGAGAGACAACACAGAAGTCAGAGAAAACCCAATCTTGAAAGCTATCAAGATTGAGAGATAACCTTTACAGAAATACAACCTTGTAAAGAGAGAGGAGTGATTTAGTAAGGTGAGAGACTACAAGGAGTGATTGTAATCTTCCTTCTCACTTTATAAAAGGATTAACTCTTGTGGAAGTAGGCACTATTGGCTGAACCACAATATATCTTTGTGTTGTGGTTTGTTTTTACTGCTTTACATTATTATCTATTGTTAATAGTTGTTGAGCGAGTTGGGCATGTTAGTTTGGTTGTAGGGAATATTGAGATTGTTGTCTGGAGTTGAATTGTGTTCAACTACAAATTATCTGTGTAGTGGGGGAATCGATTGGTATTAGTATAAACTTCAACACAACTACATATAACATCGTTTGTTTTCTTGAAGAAGTAAAAATTGAGAAACTATATTTGCAAAAGAATTGCCTTGTTACTTATGACAGACGCATTAACTTATGGATACTTACTATACAAATCATAACAAACAGTGTCATATGTGCGTGTATGACATGGTGACACACATAATGGCTCAGAAAAAGGAGCGTCTTGTTAAATGTAGTATTATTTAAATACAGTTAAAGGTGCACCCACTTTTGAATTTGGGCAGGAAACTGATACTTACATGGAGCTCACAACAGCAAAGATGACAGACATCACATCCCCGCCAGTATAGCCGTTCTTAATTATCATCAGGGAACCAAACCATGCTGCTAAACCATCGGTACAAAATATAATAAACATAACCATGCCAAGACCTATTCCTGCAACCAATCCCTCTTGAACGCTAGACTTATAAGAAGCATCAAGAGACCTATTGTACCGATTTATAGCTTGTCTTTCCCCGGTAAATGATGCAACCTGTGTGTTGACTGTGTTACAAAATATTGATCATAACTTATTGAATAAAAATCTGAACCAGTTATGTTAGTACCGTTCTGACTGAGCCGATTGTCTGGTCTACGATTTCCCCTGCTTCAGAGTAAGCAGCTTGTCCACGAGTGGCTACCTTGTTTATAATTATAGACATGGATGCACCACAAATCACAAGAAGCGGAACGGTGGACATTAAAACAAGCACAAGAAGCCAACCCTTCATGAATGCTACCGTGAAACCTCCTATAAATGTTGATATTAGCTGTAAGCACTTGCCAACCTGTATATGAGAATTAATTAATTATAGCTTATTAAGCAAATGGTACGAACTTATAACATATATTGAACAAGACTAATCACATTATAAACCAGAAACTAGAATGTAAACTGAACTATGATTCATAGATTGGAAATGACACCTTCTCACCGATGGCATCTTGAATAAGAACAACATCACCTGACATCCTCCCTACCACCTCTCCCGTATTTGTTTCTTTATCAAAAAACGTGATATCTTGCCGCAGTATGGTTTTTAGGTACATGTTTCTTATCCTTTCAGATTGTCTTTCCCCTGTAGTCATCCAACAGGCCATCTCTGGAGATAAAAACAAGCAAAGGTTCGTTCTCAGTTTACAAATGTTCAAAATTTTGTCTTTCATTCTTGTAGCATGGTATGAATTTGTTACTTCAGAAAGATGAAAGGCACAGTTACTAACGGAAGAATGATGCTGCTGCAGATCCAACACCCAAATAAACGAATTTCAGAGCTACCTGAAGACATGAGCACAAGATTTGCTAGGTAAATCTCATCCGAGCTTGAGGAAATGTATAAGTTCGATTTCATAAAACTGTTACACATAATCAAATGATCTGGTTACCTTTGAAACTTCATGGACAAGATCGCTGCTTTGTGCATTTTTCCCAAAAGAGTCTATTAGCTGCCCAAAGACAAATGCCATAAGAGGAAGCAAAAGCCCATTTAAGACAGCTGCAATTGCACCAGTGATCATCAGAATGATATCTTTGGAATCAGGAAAGGAGAATAGTCTGTATAGGGGAACACTTCTCTTACTCCCCTCTTTTATTTTAGTCTTCTCTGAATCCTCATCGTGTGGCTTTACGGGTGAAGTGCTCATTGGTGTGGCCTTCTGGTTAACCCCTTATCCCTCAAGTGAAACTTTAGTAGAAAGCAATTGATTTTTCTGTGCTGCTCTGGTCTCCTTCCCTATAAGATAAATTAAACTTTAATTTGTTAGTTGGTCGGTATTGTTTGCAGTAGATAGAGAAAAACTGAGAACTATCATAAGACAATGCAGATTTGTACACTCTGGGAAATAATATTTACTTGGTGTTTCATATGAAGAGTATTTAAAAATATACCAAAACAAACATTCTGCGAATAACAATCAACCAAAGAGAGAGAAAATATCCTCCAAGCAGAATCCATACTACTGAAGTACATATCGAAAACTGAAAAACGTCCAATTAAGGGTAGAACGAAAAGAAACTTGCACACACACACACTATGTTCTTTATATATATCTTAGAAGTAAAATTTTGCGGCAATGAAAGATGAAGAAGAAAAGTAGCTGCTTACTGCTATCACCCTGACAAATTTGTTTAGGCACAATGTATGAAACTTGATACTTCTACAAGTACCTAGCTAGAACTCATAAGGACTATAACAAATGAATGGAAAAATATATATGTGTATATTCGAAATAAAGGAGAAGAAGAAGAAAATCATACTAAAAGCCATGAGCCATGGTTCCATATCAACCGAAAAAGATGACCAGAAGAAACAGAATTACGAAACTTCCACTAGCTAAAGTTAAGTAAGACAGAAACAATATTTCTGATTTCTTATTACTAATAAGTGACCACTTCGTGATCAAGATCTAAAAGTTACTTGAACTTAATTATGAAAAAAAACGCTACTTGAACTCAGGTTTCAGACAAATGGCACAGTCTGTAACAGCATGTGCCACTAGCTAGTAATTCTTAATCTCCATTAAGGGGTCGTTTGTTTTTCTGAGCCTATGAATCTTTGAATCTTTGAATCTTTGAATCTTTGAATGGCTCATCCTCTGAATGCTAAATGTTGATTCTTTGAATTCTAAAAAAAACATATTTGTTTTCTGTTAGGAATAACTGGGCTCTGAAGGTGAATATAAATCATTCGGACAATTTTACTCATGCTATCTATTTTAAACACTAACTTGATTTCTTGTTAAACAAAATATATATTATATTTGAGGAGAAGAGATGGATTATCAAAAAAAATAAATGATAAATAAATTTATTTAAAATATACTTTCACAAATATATTTTAACGGTTTATTTTCATATTTTGTTTATTTTCAGAATATATATATATGTAATTCTATTTTTAACAAAGTGGATATTATTCACAAAAAAAAAAAGAAAAAACCCGTGACGCCAACATCAAATTTTGAAGAACCTATTTTGAAACCATAAAAGTTAAGGTAGGAAAATAGATGGGTTCTTAAGATTGGGTTCTTAAGAAAGGGCAAGAAGAGACTTTTTTGTTTCAAGTATTAGAATTCAAAGATTGAGGAAGAAATTTTGGTCTTCAAATCTTTGAATGCTAAAAGTACCACTTAATGCTTAAACTACTTAAAAAAAACAAACAAGTTTTGAGCCTCTGAATACTTAAAACTTAAGTTTAAGAGGCTCTGAATGCTGAATTCAAAAAAAACAAACAACCCCTAAATGTTTTCCGCTTACGTCTTTTGAATCTTCTATATATTCCTTCTTAATTTATTGAAACTATAGGTTTGCCATTTACTTACCTAGAACCTGTTAGAAAAATTGATTTGATTTGTACAAATGCATTGAGATATGAAAGAGTAATTTGTTCCACATTGAGATGAAATAGGTTTCTCTTGAAACAGTAAAAATGAGAAAAACCTTTTCCAAAGGGTGTACTGGTTCAAAACAGTGCATCATTCCCAAAAGGTGTGACCTTTCGAAATAGGCACTGATTCGAAACAGTATTTTATGCCGAAATAGTGTGTCCTTTTGAAACATGTGACTTTTCAAAGAATTGCTTACTTTTTTTCCAAGAGTTACTGTGTTGTTTCGAAGAAGCACCACTCACCTATAAATAATGGATAAATTTGGAGAGAAAGACACATCATATCACACAGAGTTCTGATCTTTCTTTTCTCCCTCTGTTCTTAGTCAAATATTATGTTGTGTTCGCTGAGTCTATAGAATTGAAGTGCTAGCTTTCTATAGAAGGAAATCCATTCTACCTAGGGAGACAATTTCCCATCAACCTTCAAGCACCGTGAGGGAAAAAATCTGTCTTAAGGACATAGTGAATCTTCAGTAGGCTCAGATTTAATCATTGGAAAATTAAGTTCGTTAGTTGAACTAAAAAGTTTGTTTGTTTTTTGAACTAAAGGTTTGTTAATGATATATTTGTTATATCAATTTGATTTTCTTGTTTATTTAACAATAAGTATATTTTTGGAATAAATTTTCTATAAACTTAAGACAGATTATTTTTTGGATGGAATTTTGGTTATCATACTTATTGTTAATGCACTAACAATCTTTATTGGTGTGAGACAATATGAAAGTGTATATAGGTAAATACTAGTACAGTTCAGTAACACGCAGAAAATTAGTTATGTTTTTGGGACCTTGTTCATATATTTAATGTGAACAGTACACATACACTACATGAAACATCATTGTCTATTAGATTACTGGTGTATTTCCTTCAAAGGGTTTTATTCCCTTAAGGGTACGTATGTGATCATTGGCCACTTTAATTTGCAACACAGTTCTTCTTGGATGTTATACGAAGGGTTCATAATGAACCGTTGCAACCTTTTAAAGGTTGGATAGTATCTGGTCACGCACCCATTAACAGTTACTTTTAAAAGTGGCAGTTAGGATTGCTTGAACACATAAAGCCAATAGATGACGTGTTTAATATATATGCGTTTGACACTTTGACTCACATGGAGAATGTTAATAACTAACAGGAGATAATCACTTTGAAACAACCAAAGTGTGCTGCACCCTTTCTCATATATTAGGACTTAGTATCCGTTTGTTTCTTCCTTCTCAGCATGTGCAAATGTGAGTAGAAGGAGTTGAAAGAAAAAGGTGGGAGTAAAGTGTTAAATTTCGTTTGGAGGCACCATAAAATATATTATGGTTTCTCCACACTAAGCCAATAACGGTTTGGTAATAACCTTGTTATGTGCAGTTGGTTATGCAATGTGGTCTTCACAGAAAGATTACATGTGTTGGTCGAGTTATTGTTTGGTAAAAGTGGTTAAATTTTGCGTTAATCATATCCCAACCAAGTGACAAGTGGCATTAGTTGGGGTGCTCTTTCCAAACAGTGATACGATGAAAATATTCTCTAGTGTTAGTTACTGAAAGTTTGAAAGTGACGTTTTAACCAAAGAGTTTCTAGACACTTGGTGAGAAACATATTCAAGGTTTAAGATCAGCAAGTGAAATGAAAGTATATATCTTGGCGCCATCTCATGGTTGGATTAACTAGTATACGACATAAGATATCAGGCTATCCATTGGTTATACTGTTGCAAGTTAACCGAACCATTTGAAAGAGAGTCATAGGCTCACAACAACGCTATAAGGTGATTAAATACTTGAATCAGATTTGATCAAAGACGAGACGCTGATTACTTTGGAAGAATTCAAGTCATTCATTGGTGAATCTATCGGTGTTTAGTGAACATGCATGGTTTTGGTTCCAAATTGAACAAAAACAAAGGAAACTTAACAACAAGGTATTTTTGATGCCCACTCATTTTACCGGATAAATAACAAAGTGTATTTCTATTTCAGAATAGAAATGACAACACCACCAGGTTCTCTTATTTATGTTGTTTCTATTTCATTTGCTAGACCTACTAATTCGTTGAATGGTATGAACATTTTGGTCCCCGATGATGACTTTATGTTCGTATAGGTGGAACACAACAACTACGGGTGTCTACTAGCAATAGTGGATACTAGTTCAACTCATACGTTAATCTCTGAGTATATATCCGAGGTTATTGGATTGAAACTCACAGAATGTAAAAGCTCTATGAGAAGTTTGCTTAGACCATTTTCAAGTCATTCTTGGAATGGACTTCTTGAAAGCAAACAAGGTGGTGGTAATGCCACACTTGGGGGGGATTATAATCCAAGATTTCGAGAATCCTTGTGTTCATTCCAGATGTTAGGAATGACGGGTGCTAAAAGGGTTCTAAATATATATTTTATTATTTGTAAGATGTATGTGTTTTACTATTGCGCCAAAGAGTGCCAATAAAGAAAATTGCTTAAGATATTGTTTTGTAAGCATACTTGTAAGCAAAATTGAGGTCTTAGAAGTGTTTCAACACTATATGAATGATATGTGACATTCTTTAACAAGACGACTCACTTGAAAAACATATATCTAAATAGTTTTCCAATTTATTGACTTTGTCAAGAGAAATTGAAAAATGTGGGGGGTTATGTATCTCCTTGAATTAATCAATTCAAAATTGAAAATTTGTTGAAGCATTACTCAAAAGACATCAAATGTGGTGTTTTACTCTAGGAGAGATGCATAAATTTCAAGGAAATTCTTATAGCAAACGTGCATAGCAAGGTCCACTATGGAATCAAAATTCATAGCGTTGGACGAGGCTATAGACGAAGCTGAGTGACTTCGAAATTTCTTAGAGGATATTCCAAACTGGGCTAAGCCTGTGCCAGCAGTGTGTATACACTGTGACAGCTAATCTGCTATTGGTAGAGCACAGAGTGGCATGTATAACGGGAAGTCTCGCCACATACGTCGTAGACATAACACCGTTAGATAATTGCTCTCAAATGGAGTTATCTCAATCGACTGTGTAAGGTCAAAAAATAACATTGCGGATCCGCTTACAAAAGGTTTAACAAGAGAGCAAGTGGAAAGATTATCAAGGAAAATGGGCTTAAAGCCTTTGAGATAATCAACCAAGAGTCCTCATAATGGAAAAACCAACCTATTTGACTGGAGATCTAGGTTCAAAGGGCCAACTGAATTATGTCTGTGACTCAGTTAGCACTAGAAAGTAATAATATACTCTAACCCATTCCTATATAAGACAGTGCATATCTGTCGTGAGACCCAGGATAAGTCAAGCTTTTAATGATTTATTATATCTTGGAAAGTTATGTTATCCAAGTGGAGTATTGCAGAATACTTTTTATAGAAATCACCTATGTTAGTGCGAAGTGGAGCCGCTTCTATGAGAATTTTAAAGGCAAATAAATGTCTCAAAAGCACTATCTGAAACCAAGAAGTGTTCAAGGCCAAAATGAACACAAACGTGAGAACCAACAGTATTCGAGAAGGTACTGCGTGAAGATGATTGTCTAAGTATATACAAACGACTGACAGTTCAAGGACATTAATTGAAGTCTAGGAATTATAACTTGCATATGCCTCTTCCTCAGATTGAAAAACCAATCCCTCATATAACAACTTTTCCATTGTTAGTTAGAGAGATTTTCTTTTCTTTAGAGTATGAATAAAATTTATTTTTTTTCTTTTTTCAGATAGAGAGTTGAAGAAGAGGGCGAGACTGTGGAGATTTTCCTCCCCATTTTCCACGCACCCAATCTTTTCTCACACACGGAATCTTTCCTTCTAAGGAGAAGATGTAGTAATTTGTTTTTATATTAAACAAATTTCCTAGGTTCAATTTATCATCATCATCATTCTTACCTTAGTTTCATGGGTGACAAAGCGAAAGCGATTAAAAAAGTAAAAGATACTAGAAAATTTAATAAATTTGTAGCCTTTTACACCTTACAAAATTATATCGACACCTGTCCACTCATTTAACCCCAAAAGTTTATGCAACTAACAGTGTTAGATAAAATCCAAAAAAAAAAAGAATAAAAAAAATCGGCTACAAATTAGGAAGATTTCGTGCGTGGTTTATCTGGAGAAGAAGCCAAATTTTTATTCATGTGGGGGATTATTAGAAAAATTGATTTGCTTTGGACAAATGTATTGAGATATGAATGCGTAATTTGTCTCCCAAGTTATCCCACATTGAGATGAAATGGGTTTCTCTTGAAACAGTACGTAAAGTAAGAAAAAACTTTTCGAAAGGGTGCACTGGTTCGAAATAATGCATTATGCCGAAAAGGTGTGATCTTTCAAAATGTGCACTGGTTCGAAACATTGCATCATGTCGAAATGGCGTGTCCTTTCGAAATATGTGACTTTTCAAAGAGTTGCTTACTGTTTCCCAAGAGTCATTGTGTTGTTTCGAAGAGGCACCACTCACCTATAAATAGTAGATGAATTTGGAGAGAAAGACACACCAGATCACACAGAGTTTTGATATTTCTCTTCTCCCTCTGTTCTTAGTCAAATACTATGTTGTGTTCGCTGAGTCTATAGAATTAAAGTGCTAGCTTTATATAGAAGATAATCAGTTCTATCTTGGGAGACAATTTCCCATCAACCTTCAAGCACCGTGAGGGGGAAAATATGTCTTAAGGACATAGTGAATTTTCACTAGGCTCGGATTTAATCATTGGAAAATTAAGTTAATTAGTTGAATTAAAAAATTTGTTTGTTTTTTGAACTAAAAGTTTGTTCATGATATATTTGTTATATCAATTTGATTTTCTTATTTACTTAGCAATAAATATATTTTTGGAATAAGTTTCCGGAAGAACCAAACTGGCTTAAGATTACCGAGGACTTTGAAACATAGCAGCCCCACACCATTGCAATACACTTAGTTGTTTATTTAATCTAAGTATCTAAACACCTATCCAATGATCAGATATTGACTTAAATACTGATGATAAATTAAACTGAGATATCAGTACCATTTGGATGACCTTTTCCGCTTAGATTATATGGACATATGGAGGTATAATAAAGCAATGAAGAAGACTGCAATTAATATAACAAGCAAAAGTGACAAATTGTTTGTCATTTCCTTTCGTCAAGTATTGATGCTATTTCATTAGCTTTAGTTTTATGGACAATATATGAGCAACGCATTTAATTAATAAGTCCCCTCTGATGACTTTTTCCAAACAAACTTAGTCTCATGCTAGCTACTAGGGAGCAATATCACCTTCCATTACAAAAATGGCTTAAAAGTGAGTATATTCTTCATAACCCAGAGCAGATTTAGGTTTATTATTATTGATCTCGTATTCTACAATCTCTGTTAGACTCCAAAATCTTTACTATTTTATTTGGTACTGTCCCTGCCTTAGTATTCCAGAGGCGCTACCATAGGTGATCACCGTGATTGTCCGTAGGCTCGGCTTACGCTATTGCAAGTATTACTGTGTAGCAGTGCTCTTTCCGTTTTATTCTAAGAGATGCTTAATTAAGCAATTTACTTTGATAGTTAACAAAGAACATCATGAACTTAGGAACCATCAGTTAAGATGCGGGCATGCAGCAAATGTAGGAAATGGTGCACCATAAGATTCGTCATATTTTCAATGGGTTATTTTTTCTGTTTGCATATGAAGGAATGTATAATAGCTTATTGGGTTAAAACTAAACTATAATTTAGTTAAACAGGACATTTTAATTTATTATTAAAGTTCGCCTGGAAATTCTTACTAGATAAACAATAATGCCATTCTCGGTACTTTAGGTTCTATAAAAAAATATGGAATTAAAGCTATCAGAGACTAAGATAGCTTGTTGCAGTTCAGCCAACTTTGTCGCTCCTGCAAACTAGATGGCCCCAGTCAGCCAACTTTGAAAGCCTAAGAAGACATGTAATTGACTGAGGGTGATAAATGTCCAAGAGAATGCTCCGGCTAAAGTATGTCTTTGGTTTTGGAAGAGCATATATATATGGATTTGAAAGTTAAACTCTCTAGAAGACTAGTATGTCATTTGGAGTTTTGAATCCGGAAACAACATCAGTTGCCTTCATATGTAACTGGTCCTACGGTAATAGTTTTAACTTGGTAATAACTCTGCAGCTTACCCAAATGGAGAATCTTCATATTATTAGTTTCAGCTAGCAGTCCTACAGTCCCATACATCCTACAGCCAATTTAGTGGCAGGTTCATTCCTAGGTTTCTTGCACTCAATCTGGGATTTATGTACGTAGTATATTGGTACAAGTAAGAATATTACATGTATCCACTCATAGAACATTCCAAAATTAAATGATAACTTAAACTAGGGGCAAGCCCTTATACTGTTCATGATTCCACACACCTGTAGGAATCACCAAACCGTACATATGTATCGAAAAGAGAATGATTACCGAGTCTAATAAGTAAACCATGTTGAAGACAGCTTGCCATGCATTTAAGCATTATCGTTTCCACTGCATATCCAACAAGCTAAGGTCAGACGAAATTGTTGGAGAAAAAAATCTGTCAGAGCAAGGTAATGCAAAAGGTTCTGAAGAAGACTTCAACAAGTAGACGTCCCAAAAACCTCAGTAGACCTACCTGTTGGAGTTATCCCTCACATGAGTAGAGAAAAAGGAGTTCAGTTTGCGTGAAGAAGGCTGAGCGCGCGCACGTTCAGTTTGGTCTTGCCCAAGACGTGCCCGCGCCCATGCCGTGAACAACTTCCAGTATATTGAGAGTGCGCGCGCTCGACATTGGCCTTACCAATGTTGGAAATGTGAATGAATTTGTGTCCTCATGGGTTTGAACCCATGACCTTTTGTATCTACTACACTCTAATGTGGGGGGCTTTAGTCCCACATTGGTTACTAAACTTAAGACTCTTAAGTTTATATTGGTTGTGTCCCTATGGAGGGATAGTGTAGAGAGATATAAGGAGGTGCTCGCGCGCACACAAGGCCTCCTTGGTTTGGGGGCTCTCGGGAGGTGGGAGCTCCAGAAAACCTTAGTGCGCGTGTAGGCACACGACGCGCGCAGCGGGGGGGGTGCAAGTACTGGGCTTGTTTTTGGTCTTCTTTCCAAAACTGTAACAGAATCTTTCCTTGATTCGAGTCAAACCATAAAGGCGTCGTGACTCTAGCCCTTGAGTTGCGTTTTTTCGGATCTATAAAACTAAGGTCTCTCCTGTTTTAGAAAACACGAAAAATACAACATTATTTTCCTCTGATTAAAAACTTGTCTGGAGTATGCTGAGGGTTCCTGCAGAGCTGGTCATTGGCTGGTGACACGCTCATCCACTGTTGTATCCTGGGAGACGTACGCTTGAGGCTGGCTGCAACCATACCGGCGGCGTTTTTCGTCTTAAGATTGTAATTTCTAGTTTACTTTGTCTCAATCTCATTATGTAGAGAAAATGCTTAAAAGATTTAATCAATTTGACTGTGTACCTGCCAGAACACCATATGATCCTAGTATACATTTGACAAAAAATACTGGATTAGGTGTATCTCCGTTAGAGTTTTCTAGGGTTATAGGCAGTCTCATGTATCTTATGAACTGCACTAGACCCGACATAGCTTACGCCGTAAGCAAACTTAGTAGATACACCATAAATCCCAGCAATGAGCATTGGGATGCTCTTATCAGGGTATTGAGATATTTGAAATATACTTCAAATTATGGTGTTCATTATGGCAGATATCCAAACCGGCTTGAGGGGTACAGATGATGCCAATTGGATTGTTGATTCTCGGGAATCTAAATCCACTAGTGGTTATGTGTTCACTATGGCAGTGCGTGTGTCTTGGAAATCATCTAAGCAAACTTGCATTGCCCGTTCCACTATGGAATCTCGAGTTTATAGCTTTAGACAAAGCTAGTGAGGAAGCAGAGTGGATCGAGGGAATTTTTGATGGATATCCCGCTTTGGCCTAAACCTGTTCCACTGTCTCTATTCATCGTGATAGCCAAGCCGCTATCTTGAGGGCCAAAAATACTTCCTATAATGGGAAATCTCGACATATTCGTCGAAGACATAACACCTGCGTCACGGACGGTTGTTAAGAGATGGGATCATAGCTATTGACTTTGTGAGGTCAAAAGAAAATTTAGTCGATCCTTTAACTAAAAGGCCTAGCTAGAGAGCTGGTTTTAGTACATCGAGGGGATGGGGCTAAAGTCTATTAAAGACTAATTGCCTATTTAATTAAATCACCGATAACTCGACACCCAACCTTCGTGGAATGGAGATCCGGGATCAAGGTTCAATGGGGAAACAAGTTATCTGCGTGATTTGTGGGGGTACTACACCTAGAGTGAAAACTCTGTACCCATCCCTATGATGTAGTAGTACCTTCTGTATCATTTAAAGGATGAGTGAATACTCTTAATGCTTTCTATAGCTGGTTTTTCCAGTGGGGTGTAAAGATACAGTACACTCCTGATAGAGGCACCTATATGAGTGAGGAAGTAAAAGCCGCTTCCTATGAGAACTTATAGGCTTGTTCTCTAGAGCACTCATGAAACCTGGGAAGCTCATGGCTATACGAGCACAACTGAGGGAACTCTATGATGATTTTTGAAGTTATGTGTGTTAACTGTTGACTTGGCTTACATATATGTTGAACAGTTCAAGACTAAGGTCACTGGTCAACTAGTAATCCCGACAGACAAACACCAAGCGAAGGTTCAAGTCGTATGACACCTTCAGCCCATTCATAACTTCTTCATACTCCAGACATTCTTGTTTTGTTTTTTCTTTTCTTCTGTTTCTTAATAATTCCATTCATGTGGGGGATTGTTGGAAATGTGAATGAATTTGTGTCCTCATGGGTTTGAACCCATGACCTTTTGTATCTACTACACTCTAATGTGGGGGGCTTTAGTCCCACATTGGTTACTAAACTTAAGACTCTTAAGTTTATATTGGTTGTGTCCCTATGGAGGGATAGTGTAGAGAGATATAAGGAGGTGCTCGCGCGCACACAAGGCCTCCTTGGTTTGGGGGCTCTCGGGAGGTGGGAGCTCCAGAAAACCTTAGTCCACCCAATTGGGCTTCGCGTGGGTGCGAGTACTGGGCTTGTTTTTTGGTCTTCTTTCCAAAACTGTAACAGTTACAAAATCTTTCCTTGATTCGAGTCAAACCATAAAGGCGTCGTGACTCTAGCCTTGAGTTGCGTTTTTTCAGATCTATAAAACTAAGGTCTCTCCTGTTTTAGAAAACACGAAAAATACAACATTATTTTCCTCTGATTAAAAACTTGTCCGAGTATCTTTGAGGGTTTCTGCAGAGTCGGTCATTGGTGGTGACACGCTTCATCATCCTTTGTTGTATATCGGGAGAGGCGCGAGGAGGTCGGCAAAGAACCATACCGGCGGCGTTTTTCGTCTTAAGGAAATTGTGCCGAGCACAATCCTCAGTGATAAGTCTTTACTGCATTCTTATTACTGTTTTTAATTACTAGAAATTACAACCAAGAGCCCGCACCCATGCCTATTTTCGTCAGGATTTCTATTTTTACGAAACCCCGAGTTTACAATATAAGGTTTGGGTTTTTGGCAAAACCTAACAAAAAAAAGCAACACGAACCAGACAACATAAGAGAGAGAAAACCCAATTTTAAAAGCAATCAAGATTGACAGATACAGAGAGACAAGCCTGTAAAGAGAGAGAAGTGATCTAGTAAGGTGAGAGACTGAAATGAGTGATTGTAATCGTCCTTCCCACTTTCTAAAAGAATTAGCTCTTGTGGAAGTAGACATCATTGGCCGAACCACGTTACATCTTTGTATTGTGGTATGCTTGCTCTTCTCTTTATATTATTATTTGTTGTTAATAGTTGTTTAGAGAGTTGAGCATGTTAGGTTGGTTGTAATTAATATTTAGAATTGTCTGGAGATTGTTGTTGGTTCAAGTACAAGTTATCTGTGTAGTGGGGATCGATTGGTATCGGTATTAACCCCAACAAGTGGTATCAGAGCCAGGTTGGATTAACCTAGGGTGTTATCCAAATCTTGGTCGGAAGGCGTTTGACAAAATTCCTGAGAGAAGATTTGAGTTTAAATAACTTGTAGAGATGGACCATTCCGTAAACACTCGCATGATGAGTTTGAATAGAGTTAACTACACCATTTGGAAAGCCAAGATGGAAGACTTGCTCTATTGCAAGGACTTGACACAACCCATTGAAAATGGAGGAGAAAAACCGGAAGAGATTCCTTTGGCTGAGTGGAGCAAGCTTGACAGAAAAGCAATAGGGTACATTAGACAGTGGATTGACGACAGTGTCTTTCACCATGTATCCCAAGAGACTACTTCTTTTGGCTTGTGGAAGAACCTCGAAGACCTCTATGAGAGAAAGTCGGCCGGAAACAAAGTGCTGCTCATTAAGAAGTTTGCCAACACAAAGTACAAAGAAGGTTCTTCAAGGTCTGAACATCTTAATGAACTGCAGAATACCATCAATCAGTTGTATTTGATGAAGATTAATATGGGAGACGAAGTTGAGGCTTTGTTCTTATTAACCTCTCTACTCGAAAGTTGGGAGACGTTAGCAGTTTCTCCCAACGGAGTTACTAAGGATGGAGTTATTTCCATGGAGATGGCTACCGGGGCATTATTGAATGAGGAGACAAGAAAGGGTTCAAGAAGTAGCTCCTCTCACTCAGAGATACTTGTCACAGAGAAACGGGGGAGAGGTAAGAGCAGAAAACCATCTCATTCTACAAGTGATGATAGAAGCCAATCTAGAGGTGTGAAGATAGAACTCCTAAAGCAGAGAGGCAATGTTACTATTGTGCCACCAAGGGTCACTTCAGGTATGAGTGCAGAATACTGAAGAGGGATGAGAAGAATAACTGTGTACATGAAGACATGGTACAAAGAAATGGAAATATAGGCAGAGATACTACCGCACTAGTCGACGATCTAGTGGGAATTGTGTCAGATTGTTGTATGTGCTTTCTTAGTACCTCATGCCAGGATATAGAGTGGGTGATAGATACAGGAGCATCCTATCACGTCACACCACACATGATATTTTTCACTACCTACAGCTGTGGTGAATTTGGTGAAGTAAAGATGAGTAACAATGGAGTTTCAAATATTGTAGGCATTGGTGATGTTCATGTAGAAACCAATGTCGGCTACACCTTAACACTCAAAGATGTAAGACACGTCCCTAATATTCGGCTAAACCTAATTTATGCTGGGAAGTTAGATAATAATGGCTTTCTAAACTCGTTTGGTAACGGGGTATGGAAACTAAGCAGAGGTTTCATTGTAGAAGCCAAAGGGAAGAAACCTTGCTCTCTTTACAAGACATAGGCTAGTTTGTGTAAAGCAAAAATAAATGCGGCAGAAGAAGAAGCTTCCTTCGAACTATGACACAAGAGATTGTGTCATATGGGCGAAAAATGCATGGAAGTTCTTGCCAAGCAAAAGGCATTCCTAGACATCAAAGGTACACATTTAAATAGATGTACTCACTGTTTGGTAGGAAAGCAACACAGGGTGTCTTTCCAAAGATTCTCGTCTCACAGAAAGGACAATGTGTTTGAGCTAGTTCACACTGACTTATGTGGTCCTATGAAAGTAAAGTCCCACGGGGGAGCTTTGTACTTCTTGACACTCATTGATGATGCATCAAGAAAGATATGGGCATATAGTCTGAAGACCAAGGATGAAGTACTTGGCGTGTTCACGACTTTCCATAGCATGGTGGAAAGAGAGACAAGGAAGCCTTTGAAGTGTATTCGCTCAAATAATGGGGGTGAATACATAGGGCCGTTTGAAGAGTATTGCAAGAGTCATGGGATTCGTCATGAGCAGACTATTCTCAAGACACCGCAACAGAATGGAATAGCCGAGAGGATGAATCATACCATTGTAGAGAGAATGAGATGCATGCTGACTCACTCTAAGCTATATAGAAGCAATGCGTACAATCGTGCATGTGATCAACCTATCGTCGTCAAAGCCTCTGAATAGTGATTATCCAGAGAGAGTATGGTCAGGCAGAGATGTTGATTATAGATACTTGAAGGTATTTGGGTGCAGGGCATTTGTGCATATTTCGAAGGATGAGAGATCCAAGCTTGATGACAAAGCCAAGCAGTGGATTTTTCTGGGTTATGGGGATGAGAAGTTTGGCTACAAACTTTATGATCTGATTAACAAGAGGTAATCTGAAGTCGAGATGTTGTGTTCTTGGAAGACCAAACCATATCAAACTTTAAGGAGGGTGAGAAGCTACAAGCTTTCACTAATGATCTTGTTGATTCAGAACCAGAAGTTCCTACTGTGGAATGTGCAGAAGGCATTGAGAATGCAGAGAACCACGAGTTTGAAGCTCATAATGAGAATCCTAGATATTGCTCATGATGGGATAGAACCTATTGATATAGAAGATGCAGATGAAGTGCATGAACCACCACCTGAGCAAGCAGAAATGCATTCTCCTGAGGCACCAACAGATGGGACAAGGAGGTCTGACAGAGAGAGACAAACTTCAACCAGGTATCCACCACATACGTATGTTTTACTTCAAGAGGCTTTTGAAGGTACAAACAAAGAGAAGTGGTTGAAGGCTATGCATGATGAGATGGATTCTTTGTATAAGAATCACATTTATGAGTTAGTTGAGAAACCGAAAAGAAGAAAAATTCTAAAAAATAAGTGGATCTACAAAGTCAAGCATGAAGAGAACAATCCACACCCAAGGCACAAAGCTCGCCTTGTAGTGATGGGATTCGGTCAAAGAAAAGGTATTGACTTTGATGAAAATTTCTCTCCTATAGTGAGGATGACTTCTATTCGGGTGGTATTAGGTATGACCGCAAGTATGACCTAGAGATTGAACAGCTAGATGTTAAGACAACTTTTCTTCATGGAGACCTTGAAGAAGATGTCTACATGGAATAGCCAGAGTGGTTTGAGGTCAAAGGTAAGGAGCACCTAGTATGCAAGCTGATAAAGAACTTGTATTGGTTGAAGCAAGCACCGAGATAGTGGTACATAAAGTTTGATTCCTTTATGGTGAAGCAAGGATACAAGAAGTCTGCTTCCGATCATTGTGTGTTTGTTCAAAAATTTCCAGATGGGGATTTCATAGTGCTCTTGCTGTATGTGGATGATATGTTGATAGTTGGCCCAAACATCAATAAGATATCCAAGCTGAAGAAAGACTTGAGTAAGTCCTTTGAGATTAAGGATTTGGGTCAAGAAAAGCAGATAATTGGGATGCGGATCAATCGTGACAGAAAGAGTGGGAAGTTGTGGCTTTCTCAAGAAAGCTACATTGAAAAGGTGTTGAAGAGATTCAACATGGATCAAGCGAAGAACATAAGACTAGACAGACTAATTTATTAAGACTCAGCTAGTTAAAACCGATCTTTTATTATTAATCTCTCTCTGCCTCAAGTTCTGGAGACAAGAATATAAGTGAATTGGCAAATTACATGAGGCACTTAGGTCCTCTATTTATAGGGGTTACAATGAGCTCTAGAAGCATTCCAAACCGTCATTTGTTTCCTAATACAAATAGACTTCTTCCAGAGTCCAATTTCATCTCCAAAACTGAGAAGGAATTGGCTACAGTGTCGATTCATGCGTCCCAGACTTAATCAATGCGTCTGGACGCTCGATCTATGCATCCCAGATGCGAAAGCCTATTTTGTCTCTTCTGTTCTATCCTTTTATCCTCTTTTGCGGGCTTTGGTCCAAGTAACGAATCCTTTGGTCTTGGGCTTCCAAATAGGCTTTAAAATAGGTCCAAGTCGCATCTTTAATAGCTTCAATTCCTTGGCCTTCTCCATGATTGTCCACGGGCTTCCCATGTGATCCTTAATGCTCCGAATTGCTCCATTTTACCCCTTTTTCTCTAATATTCTACAAAACTCTTTTTTTAACCTGTAGATCTTAAAACATAACTTACAAACATTATTAGTCCACTAAGATGGCTAAACAAGAGGCATAATCGAGGGTTAAATTGCACTTTTTGAGCAATTATCAGCGTGCACACTCAGTTTGGTCTTGCTCAAGGCGTGCCCGCACCCATGCTGTGAACAACTTCCAATACATTGAGGGCGCGCGCGCTCGACATTGGCCTTCCCGAGAGCGCGCCCGCGCCCATGCCTATTTTCGTCATGATTTCTATTTTTGCGAAATTGCAAGTTTGCAATATAAGGTTTTCGTTTTTAGCAAAACCTAACAAAAAAAAGCAACACGAACCAGACAACACAAGAGAGAGAAAACCCAATCTTGGAAGCAATCAAAATTGACAGATAACCTTTACAGAGAGACAAGCTTGTAAAGAGAGAGGAGTGATCTAGTAAGGTGAGAGACTGAAAGGAGTGATTGTAATCGTTCTTCCCACTTTATAAAATGATTAGCTCTTGTGGAAGTAGGCATCATTGGCCGAACCATGTTACATCTTTGTGTTGTAGTTTGCTTGTTCTTCTCTTTACATTATTATGTATTGTTAATAGTTGTTTAGAGAGTTGGGCATGTTAGGTTGGTTGTAGTTGATATTTAGAATTGTATGGAGATTGTTGTTGGTTCAAGTACAAGTTATCTGTGTAGTGGGGATCGATTGGTATCAGTATTAACCCCAACACTAACAAGACATATGTAATGGAGAAATCTTATCTTGCTTTAGTCTGATTGGTAAATTTATTGGTTGTTCGCTTATATGCAATTCAGATTGTGCATGTTCAAATACAGACCAGTGTAAGCTAGAACATTTTATTTGAGCACTAAATGCAATTAACATTCTTTTTACTAAGTAGTTAGCATTGGAATTAGAACTGGTTTCCACTTTCAACGAAAACTGAGGTTTTCTTTCTCTTTTCGAACTTGGGCAGAACAAATTCATCAAGAACGTCCAAACTTCCTCTACTTCTTCTCTTCATCCTATTGGGTGTTATCCCTCACATGAGGAAGATTGGCAAAACAAGAAGATGTTGTTTTTTGGGTCGTATTTGGTACTGTTCGTGTGAAGAGAATAAGGGGCGTGCGCGCTCTCATCCAAGGGGTGCACGCCCCCTTGCCTAAGAAAAGAAATTCATTTTTTTCCCTCTTTTTTGTGAAACAAAGTTACTGGAATTTGGCCAAGAAGGAGGCGCCCCCCCCCCCCCTATGCCTGTTCTAAAGAGCTCCCACCCCCTTGCCTCTACATACCGAGTTCCGATTTTTCTCCAATAAATCAAGATTTTGTTTTTACATCGAAATTTCAGATTACTATAAAACCAAAGTTAGGTTTTTAGTAAGAGAAGTCTTTGAGAGAAACCAAATTTTGAGAGCAACCAAAATTGAGAGAAAACCCTTGCAAAGAGATAAAACTAGCTTGTTGTAAGGAGAGATTAGTGAAGAGAGATCTAATAAGTTTGGAGAGACTTGAGAAGAGTGATTGTAATCTTCCTTCCCACACTTATAAAAAGATTTGCTCTTGTGGAAGTAGACATCATTAGCCAAACCACGTTACATCTTGTGTCTCATTGTGGTAAGTTACTTTACATTGTTATTGCTTGTTTGTGATAGTTAATTCCATAGCTTAGGTTGTGGGTGTTGGTTGTAGTGAAAGTTTAGATTTTTAGATTGGAATAATAGATTGTCCAAGTGCATGCTATCTCAGTGGGGATCGATTAGTATTGTTTCCCCAACAAGTAGTATTGGAGCCGTGGTTAGATTAATCACAAAGATTGTTGTTCCAAACTTTGCTCGGAAGATGTTTGATAAAATTCCTAAGAAGAGGTTTGAGTTAAAATAGCTTGTTGAAGATGGATCATTCTATAAACACTCACATGACTAGTCTAAATAGAGGTAACTACACTATTTGGAAAACAAAGATGGAAGACTTGCTTTATTGAAAGGACTTGGCACAACCAATTGAGACTGGAGGAGTAAAACCGACAGAAGTATCCGATGCAAATTGGAAGATGTTTGATAGAAAAACTATTGGGTACATTCGACAGTATATTGACGATAGTGCCTTCCACCATGTATCCCAAGAGACAATCGTTTTCAGCTTGTGGAAAAAATTGGAAGACCTCTATGAGAGGAAGTATGTAGACAACAAAGTGTTATCCATTAAGAAGTTTGCTAACTCAAAGTACAAAGAAAGTTCTTCAATGTCTGAGCATCTTAATGACATACAAAATACCATCAATTAGTTGCATTTGATGAAGATTCATATGGGTGACGAAGTTGAGACTTTGTTACTATTGAACTCTCTACCCGACAGTTGGGAGACTTTGACAGTTTCTCTTGGTGGAGGAGCTGCTAAAGATGGAATCGTTTAAATGGAAATGGTTACCGGGGCATTATTGAATAAGGAGACAAGAAAGGGTTCACGAAGTAGTTCCTCTTACTCAAATATCCTTGTCACAGAGAAGCGAGGGAGATGTAAGAGTAGAAAACCATCTCATTCTAGAAGTGATGGCAAAAACAAATCTAGGGGTGAATATAGAAATCCTAAAACTGAAAGACAATGTTATTATTGTGCCATTAAGGGTCACTTTAAATATGAGTGTAGAACACTGAAGAGGGATGAGAAGAATAATTGTGTATATGAAAACATGGTAAAGAGGAATGGAAGCACAACCCGAGATACTATCGTAATATCAAATGATGATCTAGTGGGGATTGTGTCAGATTATGGTGAGTGTTGTGTTAGTACCTCATGTCAGGATACAAAGTGGGTGGTAGATACCGGAGCATCTTATCACGTCACACCGCACATGAGTTTCTTTACTACCTACAACTGTGGTGAATTTGGTAAGGTAAAGATGGGAAACAGTGGAGTCTTGAAGATTATAGGCATTGGTGATGTTCATGTAGAAATCAATGTTGGCTATACCTTGACACTCAAGGATGTAAGACATGTCCCTGACATTCGGCTAAACCTAATTTATGCTAGGAAGTTAGATGATAATGGTTTCTAGAGCTCGTTTGGTAATGGGGTATGGAAACTAAGAAAATGTTCCTTTGTGGTAGCCAAAGAAAAGAAGAGTTGCTCGTTTTAGTTTGTGTAAAACAGAGTTAAATGCGATACAAGAAGAAACTTCCACCGAACTATATATGATATAAGAGATTGTGTCATATGGGAGAGAAAATAAGGCTTGAAAGTTCTTGCCAACCAAAAGGCCTTGTCAATCATCTTTGTATGCATTTAAATAGATGTATTCATTGTTTGGTTGGAAAACAACATAGGGTGTATTTCCAAAGATTCCCCTCTCACCAAAAGGAGAATATCCTTGAGCTAGTACACTCGGATTTATGTGGTGCCATGAAAGTGAAGTCCCATGGGGGAGCTTTGTACTTCTTGACTTTCATTGATGATGCGACAGGAAAGATATGGGCATATAGTTTGAAGACCAAGGATGAGGTTCTGATAAGAGCCCAAAACTGTAGTTTTAACCCTGTAACAGTCATACTGTTAGACCAATTATGTGAGTAATAATTAAGAGTTAATACTGATCACGTGTTTTTATGCATTTCAGGCTTCAAAGTCCATTATGTGCAGAAATGTACCACTTTAGCGAGATAACAGAGCAAAGGTCGGTTGCTAAGGAGTTCTGTGATTAAAGGCCAAGATTCAAGAAGACAAAGCCTTTCTAAAGCCCGGTCAAAAGCTGAAAAGTCGACGCGGGGAGAAACAGCACTCAAAGTCAGCAGAACTTCCGAAGGTCGTATCTTTGGACTCAGACCTCGGAATTGGGCCTACCTTATGTCAAAACGATTGGCTTGGAAAGAGCTTTCCAATGGTATAAGCCTTGACCCAATCAGAGGAGCAGAAGTGGACAAAAAGTCTGTTGAAGCTAACTGCAGCTGAAGAGGCCTTTTTGGACTGAAAGAATTGGGTTTTGGGCCTGATTCTCTGGCCCAAAACATGGCTCCAATCCCATGCACGATTTTTGGATCTAAAAACATATAAAAACAAAAGCTTAGCTCTTTGTTAATGGTAGCTAGTTAGACCTAAAACTATAGATAATTCTAGATCTAGATTTAATTGTTTTTAATTTAGTTTAGCTTCAATTCAATTCTTGTTTTAGATTAAACTCTTAGAATCATTGTTATTAATTAGTTTGATAAATAAAATAGCTATTTGTCAATTTCGATTTTGTCATTTCAAATTATAGATCTAGTTTTAATTCTTGTTGATTATCATTTCTGAGTTGTTAAACTAGATTGAAGTATTGTTAGTTAAATTAGTCAAGTTAGAATTTTGATATGATGTTTAGTTATAATAATATGGGAAATGATGGTTTGATGAATCAAGGCTAAACCTCCATTAGAGGGGTTGATGAAGCCTTGATGAAAGCTTAGTTGTATAAGTGTAGAATCGTTGCAGAGTCTATTCCATTCTAGAAGGTCGTGTTTCGCCATGAGAATGGGTAAACGACCTCACATGCTAGTTATAATTGGTAGAAATGCCATGTTAATTAGGGATTAGAACGAGCAATCCATTATAGTGAGAACGTAAGGATTGGATTACAACAGTCTATGCTAGGTGATTAAGTTGGATTCGAGGTGGAATCAATTCCCCTCTAATTCTTTATCTAGATTCACATTCAGTATTCAGTATCATTTCATTATTCGTAACTTGTTAATTTCATTCACCTCGTAGTATAGAATTCCCCTCGTAAACCTCTCATTAGACTTAAGACCGATTGATTAAACTATGAAATCATTCCATGCTATAGAACTAGGAGTGGAACGAATTTGTTACTCCACTCTATTTCGATAGAATTGAGAGTAGAAAACTTGATAAATATAGACTTGAAATAAGATTTAGTTTACTTACGTTTTGAGTTTCATCATTCATTTCGTAGGTAAATTTATCTTTTATCCTTTATCAAATGGCGCCGCTGCCATCTTAGTTTCACTTTAGCATTGTTTTCATAGTATAATTAGTCATTTTTAAGTCCCATTAAACCCACCCACCCTTGTTTGATTCATCTTGTGGTTGTCCGTTTCAGTTGAAAAGTTCCACGAAAAATTACGAGCTTAATCGCAGCTTCAAACAGAGCACACCCGCTACCAAACGCTTGGAACCTTGAGCGACCGCCTTTAAAACACTGTAACTTGAAGTTACGGGCGAGCGCATCGGCTTCTAAGCGAAAGCATCTAAGCTAAGCTAAATTTTTCCGGATTTCTACAGGTTTGTTTCGAACTTCGATTTTTTAAGTTTTTCAGTGTTCTAACTTGTTATTTACACTGAACATGCGTAAACAAGACGCTATTCATAAGCGAAGCAAGGACGCTATCAGGTATTTCTTTCTTCCATACCTCGCATCTCCAGTTAGAGGTTTATACTAATATATCAAGATCGTTTGGAGAGTTGTCGTGTTTAGACTTAGACTTGCATGAGATTAAGGTCTGGTCGGAGAAAAACACCGAACGTAATTAACCGTTAACGTCAACAAACAAATCTATCGAGTATACCAATCACTACACCTCTAGCTACTATCCCACAAACCACATTTGACATAATGGCTGAAGAAAGAGAGACTCCTTTCTCCGACTTTTACAAAGCCTTGAGCGATAGCCCTAAATCTTGCATCGTTCTAGCAGACCCAGTGGGGGATTTTGAATTCCCCAAACATATTTAATTTGTTACCCGTTTTCCATGGTTTAGACCATGAAAAACCTTACCAACACATGCGTAGGATTGAACAAGTCCTTACAACATTCCATCATCCTACGGTTGGTGCGGAACAAATTAAACTGAGGGTATTTCCCTTCACCTTAGCCGATAAGGCAAGATCTTGGTTAAGCGCCCAAACGCCTAACTCAGTGGACTCGTGGGCTAAACTTGTTCAAATTGTTTATGGAACATTTTTACCCACCCCTAAAGACGGATGAGATGCTTTCCAAGATTCATTTCTTTTTCGACAAAATCCTCATGAATCATTTTTTCGAGGCTTGGAATCGTTTCACCGATCCGCTTATAGAGTGTCCACACCATAACCTAGCAAAAGACACGTTAGTTCGTGCCTTTTCAAAGGACTTCAACATCACCATAAAGAAGTCCTTGACATAATGAATGGGGGTAGTTTCCTAAGTAAAGGAGCCCGAGGAGGCTTACAAAATTTTAGAAGAGCAAACTAAATGCAATAACAATTGGGGGTAGTGATGATATCCCCCGCCTCGCTAGTTCTTCTTCAACTTGATTAAGGGCGCCCGGTATGTTTGAGATGAAACCCGATCCAGAACTTAAAAATTTAATCGAATCTCTAACTAAAAAGGTTGAGGCTATTTCTGTTCAACAAAAGCCTATCCCCGTCATGAATGTAAACTCCAACCCATGTAATTTCTGTTTGAGTCCCGAAAGCACCTCGACTCCTATTGTCCTCTCGCCTATGAACAACAACAATTAGAGCAAGATAATGTTTGCTCCATTAATAGCTATCCTATTCCTAATGCCCCATGGAGACAACATCCCAACTTTAGTTGGCGAAACAATCAACAAGTTACACCTCCAGGGTTTAATAACCAAAATGTTAGGCAAGCAAACAACTATAACCAAGCTCCACCTAGGCAAGGACAAGGACAAAGTCAGGGAAATTATAATAATTATAACAACCAAGCGCAACCACGACAAGGTCTAGCACAAGGTCAAGGTAATTATAATAGTTATAATATCAATAGAGGTATCGTTCCGGTTAACAATAGTAACTATCACAACCCACCCATAAATAATCAACGTGAGATAGTTCCAGTCACACCACCTGTGACTACTACACCTACACAACCAGATCGTATTGACGCCTTTATACAGGTTACCCAACAACTTTTCCAAACAATGACTCAATCAAACCAACAGATTTTACAATCCATAAATCAGGGCATACAACAATTAGCCCAAGAGAAAACCCAACCAAAAAGGTGTTTCCGGGATGCGATAACAAACCCTAAAACAGCAAACACAGCCTTTGAGGTAAACGGTAATACTAGTACGGAAACTATAATTGTAGGTGACCTTAATGCTATCACCACTCTCCGCTCTGGAAGAGTGGTTGATAACAAAGTAACTATGCCTATAGTTACCCCATCAGTACTCCCTACACCGGATATCGAACTAGATACCGAAATAGAAACTGAAGGGCCTACCACTGTAGAGGTACCAGTTCAACAACAAACTAAGAAACAGAAAGCCAAGGTTACACATCAAGTCGAGCTATATGCTAAATATAGAGCGAAACCACCGTTCCCTCAGAAATTAGCCATGCTAACCAGGAATACAAACTTTGAGGAGATTAGGAACGTTTTCAAAAATCTAATGATGAACCTTCCTTTTCTCGAAGCTATTAAAAAGCTACCTAACCACGCTAAGTTTCTTAAGGAGTTATGCACTACTAGGGGTAAGACAAACATACCTAAAGACGCCTTTCTAACTTAACAGTTCCCAACTTTATCTGAAAATAATGGAATTGTTAAGTACAAGGACCCTGGTCGTCCTACAATAAAATGCACCTTAGGAGATTCCCACACGACGACCACTTTATTAGACCTGGGGGCGAGTGTTAACTTACTCCCGTATTATTTGTATAAACAAATAGGTCTACAGGAAATGCAACCTACAAAAATAACGTTGCAATTAGCGGACAGGTCAATTAAGTATCCTAAGGGTGTAGTGGAAAACGTGCTTGTTAAGGTTCAGATTTCTACTATCCCGCTGGATTTTGTTATCCTCGATCTGAAGTCGCTAACGACTTTGTACCGATCATCTTAGGAAGCCCGCTTCTTCTTGGTAACCGCCAACGCTTTATAAATTGCCGCGATGGTAAGATGTCCTTATTTTTGGCCATCTTACTTGTTGAGGTAAATGTTTTAAAATAATGAAACAGTTTACGGATTCGTCTATAGATGGGGAGGTTAGCATGATCGAGAGCTTAGCTCAAGATTATTTTAACAACACGTTTCCTGAAAACAATATGTACAAATTCCTTTCTTTTGGAACTTCAGATTTTGTAAATGACTCATACTTAGAGGAAGTCAACACCATCCTTGAGTCCACACTAATTGTAGACCCTTCGGTTGCTCCATATACTGAGTATGAAGACTTGCTACCTAAGCAAGTATTCATTATGCAAAATGAGGACCCTGACAAAACATCTATTGATTTTCCTTCCACCTCAGTGCTCAAACCTCTTCCCCCGGAGTTAAAATATATTCAACTTGATCCGGATGGTAGTCATCCGGTAATTATATCTTCTCTGTTATCTAAGAATGAAGAGACACATTTAATCCGGGTGATTAGGGAACATCGGTCTGCGATTGGTTAGTCCCTAGCCGACATTAAGGGAATTGACCCTAATGTTTGCACTCATCGTATCCATTTGGAGGATAACGCGAAGATTTCTCGCGAACCTCAGCGTCGCTTGAACCATGCCATGAAAGAGGTGCTTAGGGAATAAGTCTTACGATTACTCGATGCGGGTATCATATACCCAATCTCTGATAGCGAATGGGTAAGCCCCATTCATGTAGTTCCTAAGAAATCGGGAGTTACCATGGTACGTAACGGAAAGGGTGACTATGTTGTCACACAAGGTCCTATGAAATGGAGGATCTGTATTGATTTACAGACGTTTAAATGCTATGACACGAAAAGGATCACTTTCCTTTACATTTTATAGATCAAATGCTCGAGCATACCAGCTGGTCATGCTTTTATTGTTTTACGGATGGCTACTCGGGCTATTTTCAGATTATTATTGATATTGATGACCAAGAAAAGACTACATTCACATGTCCCTTTGGAACGTATGCCTATAAACGAATGCCTTTTGGCCTTTGTAATGCTCCCGTACCTTCCGGTGATTGTATGCTTCATATATTTAGTGACATGGTAGAGCTTTATAGAAGTTTTCATGGATGATTTTTCTATCTATGGAGATTCCTTCACAGATCGTTTGTCTAACCGTCTAAGGTTTTGACTCGGTGTGAAGAAAAGAGCCTCGTTTTAAACTGGGAAAAGTGTCGTTTCATGGTGAAAAAGGGCATAGTACTAGGTCACATTGTATCTAGTGATGGCATCGAAGTAGATAAGGCCAAACTAGATAAGATAGTGACTCTACCTAAACCACGGACTGTCCGTGATATTAGAGCCTTTCTAGGCCATGCGAGTTTTATAGGCGTTTTATTAAAGATTTCTCGAAAATAGCTAGGCCTTTAACTAATATGCTTTTAAAAGATGCAATCTTTGATTTTAATTTTAACTGTAAGTAGGCTTTTGAAACTTTAAAAGCCTCCCTAACCTCGGCACCAATTATACAGCCTCCCGATTGGTCTAAACCTTTCGAACTCATGTGTGATGCTAGTGACTATGCGGTTAGTGCGCCTTTGGGACAAAAACTAGATAATAAGTCCACTGTTATTTATTATGCTAGTAAAACCCTAAACGATGCTCAACGGAATTATTCAACTACCGAAAAAGAATTCTTAGCCATCATTTATGCTTTAGATAAGTTTCGTCCTTATTTGGTTGGTTCTAAAACTTTAGTTTACACGGACCATGCAGCCCTTAAGTACCTTCTTGCAAAGAAGGATGCTAAGCAGAGATTAATCCGATGGATCCTTCTCCTGCAAGAGTTCACATTAGAAATAAAGAACAAAAGAGGGGTCGAAAACGTAGTTGCCGACCACTTATCTAGACTTACAAACGACGATAATAGTGTTTCTGAGTCCATACCGGGCTCTTTTCCGATGAGCATCCAGATGCTATTTTTTAGCACCATGGTATCTTTGACATTGTAAATTATTTAGCGGCTGATGTTATGCCTTATAATTGGTCAAGAAATGAACGTAAGAAGTTCTTGGCCGAGTTAAGTTATACTCTTTGGGATGAGCCCTACCTTTTTAAGTATTGTGCGGATCAGATTATTCGTCGTTGTATTCCCCAGTGGGAATATAATGAAGTTTTATCGTTCTGCCATGACAAAGAGTGTGGTGGCCATTTTAGTGGGATGAAAACAGCCGCTAAAGTTCTTCAATCTGGATTTTATTGGCCTACCCTTTTTAAGGATGCCCAAGTGCATTGCAAGACGTGTATTCGTTGCCAACAACTTGGGCGAATCACGAAGCATAATATGATACCATTAAATCCAATCTTGATAGTAGAAATTTTTGACGTTTGGGGCATTGATTTCATGGGTCCCTTCCCTGTTTCCCACGGTTTCATTTATATTCTAGTTGACGTGGACTACGTGTCAAAATGGATAGAGGCCCTAGCTTGCCGTAGCAATGACCATAAGACCGTTGTATTTTTTATTAAAGAATATATTTTCTGTCGGTTTGGCATTCCTAAAGCCATCATTAGTGATGGTGGAACACATTTTTGCAACAGAGTTGTTGCATCCCTAGTGAAAATGTATGGAGTTACACACAAAGTAGCAACTCCTTATCATCCACAAACTAGCGGACAAGTAGAAGTTTCTAATAGGGAAATCAAAAAGATTTTAGAAACAACTGTAAACCCTGATAGGAAAGACTGGTCGAAGCGTCTATCGGATACCTTATGGGCGTATAGAACTGCTTTCAAAACTCCTATAGGTATGTCTCCCTTTAGACTTGTATTTGGGAAACCATGTCATTTGCCCGTTGAATTAGAGCACCATGCTCTGTGGGCTATAAAAGCCTTAACTTCATTATTGATGAGGCAGGTGTCAAACATGAAGTTGCAATTGAATGAGCTTGAAGAAACCGTAGCGATTATTCTACGATCTCATGAAGGATTATAAAGCTAACATGAAACGTGTTCATGATAAGCAAATCTTTGCGCAAAGAGTTTGTGGTCGGTCAAAAGGTCTTGCTTTACAATTCCGTCTACATATTTTCCTAGGAAAACTAAAACCCGTTGGTCTGGTCTTTTTCTCGTTATCCTGAAGTCAGCCCTTACAGGGCAATCACCTTGGTAAATCCCAATGACAACAGTACCTTTCAAATTAATGGTCAACGGTTAAAACATTTTCACGAACTTCTGTCCCCTGATGTAGAGGAAGTCCTTTTACGGGGACTCATCTATGAGGATTGACCTTTGTCATTTGGTGTACTTCCTTTCACTTCCATATAGCGGTAAGTGCACCATTCAGTAACCGGGCCCTCCCTATGGAGTGTGTGGCTGTAAGTACCGGATCCTAAGTCCACGGTTAACATAATTCACATTTTCCACTTTTGCATGTTTTCTCAGTTTTTGAGACATGTTCCTCTATGGGGTGAATTATGTATTTATTGTTTTTCGTTTTTCTTATAATAAACTAATAAAAAAATTAATAAAAAAAATTCTAAATCGTAGAAATAGCAATCCAACAAGTCTTGGGAATCTGACTTTAAACGACCCACGTTAGAACAAATTTTGTGTTTAGAAATTTGTTTGGGGGTGGGCAGTCGGTCTTTCCATCCGGATTGCTCGAACTTTCCATTTGTGTTGCTTAGGCCCAATAATTGTAGTTCAATTGGGTTGACGTAATCTAAAACTTAGATTTCCTTCGTTCGCATAAATTACGTCACACACGCACTTCGAGGCATTTTTCCACCTTCTTATACGTCACCCATAGTTGGAATTGAGTGTTTTATGGATCATTGGATTGGAAATTCTCTACTGATCATTTCCATAACTCATTCGCCAAAATCGGGCCAGTAACGAAGCGGCAAATTGAATTTGAAATTGCGCAAAAAATCGGAAAATTTCGGAATTCAAATTGGGCTTGGGCCCAAACCCGCGCGCACTGGCAGCGCACCTGCGCCCCCCTCTGTTTCCACGAACAGTATCGCGCTCTAACCCACCACCGCCATTAACAAGTTTTCAACCTTAAACACCAAAAAAAAAAAAAAAAAAAGGAAAACCTAACTACACCCACGCCAACCATTTTAATCAAACCGAAATCTTCTCCAAACCATTACCACCACCAACCCCGACAATTTTAAAACTCCTAAAATAGCCACCAATTCAAGCTTCAACCTGCCACCGTACCTACCATCGCCACCACCGTGTCTTTGGTTGTTTTACATCAAACTCGCCTCCCCCACCGTCTACAAACCATTGGTTGTTTCAAAAACTTCAATGGCGCTACGACGAAGAATTTTGCCGGAGCACGCGTTTGCTGCCGACAGCTTCGCGCCATTTTATGACGCGGAGATGATTAGGAGGGATTGGAACGGACTGTGGTACTCGACTGAGGAGTTCTATCACTATGATTTGGTAGAACAGTTTTATAAGAAGCGAGAATTGGAGGGGGATAAGATTTTCATTAAGGTAGCAGGAATGAGGAGGAAAGTAACGAGATGGTTGTTGGCTGAGCTGTTAGGAATTATGTCTGAAAGCAACCTAGAAACGACCATTCAGGAATCCCAGTATACTGGAGTTCCTGCTTTGATGAAAGATACTATCGTGGAGGGTGAATACAATCCAAAATCTCATTGCGTTCGCCAATCAACCCTGAGAACCAATCAACTGGCTGTAGCTCAATGGATTGGTAGGAATGTTCTCGGGAAAGACAAAGTCAGCGATATCGGTCTGCAATGTCTGCACGTTCTCTGGATTTTGCAAACGAATAAGTATAATTTCTGTATCATCGATTTAATTTTTAATGTGATTAGAGGAGTGGGAAAGAGCTTGGCGCCTCTTCCCGTATTGATCACTAAGATCATGCTCTCCTTTAGAGCTGTCGCAAAATCTGCTCCTATTAAAATCAAATTGCATTCTAATGCAAGTATCTATACGGATTGCATCCAAGAGACTTGGATGTTGTCTGAAGGAAAGGTGGTTGAGTCAGAGGATGAAAGGGAGGATATGACATGTCTGGATGACGATGCATTAGATAGTTGTAGTTCTAATTTAGAACGATGCAAGTGTTACCAAACCGGCTTGCGTTAGCGTTTATGGTATTTGTGAAGATATCCGAGATAGATAGATTGTAGTTCGAAATAAGCAAACAAACCTTCAGACGAGACTTGAAATGCTCGAAAGGGTTCAGGACGATATCTTGTCTAACATGGAGACTATCCACCAGCATCACTAAGCCCAAGATGCGACTTTCGGGGACTGAGATGGAAGCACGACACTTGTTCGAATAGAGATGCTATGACGCATACCACCCGTGGAGGATTCTTGTTTCAGCCGAAGTCCGAGAGGCATGAGCGTCGTCGCCGAAGCGACGATGGCTCAAGCTATTCTCCATCCGGGACCAATCTCCATCTCGGGGTCCATCTTCATCACATAACTAGGTGTTCACCATCGGTTTGTGTTCCTTTATTATTTCATGGTTTTTATTAGTTGGATTTTAATTCAGGTTGTTAAATTTAAATATTAATGTGTTTCTTTTATGTTGTTTGGATTTAAATTCTAGTTTTAATATAATTGGTTATTTTCGAAGTTACGCTTGTTTTTATCATTAATCCCACCTTCCGAATTTGTTTGGGGTGGTAATATTTATACCGAGCATAATTCGTTATATGATCATCATCTGTAAAGTTGTCTTGGAGGAAAGGTTGAGAATTTGGCCGATATCGGCATATCTATGATTATGTGTGGTGGTAGCATGAAATCTAGGAGAGTTTAGAAGTTACTATTCTAAAATCAGTATAAAAGATACCAGGATTTTTAGAAAATCAAGAAGATGGTTTGTTTCCGTTTTCGGGTTTGGAATTTTTCTATTTCCGGAAATTGCCTTAAAACAATTTGGCAACTTGCCGATTCGTTTTGGAAGCTCAGACCCTATTTAAACTCTCTTCATTCTACACTAACAAACCACACTACAACCCACCATCATCCCTCACCTTTCACTCCAAGCTTTTCCTCTAAACTTATGCTTCAAGATTCTACGAGCTGCGCCTCGATAAAAGCGCACCTCGCATACTGCATACACTTCCAGAAATTTTACTCGAGGCCAGCGACCAGCTTCAAGTTGTAGCGACTTCAAACACCGTTGTAACTCAAAACCCACGAGCGATCACGCTTTCAAAGCGAAGCGCACTCCGCGCCGCCCCTCTGTGAACACGGAAAATTCCAATTTTATGAGGGTCATTCCAGGATTTTTGGAACTGTTCAAAGAGTCATTGAGATGACATCTCCTATAGTCATACCTGAACAGTCTTTCGAAGACGTGTTGGGAACCGAGACCCTACGGACATTGGTTCCGGCGGGATCCCCAATTAGGATGGCGTCATCTACCGGGTAAGTGATGACGATTCATATTCGCCCACAACTATCGCTTATTTCTCGACCACGTTAAATTCTATTGTAATCAAGATGGAGAACAAGAATTCTCTCGTCGTGAGTCGATGACACGATACTAGAATTCAATAAAAATGTGGTCGCTTTAGTTTCGTGGATTACCAATACGATCCTCGTTCACACATGGGCATATATGACCGATAATGCATACCTTTATGATTATACATATTTCCATGAGTATTATGGGAAGGGGTATTTCGAGTAATGGACCAGGGCTTATATAGCATTGCCCTTGGTAGCCTTTCCCTAAACGTAGGCACCACCATGTTATTCATCCCGATGAATATTTTGGGGAATGGCGAGTTCATTTTCGCAAACGAAGATCGCTGGTGACATTTTCCTCGCTTTAGCTGAGGGACGTCGCCGATATGACATTCCCCGAGTTTTAGTCGCTAATCTTAAGAGAGCCCAAAGCATGAGGCGTAAGTATCTTCTTATGTCTGTTTTGGTAAGCCGCATCATGCGTAGTTGTTTACCTGTATTCTGTGCACAATTTACAGATTGGAAAAGGGTTGAAGTCATGAGACCCACCAATTGGGTGGTTCACTTATTGCGAATAATGACTTGGCCGGGATGGCAGGTGCAGCCTCATTTGGTCGTCCCGTACATCCCATCAGACATAATAACACTTAACAGGTTAGCATTAGTAGATGAAAAATGGCAGCAAGCTTGGCAAGTTATAATGGATTTGGCGGGGATGCGAAGGAACCTCATCTCTTTAATGAGGAGGAGGATGCTTAAAGCGGGAGATAAGGTAAGTTTTAGTTTTGTTATTGTCGCTATGTCCCAAGCAATTTAATTCTGTTAACCCCATAATGGGTGGAACTCTTTATAGAGTTCGTCCAAGATTTTTATTTTCCCTATATTAGTATGTTCTAACCTTGTTTTTGCAGATGTTCGAATTTCACACGTTTCCATGGTATTTTTTTCTACCCTCTTTATTTAAATGCTTTGAGGACAAAGCATGCTTCTTGTTTGGGGGGGGGCATAGAAACACGTGTAATTAAGGCATCTGTTAGGATATAGTAGGGGTGGGAATTTGGCCCTAACGACCTAAACCGAATACGACCGACCCGACCCTAAGCCCTATAAAGCCCTCACAACTAAAGCCCTCCACGAGTTTAGGGCCGGGCCGGCCCGGCCCTAATGCCTTCTAGGGCAGGGCTAGGGCTAAGATTCTAAAACATAGGCCGACCCCTAACCAAGCCCTAACCGCCCTGTTTCATACTTTCACTATAAATACACATACCATAATTGTCCAACTCTTTGTTAAATATTTTCAATTAAAATAACATTGTCCTTTGTAATTTATCACTTACACCCAAGGGTACTTCCAATAACTTGTTTTATATAACAAAAACTTGTCAACTTAGCAGCCATGAAGAACAATGAGCACTAGCCTAATAAAAAATAAGACTTTATTCCTTTGATCATCAAGTCAAAGTCCATAACTTATTATTCTCAATTCTTTTTCTCACTTATTTCTTATAAATTATATTTTTATTCACATCCAAGCCAAGTCTAAAACTAAAGGTTTCCTTCCACACCATTAAAGCAAAATCTGAGCGGACATTTGTAACATAGAAACCAAAAAACACCCTTTGTCAGAAAAATGACATTTGTAATCTCAAACCTTTCTCCATCACTTGTTCAAAAGCCAATATTTTCATTTCCATATACAAAGCTTGAATCACTTTTAAATTAGAAGAAAGGTAATATTATATTTGTTTGAATCTATTATAGAAATAATTTATGATATTACAAATAGTTTAACAACTTCCATGACCCTTAACCAAAACTATTATGTTTCTTCTTTATATCTATTACTTCTTCCTTTAAAATGATAATATAATTATTTGTCTATGTATTTCAATGTTAAATGTAATTTCAGTGAGGTTTGAGTACAAGGAAGAACAAATTCCGAACTCTCGATGTACTTCAGTTCATTAGATTGTGGATGTGCATTTTAAATTTTTGGACTTATACAGGATTATTACTAGATTGGTTGAACTTTGAGTTTGTAGATTATTGTACATTTTTGTAATATAAATGAGTTTTAAAACTGATGTAGTAAAAAAAAGAAAATATATAGGCCCGGCCCTAAAGCCCCCGACCCTAAAGCCCTTAAAAGAGGCTAGGTCGAGGGTCGGCTTCGAGGTTTAGACTTGTGACCGGCCCGACCGCCCTATCTCGACTTTAGGGTAACCCCCCTAATATCTGAAGGGCTTTAAATGTTTAGGGCCGGGCTAGCCCGACCCGGCCCATTGCCCACCCCTAGGATATAGATATGTATAACATACATTTGTTTTCAAGTTAAAATTTTTAAAAATATAAATAAATAAGTTTATGCTATACACTTAGGAATATTGGTATTGTTTTCTTTCTCTATGCTTTTAACAATCTAGAAGTCTTACGTAGCTTTTACATCAGAATAATTGTTAGAAATTTAGGTTAATATGTAGGTAATAATCTTTGCATCTATCTATAAATATATTACATGAGTATCTATGATTGTTAGCAGTAAGTTTCTAAAATCTAGGCTAGAGTACTTATTCTACAAATCCTGTGAGAATATAGCCTAAAGCCTTATATGAGCGAAACATTTGAGAAATGACACAAGGGAGAAGTAAAATCCGGATAGAGAAATCACACGTCCACTTGCTTGATCACTATGCCATATCCTAAGCGAGAATTTAGGCCCTCTTTGGATCGATATAGCCAGAAATTCAAACCTATGAATTATTTTCCGCTAGTCGCCCCTCTGAGCCTTTCTTTAGCCTTTCATAACCCACAAATCCTTTACCCTGTTACAAAAACAAAATAAAAAAATAAAAAAATCAACCTACCCAATCTAGAATAAGTCTGAGAATAGAATGAGGAAGAAAGAAGAAGAGAAAAACCGGTGTAAACAAAAGTTAGTTAATTGCTTCAGAAAATAAAGAAAAGAAGTTTCCATCCAAGAAAAGAAAAATAAAAATAAAAATAAAATAAAAACTCTAAAAAAATAGAATAAAAGGAGTCAAAAGCCAAAGAAAAAGAAAAAAAAAATATATGGCTAAGGATGGAAACAAAGTGTAGAAGCAAAAGTAAATAACAAGGTTTTCTCTAAGTTACATAATATGAAGACTCTACTATCTCAGACTTGTCCTTTTGAATATCCATTTCCTTCCTTCTTAAACCATCTCCTAATCCCCGCAACACCTAATAAAGACCTCTAGCTCAATTAGGAATAGGTTAGTGTGATAGTAAGTGGCAGATGTGTTTGATCGACTCCGGCTTCCTTGTTGTCATTGAGATTGTAAGGTAAAAGTGTGCCCATCGCACTAATCGGAGTAGCTTAAACTTGAGCGGAAAAATCGAGTGGTTTTGTCTTGACATTTATGTGAGGACCTACTTAAGGACGCTATTCTGAGTTTTCAGAAACAAACCTGCTAGGCATTTCATAGTATTACTCATAGTATATATATTTGTATCATAGATGATTGATTATTATGCATATATTAGTTTAGGGTTTTGACTTGGTTATTCTTATTCAAATGCTAGTGAGATGTATAGATAGTTGAGACATGAATGAGGAAACAATAGTTTTATTTCTTAGTCGTTGTAGTATAGATGAAGTTTGTGAGTACCTTTCTGGAAAACTCTCCACGAGGCTATAACTTCGTCCACTAGGGAATTCCTAGTGGTTTAAGGCCTTGTTAAGATATGGTCAATGCAATCGCACTCAATAAACGAGAGTAGATAGAACTCCATTTTTGGTCACTTATTCTAATTTCTCATCTTTGCTTGGGGACAAGCAAAATGCTGTTTGGGGTGGTTTGATAAGAGCCCAAAACTGTAGTTTTAACCTGCAATGACCATCTTGTTAGACCAATTATGTGAGTAATAATTAAGAGTTAATACTGATTACGTGTTTTTATGCATTTCAGGCTTCAAAGTCCATTATGTGCAGAAATATACCACTTTAGCAAGATAACGGAGCAAAGGTCGGTTGCTAAGGAGTTCTGTGATTAAAGGCTAAGATTCAAGAAGACAAAGCCTTTCTAAAGCCCGGTCAAAAGCTGAAAAGTCGACGCTGGCAGAAACAACACTCAAAGTCAGCAGAACGTTCGAAGGCCGTATCTTTGGACTCAGACCTCAGAATTGGGCCTACCTTATGTCAAAACGATCGGCTTGGAAAGAGCTTTCCAATGGTCTAAGCCTTGACCCAATCAGAGGAGCAGAAGTGGACGAAAAGTCTGTTGAAGCCAACTACAGCTGAAGAGGCCTTTTTGGACTGAAAGAATTGGGTTTTGGGCCTGATTCTCTGGCCCAAAACATGGCTCCAAGCCCATGAACGATTTTTCGATCTAAAAACATATAAAAACAAAAGCTTAGCTCTTTGTTAATGGTAGCTAGTTAGACCTAAAACTATAGATAATTCTAGATCTAGATTTAATTGTTTTTAATTTCGTTTAGCTTCAATTCAATTCTTGTTTTAGATTAAACTCTTAGAATCATTGTTCTTAATTAGTTTGATAAATAAAATAGCTATTTGTCAATTTTGATTTTGTCATTTCAAATTATAGATCTAGTTTTAATTCTTGTTGATTATCATTTCTGAGTTGTTAAATTAGATTGAAGTATTGTTACTTAAATTAGTCAAGTTAGAATTTTGATATGATGTTTAGTTATAATAATATGGGAAATGATGGTTTGATGAATCAAGGCTAAACCTCCATTAGAGGGGTTGATGAAGCCTTGATGAAAGCTTAGTTGTATAAGTGTAGAATCGTTGTAGAGTCTATTCCATTCTAGAAGGTCGTGTTTCGCCATGAGAATGGGTAAACGACCTCACATGCTAGTTATAATTGGTAGAAATGCCATGTTAATTAGGGATTAGAACGAGCAATCCATTACAGTGAGAACGTAATGATTGGATTACAACAGTCTATGCTAGGTGATTAAGTTGGATTCGAGGTGGAATCAATTCCCCTCTAATTCTTTATCTAGATTCACATTCAGTATTCAGTATCATTTCGTTATTCGTAACTTGTTAATTTCATTCACCTCGTAGTATAGAATTCCCTTCGTAAACCTCTCATTAGACTTAAGACCGATTGATTAAACTATGAAATCATTCCATGCTAGAGAACTAGAAGTGGAACGAATTTGTTACTCCACTTTATTTCGATAGAATTGAGAGTAGAAAACTTGATAAATATAGACTCGTAATAAGATTTAGTTTACTTACGTTTTGAGTTTCATCGTTCATTTCGTAGGTAAATGTAAAGTCCTAAATTATTATTAAAGGTAAATTAGTAAAGGACACTTGAACCTTAGGGGCTAGTCGGATAGACGGTTAGCTAACGTAACGTAAATTTATTTAGCACCGGCCGAGGAAATCCAATTAGTTCCGGAAAACCACTTGAAAAGTTCTTAGATTTCATATAATTGGTTACTTAGAATATACTAAAAATCGAAAAGAAGATAAATAAGAAGTGATAAAATAATTCAATACGTAGTAAACTCGTGGGCACCTAACTAAATAATTTAATAGTCAATAAGAGTCCCACCGCAAACCCGAAAACTAAAAACCGACAAAGTAAACAAACGCACGCCGCATTACGGTATCGCGTGCGCAAACTTGGGTGTTGCACGCGAGGGCGGGGGATTCAAAACTGGGTTGGATGCTAAATTAGAAGGTAAGGGCAGGATGGTCTTTTGACAAAAAAATAGACAAAATCGCACAGAACAAGAAATCGCACCCAATTTCTTCCCCAATTTCGCACCTCTCGAACCCTAGGAGAGAGAAACCTAAATTCTCTCCAGTTTCATCGATTCAACCCTCAATTCCTCACACCCAAACCTTGTCAACACTGAACGCGAGATTGGGATTCGAAATTTCTGGAAATCGCATCGTATCGAGGTAAAAGGTGAGTTTAATTTCTTCCTAAATAGATATTTAAACTAAATTTCGATGGATTAGGGGTGTATGGATGGAATTAATTGAATGGGGGTGGTTGTAATGTCGACAGTAGCTGTTGGTGGAGATAGAGTGGAGCGATTTTGGTGGAGGAGAAAGCTAGGAGCGATTTTGTTGCTGACTTGGTAAGAATATTGGTTAGTCACTTTAATTTCGAGCAATTCATGTTGATTTATAACTGTTTAAGACTTGAATGAGTAATGAGTGAGGGATAAGGAACACCCCCGATATTATTGTTAGATTTAATATGAATCGAGGGGCGTGGGATTGGTTGTAGTTGAAATTTGGACTTGGAATTAGGATGTGATAGGATTGGCATCGATATGAGGGCCTGCCATGGCCCGAAATAGCCGTAGAGACCATCGAGAGTACTTGATGCTTTAAATGGCCTCAGAGCTCTAACGGTAGTTAGATGAAAATTTATCCGAAACCCAATTCTTAACGCCGAGATTTCTTCTACACACACTAGTTAAGAATTCCTCATTGTTCGATCAATTCTAACAACCGACGTATATGTATATCTTTGTTATAGGAGTGAATTCGAAGTTGATTAGGTTAAGCTGGCCTCGATTTGGTTAAGTGGGCTTGAGGAGAAGGAGCTTGCTAAGGTAGGAACCTACATACCAATATATAGCATGCTTATTTTCATGCATGATTTGAATTGTTTAAATTGGAAATAGATAGTTGCGTATCAACCATGCATGTATATATGATATTCATCTTTTGCACTGTATTTCCTCGCTATAAACTATATATATAGATAGCTTTCGTGTGAAATGGGTTTTGTAAAATCGGGGTAGCGGGGATTTGTTTTCTTGTTTAAAAGAGTAAAATTGGTTTTGGGAAGGGTTCTCGTCTCTTGTCTCTGTAATGAGACAGAGAGATGGATTTTGTAATGCGGGTAAGGATTACCCGGTTGTTTGTAAATATGTGTGAGGTTCTGGATTGTCCCCGGGATAGAGTTTCGTTGTTATTTACGATGATTCGCCGTTTGGGAATCATCGGTTGTCATTTACTATGACTGGCCCGTTTGGGAGTCATAGGTTGTATGTGATCGATGGGGGAAATCCAGGAACTCACACATACAGACCAACATTTTAAAAGAAAAACTAAATATGTATCTATAGTATTTGGAAAACAATCGGTAATACTGAGTATATATATAGATATTACTATGCTTATCACGAGGGATTTAGAAAAGGAATTGTGAATTCCTATAAAGAAGGAACTGTTGTCGCAATTAGGAGGACGGCATTAAGCTCTAGATTCTAACGTGGTGTACACCTTCGAGGTGGTGGGCCACCTTTAAAGGGATGCATCCTTTGGATGTAGTCCGGGAATTCCTTTTCTACTTTTCTAGATAACCATGCTTCAGACGTGTCACTTATTTGTATGGTGATTAGCTTCGTGGGGTTACATGCTATCTCGATGAGGTTTAGACGCCGGAGTGAGAGTTTAGTCCCACTCTTGGATGTGTGTCGATCCCGGTCTGCGATCGTCGAACGGTTGACCACCGTAAGTTAGGTGACAGCCCGTATGAGGGTTGTGGTCACGGGGGCCCACCGAGCCCTAAAAGCTTTAGAGATTTTTGTGTAATGAACACAACAACGGCATTTCAGCTCCCTGCCGGTAAAATCAGGAAAACAACGGTGCATGGTTCATTAACCTTTGGAAAGTCTTGAACCGAGATTGCCTCGCGGATCGGGCCGAAGTACCGGTCGTACCCACCATTCTAATAGGATCGTGACCCACAATAGTTGTATGATGATTGTGAAAAACTATATTTTGTATATCAATGAAGCATGTCGAGAAGATTTCGCTAGTTAGTGATGTATATATATAGTCCACGATATTTGAATACTTTTATGGAAACCCTACATGTTTTAAATGTTTTCTATAAGTAACTATTTTATTGGCTATGTTTCGTTTCTCTTGGCATTGTTGTTTGCTCATCCTACTTAACATTTCATATGAGCCATTTTAGGAGGAGGTTTTCCCTAACCCTAGTGATGGCGGGTTATGGTGATTTGGGAGGATTTCCTTATGCTTGACGAGGACAGAGTCAAGTTCATACTTTTGGTTGTATAGAGATAGTCTAGTCATTTTGGTTGTATATATATAGAGCTCCACTCATTTTGATGTATTTATTTAATGTATTGGAGTGTAGTTCATCATAAGCATTTTGGGATATGTATATGGGCATCACAGTGGTGTATAGGGTGAAGATTTTGTATGTATATGGTTGTTGGAAGGGTATTATGAAATGTCTAGGTTTATGACAGGTTTTAGGGTTTACGAATGTCGATTAAACAAAGGAAACTCTGCCGAAATTTCGTTCGAATTAGGTGTCAGCCTCGAGATTCACTCCTCATCCTCGGGATGTGTGTGTGGGGTCTCGGGGCGTCACAGAACGTGGTATCAGAGCGTCCACTATTAGATCCGTCTGGGAGCTGTAGTGGGGGACTCGGTCGCGACACGTTTTGAAAGTTCGTCGGAACCCGATAAACCCTAGGTAGGCATACACTACCCCTAGTTAGTACGTTAAGCGTTAATAATAGCTTAGCAATGTCGAGGGCGTCGATGCGGTTAGTCGTCTTGTCCGCAGTAGAAGCGGACACGAAGTCAGAAAAATTTGTGAATCGAACACTACAAGGTCGGAGTAATTTTCATTTCTAGGTGGAGGGCTGACCGCCTCTGTAGGGAGCACACTGCGCTCATCTCTTGAAATTCTACTTCGCTCATTCGTGCATGTGAGTTCCCATAGCGCGACTGCGCCTCTTGCATAATTTTGAGAACTCTCTCTCTAATTTATCATACACCGAAGTTGGCTCTTTGTGTATGTGCAGAATAGTTACCATGGATCCGGAAAGTACTAGTGATGATGATACTACTACGGATCGTGGTCGAGGACCGAATGGATAGGCTCCTCGCTATGATGAATCAAATGGCTCAAGCACAAAATGAGATGAGAGCTGAGATCGAAAGTTTGAGGGCTAGTTGGAACGAGCCCCAACCTCTTCTAACATCCGCTGTTATTCCACCTGGCGTAACACCAGAGGTAGCATCGCCAACCGTAGTGAGAGTTGAGGAGTTCAGACCACCAAGTGCAAAGTCAATCGGGTTTTCTGCTTGCAAATTTCATCAGGCTACGTCCACCTGAATTTGTGGGGTCTTCTGAGGTTAAAGTAGCCGAAGACTGGTTGTTAGACATGTCTAGTATGCTGGACTCCATGATGTGTACTGATGCGGAACGGGTTACTTTGGCTGCCTTCATGCTTAGAGGTGAAGCCAAACACTGGTGGATCAGTGTTAAGGACGTGGAGACGTTTCCTATGAGTTGGGCTAAGTTTGAGGAACTCTTCCTTTTGAGGTATGTTACCAAGGCGGCGAGAGCTAAGAAGCGAATGGAATTCCTCAAGTTAGAACAAGGAAACATGACAGTGGGGCAGTATGAAGAGAAATTCACTGTTCTTTCACGATACGGGAAGGAGTTGATTTCCACGAAAAAAGCTAAGGCGAGGAAATTCATTGACGGGCTGAAACCGTATATGTAGAGCAAGATGTCAGTCCTTCAGATCGATTCTTATGTTGAGGCTGTGAGAAGGGCTCAAGGTATTGAAAGAGTGGATGATCAGTTATTGCTACAGAGGCAAGAGGTTGGAAGGGTAAGACAGTCGGCATTTCAGGGTAGGCAGGATACGGGAAAGAGGCAAGTTTACCAAGGTAGTGGTTCAGGGTCGCAACAGATGTATAGGCCAGTCATCCAGCAGGCACCACAGTGGAGGGCACCAGCTGTACATAGGGGTTTGAATGTGGTTAGGCCAGCACAGAGTCTACCAGTTGCGAGACCGATGAGTGGATCACAGAGGCCACCGAGGGTACCTGCTCCTTCTCAGACCAGAGCACCAGTGCAGAATTTGAGGCCTCAGGGTCAGAGAGCTAGATTGCAATCTGTAATACCACAGAGTACACAGTCGGGGAGAGAGAGTGTGGTTTGCTATAGTTGCGGTGAAGCTGGGCATATCAGGCGGTTTTGTCCCAAGTCCAATTCAGGGGTGGAATAGAGACCACAGGGCAAGGTGTATTATCTAGTGCCAGAGGAAGAAGTTGTGGATCCTGCATCAGTCCAAGAGGAAGCCATGGTATATAATGCTATGGGGGCAGATATCAGCGCTACCGATCAAGTGGTTGAAGGTATGATATGTTTGTTTACACATAAGGTGCATGTCTTGTTTGATACGGGTGCTACTCATTCCTTCATTTCTAAAAATATGGTGGAAATTCTTGGGTTGGAAGTAGTTAATACAGGGAGGAAGCTTATTTTATCTACCCTTCTAGGAAAGAAAACTATGTTCTTTGAAGTTTGTCACCATTGTGTGATAAAGATAGGTGATAGGGAGATGATAGTCGATCTAACGGTGATGGACCTAAAAGATTTTGATGTCAACGTAGGGATGGATTTGTTAGGGAAGTATCATGCCCATGTAGATTGTTTTGCCAAAACAGTTGACGCTTTAGAGTAAGGGACGACCGAGGTTGTGTTCAAGGGGATTAGACACATACGGTATCTCGAGGGGGTGAAGGCCAAGTCGACTTCAAGTATGATAGATAATGGATTGTTAGCTGGTCTTAGTCTCCAAGGGCGAAGTTGAATCTTCCGAGCTTGTTCCCTGTAGTTCGTGAGTTTTGCGGCGATGTTCCCGGATGCATTGCCGGATTGCCTCCCCGGCGTGAGATAGATTTTTAATAGATCTATCGCGGAACGCGTCGCTTTATTTCGATGATTCCTTATCGAATGGCTCCTCTCGAAATGAGAGAACTCAAGTCCCAATTAGATGAATTGAAAAGATTGGGGTTTATAAGGGGAAAGCGGTCACCTTGGGAGCACCGGTGTTATTTGTGAAGAAGAAAGATGGGTCTTTTTCGGCTATGTGTGGATTATCGGAAGTGAATAATGTGACTATCAAGAACAAATATCCCGTTGCCTAGGATCAATGACCTATTTGATCAGTTAAAGGGGTGCCAAGTATTTCTTGAAGATAGATCTCATAACAGGTTACCATCAGATGAGAATTCGAGAAGAAGATATACAGAAGACAGCCTTTCGAACACGGCTAGGGCATTTTGAGTTTTTGGTGTTACCATTTTGATTGACCAATGCTCTAGCTGCATTTATGGATCTCATGCACCGCAAGTGATGTGGAAATACTTAGATCAATTTGTTATCATATTCATAGATGACATATTGATATAGTCCAAGACTAGGGCTGAACACAAGGAACACTTGAGGATTGTTCTCCAAACCCTAGTTGATCATCAGCTTTATGCTAAGTTTAGCAAGTGTGAGTTCTGGTTGAATGAGATGAAGTTTTTAGGGCATGTTGTATCGGAGAATGGAATAACAGTTGATCGTTCAAAGATAGAGGCATTGAATAATTGGCTGAGACCGACGTCAGCGACGGAAATCAGAAGCTTCTTGGGATTGGCAGGTTATTATCATCGTTTTGTAGAAGGATTCTCTAGCATAGCGTCGTCCTTAACTAGATTGATGCAAAAGGATATGAAGTTTGAATGGACGGAGGCATGCGAAAAAGCTTTCCAAGAGCTAAAGACGCGATTGATAACAGCGCCAGTTTTAACTATTCCAGATCCGGAGAAGAGTTATGTGATTTATACTGATGCCTCTAACACCGGGTTAGGATGTGTCCTAATGCAAGAAGGCCAAGTGATAGCGTATGCGTCTAGACAATTGAATGCCCATGAGAAGAATTATCTTACTCATGACTTGGAGTTAGCGGCGATTATTCATGCTCTAAAGATATGGAGGCATTATGTGTATGGTGAGAAGTTTGAAATATTTCTCGATCACAAGAGTCTCAAGTACTTGTTCTCATGAGAAAGATTTGAATATGAGGCAGAGGAGATGGGTTGAGTACATGGAGGACTATACATTCTCATTGCAATACCATCCGGGTAAAGCAAATGTAGTTGCCGATGCATTGAGTAGGAAGCGAGAACATGTTTGTGCTCAGATGATGATGAAAGAGTGGCAATTCCGGAGTCCGCCGCTTCTTATGGTTTTGAAAAATCACGGAAATGGAAGTGGAGATCCTCGGCGTTGCTGTTATTTAGTTAATGATGACGGTGTGACGGTAGAAAACACCTTGGTTCAGGAGATTGTGAATGCTCAGAATACATCGAGGGATGGACCTAGGTACCGAGGATATGTGAATAATGCTGAGGATGTTGATTGGGAAAAATCCGGAGATGGAAGCATCAGATTCAGAGGAAGAATTTGGGTACCTTTTGATCACTCTTTGCCGAATAATATCTTGAAGGAGGCACATAGATCGAAGTATACCATTCATCCTAGTGGTACCAAAATGTACAGAGATCTGCGTCGTCAGTTTTGGTGGCCGGGCATGAAGCGACACATTGCGGAATATGTAAAGAAGTGTGCCACATGCTAACAGGTGAAAGCTGAACACCATAGACCACCTGGTCTTCTTAAACCTCGGAGATTCCGAATGGAAGTGGGAGAATATAACCATGGATTTTGTATCCGGGTTACCGAGGACCAGTGAGGGAATGGATTCTATATGGGTCATTGTTGATAGACTGACCAAGTCTGCCCATTTCATACCTATTAAGACTACTTACTCTGCTGAAAAGCTAAGTAGAATCTACATGTCAGATGTACTGAGGTTGCATGGAGCACCATTATCGATAATTTCATATAGAGGTACTCAATTTACCGGTTCATTTTGGAGAAGTCTTCAAAGGGAATTGGGGACCAAACTGAAATTCAGTACAGCATTTCATCTGCAGACCGATGGGCAATCGGAAAGAGTCATCCAAATCATCGAAGATATACTTCGGGCTTGCGTGCTTGATTTTGGGGGTAGTTGGAAGACTCATTTGGCATTGGCTGAGTTTGCTTACAATAACAGTTACCAATCTAGTATTGGTATGGCACCGTTTGAAGCGTTGTATGGCAGACCTTGTAGAACACCTCTCTGTTGGACTGAAACCGGAGATAGTATTATGTTGGGGCCAGAGATGGTTAGTGACACCACCGAGAAGATTAAAGGGATACGGAATCGGTTGCTCACAGCCCAGGAGAGTCGTCAGAAAAGGTATGCAGATAGGCGTAGACGTCCCTTGGAATTTTATGAAGGCGATAGAGTATTTCTGAAAGTATCTCCGAAGAAGGGAATTCAGAGGTTCGGGATGAAAGGGAAACTTGCACCTAGATATGTGGGACCATTCCCGATTATTCAGAAGATCTCTGAGCTAGCTTATAAGCTCGAGCTACCAGAAAGGCTATCACGTGTCCATAACGTGTTCCATATCTCGATGCTACGCAAGTATGAGCCGGATCCATTACATGTTGTCGATTTGGAATCGTTGGAGTTGGAAGAAGACATTACCTATCCGGAAGGGTCAGTTCAGATTCTAGATACAAGAGAGAAGAGATTGAGGTCAAAGGTCATTCCGTTGGTAAAGGTCTTGTGGAGAAATCACAATGTAGAGGAAGCAACATGGGAGAAGGAATCAGATATGCGGCAACAATATCCAGAATTGTTCGAGGCCTAAGGTATGATTTAATTTCGAGGACGAAATTTTCTTTTAAGGAGGGTAGGATGTAAAGTCCTAAATTATTATTAAGGGTAAATTAGTAAAGGACACTTGAACCTTAGGGGCGATTACGTACTGGGCTAGTCGGATAGACGGTTAGCTGACGTAATATAAATTTATTTAACACCGACCGAGGAAATCCAATTAGTTCCGGAAAACCACTTGAAAAGTTCTTAGATTTCATATAATTGGTTACTTAGAATATACTAAAAATTGAAAAGAAGATAAATAAGAAGTGATAAAATAATTCGATACGTAGTAAACTCGTGGGCACCTAACTAAATAATTTAATAGTCAATAAGAGTCCGTCACCGCAAAACCCGAAAACCTGTAAAAACCGACAAGTCGCCGACGACACGGCCGCGCATTACGGTATCGCTGCGGCGCAAACTGGGTGTTGCACGCAGGGCGGGGATTCAAAACTGGGTTGGATGCTAAATTAGAAGGTAAGGGCGGGGATGGTCTTTTGACAAAAAAATAGACAAAATCGCACAGAACAAGAAATCGCACCCAATTTCTTCCCCAATTTCGCACCTCTCGAACCCTAGGAGAGAGAAACCTAAATTCTCTCCAGTTTCATCGATTCAACCCTCAATTCCTCACACCCAAACCTTGTCAACACCGAACGAGATGGGATTCAAATTTCTGGAAATCGCATCGTATCGAGGTAAAAGGTGAGTTTAATTTCTTCCTAAATAGATATTTAAACTAAATTTCGATGGATTAGGGGTGTATGGATGGAATTAATTGAATGGGGGTGGTTGTAATGTCGACAGTAGCTGTTGGTGGAGATAGAGTGGAGCCGATTTTGGTGGAGGAGAAAGCTAGGAGCGATTTTGTTCTTGACTTGGTAAGAATATTGGTTAGTCACTTTAATTTCGAGCAATTCATGTTGATTTATAACTGTTTAAGACTTGAATGAGTAATGAGTGAGGGATAAGGAACACCCCCGATATTATTGTTAGATTTAATATGAATCGAGGGGCGTGGGATTGGTTGTAGTTGAAATTTGGACTTGGAATTAGGATGTGATAGGATTGGCATCGATATGAGGGCCCGCCATGGCCGAAATAGCCAGAGAGACCATCGAGTAAAATGCTTTAAATGGCCCAGAGCTCTGATGCTTAATGTAGTTAGATGAAAATTTATCCGAAACCCAATTCTTAACGTCGAGATTTCTTCTCGGCGTACACTAGTTAAGAATTCCTCATTGTTCGATCAATTCTAACAACCGACGTATATGTATATGCTGTTATAGGAGTGAATTCGAGTTGATTCGGTTAAGCGGGCTCGATTTGGTTAAGTGGGCTTGAGGAGAAGGAGCTTGCTAAGGTAGGAACCTACATACCAATATATAGCATGCTTATTTTCATGCATGATTTGAATTGTTTAAATTGGAAATAGATAGTTAGCATGATCAACCATGCATGTATATATGATATTCATCTTTTGCACTGTATTTCCTCGCTATAAACTATATATATAGATAGCTTTCGTGTGAAATGGGTTTTGTAAAATCGGGGTAGCGGGGATTTGTTTTCTTGTTTAAAAGAGTAAAATTGGTTTTGGGAAGGGTTCTCGCGTCTCTTGTCTGAATGGTGAGGAGAGAGATGGATTTTGTAATGCGGGTAAGGATTACCCGGTTGTTTGTAAATATGTGTGAGGTTGGATTGTCCCGGGATAGAGTTTCGTTGTTTTTTACGATGATTAGCCGTTTGGGAATCATCGGTTGTCATTTTACTATGACCGCCCGTTTGGGAGTCATAGGTTGTATGTGATCGATGGGGAAATCCAGGAACTCACACATCTGAGGACCAACAGTTTTAAAAAGAAAAACTAAATATGTATCTATAGTATTTGGAAAACAATCGGTAATAATGAAAGTATATATATAGATATTACTATGCTTATCACGAGGGGATTTAGAAAAGGAATTGTGAATTCTATAAAGAAGGAACTGTTGTCGCATAATTCGAGGAGACGGTTAAGCATTCTAGATTCTAAGCGTGGTGTACACCTTTCGAGGTGGTGGGCCACCTTTAAAGGGATGCATCACTGGATGTAGTCCGGGAATTCCTTTTCTACTTTTCTAGATAACCATGCTTGTACGTGTCACGCTGTATGGTGATTAGCTTCTGTGGGGTTACATGCTATCTCGATGAGGTTTAGACGCGAGGAGTGAGAGTTTAGTCCACTCTTGGATGTGTGTCAGGATCCTGAGCAGTCTGCAGTCGTCGAACGGTTGACCACCGTAAGTTAGGTGACAGCCCGTATGAGGGTTGTGGTCACAGGGCCCACCTGAGCCCTAAAAGCTTTAGAGATTTTGTGTGTACGAACACAACAACGGCATTTCAGCTCCCTGCCGGTAAAATCAGGAAAACAACGGTGCATGGTTCACACTGGAAAGTACTGAACCGAGATTGCCCGCGGATCGGGTCGAGTACGGTCACCCTCACCATTCTAATAGGATGCAGCGGCCACAATAGTTGTATGATGATTGTGAAAAACTATATTTTGTATATCAATGAAGCATGTCGAGAAGATTTCTGCTAGTTAGTGATGTATATATATAGTCACGATATTTGAATACTTTTATGGAAACCCTACATGTTTTAAATGTTTTCTATAAGTAACTATTTATTGGCTATGTGCGTTTCTACTGGGCATTGTTGTTTGCTCATCCTACTTAACATTTCATATGAGCCAGTTGCGGAGGAGGTTTTCCCTAACCCTAGTGATGACGGTTATGGTGATTTGGGAGGATTTCCTTATGCTTGACGAGGACAGAGTCAAGTTCATACTTTTGGTTGTATAGAGATAGTCTAGTCATTTTGGTTGTATATATATAGAGCTCCACTCATTTTGATGTATTTATTTAATGTATTGGAGTGTAGTTCATCATAAGCATTTTGGGATATGTATATGGGCATCACAGTGGTGTATAGGGTGAAGATTTTGTATGTATATGGTTGTTGGAAGGGTATTATGAAATGTCTAGGTTTATGACAGGTTTTAGGGTTTACGAATGTCGATTAAACAAAGGAAACTCTGCCGAAATTTCGTTCGAATTAGGTGTCAGCCTCGAGATTCACTCCTCATCCTCGGGATGTGTGTGTGGGGTCTCGGGGCGTCACAGAACGTGGTATCAGAGCGTCCACTATTAGATCCGTCTGGGAGCTGTAGTGGGGGACTCGGTCGCGACACGTTTTGAAAGTTCGTCGGAACCCGATAAACCCTAGGTAGGCATACACTACCCCTAGTTAGTACGTTAAGCGTTAATAATAGCTTAGCAATGTCGAGACGTCGTACGGTTAGTCGTCTTGTCACAGCGTAGAGCGCGGACACGAGTCAGAAAAATTTGACGAATCGAACACTACAAGGTCGGAGTAATTTTCATTTCTAGGTGGAGGGCTGACCGCCCTGTAGGGGCGACACTGCGCCATCTCTTGAAAATTCTCGCTCATGCCATTGCATGTGAGGTTCCATCCATAGCGACTGCGCCTCTTGCATAATTTTGAGAACTCTCTCTCTAATTTATCATACACTGAGTTGGCTCTTTGTGTATGTGCAGAATAGTTACCATGGATCCGGAAAGTACTAGTGATGATGATACTACGGATCGTGGTCGAGAGGACCGAATGGATAGGCTCCTCGCTATGATGAATCAAATGGCTCAAGCACAAAATGAGATGAGAGCTGAGATCGAAAGTTTGAGGGCTAGTTGGAACGAGCCCCAACCTCTTCTAACATCCGCTGTTATTCCACCTGGCGTAACACCAGAGGTAGCATCGCCAACCGTGAGTGAGAGTGAGGAGTTCGGACCACCGCAAAGTCAATCGGGGTTTTCGCTTTGCAAATTTCATCGCTACGTCCACTGAATTTGTGGGGTCTTCGAGGTTAAAGTAGTCAAGACTGGTTGTTAGACATGTCTAGTATCTTTGGACTCCATGATGTGTCTTACCGATGCGGAACGGGTTACTTTGGCTGCCTTCATGCTTAGAGGTGAAGCCAAACAGCGGTGGATCGATGTTAAGGGCGGAGACGCGTTTCCTATGAGTTGGGCTAAGTTTGAGGAACTCTTCCTTTTGAGGTATGTTACCAAAGGCGCAGAGCTAAGAAGCGAATGGAATTCCTCAAGTTAGAACAAGGAAACATGACAAGGGGCGATTATGAAGAGAAATTCAACGTTCTTTCACGATCACGGGAAGGAGTTGATTTCCACGAAAAAAGCTAAAGGCGAGGAAATTCATTGACGGGCTGAAACCGTATATATGTAGAGCAAGATGTCGGTCCTTGGATCGATTCTTATGTTGAGGCTGTGAGAAGGGCTCAAGGTATTGAAAGAGTGGATGATGGAGTTATTGCTCTGAGGCAAGAGGTTGGAAGCGGTAAGACGATCGGCATTTCGGGGTAGGCGGGATAACGGGGGGAAAGAGGCAAGTTTACCAAGGTAGTGGTTCGAGGAGTGGTCGCGGATGTATATAGGTCATCATCCAGCCAGGCACCACGCTGGAGGGCACCAACCGTACATAGGGGTTTGAATGTGGTTAGGCCGGCCACAGAGTCTACTACCCATGAGACCGATGAGTGGATCACGAGGAGGCCACCGAGGGTACCTGCTCCTTCTCGCACTGAGAGCACGGTGCAGAATTTGAGGCCTCGTGGTCGAGAGCTAGATTGCAATCTGTAATACCAGAGAGTACACGGTCGGGGAGAGAGTGTGGTTTGCTATAGTTGCGGTGAAATTTGGGCATATCAGCGGTTTTGTCCCAAGTCCAATTCAGGGGGTGGAATAGAGACCACGGGGCAAGGTGTATTATCTAGTGCGAGGAAGAAGTTGTGGATCCTGTGATCACCCAAGAGGAAGCCATGGTATATAATGCTATGGGGCAGATATCAGCGCTACCGATCAAGTGGTTGAAGGTATGATATGTTTGTTTACACATAAGGTGCATGTCTTGTTTGATACGGGTGCTACTCATTCCTTCATTTCTAAAAATATGGTGGAAATTCTTGGGTTGGAAGTAGTTAATACAGGGAGGAAGCTTATTTTATCTACCCTTCTAGGAAAGAAAACTATGTTCTTTGAAGTTTGTCACCATTGTGTGATAAAGATAGGTGATAGGAGATGATAGTCGATCTAACGGTGATGGACCTAAAAGATTTTGATGTCAACGTAGGGATGGATTTGTTAGGGAAGTATCATGCCCATGTAGATTGTTTTGCCAAAACAGTGACGCTTTTAGAGTACGGGACGACTCGAGGTTGTGTTCAAGGGGATTAGACATAACGGTATCTCGAGGGGTGAAGGCCAAGTCCGACTTCAAGTATGATAGATAATGGATTGTTAGCTGGTCTTAGTCTCCAAGGGCGAAGTTGAATCTTCCGAGCTTGTTCCTCAGAAGTGAGAGAGTTTGGCGGTGTTCCCAGATGCATTGCCGGGATTGCCTCCCGGCGTGAGATAGATTTTTAATAGATCTAATGCCGAACGCCGCATTATTTCGATGATTCCTTATCGAATGGCTCCTCTCGAAATGAGAGAACTCAAGTCCCAATTAGATGAATTGAAAAGATTGGGGTTTATAAGGGAAAGCCAGTCACCTTGGGGAGCACCGGTGTTATTTGTGAAGAAGAAAGATGGGTCTTTTCGGCTATGTGTGGATTATCGGAAGCTGAATAATGTGACTATCAAGAACAAATATCCGTTGCCTAGGATCAATGACCTATTTGATCAGTTAAGGGGTGCCAAGTATTTCTTGAAGATAGATCTCATAACAGGTTACCATCAGATGAGAATTCGAGAAGAAGATATACAGAAGACAGCTTTCCGAACACGGCTAGGGCATTTTGAGTTTTTGGTGTTACCATTTGGATTGACCAATGCTCTAGCTGCATTTATGGATCTCATGCACCGAGTGATGTGGAAATACTTAGATCAATTTGTTATCATATTCATAGATGACATATTGATATAGTCCAAGACTAGGGCTGAACACAAGGAACACTTGAGGATTGTTCTCCAAACCCTAGTTGATCATCAGCTTTATGCTAAGTTTAGCAAGTGTGAGTTCTGGTTGAATGAGATGAAGTTTTTAGGGCATGTTGTATCGGAGAATGGAATAACAGTTGATCGTTCAAAGATAGAGGCAGTGAATAATTGGCTGAGACCGACGTCAGCGACGGAAATCAGAAGCTTCTTGGGATTGGCAGGTTATTATCATCGTTTTGTAGAAGGATTCTCTAGCATAGCGTCGTCCTTAACTAGATTGATGCAAAAGGATATGAAGTTTGAATGGACGGAGGCATGCGAAAAAGCTTTCCAAGAGCTAAAGACGCGATTGATAACAGCGCCAGTTTTAACTATTCCAGATCCGGAGAAGAGTTATGTGATTTATACTGATGCCTCTAACACCGGGTTAGGATGTGTCCTAATGCAAGAAGGCCAAGTGATAGCGTATGCGTCTAGACAATTGAATGCCCATGAGAAGAATTATCTTACTCATGACTTGGAGTTAGCGGCGATTATTCATGCTCTAAAGATATGGAGGCATTATGTGTATGGTGAGAAGTTTGAAATATTCTCTGATCACAAGAGTCTCAAGTACTTGTTCTCGCAGAAAGATTTGAATATGAGGCAGAGGAGATGGGTTGAGTACATGGAGGACTATACATTCTCATTGCAATACCATCCGGGTAAAGCAAATGTAGTTGCCGATGCATTGAGTAGGAAGCGAGAACATGTTTGTGCTCAGATGATGATGAAAGAGTGGCAATTGCTGGAGTCTGCCGCTTCTTATGGTTTTGAAATCACGGGAAATGGAAGTGGAGATCCTCAGAAGTGCTGTTATTTAGCACAGATGACAGTGACGTAGAAAACACCTTGGTTCAGGAGATTGTGAATGCTCAGAATACATCGAGGGATGGACCTAGGTACCGAGGATATGTGAATAATGCTGAGGATGTTGATTGGGAAAAATCCGGAGATGGAAGCATCAGATTCAGAGGAAGAATTTGGGTACCTTTTGATCACTCTTTGCCGAATAATATCTTGAAGGAGGCACATAGATCGAAGTATACCATTCATCCTAGTGGTACCAAAATGTGAGAGATCTGCCGGTCAGTGGGTTTTGGGGGCGGGCATGAAGCGACACATTGCGGAATATGTAAAGAAGTGTGCCACATGCTAACAGGTGAAAGCTGAACACCATAGACCACCTGGTCTTCTTAAACCTCTGGAGATTCCGGAATGGAAGTGGGAGAATATAACCATGGATTTTGTATCCGGGTTACCGAGGACCAGTGAGGGAATGGATTCTATATGGGTCATTGTTGATAGACTGACCAAGTCTGCCCATTTCATACCTATTAAGACTACTTACTCTGCTGAAAAGCTAAGTAGAATCTACATGTCAGATGTACTGAGGTTGCATGGAGCACCATTATCGATAATTTCATATAGAGGTACTCAATTTACCGGTTCATTTTGGAGAAGTCTTCAAAGGGAATTGGGGACCAAACTGAAATTCAGTACAGCATTTCATCTGCAGACCGATGGGCAATCGGAAAGAGTCATCCAAATCATCGAAGATATACTTCGGGCTTGCGTGCTTGATTTTGGGGGTAGTTGGAAGACTCATTTGGCATTGGCTGAGTTTGCTTACAATAACAGTTACCAATCTAGTATTGGTATGGCACCGTTTGAAGCGTTGTATGGCAGACCTTGTAGAACACCTCTCTGTTGGACTGAAACCGGAGATAGTATTATGTTGGGGCCAGAGATGGTTAGTGACACCACCGAGAAGATTAAAGGGATACGGAATCGGTTGCTCACAGCCCAGAGTCGTCAGAAAAGGTATGCAGATAGGCGTAGACGTCCCTTGGAATTTTATGAAGGCGATAGAGTATTTCTGAAAGTATCTCCGAAGAAGGGAATTCAGAGGTTCGGGATGAAAGGGAAACTTGCACCTAGATATGTGGGACCATTCCCGATTATTCAGAAGATCTCTGAGCTAGCTTATAAGCTCGAGCTACCAGAAAGGCTATCACGTGTCCATAACGTGTTCCATATCTCGATGCTACGCAAGTATGAGCCGGATCCATTACATGTTGTCGATTTGGAATCGTTGGAGTTGGAAGAAGACATTACCTATCCGGAAGGGTCAGTTCAGATTCTAGATACAAGAGAGAAGAGATTGAGGTCAAAGGTCATTCCGTTGGTAAAGGTCTTGTGGAGAAATCACAATGTAGAGGAAGCAACATGGGAGAAGGAATCAGATATGCCGCAACAATATCCAGAATTGTTCGAGGCCTAAGGTATGATTTAATTTCGAGGACGAAATTTTCTTTTAAGGAGGGTAGGATGTAAAGTCCTAAATTATTATTAAGGGTAAATTAGTAAAGGACACTTGAACCTTAGGGGCGATTACGTACTGGGCTAGTCGGATAGACGGTTAGCTGACGTAATATAAATTTATTTAACACCGACCGAGGAAATCCAATTAGTTCCGGAAAACCACTTGAAAAGTTCTTAGATTTCATATAATTGGTTACTTAGAATATACTAAAAATTGAAAAGAAGATAAATAAGAAGTGATAAAATAATTCGATACGTAGTAAACTCGTGGGCACCTAACTAAATAATTTAATAGTCAATAAGAGTCCGTCGCCTGCAAACCCGAAAACTGTAAAACTGGACAAATCGACAAGTCGCCGACGACAGCCGCCGCGAATTGTCTGATTACGTCATAAACTTGGCCAGTTACTTGGGGCGGGGATCAAAACCGGGTTGGATGCTAAATTAGAAGGTAAGGGCAGGATGGTCTTTTGATAAAAAAAATAGACAAAATCGCACCAAAAATCGCACAGAACAAGAAATCGCACCCAATTTCTTCCCCAATTTCGCACCTCTCAAACCCTAGGAGAGAGAAACCTAAATTCTCTCCAGTTTCATCGATTCAACCCTCAATTCCTCACACCCAAACCTTGTCAACACTAAACGCGAGAGTGGGGATTCGAAATTTTTGGAAATCGCGTCGTATCGAGGTAAAAGGTGAGTTTAATTTCTTCCTAAATAGATATTTAAACTAAATTTCGATAGATTAGGGGTGTATGGATGGAATTAATTGAATGGGGGTGGTTGTAATGTCGACAGTAGCTGTTGGTGGAGATAGAGTGGAGCGATTTTGGTGGAGGAGAAAGCTAGGAGCGATTTTGTTGCTGACTTGGTAAGAATTTTGGTTAGTCACTTCAATTTCGAGCAATTCATGTTGATTTATAACTGTTTAAGACTTGAATGAGTAATGAGTGAGGGATAAGGAACACCCCCGATATTATTGTTAGATTTAATATGAATCGAGGGGCGTGGGATTGGTTGTAGTTGAAATTTGGACTTGGAATTGGGATGTGATATGATTGGCGTCGATATGAGGCTAATTCGCCATGGCCCGAAATAGTCATGAGAGACCGTCGAGTAATAAATGCCGAAATGGCTCAGAGCTCTGTTAACGGTAGTTAGATGAAAATTTATCGAAACCCAATTCTTAACGCCGAGATTTCTTCTCGGCGCATTAACTAGTTAAGAATTCCTCGTTGTTCGATCAATTCTAACAACCGACGTATATGTATATATTTGTTATAGGAGTGAATTCGAGTTGATTAGGTTAAGCGGCCTCGATTTGGTTAAGTGGGCTTGAGGAGAAGGAGCTTGCTAAGGTAGGAACCTACATACCAATATATAGCATGCTTATTTTCATGCATGATTTGAATTGTTTAAATTGGAAATAGATAGTTGCGTATCAACCATGCATGTATATATGATATTCATGTTTTGCACTATATTTCCTCGCTATAAACTATATATATAGATAGCTTTCGTGTGAAATGGGTTTTGTAAAATCGGGGTAGCGGGGATTTGTTTTCTTGGTTAAAAGAGTAAAACTGGTTTTGGGAAGGGTTCTCGTCTCTTGTCTCTGTAATGAGACAGAGAGATAGATTTTGTAATGCGGGTAAGGATTACCCGATTGTTTGTAAATATGTGTGAGGTTCTGGATTGTCCCCGGGATAGAGTTTCGTTGTTATTTACGATGATTCGCCGTTTGGGAATCATCGGTTGTCATTTACTATGACTGGCCCGTTTGGGAGTCATAGGTTGTATGTGATCGATGGGGGAAATCCAGGAACTCACACATACAGGACCAACAGTTTTAAAAGAAAAACTAAATATGTATCTATAGTATTTGGAAAACAATCGGTAATACGAGTATATATATAGATATTACTATGCTTATCACGAGGGGATTTAGAAAAGGAATTGTGAATTCCTATAAAGAAGGAACTGTTGTCGCAATTCCGGAGACGGCAGTTCGCTCTAGGATTCCAACTGTGGTGTACACCTTTCGAGGTGGTGGGCCACCTTTAAAGGGATGCATCACTAGATGTAGTCCGAGAATTCCTTTTCTACTTTTCTAGATAACCATGCTTGTACGTGTCACGCTGTATGGTGATTAGCTTGTGTGGGGTTACATGCTATCTTGATGAGGTTTAGACATGAGGAGTGAGAGTTTAGTCCACTCCTGGATGTGTGTCAGGATCCTGAGCAGTCTGCAGTCGTTGAACGGTTGACCACCGTAAGTTAGGTGACAGCCATTATGGGGAATTAGGTGGTCACAGGGCCCACCTGAGCCCTAAAAGCTTTGGGGATTTTGTGTGTACGAACACAACAACGGCATTTCAGCTCCCTGCCGGTAAATTCAGGAAAACAACGGTGCATGGTTTACACTGGAAAGTACTGAACCGAGATTGCCTGCGGATCGGGAAAGTTACCGCATACCCTCACCATTCTAATAGGATGCAGCGGCCACAATAGTTGTATGATGATTGTGAAAAACTATATTTTGTATATCAATGAAGCATGTCGAGAAGATTTCTGCTAGTTAGTGATGTATATATATAGTCACGATATTTGAATACTTTTATGGAAACCGTGCATGTTTTAAATGTTTTCTATAAGTAACTATTTATTGGCTATGTGCGTTTCTACTGGGCATTGTTGTTTGCTCATCTTACTTAACATTTCATATGAGCCAGTTGTGGAGGAGGTTTTCCCTAACCCTAGTGATGACGGTTATGGTGATTTGGGAGGATTTCCTTATGCTTGACGAGGACAGAGTCAAGTTCATACTTTTGGTTGTATAGAGATAGTCTAGTCATTTTGGTTGTATATATATAGAGCTCCGCTCATTTTGATGTATTTATTTAATGTATTGGAGTGTAGTTCATCATAAGCATTTTGGGATATGTATATGGGCATCACAGTGGTGTATAGGGTGAAGATTTTGTATGTATATGGTTGTTGGAAGGGTATTATGAAATGTCTAGGTTTATGACTGGTTTTAGGGTTTACGAATGTCGATTAAACAAAGGAAACTCTGCCGAAATTTCGTTAGAATTGGGTGTCAGCCTCGAGATTCACTCCTCATCCTCGGGATGTGTGTGTGGGGTCTTGGGGCGTCACAGTAAATTTATCTTTTATCCTTTATCAGGTTCTCAGTGTGTTCAAGGCTTTCCATAGCATGGTGGAAAGAGAGACATGGAGGCCTTTAAAGTGTATTCATTCAGATAATGAGGGAGAGTATATTGGGCCATTTGAAGAATATTGCAAGAGTCTTGGGATTCGTCATGAGCAGATAGTTCCCAAGACACCACATCACAATGGTATAGCCGATATGATAAACTTTACCATTGTAGACAGGATGAGATGCATGTTGTCTCACTCTAAGTTATCAAGGAATTACTGGGTAGAAGCAATGCGCACAACCGTACATGTGATCAACTTATTGCCTTCGAAGCTTCTGAATAGTTATTATCCAGAGAGAGTATGGTTAGGCAAAGATGTTGATTATGGATACTTAAGGGTATTTGGGTGCAGAGCATTTGTTCATATTTCCAAGGATGAGAGATCAAAGTTTGATGACAAAGCCAAGCAATGTTTTTTTCTGGGTTATGGGGATGAGAAGTTTGGTTACAAACTTTATGATCCGATAAACAAGAAGGTAACCCGAAGTCGAGATGTTGTGTTCTTAGAATACCAAACAATAACAAACTTTGAGAATGGTGAGAAGCTAGAAGTTTTAATTGATGATCTTGTTAACTTAGAAACAGAAGTTCCTACTGTGGAATGAGATGTAGAAGGCATTAAGAATGCAGAAAACCATGGGTTTGAAGCTCATGATGATGATCTTATTACTCATGATGGGATTGAACCTATTGAGATGGAAGATGCAGATGAAGTGCATGAACCACCACCTGAGCAAGAAGAAGTGCATCCTCCTAAGCTACAAGAAGATGAGGTGGGGAGGTCCTAGAGACAAAGATAAGCTTCAACCAGGTATCCACCACATACATATATTTTACTATCTGATGGTCGAGAACTTATATATACTATCAAGAGGCTCTTGAAGGTACAGACGATGAGAAGTGGTTGAAGGTCATGCAAGATGAGATGAGTTCTTTGCATAAGAATCACACTTATGACTTAGTTGAGAATCTAAAAAAAAGAAAAGTTCTCAAGAATAAGTGGATCTTCAAAGTGAAGCATGAGGAGAATAATCCACATTCAAGGCACAAAACTCACCTTGTTGTGAAGGGATTTGGTCAAAGGAAATGTATTGACTTTGATGAAAAAAATTCTCTTGTAGTTAAGATGACTTCTATTAGGGTGGTATTGGGTTTGGCCGCAAGTATGAACCTAAAGGTTGAGTAACTAGATGTCAATACAACTTTTCTTTATGGAGATCTTGAGGAAGATGTCTACATGGATCAACCAAAGGGGTTTGAGGTCAAAGGCAAGGAGCATTTGGTATGCAAACTAAGAAAAAGTTTGTATGGTTTAACGCAGGCACCAAGACAGTGGTACATGAAGTTTGAGTCATTTATGGTAAAGCAAGGCTACACGAAATCTGCATCCGATCACTGTGTGTTTGTTCGGAAGTTTCCAGATAGGGATTTCATAGTGCTCTTGTTGTATGTCGATGATATGTTGATAGTTAGCCAAAACATCAACAAAATATCCAAGTTGAAGAAAGACTTGAGTAAGTCCTTTGAGATAAAAGATTTGGGTCAAGCAAAGTAGATACTTGGTATGCGGATCACTCGTGATAGAAAGAGTGGGAAGTTGTGGCTTTCTAAAGAAAGCTATATTGAGAAGGTGTTGAAGAGATTCAACATGGACCAAGCGAAACTAGTCAGTTGTCCACTTGGTGGCCAGTTCCGCATGACCAAAGATATGTGTCCAAAAGGTGAGCATGAGAAGAAAGAAATGAAAAAGATTCCTTATGCATCCGCAATGGGCAGCTTGATGTATACAATGGTGTGTACAAGACCAGATAGTACTTTCGCCATTGGTGTTGTAAGTCGATTTCTGTCAAATCCGGATAAAGAGCATTTGGAAGGTGTTAAGTGAGTATTGAGATATCTCAAGGGCACTTCCAAGGCGTGTTTGTGTTTTAGTGAGAGTAAGACCTTACTTAAAGGTTACACAGATGCATACATGGGAGGTGATGTTGACTCGATGAAGTCCACTTCCAGTTATCTATTTACTTTTGCAGGGGGAGAAGTTTCTTGGCGATCGAAATTGCAAAAGTGTGTTGCCCTCTCCACTATAGAAGCCGAGTATATTGCAGCCACTGAGTGTTGCAAAGAGATGTTATGGATGAAGAGGTTCTTCCATGAACTAGGGATAAAGCAGAAATAGTTTGTAGTTTTGTGTAAAAGTTATATCGCCATCCATTTGAGCAAGAATTTGAGTTTTCATTCTAGATCCAAGTACATACATGTACGCTATCATTGGATTAGAGAAGTTTTCGAAGAGAAGCAATTGTGCATTGAGAAGATCCATACCAATAATAACGGGTCGGGATATGATGACCAAAGTTTTGCCGAAAGGCAAGTTTCATATTTGTTGTGCTATAGCTAGAATGGTAGCACACTCCTCCTGTTGATTTAGGAATATGTAGAGGTATCCCCCTTCATGGCTCGGGAGGGGGAGATTGTTGGGTGTTATCCCTCACATGAGGAAGATTGGCAAAATAAGAAGTTGTTATTTTTTGGGTCGTATTTGGTACTGTTAGAATAGTTGTATGATAACAGCAACTAGAGTAGAACAGAAGGAACAGTAGACGAACAGTGAACAACCAAGGTGTCGATAAGACTGTTCTTAAGGAAAGATTTCGCCCCTTCCACTGGTGCAGAAAGGCTATAATGGCGTCTTCCCCTCACAGGATTCAATGATTACAGAAGGTTGGTTTTGCACTAATCAAACTTCTCTCTAGAACGGTGTAATAACTGTCTCTGGCGGCTGACAATAAGAAGAGAAGGAGAAGCTAGGGTTTTGTTTGTGTGAGATCTGTTTCTGTAAGTATATTTGATCTGGACACACAATCCTGGTTATATAGAGAGTCACAGTCAATTTCCAGAAACACAATAGGAAACCTACTGGAAACAAAAATCTGAAACTTGCTTTAAAAGAAAAATAAGTTTAGGCAATATGGGACTATCTTCCAAGCATAAAAGTGGAGAGGACACTCAATGTTCTCCGCCTCCACTTTGCTCACTCTTAAGTAGATAGAAATAATACAAAGAGATTCCAACAATCCCCTACTATTTCAAAATACTTATAGTCCCCCACTATTTTGGAATAGGATATTACAAAAGAAAGGGTTTACGAAATGCGAGAGAGAAATGAAATTGCAATGCCTAAGATACTGGTGCCTTTCCGGCTTGAATCAATCATAGGATAACATGTCTTTTCTCACGTGAAAGCGGTAGATTAAAAAATCTTTGAACCAACTTCCCTTGTAGTGAAATAGATGACATGCACCCACATTGCTTTTTCATTATATGTCAGTTCTGCGGTGTTGCGTTTTTTGGCCCTGCGTTGCCTGTGTTCCATGAATGCTCTAGAGTACTTGCCCGAATACTCATAAGAACTGACCCAGTTCTACATTCACGTAGGTGGATTTCCATCAGGTGTACATTGCAGTTTAAATACACCACCTCATTAAAAAAATATGGGCTATGGAATCCATTAAGAGTTAAAGAACTCATCCTTACTCACTGCAATTCTAGTTATACAATGTATATTATAGTACCATCTTGCTATAGGGTGGGATGTCTCATAAAAATAAGACGATAGTACTGCAGGACTTCGAAGTGACTTGTTTTCCCTTTGAACCTACTTCATGGGGTCTCCAATCACATAGATAGGATTACCGTCAGTGTCGCCCTATATATGGGCATAAGTCCCATCCCCATCGATGTATAACCACTTGCCTCCAAAAAGTGGTGTGGTCAGACATGTGGCCAAACTAAATTCAACCTAACATAATCTCTAGCAGCTGCTTGATTAGGTTATATCTCAAACTTATATATATCCTTTTCCCATTGCATACATTTCTTTATGTTTTAGTTATTGCAATGAGACAGTTGCAAAGCATATACACATCAAGAGGCTGTTTAGAGCCAATGAGAAGATTTGCCAAGAGGTTGATAATCTTCTTAGCATCATCACATCAATTTCCACCAAGGGTAAACACATAAATACTACTGAATCCAGTTTATAACATATTACCCTTCCAACAATGATGGAAATCTACTAAACATAAGTCCATAATCAATGGCTCCGCTATAGTACTTGGATAATCTGACACTATACATCCAATGTCCTTATAAGAGCACTGGGTTATCAACTCAGTATGCCATTAATATAGGCAATGGTCTCACATATATAATCCATCAAGTACAATAGGATGCCAATGATATTGACATATTTAGTATGAGAAAACACAAGTAGATTATTTTTCATAAGATGGATATCTGCCACATAAAGTGTTGACACAGTCTTACTAACGTAATACCCATACTTTTCAATGAAAATATTTTTACTAAGTGCTAAAACAACATAATGAGACCAACATGAGTTATAATTCCTATATTCACCAGTCATTCAATTCTGTAGTGCCCGAAATTCCCCTATACCATCCGGCCAGTCTAGTTTAAGGTACGCTGTGGGCTTCAACCATATTCAAATATCAACATCTTGACAACTGAATATAGCAGTTACAGAAATGAGTTTAACAACATAATGAACTATCATTTCCAATGACGGTCTATTATGTGTTTCAAATAGGAATTTCTCTATCTTATACACATTCTCAATGCTAGCACTCATGATATTAAATCATCTAAACAAAGAGAGATTAACATATATGTCTCGCTTTACTCTAAAGAAAGTACACATCTTTATCAACAACGGTACTTTGACATCCATACGACACCAATATGTTGTTGAATTGCTCATGCCATTTATAGGCGCTTGAATAAACTCATACAAAGATTTAACTAAATTGTATACCTTAAGCTCATCACCTGGTACTACTTGATATTGTAGTTCCTCACAACTACTCAACTAGAGTCTTTAGAATTCTGAAGAAGAAATTCTAGTTACATGAGCAAGGTTCCAAAATAGTATAAATATTTTCTCTGAGTGAAACCCCGTGGCTATTATTATTAGCCTTGTATTTTGCAATACAACTATCACGTTTTAGTTTTCTCTTGAAGATCTAGTTCAACCTATAGATCCCCCAATAGGTAGATTAACTACCTCCCCTTAATGATTTGTGTAAATCAAGAGTCCAGTTTAGAGGAGTTGTATCCTTCAGAAAATGACACTTCTCTCATAGACAAACAACTTCCTTATAGGTTAATGTATCTTCCTCAATAAACATATAAACGTCATCACCGTGAATGGTGGCTATACTCACTGATAGTCTTCCAAATTTTTTGTTCAGAAATTATGGGATTCTCTTATGTAGTTCATTATGAACATTCAACCACTCTATGCTAATTTCACAGAAAGCACAACTTCAAATAAAATTAGTATATAAGACATTCAATAATAGTGTGGTATCTACAAGATTGTTCTCACTTATGATAACTGAAAACAAACATCACTATTATGAGTTTCACAAATGAACATCTATTAGATAGTTCTAGGTCTCAAAAATACTTCTTTTAGATTCATTCACAATATCCTTGGCAATACACCCCCCACATTTTGAAGCATTTTTGGATAGACCCAAGACCTTTCCATACTTTGTAGTTCGATTAGTGTCTTTCCAATTATCTTGTGAGGTAAACTATGGTAAAACAATGTCATGCATATGGGTCACAACCCCCCACAGTTCAATGGTTACTCAACCAAATCAAACTTATATGCAAAACACATTATACTGCTACAAACACTAAAAGAAACAACGACAATAATATGCACTCTTATGACAAGAATATACTTTACTCAAGTCTATGATTATGGATCATATTAAACATAGTTATATTATGGTCATGCTATCTATATGAAAGGAAATCCACAAATAATTCTATTGAATTTTAAAGAATATAAGAATTAGATGAAAAAGGTTTTATCCAAGATAATATCATTATCATTCTTCTTTTCATCATTCAACATTCCAACTTACATAGTGAGACAATCTACGCACTTATACATCACCTTGGCTATTTATTTATACTCATAGGAGGATAATGCCTAATAAGACAATCTACAAGTGTTACATCTCCTTGTCTAAAATATATAGTCACTGGAGGATATTGTCTACGAAGACAATCCATAACCTTACATCTCTTTGACTAGATTAGGTTTAGGAGGATATTGATTGGTTCTCATAGTGTGTCCTCTCGTAGACAACGATGTTCATTACTTAATAATATATGACATGGTTAAGCTTCATGCCAATGTTAAATAATGCATTCATGCCAAACATGGTTAATATCATATCATAGGTTCAGGAAAAGTAAACTTTAACTGTACCCCTCACAACAAAAGATATATGATATTAAGCAAATCTAGCCACTGAATATGCAAAACAACTAAGGACTCCACCTCCTCTTCTTACGTTAGCTCAAGTAAGATAGAATACCCTATCAACAAGACCTCAAGTACTACCACAACATCTAATGGCTCAACTTATTATTGTCTTCAACTAGAAAAAATTTACCAATAAACTATCATCAAGTTTAAAGTAAATCCACGATGATTAATATCCAAAGCTAGCATGTTACAAAATCTTAACATATGCTATATTAGATATAAGTTACAAGTTAGTTCATCTAACATGTATTTTTACAACATTACAATTATAACCATCGTCTCTAACAACACGTACACTCAATAGAGGTAAACAATTATGCATTGAATATATTATAATTACTATCCAAGATTTGAGTGTGGTTGATATTAACTATTTTAAGGTCTCTCTTAGACCATCTACATACATCTACATATATACAAAGAAAATTAATATCAAACTATTTCTAGCCAAACCAATTAATATCTTAGTGATAAACACGTATAATTTGTTGACTAGGTTATTAAAGAAGTTTAAACTTAGGGATTTTCCTCCTAAGAATAAAAACTAGCATGCAACTCAAGGCAATTATATCATCATATAATCAAACCAAAATAATTGCAAAGAGTGAAAGAATATGATACCTAACCGATTGAAAGACCGGATTACCATATTTTCCTCCTTCCAGAACAATAGTTCAAAAGAACTGTAACACTGAATCAGTTCAAGATGAATTGGGTATCAAGCCTTATACCACTGGAAAGCTCGTTGAATCAGCTATCCAACACAAGAAGCGGATTGCATAACCGATCTCTAAGCTAAAAGTTATAGCAGTTTTTGTAAGGAGTGATGCAGTTGTCAAAAAGACAAACTTTGATGTTTTTCTTGATAGAAATCTCAGATTTGACACAAACATAGGAGAAAGGTCTACAACCATATAGGGTTTGATAAACCACAAAAGATAAATAAAGATTCAATCTTTAATTGGTTTCCCTAACAAAAACGAAATTATTAGAAAATTGTAAAGTCATTACCTAATAACACAAACAATAACTCAAAGTAAAAGACTTATCTTTTGATTGCCGTGTTAAAGTACTCTCCTTTGTTCTACTACAAAATTCTTTTCTTAAGATTGTTAGAATAGTTGTATGATAACAGCAACTAGAGTATAATAGAAGGAATAGTAGTCAAATAGTGAACAACCAAGGCATTGATATGACTGTCCTTAATGAAAGATTTCGCCCCTTCCACTGGTGCAGAAAGGCTACAATGGCGTCTTCTCCTCATAGGATTCAATGGTTACAGAAGGCTGGTTTTGCACTAATCAGACTTTTCTCTAGAACGGCGTAATTACTCTCTCTGGCAGCTAACGGTAAGAAGAGAAGGAGAAGCTAGGGTTTTGTTTGTGCGAGATCTGTTTCTGTAAGTATATTTGATCTGGACGCACAGTCCTGGTTATATAGAGAGTCACAGTCGGTTTCCAGAAACAGAATAGAAAACTTACTGGAAACAAAAATCCGAAACTTGCTCCAAAAGCAAATTAAACAAGTTTAGGCAATATGGGACTATCTTCCAAGCATAAAAGTGGAGAGAACACTCAATGTTCTCCACCTCCACTTTGCTCACTCTTAAGTAGATTGAAATATAACAAAGAGATTCTAACATGTATTGTTCGTGTAAAGAGAATAAGGGGGCGCGCACGCTCTCATATGTCTGTCCCAAGGGGCACACACCCCCTTGCCTAAGAAAAAAAGTTAGGTTTTTTTTTCCCCTCTTTTTCGCAAAACAAAGTTAGTGGAATTTGGTCAAGAAAGAGGCGCGCACGCCCTCCTGTGCCTGTTCCAAAGGGCTCCTGCCCCATTGCCTCTACACACTGAGTTCTGATTTTTCTCCAGTAAATCGAGATTTTATTTTTACATCGAAATTTCAAATTACTATAAAACCAAAGTTCAGTTTTTAGTAAGAGAAGTCTTTGAGAGAAACCCAATTTTGAGAGCAACCAAAATTGAGAGAAAACTCTTGCAAAGATATAAAGCTTGTAAAGAGAGATTAGTAAAGAGAGATCTAATAAGTTTGGATAAACTTGAGAGGAGTTATTGTAATCTTCTTTTCCACACTTATAAAAGGATTTGCTCTTGTAGAAGTAGACATCATTATCTTGTGTCTCATTGTGGTAAATTACTTTACATTGCTATTGCTTGTTTGTGATAGTTAATTTTAAAGTTTAGGTTGTGATTGTTGGTTGTAGTGAAAGTTTAGATTTTTAGATTGGAGTAGTAGATTGTCTAAGTGTAAGCTATTTTAGTGGGGATCGATTGATATCGTTTTTCCCAACACATCTCTCTAAAGAGTTGTCCTGGTCTTGTAATGGATTAGAAGCGTTCGACTTGATAACTAAATGTCTAAGTGCATCTATTGGGAACCCAGACAATGGTGGAGCGGGAGTAATATTTAGAGACTCAAATGCAGCACTTCTAATGTACAGCAGTGATATTGGCAGTAGAGAAAGCAGTTCATATAAGCTGGAAGAAATTGTGGATTGAGTGTGATTTAATGATAGTTGTACTAGCAATTAAGGGTGAACACATTCCATGGTCATTAAAGCCTAGGAGGGTCAGAGCAATTCAAAAGCTTGAATGGAGGGTAACACACACTAAGAGAAGCTTCATCACATATGTTGAATGCCAGTTTAGGACATACTATCGATTTGACTAGGAACCTCCTGTAGCTAAATGAATAGTTGTAATCCACATCTCTTCACTACACCATATTTAAAAAAAAAAGACAAAGCTACCGACACTTTTGTTTTGTCTTTGTGTGACTACGCCCACCACGTGTCGTTGAACTCTCCTAAGCGTCGGATCGCATTATCACACCAAAATAAAAAAAAAATAAAATCACTCCTAACCTGTTTCGTTCTCTCTCACCAAAATAAAAAAAAAACTTGTTTCGTTCTCTTCACTCTCAAAAGAAGATCACTCTCATCATATCGATCCTCAAATCACTCTCAAAATAAGAAAAATCACTCTCAAAATCTTCATATCGATCCTCAAATCGCTATCTTCAGCAAATCTACAATCTCTTCAGGTAATTTCAATTATTTCAATTATCAAATCTACAATCTCTTTATCAGATCTAAGCGATTTCGTTTAGATTTTAACGTTTTTTAAAGATTAATTCATATAATCTTTATCAGTATTGATTTATTCACTTTTTTTTTTTTGGGGGCGTTATCGAACGGATTTGTCGAAGTTCGATTAATCGGGGATCTCGTCTTCTTCGAGTTGCTTACAGGTAATATATATATATATATATATATATATATATATATATATATATATATATATATATATATATATATATATATATTATATGTGAAATTAAATGGTTGGAAATAATTAGGATGTGTTTATTTAAGATTAAATTGTTTTTTTGTGTTTTTAGGGACCTGGTGCATATAGTGAATCTGCTGCTTTGCAAAAGCTTATCCTAATTGTGAAGCGGTTCCTTATGAACAATTCGCGACGCTTGTTTTGTTTTTATAATTTCCTTGCTCAGTGTGTGCTAGGGGAGTGGCTATTGGACTTCGTGTTGCTCGCAATATCTTCCCACAGTATGTCTTTCTATATCTTCTTTTCATTTCTTTTCTCTAACTCAATAATATTTGAAGGCTTGCAATGAAAATGAATGGCAAATTAGTGTTTAGTTTAAAAAAAAACCTTTTCTGAAACTCTTCTGTATGAAGGGACACCAAGAAGCTGAACAGTGGTTGTTCAAGAACGGATTGCAGTGGGCCGTCAAGGATAAAATTTGGTTTTATTTGAATTGGGTCCTCGACAAATTATACCTAGACCTCATTGGACAAAATGTTCAGTATATGCCCAAGTCAATTTGAATGCGGCATGCCTAGTTAGGTAAATCAATGAGTCCATATTCGAGGTTCCCCATCTCTTCCTCAACAAACATATTCCTACTAGTGTACCCAAAATGGATATCAAACTATAGAGGATCTTATATATAATCACTAGACATAAAATCTTGTATTCCATAACAAATTTGTCTAAGTAAACATTATAGCAAGCAATAACAAGAATATAAAACATGATACATAACATACCGGGCCAAATATCGAATCAGCTTCAACGAAGTTGCTTACATTTTCAGGTCTACTACACAAAACTACAAAGACACTGTGTATAAGCTCTTGCTGCTTCTCCACAGGCTAACCTTACATTACAAAGTGGATACAATATCAAATCATGTATTTCTAATATCATTAGATAGAGAAAATGAAAATGAGTTAAACTTGGACTTCTAATATCTATTTCTAATATCTATTGACAGTGCAACGCCCAACTTGGACTTCTTAACCAAACATATTTGACCAACAATGAGATTCAGTTGTCACGTTGTACGGCACACATAATGATCTTATTATACATTTCCATTTCTTTATTGTTGTTTACTTGTTTATATCAAAGCCAGGGTTCAGATTTTGCTGCTAGCAAAAAATTGTTAGTGTAACTATTTTGTTTGTCGTGTATTTTCAGAATAGATAATGGCATATGCTGTTTAGCCGACTTGGGTTTACTTTATTTTGATGTTTTGACATGTTTTATTAGTTTCCATGCACTTAGCGAGGATTTTTGAATGAGCATCGCGAAAATTTCATGAGTTTTTTGTGAGTTTAAATGGATAATGAAGACTTATTATTTTGTTTTTAGTTATTGATTGTTCATAATGTTGTGAAATAATATGTACTTATCTACATATTGCATTAAGTAGGGATGAGTTTGTCACGCCCGCATGAGAGTGGATGAAGGAAAGTGGGGAGTGATGCATATCTAGATGGAATCGAATCATTCCTTGAATTCATGAGGGATAGTTTAGGAAAAGGAACTTGGTCTTCTTGTCCGTGTGCCAAGTGTTGCAATGTTCGTGGAATGGTTGATCCAAAAACCATTTTTGTTCATTTGGTTCGTTATGGATTTGATGAGTCTTACACTACATGGTATTTTCATGGGGAGTCATTTGTAAACAATGTTGGGAATTTTGAACCTTTTGGTTCGTCCTCTCATAACTCTCCCGAAGATACCCATCCTCAAGAAATTAACTTTGTGAATGAAGAGCTTAGGACTGTCCAACTTGATGATTTGGATGAATGCGTAGATAAGATTAGTTCGGATGAAGATTTCAATGCGGATGAGATAAGTTCGGATGAGATTAGTTCGGATGAAAATGTGGATGTCGATTGCCATAATGAACAATGTAACCAAAATCCAGTTAATTTAAAAAAGGAGATGAAGTTCAATAATTTGTGGGAGGATGTGAAGAGACCAATATATTCCTCATGCAGACAAGAAAAGACTAAGTTATCAGTAACAGTTGAGTTGATGAACCTCAAGACAAAACATCAGTGGTCCGATAATAGCTTCACAGAATTATTGGATACTTAAGAGATATTCTTCCCGAAGATAATACATTGCCTCTCGCCTCGTATATGAGGCTAAAGGGCTGATTAAATCTTTAGGTATGGACTATGAAACAATCGATGCATGTCCCAATAATTGCATTTTGTATTGGAAAACACTTGAAGCTCTTCAAGAGTGTCCTAAATGTGGTGTGAGCAGATGGAAGAATGTTGAAGCTGTTGATCTTCTGAGACAAGAAAAAGGCTAAACCCGTACCAGCAAAAGTCTTGAGATACTTCCCATTAATACCTAGGTTACAAAGATTGTATAGGTAAGACTTTGGCTTCAATACTTGTACGTTATCGCATTTACTTCTTACCCTTTGAATCAATCAGTTTTTAATGAAATATATGTATATATTTTTTTTAGTGTTCCATGGATTGGAGAACATGACATGGCATTCGAGGGCCGTGGTTGATTAAAAATAGAGTGAGACATCCGGTTGACTCTCTCAATTGGAGCACGTTGATGCAAAGTGGCCAGAATTTTCTTTGAGCCACTTTAATGTCCGTCTGGGACTTTGCGATGAGATGGATTTAATCCGTTTTCTCATTCTAATAGTTCTTATTCGTGTTGGCCTGTTATGATTGTTCCATATAATCTCCCGCCATCTCTTTGTATGGTTAAACAGTTTATTATGTTGTCCATGTTGATACCTGGGAAAAGTAGTCCAGGGAAAGACATTGATGTCTATTTGCAACCCCTAATCTCCGAGTTGAATGAGTTGTGGTCTACAGGCACCAAAACATACGACTCTCATAGTAACACCACATTTACTATGAAAGCAGTTTTGTTGTGGGCCATACATGATTTTCCTGCGTTTGGCATGTTATCGGGTTGTAAGACTGGTGCAAAATTATGGTTGTCCTCCATGCGGCGAAAAGACATATTCAATTAGGTTAAAACATGGGAATAAGAATGCATATATGGGCACTAGGAGATTTCTTCCAGAGGATCATCCTTTTAGGCGACAAAAAATACCATTTGATGGGAAGGAAGAACATGGGAAGCTCCAAGAAGATTGAGTGGTTCCGAGGTAAAAAAAGCAAAGTGGAAAGTTTTGAAACGGTTTATGGAAAGGTAGCACGAAAGAAAGGGAAAAAAAATGTTGATGATGAGGGCGTGACTGCATGGTCGAAAAGATCAAAACTCTTTGACTTGCCGTATTGGGAGGTAGCTTAATTTTCCATTTCTTAATTTGGCTTGTCGTACATCATTATACATCATTGTAATTTGTGTGTTTTCGTGATTAACAGTTCTTGTTTAGTCCTCACAATGTGGATGTAATGCATGTGGAGAAAAACGTAGCCGAGAACCTTATTGCGACAATTTTGGATTCTGATCCTAAAGCCAGACCTTTAGCTTCTGATCCTTTCATGATCCTCAACCTCTTGCATGAAGAGATAAACATTCTGTAGGATTGATAAAGAACCGTGTAAGTTTCATACTAAATGACAGAAGAAACCAAAAAAAATGGTGGTAAGCATGAAAGGAATAAGAACTTACTCCCATGGAACGTCTCCAACTAACATCCAATCACCATCTTTGTCTTCATATGTAGGTACATATTCTGACCCATTATAGCCTTCACTCTCTGAATATTGACCTATAAACACAAAGAACAAGTCCAGATTAGGATTCAGGAGCAACGTAACCTCAGAATCAACGTAACAACATCATCTCTCAGATAATAATTATTATAACGTAATTCCTATAATGTATATTCTCTTACCAATAGTAAACTTGAACATGGCCATCAATGCCTTGAGGAGCTCTGGGTACCCTTTGTAGATCTTGAGATCAATCTTCCTCAAGTAAGGAGCTCCATCCATGCTCACTTTGACATACATGCCAGGGGATTCAATTTCCAGAGAACCCATTAACCCTGAATGATCAGCGGTTGCATCTCTACATTCATTTTCTTTCAGATTTTAACAAGCGCAGTTTCTTTCAGATGTTGTTGTCACTAGTGTTTTGTTCTTTTCGGTCTCGGGCATTTAAAGAGTTCTGTTTTTAAAGAAATCTTATTATCTGTTTCAGGTTGAGGCGGGAAGTCGAGGATGGAGAATTCCATCAAGATCTGATGTATCTTAAAAGCGATTGGTACTAGAAGAATACACTATTTTCTGTTTTGTTTCTATGGATGGATATCCTGAACTTAGTACCATTTAACGACTAAATGTTTTGGTTGAATTTTCTGTTGTAAAAGTACTAAAAGAAGCTGCGATGGTTTGTTAGTAGGAGCTGAGTAACTTCTTGATGGGAACCTTTAACTATTGCTATTAGGCTGAGTCGCTGAGTAGGCTATAAAATTGTTTCTATTAGCCATTTGATGATGGATGAGAACTGGGCTTTGTCTATTACTGCACGCTTCAAATTTGTTATTACTGATGTAACGTTTTATTATTCGATGCTCTGAACTGTAGGGGCATTTTTTGGCCCTGATTCAGCCTTTTTAAAAAAATAAATGAAAAAAAAAAAAAGACACTTGTCAAGTGTTGTAGAAAAAAAAAGACTACAAAAAAAAAGGGTCACCATACGACACCCAAAAGTGTATTTTTTTTAAAAAAAACGACATCCAAAAGTGTCTTTTTTCAACAGATATGGTGTAGTGCTTTATATTATAGGTTAATAATATATCCTGAATTCCTGACCTGTGCGAAAAAAAAAACCCTTGTGATAACTTCCATTTCCGTTTGAAACCACCAGAATGTTTTATGATCCTTGCAAATAAAGAAGGGAAAAGAAACCATTTAAAATTTAAAAATATTTTTGGTACACCATGCTATACGTTTGCAGCATCTTAATTGCTAGTTTCTATGTACCAGTCAACTCCATCCACAATTAAGGCCCTGCTTTTATGTTAAAAACTTCAGTCATAAATTCAAGAGGTTTTTGTTAAATTTAGCTATCTCTTATAGGCATAGTACTACCTGCTTACAGGCCTACGTTGAACCCTATGGACAGATCATCGCAGACCTATGATAGCGGCTTTGGAATGCTAGACAAGCAATGTAATATATTTTACCGTCTATAACCTTCGTGGACTAAAAGATGGCATTCCTTGCACGTCTTCACTCTGCTAATATCTAATACATTCGATAGACTTTATGTAGCACGAGGAAAAAGAAGAACAACTGTTTTTAAAAACAATGAAAACTAAAAAAGTATCAAACTAAGAGTACCAAACTTTGTAATTTTTGATAATATGGAGACCAATTTTTTTTTCGCTAATACCCAAATTGTGTGATTTTTGTAATGTAGGAACTAATTATCTACGAGTATGCAAACCGTACTACGCATCGGTATTTTTTCAAATTTTTAAACATGTCGCTCTAACATCTCTCTAATAATATGATTTTTTGAATTCTAATTATAATCTAAAAAATAATATAAAAACATTAGGAGGGATTGAATATAATTTGAGTGACGTGAATGAGATTTTTTAAATTATTTTAAATAATATGAAGCTAATTCTAATTTCAATAAAGTGAGAGAATTTTTGGTAAATTGTTTAAAAATGAGGGAACTGATTCGAATAATTAAGGATATTTTGATTGGTCTCCCTCTCCGCCAGCCATGATCTCTCCTCGAGGCTAAAAAACTGAAAAAAGAAAAAAAAATCGTGTTTGCCCTAGGATCTCTCTAAGCTCTTGATACCATGATAAACGAGTATGCGAACTGTGCTACGCATCGGTGTTTTTTCAAATCTTTAAACCTGTCGCTCTAACATCTCTCTCATAGTATGATTTTTTGAATTCTAGTTATAATCTAAAAAATAATATAAAAACATTAGGAGAGGTTGAATATAATTTGAGTGACGTGAATGAGGTTTTCTAAATTATTTTAAATAATATGAAGCTAATTCTAATTTCAATAAAGTGAGAGAGTTTTTGGTAAATTGTTTAAAAATGAGGGAGCTGATTAGAATAATTAAGGGAGGTGGTTCTAAAATCATAAAATAGAGAGATTACAAATACACAGTTCGGTTGAGAAATTTTCCTCCTAAAGATCCCGCTATCATAAATATGTGTTTTTACAATCTAGAAACTAGTTATCTATTCTGTCAAATTTCTCACACGCAGTTTCCTAATTTGTATTAATTTCCAATTATTTTCTTCTCAAAATAAAAGGCAGGCTGACAATATATTAAAAAATTGATACTTGGTTCAAATAGAATCGTCGATATACCAAACTTCAACAAAATAAATAGAATTCACTTCGATATTAGCCAAGAAACAACTATCTCGCACTCCACGATTTAGGGGTTCCAACTTTGGGACTCCAAACTAGGTTTTTTTTTTTTGGAATAATTTAGCTAGATTTAAAAAAAAAAAAAAAAAAGTGTTTGGGGGGAAGCATATATGCGTTGATGTAACTGGAGCATTTCCGTTAGTAGGCCTTGAAAATGGAGTCTTTGAGGTGGGAGAAATAGCTAATAGAGCAGTGACAAAGAAGATTGAGAAATACGAAGATGCTTGTAGGGCTAACCAGTATTGTTCCATTATTCCGTTCAGTTTCGACACTTTTGGTTTTTTTGCACAACAGTCTGTTGAGTTCTTTAAGAGATTGCAAAAAGTTATGGACAGTAACATTAATGACAACTGATTCTAACGAGTTTGTATTTATGATGATATGATTTGCTATTCAAAAAGGACTTGCAGCGCAGTTTATTGCACGTATGTCTTAATCATTTGTAAAACTCGTTATCCTTATCAATAAGATTTTAACTTAAAAAAACAGTTGATTTTTGCTTAAATTTATTTATTTATTTTCAATCATTGAAACTCTAATTTAGGAAATACTCTTTGTTATCATGTGAGAAAGTGTGTGCGTGTGTTTTCTAAGCCACGTACTTAAAGTTGCACCACGATAGCATGCATTTCATTTTGAGAAGAAAAAAAATTGAAAATTAATACGAATTAGGAAACGGTGTGTGAGAAATTTGATAGAATAGGTAATTAGTTCCTACATTGGAAAAATCAAGGACCAAACTGTCTGGATAAAAAGCTTGGTTCCCATATTATCAAAAAGTGTAAAGTTTGATTCCCTTTTTAGTGGTTTTTCATAAAAACAATGATATAGTGTTTCTTTTTCATGAAGAGCAAGCCCACTGTACATTAGGGGATATAATGTTTCTTTTTCATGAAGAGCAAGTCTACTATACATTAGGGGTGCAAACAGATAGGTTCGGATTCGGATATGTCTGTATTCGAATCCGAATCCGAAAATTTATACTAATATCCGAATCCGACAGATATTAAAAAAATTATCCAAATCTGATTTCGGATATCTGAATCGGATAATATTCGATCCGAAAATTAATATTAATTAAGAATATTATTTGCTTTGAATACTTCATTTTACCACTATAAAAACTATTATAAATATATATATATATATATATATATATATATATATATATATATATATATATATATAAACTATTATAAAAACTATTATATATATATTTGTCATTTATTATTATTATTTTGTTATTATAGTTTTATATTATTAGTTTATGATTTTATATAATATTTTATACAATAATAAATTAATTTATTAATTATATATAATAATTATTAATTTTTTATATCGGATCGGATATTTTTGGATTATCTGAATCCGTATCCGAAACTAGTTCGGACATAAAAAATTATCTGAATCCAAATCCGATATCCCAAAATTTTCAGATAATATCCGATATTTCAAATACGAATTCGAATCGGATTCGAATATTTGGATATCCACTTGCATCCCTACTGTACATGCTAAAAGAAGTGCTAAAGTCATAGTCATGTTAGTACCTTTAGAGCTTCAGTCCTATAAACTTAGGGGCGCGGTATTGGCACCCCCATGAATGGGACTAACACTCCTTTGACAAAAAGTAAAACAATAATAGTTATTTCTTATATGTCATTTTACATCCCATATGCAGACATACTCATAGTTATACGGCAGGCAGTTGCTGCAAGATCTTATATCCCACGGCAGACAGTTACTCCGAGATCGCACAATCTACGACATTGGGTTGCCGCGAGATCTCATATCCTACGGCAGGCAGTTACCGCGACATATTTTTTTTTTGTGTTTTTTATTTTTTTTCATTTCAAATTTTGCGTATTGAACACACACGACATATGAATACCTCATTTTCTTCTTTAAAGCTTCTTTATATACTCAAAAAACAACACCAAAACCATGACAAAAAAAATATACAATCGAGCTATAATTTTGCTATCTCGCGGCAAATATTTTCATATGCTATAAGAAAAGTTTGTGATCAAATTAATGAAGAATATATAGTTTTGATAATTAATACAAGCAAAGACTCCATTTTAGTAAACAAAATCATCTCGCGACAACTAATTTTTTTTTTACTGTGGCTATTAAAAAAAATTAAAAAAAAAAAAAATCCACAGCAACCACCTTCCGTGGAATATAGGATCTCGTGGCAACCCAATAAAATGGATTGTGCGATCCCGCGGCAACTGTTTGCAGTTAATGTTTTTTGTGTATTTAATGGAAGGGTGCTAGTCCCATTTATTTACAGGGGTGTCAATACCGTGGCCCTAAACTTATAGAGCGACTTCCTCTGATCTCATATGTAAATTTGGCACGACAGCTAGCAGGTGTTAAACTATATCAGACAACAGAATTGTGCCTTTTCTCTATAAATTATGCAGTCACTTTGGTTAAAACTGGGTAATTTTCAGGACTGGGTTTTTTGTTGGAGTCACTATGTTATATCTTTTCTGTTTTCAGACGATTCAGGCTGGATCAGTCGCCAGTGGTTCTCTCTAGAGCGGACTCTGAAGGTTTCTCGCGCCTAGCTCCAAATCGATGTTAAAGTTGGCTGCTGAATTGTGTTTGCTAAGTTAACACAATTAATGAAAAATGGTAGTTGACTTCTTATATAGATCTTCATGGTAATCCACTTTAATGCTGAATTATACTTACTGCCTTTAATGCTGAATTTTTTGAATAACTACATTATCCTTCCACAAAAATGTTGTCTGTTAGGTCACCCAATGATTACTATTATTACATTATCCTTCCGCACAAATGTTATCTGTTTGATAACTAAAGCAATTTACAGGAGTCAATAGTCAATAAAAAGAAAAAAATGAAATCAACAAATATATATATAAAGGTGGTGCACTGTAACTAAGCACATTTTAAAGTATTTGGTTCATCTCAATCAATAAACTCGAGGAGTGGAAAAACATTAAATCATTTAGAATGTATAATGCTTTGATGTTGTACTGACTATATTTGTATATGATATGATGAAACCATTGTGTGGTTTAATTTGTCTACATCGAGCTTGGATTAAAACAAGCTACTCGCGCATATTTTAGTGTGATGTTCTCATGTACCCGTTGCCACTGTTGATTCAATTTTTTTTTTATCTCGCACTCATATCGTCCAAGGCAAATGTTATAGACCGGGGGTATTGTCTAATCTACTGTATATTGATACAATTAGTACAATTGACAAAAAATTGAGAGCAAACTTGTTAGTTTACTTGCCAACCAGTACACACAACAAACAAATGTTAGTAGTATGCATTGTCACCAATTACGGTACGAGTTTATAATGGTATACTTGAAAAAACTTAGTTCGTGTTTTAAACGGAACGTATTGGGAAAAAAACAGAAAAAAACATAAAGAAATGTAGGGCATAAAAAACGGGATTAAAATGGCAAAACGGGTTTAAAACGTATAATACATAAAAGAAACATTAAAAACCGATGATAAATAATATCTAACTTCTTTAAAGAAAACGGTGGGAGGAACAGTGAAATTCATCACGCCATTATTTTTTTTTCTAATTTTGCCCCTTTCCAAACACGAATATTACAGCTCATGCCATTTGTTTGTTTTATTTTTTTATTTTGTTTTTTGCATGGGTAAAATAGTAGTTTCACGTCTATAAATTAATGAAAAATAAAATAAAATCAGAGATTGTTAAAGAAAACGAGAGTTTCAACAGTAAATTCATCACGCTATTATTTTTTTTTCCGATTTTGCCCCTTGCCAAACCCAAAATATTACAGGTCATGCCATTTTTTTTGTTTACGTGGCAGAGACACGTACAAATAGGCTAGTAATAAATAAGGAGTTTGATTTTTTATAAGAGTGAAAAAAAAAAATAGGCACATAAAATAAAAATAAAAATAATACAAATGAAAGAAAATTCAAATACATGAAAATATCAAATTATAATTACTCGTCAAAATACTAGAAGTTTTAGATTCAATACCAAAACACGACTCTAAATAAGATACTACTAATTACCAACCATAACGGCATAATCAAGTACTACAAATAAGTTAATAACTTTAAAATTTCCAATTATTAATAGTCCAAAACAAAATAGAACTGTCTCAATAAGTCAATTGTTAGCCTACTCTTCAAAAAGGTAAACTCCAAAATCTCTTTTTCTTCTCGCGTTTTCTTTTAGATTAAAAAAAAAAAAAAAAAAAGTTTTAAACGGGAGATTTTCAAAATCTCGGGTTTTAAACGGTTTTTAAGTTTAAAACGCCGTTTAAAACGTTTAAAACGCGTTTTTTTGAAAAACCCGGGTTTTAAACTGGAACAAGACGCCTTGCCAATATCTCAGGTTTTAAACGGGTTTTGGATGTACGTGGTTATTAATCCCATGAGAAATACAGCAATTTATACAGTTAAGTTGTAGCTAATGATCTGTGACTATAATCAAACATACATAAGGAAATTTTTATTACTTGTAGTTAATGAATGATTACATAAAAATAAAAATAACAGGGTATTATGTACAGAATATAACTCCAGTATAAAAGAAACATACAACTGAACACTAACTTGAGGTCCAAGTTAAACAACACACACATTGGTAAGTTGGCGGCCAACACCTGATTAGCCTGTTCTTGTAGCGACCAGTTTATTACCCTTTCACAATTCCTTCATTGCCTGCTAAGATCAAGTACTTATCTTTTCTTGTAAATTTTGTGCACTCAAATCCTAAAGCCTTACCAATCTCCTCCTGAACATAATTGGCAATCTTGAATCTTGATTCACCCCCATCATGACACGTGGATGTTCCAGATACCTTGTTAAGTATCTTCACAGTGTATCTAGGGAAAGGGTTCATGAGAAAGAAAAGTGGGTCCAAACACTTGAGCCCACTTGCTGTTGTACCATGAAACATACTAACATGAGCATTCAGAGCCACAGGTATAATCTCATCACCCAGTTCTGCAAACAAGGGGCTGAACCTTAGAAGGTAAGGTTCCCTACAAGTTGTCCCTTCAGGACAAATAACAAGATCTCCTTGGCTCAGTAACTTGTTCATCATCTTTGCATCGCTTTCTCTGTCTCTAGTTAATCTCGCAGTCTTGATTGGTGCTAGGAGTTCAGATACTCTGCTTAAACTGTAGGTAACTGCTGTGATGGGCTTGTGAAGTATAAAAGATAGATAAAGTGGGTCGAAGAGTGTTCGGTGATTGCACACATACAGAAGTCCCTTTGATTTATTTTTAGTCTTTGAAATGTATGAGTTGTTGGGTTTTGTTATCTGGAGTCTGAAGCCACTGAAAGCTAAAATAGGAGAACTAATCTGGTATGGTAGTGAAACGCAAACAACAGATCTGAAAATAGCAAGAAAGAGACCAAATGGAACCCACATAAACATTGCTAAGGTGGCATGTGGAGTTGGTCTTAAAGCCAATCTACCATCATGGAATATAACTGGTTTGGGGTATTTTCCCTTGGGAAGATATTGCCAACTTCTCTTGTCTGCATTCCTGACTATGTAGATCTCCTGTGGTGCAACAGAATAACATGCAACTAACAGTATTAGGAAGTTCAATTCAGTTGATGAACATTTAGTTGGGTACGGCAGATGGAGACTTGATGAAAATGAAGGCAGTGGTGTTATGTTGATCATTTGACTAATTGCAAGAAAGTTTTAGGTTGGCGTTACACCTTAATGAGAACATTCTCCTTAGAATTGATGCAGGATGTGATGTCTAGCTAGTAGTATGCGTGGCAGTCTGTTTTATGGGCCCGGCCAGGAATATTTGTGAGAAATAAATTTCATGAAATGTAGTATTATATATATATTTCCTTTAATTTTCCCAGTTATTATTATCTAATATGCAATTTCATCATATCATTTGATCCATATTGTGTTAAATTCTATGGTCTCTAGTATATACTAAATCTTTAGCGCCATATATGTAATCTGTTACACTGAAGACACAAATGAAATACTGGTGCTCCTCCATAATTTATGTTCCTAGAATTAATATTATTTTGCCTATTTGTGGAAGCATACATAGACATTATTAACTAAACAAGTATCTAGAACTAATATTTTCACTTAAATGCAACATTTTGTATGAAGAGGCCGGCTTGTAAAACTAAAAAATGTATGATCACCAAATATATAAGATGGAGATGCATGGTCTTGTAATATTGCAACTAAATCTAGTCAAACAAGAGAGTGAACTGACCTTGCAGTGAGAGAAGTGGTGATGAAGAGGCTTATCCAAGCTACCAATCCCAATAACATCACATTTACTACCCTTTCCATCCTCCTCAAACAGTTCCTCCAAAACAGAACCACTCTTCCTCTTATGCTCCATTAGACCCACATAATACCCTTTATACACCTTCAACTCTCTTCCAACAACACCATCAATCTCCAAGTACTCTCTCAAAAACCCTTCAACCATCACTCTAGGCAAATGACTCACACCAACTTTCCTCCCACCTTTCATTATCATTTCAAACCCTTGCAGTCCTACATCTTCCATGAAAAACTTAGGCAACACAGCTCTCCCAGCTCTGAAACTCTCTTTTTTAATACCACAAAAGCAAACCATAACCATAATCTTAATCCCCATCTCTTCACTAACCATGCATACGAAAGGGTATATTAGAAATAGAACAAGTGCCCTTAGCAAGCTTCCAGCTTCAAATGCTACAAGCATGAAGTATGGAAACAATGAAGAGGACTTCAAAAGTGTACCCTCTACATCAAAGATGACAGTTTGGTTTGAGAGTTCTGATCTTTGAGAAAGAGAAGGGAATCTTTGTAGTTTGTTACTACATTTTCTACTGAATGATCTTTGATTCCTGAAGAGTCTTCTAAAGAAATAGTAGAAGAAAAAGGATTTGAATGAGAAAAGTGTATCAGCCATTATAGCACTTGTGGTGAGTTCTACGGAATGAGGACACTGCTTATATAGAAGTGACTGAATTTAAAGCCCTTCTTTCTCCTAGAAATTACGACTAACGCATCAAATTAACAGCCGTTTGACTTGGAGGATGGTAGGTTGACCACATGTCTTCGCCAGCTAAGTTACCTTGTGCACTCTGCACTCTCTGAAGTCTCAATTTCATAAATTATAGTTATGCAGATTTATGCTGCCTGTAAGTTTCCAGTTTATTTCCTTGAGCCTCATAAAATTATATCTAATTTTTCATATTTATATATATATATTATAGCTCTATCCTCTTCAATTGAGAAAGCGTTTCTAGAGTGTCCACGTGTTATGACTAAATAAGAAAAAATAGGAGATAAAATAGGAAACTACAGATGGATTAGTAGAAGTTGGTATTACATACCACATTGGATAATTAAAAGAAAATCGAAAACTGTATTCAAATACATAACTGAGCTCAAAGAGTAATTAATGGGAAATTAAAAACTTTATGCAAATGCAATAAACTAAACTCAAAAAATAATTAACTAAAAATCGGAAACTGGATGCAATTGCATTAAACTAACGTCATAGAATAACTAACGGAAAATTAGAAATTGGATGCAAATCCTTGAAAAATATTTAATGGAAAATCGTAAACGGTATGCAAATACATCAAACAAACCTCAAATAATAATTAATGGAAAACCATAAATTGGATGCAAATGCATTGAACTAAACTCAAAAAATAATTAACAAAAAATAAAAAACCGAATGCAACTGCATTGAACTAACCTCATAGAATAATTTGTGGGAAATCAAAAACTAAATGCAAATATGCATTGAAATATCCTCAAAGAATAGTTAACGGGAGATCAGAAACCGGATGTAATTGCATTGAACTAACCTCAAAGCATAAATAATAAATTGGATGCAAATGCATTGAACTAATCTCAAGAAATAATTAATGGGAAATCGGAAACTGGATGCAAATTCATTGAAATAAGCTCAAATAATAATTAATTGGGAATCGGGAACTAGATGCAAATGCAATCTTATCAAATAATAAACGAGAAATCGAAAAATGGATGCAAATGCATTAAACTAATCTCACAGAATAATTAACCAGAAATAAAAAACTGGATGCAAATGCATTGAATTGACCTTAAAGAACAATTAACATAAAATTGAAAGTTGGATGCAAATGTATTGAAATAACCGCAAATAATAATTAACGAGAAATCGAAAACTGGATGCAACTTCATTGAACTAACCTAAAAAAATAAATAATGGGAATCAGAAATGGGATGCAACTGCGTTCAACTAACCTCAAAATATAAATAACGGAAAATCAGAAACTGGATGCAGATATATTGAACTAATCTCAAAGAGTAATTAACGGGAGATTGGAATCTGGATGCAAATGCATTGAACTAATCTCAAAGACTAATTAACGAAACATCGAAAACTGGATGCAACTGTACTGAATTAACCTTAATGAATAACTAACGGGAAATTATAAAGTGGATGTAATTTCACTGAACTAACTTCAAATAATAATTAATGGGAAATCAGAAACTTGATGCAACTGCATTGAACTAACATCAAATAATAATTAATAAGAAATTAGAAATTGAATGTACTACATTGAACTAACCTCAAAGAATAATTAATGAAAAATCAGAAACTTGATGCAAATGTATTGAACTAATAATCCTAAAACATGTTTGTATTATATGTAGGGAGAATAAATGTCTCAACAAATATAGTTTTACATTTTAAGAAGTGTTTATCAATTTTTTTTTTTATTATAATTAAGAATGTCATGCTATTCAAGTAGCTTCAATATTATCTTCGTCACATTGGGTATTCTCACAAAACTTCAATCAAATTTCTATTATTAAACCTAACAACAAAAAGAAGTCGATGAGTTTTATCAAGGTTTGATGCTTTCTTTTTATAAAGAGTGGTGCAAAAAATTTGAATGACTAATTAATATAATTTTCATATTTCATAGTTATGCATAGTTGCTAATATTTTTTACAATAATTTAATATAATGACACCCGTTTGTAAGACGGGGTCGAAAGCTAGTTGGTATATAGTAATATATAAGTGCATGCATTTCCTTAACGAAGTGTTAATAATGAGAGTCTTGTGGTATTATGCATGCACCAAGGACTAGCTGAATTACACTTATTGCTTCAAGTGTAGCTTCTATCAATCCTATTTGTATCAAGAAAAACGGAATGTAATTTCATAATTATTTACAGAGCTAAAATTATCATTTGGGGCACCTAACTAAGAACCAATAACCTGTGGTGAAACAAAAGAAAAGAGAAGAAGCAAACACCATACGTCCATACTTTTGAATTTTGATAGAGTAACAATCAAAGTGCCTTTAAGCTTAGGTGTTTAAGAGGGAGTTTGGCAACACTTCTAAAAGCTACTTTGTGGCTTTCAATCTAGGAAGATAAAAGGCAAAAGTTCTTTTGGTAATGTCCCAAAGTCAAGAAACCATAAAATTAAAAAGACAAAAATATAGCTTTTTGAGAAGACCAATAATTGCTTTTTATGTAGCCTATTTTTATGGCTTTTTTTCTTTGGACTTTGTGGCTTTTTATTGTGAAACTGGGTCTGCAGATCAACCAACCGTACTTATATGATTAAATACAGTTTTCTAGCTTTACCCCCCTCCTCCAGAACTTATGCCAATTAGCTTTAGCCCCCAAGATCACACCACATCCAAGTCAACTGTTATTTTTTGGTTAATGCATGTAAAAAGACTTCACTGCCTTTTGTCCTTTTAATAGTTTTCTAGCTTTAACCCCCTCCCCAAAAAAAAAAACTTAGGCCAATTAGCTTTATCCCCCCAGTTCTTTCATCTAGAGATTTACCCCCCTCCCCCCCAAGATCACACCACATTCAAGTCAACTGTTATCTTTTTGGTCAATGCATGTAAAAAGACTTCATTGTCTTTTGCCTTTTTAATAGTTTTCTAGCTTTACCCTCCCAGAACTTAGGCCAATTAGTTTTATCCCCCCAGTTCTTTCATCTAGAGGTTTACCCCCCATAACTTAGGCCAATTAGCTTTACCCCCCTAGTTCTTTCATTTAGATGTTTACCCCCCCCCCCCCTCGAAGGCCACAACACATCCAAGTCAACTGAGTTTAACCGTAAAGTTTTTGGTCAAGACAAATGAAAAGACTCTAATGTCTTTTTCTATGTATAATTACATAAATACCCTGTGACTTTGGCAAATACAAAATTTGAATTCGAATAATTTATGACACATGCCATGATCTTGTGAACTCTATCTGACAGCCATACACCACTCTAAGAGTGTGGATGTCATTTGATAAGGATTGGTATATAACAAAATATATAAAATATATAATTTATTTATTTATTTTTTATTGTATAAAATATTATATAAAATCATAAACTAATAATATAAAATTGTAATAACAAAATAATAATAATAAATGATAAATATATATATATATATATATATATATATATATATATATTATTAGTTTTTATAGTGATAAAATGAATTATTCAAAGCAAATAAAATTTTAATTAATTTTAATTTTCGGATCGGATATTATCCGATATCCGATTCGGATATCCGAAATCGGATTCGGATAATTTTTTTAATATTCGTTGGATTCGGATATGGGTTCGGATATCGGTATAAATTTTTGGATTCGGATTCAGATACAACCATATCCAAATCCGAACCTATCCGTTTGCACCCCTAGATGGTAGTGATGGTGTATAGCCGTCGGATATAGTTCACAAGATCGTGACATGTGTTTTAGATGATTTGAATTCTAATTTTGTATTTGCCAAAGTCACAGGGTATTTATGTAATTATACCTAGAAAAGGGCATTAGAGTCTTTTCATTTGTCTTGATCAAAAACATTACGATCAAACTCAGTTGACTTGGATGTGTTGTAGTCTTAGGGGGGGGGGGGTAAACATCTAAATGAAAGAACTAGGGGGGTAAAGCTAATTGGCCTAAGTTATGGGGGGTAAACCTCTAGATGAAAGAACTGGGGGGATAAAACTAATTGGCCTAAGTTCTGGGAGGGTAAAGCTAGAAAACTATTAAAAAGGCAAAAGACAATGAAGTCTTTTTACATGCATTGACCAAAAAGATAAATGACTTTGACTTGGATGTGGTGTGATCTTGGGGGAGGGGTAAATCTCTAGATGAAAGAACTGTGGGGGTAAAACTAATTGTCCTAAGTTATGGGGGGTAAAGCTAAAAAACTGGATTAAATATGACCAACACTTTTGAACACTGAACCTAGCGCCTAAACTACTGGCTATTCTCCACCATACTCCCTTAGTTCATCTATTAGTAATGAGATACTATAATATCAGATCTACAAATTGGGTAAAGACAAACAGAATTCATTTTAAAAAATGCTGATTAGGAAGCATTTTGAAATTTTGTTTACACCAAACAAACTTTTAACTTATTGGTCTTTCAATTTCATCTTTTTGGCTTTAGAAATTGTGTTTTTGACAAACGTGCTTATACTTTACATTAGTGAAAAATTAAATAAGGACTTTTTAGCTTGGTAGCTTATGACTTTTTGTTAGTTACCAAACACCCCTAAGTGGACAAAAATTTTCTATGTTTTATTCAGTTGACTTATTGAAATGTTGAAACCAGTTTTTAAGTGCGTGCATGAACACGTTGCATTAAATGTGGTTCTCACTAGAAGCCTAGATTTGAGCTAACCGCGCATCCCTTTATGGAAGTCACTCTTTGTTAAATCAATAATCAAACTACACCTTTTGTCACTTGACTCACTTATTGTATGGCTAATCTTCCTTGTTAAGTAAACTCGTATCTGTCACTATAGCTGTTTGTACACTGTAGTATAGTGAACTAATTTGTAGACAGGCATAGAAGTTTATTGGGTCACGTCTCAAAGTTTGGCAACCTGGACTCGAACAGTTTAACACTTCACTTTATATTTTTTTTTTCTTTTCATTCTTTCTATTTTTTTTTTCTTTTAGCAAAATTTAAATAAATAAAAAAAAATAGAAAAGAACAACACGTCAACACCATTTTCTACCACAGAGCTAGATAATTAGCAAAATTGAAGGAAAATAAAAAATAAATAGAAAATAAGATTGGGGCAAAGTTTTGGTGACACCTAATGAATCCAAATGGAAGTTCCCGAGTTGGTTGCAGAAGTTACCGATGTCGAAGCAATCACCAAACTAATTTGGTGAGTGTTGGGTAAATTCATTAAAAAAAAAAGTTAGTTGAAGATAGAAGAGAACATTATTGAGAGTTATAAGTTTTAAAATTGTATTTACCATTTTAGACAATTTTCTACTTATGGTGTTGGAAGTTAGATTATTGTGGCTTTAACTAGAGAAGATGGTGTAAAGAATAGTGGAATGGGTTTCAACCAATTAAGTCAGTAAGAAGTTATGAGATGAAGTTGTTTGGGTGTAAACTCAGACAAACATACCAATGATTTTATTAGAGGGGTCCTTGTTGAATTATTGAGATTGTACCACAAGGGCTGCCTATGTATCCAAATCGTTCTATGGAATCAAGTCTCTCAAACAAAAACAAACGTAGTTCTTTGTTTAATGGAATTGGGTATTTATAGGATAACAATAAGAAATATCATTTCCTTAATTGCTATAATGTTTTTTTTTTAATTATGTAAAATCTTAATATGGAAGTATATATTATTGGCAAATATGTTTCTTAAATCTAAACCTGTTATATCTAGCTTATTGTCCGTGCCATAATAGTGGGTAGCGCTAACATGCCATACTAATGGGCAGTGCACGCATGCCATAATAGTAGGCAGCGCTGGCATGCCATACTAGTGGGTAATGCACACATGTCATAACAGTGGGCAGTGTTGGCATGTCATAATAGTGGGCAGTGATGTCATGCCATGATAGTGGGCAGTGCACATACTAGTGGGTGGCGCTATTGTAACGCTCGTATTTAAAATACGTATTTATTTATTAATTTAATAATTTTTATTTTATTTAAAATTGGTTGGATTGGATTTGGGATACGTGAGTCTGATTTCTGGGTCCAAATTTGTGTTGGGCTTAGGTTTCAAACCCAAGTATATATTCATATTTTTCTAGAGAATAGGATTTTGGAGATAAAAATAAAATAAAAAAATAGAGGCGGAGATAAAAGCTCGTTGGCTAGAGAGTTGGAGCACAACGATTTGGACTATGAAGGATTCGTGGAGCTTTTGATTAAGTGAGTAGATTAGTTTTCTATTCCACAGTCTAACTTAAGCTTTCCGCTCATGTTTTGTGCCCATTCTTTTGCCGTTATTATTATTCGTAATGTCGTTGTTAAACTGTATTATTGTTGTTAAACTTGTTGTTGTTAGACTTTATTAATGTCGTTGTTAAAAACTCGTTAAATGGAAAACTTGTTAACTGGTAGTATTAGGGAAACTCTGGGGATGGGGTTGTTGAAGCTCGAAGGAACGTCAATGGCATCTCGAGCCAAGATAAAGAAAATGTACTGCTGTTTTGTTTGACCTGTGGTTGTGATTTGGTTGTTTGATGTCGGGGGTTATGTGTTTGATGGTTGGGTAGGTGCTGTCGGAAGACTCGAAGAAGTTGTTAATGGAGGCGTGAACCTCCTCCTCTGTCCTGTAAATGTTTGAATTGAAATACTGCGATACTGTGGGGGTGTCGATACATTTTGTTGAAGCTGTTATTGTGTATTGTGGGTTGGTTGTTGTATGATTGGGTTGTGTAGTGAGGTGTGGGTTGTTGAAGCTTGGAGGGGTCAGTAATGGCGGACGATTCAGTGTGGAGAAAGGGTTGTCGTTGTAGATTATACTGTAGTTGGTTTGATTAACTGATGATGGGTTGTAAACTTGTCGTGAGGGGTTTGAGTGCTGTTGGGGGCTATTGGGAGCTTGGAGAAGTCATTAATGGCGGCGCGATCTTGTTCGGAGGAAGGGGGATCGAGGTAATGAATCGAGTTTTTGTGGGTATTAAAGTGGTAGGGTTTTTTATGAGGGATAAAACCGGTGGGTTGAGAGAAGAGGACGAGTGGAGGTTGTGGTGGCCGATTTGGTGGCTGGTGGAGCTGCTGGAGTTGAGGGAGATGAAGAAGATGACACTGTTGGTCGGTTTGGGCTTGGGCTTTGGGCCAAAGCCTTTTGGTTTTGTTAGTTGGGCCGGAACTAAATCAGTTTGGTTTGGGCTAGTTCTATTAGTTTGTTGTTGGGCCGGACCACCTTAGTTTTCTTTGGGCCCATTTCATTTTAAGTTGTGTTGGGCCAGTTCATTTCTTTTTGGTTTGGGGCCTGTGTCTATTTTTATTCTGGGCCGACCCATTTGACTTAAAATGGGTCAAGGTGAGTCTTTAAGGGTTTAGACTTTTGGGCCTTGGTTTTGGGCCCCGGTTTTGGGCTTTATTTTGGTTAGTTGGATTAGGACCATGGGTTGAAGTGTTTTACCTACGAGTTTGCATTAGGACCTGTTTGGATGAATGCCGAACTGGTGACTGTTGGGTTTGGCTCTTTGACGTACTTTTGACTGTTTAATTGTGCTACGTTTTACGTTGTAAATTGTATTGACAAATCAAATGCTAAAATGCTGTGGAAGCTTGTATAAATTTGGTTGTCATTATCTAAGAAAGATTTGACGTTGATATTGTGTATATTTTGACACGTGACGAGATAGAAACTTTAGGAGATATAATATTCTTAAAACGTTATAAAAATGTTATGCGATACGTTTGAATCAATTTTGACATCATAAAATATGTTGGGATATATATATTAAATGCAATAGTTTTGGAGAAATAAATGTATAAACGCTCCATTATTTTATATGTGAGATGCTACTAGGAGGTAGTATAAAATATGTTGGGATATATATATTAAATGCAATAGTTTTGGAGAAATAAATGTATAAACGCTCTATTATTTTATCTGTGAGATGTTACTAGGAGGTAGTAGAGTATTTGTGGATATTTCCCACGGGATTGTGACTTAGTGCAATAATATATTGACACGTGAAAGAATGAAAGTGGTTATGAGATATATTGAGATATTTCTAAATATTGTGGCTTAGTGCAATAAGGTATTTGACATGCACATGATATAGTGAAATTATTCTGAGATATAAATGTATGACACTTGAATAAATTACGTAACGAAAATCCTAGAACCTAGCTACCATAACTCATGTGATTTCGCCCTTGTGATGGGCGTATGTGATATGATTGGCCCTTCGGGCGTTTCAATGAATCTGAATGGCTCTTCTAGCGTAAGAAATATGATTGGCCCTTCTGGCGTTTCAGTGAAGATGAATGGCCCTTCTGGCGTAGCCGAATGGTGGCTTGATTATTTCATTCGCAAAATTAGAACGAGACGCGCGATATTTTATGCCGAATAGTGGCAGTACTTACATAATGGCTTTCGTGTGAGGGTTACCCCGGTGTCGCCATCCCGCCGGGGTAGGTTACACCGGAGTGGTTCATTATGTGAGGGGAGGCATGTAGATGTACATGTTCGGCGTTGGGAAGCGATTGTGGTAGCCAGAGAAACTAGGTAAGACATAGATACGACGTGATTTTAGGGACACACAAAGAAAGCCTTAAATAATATAATTATGGTAATATGTTGGTTAATGATATATCTTTAAATATATGATTGTATATAGTTTTACAGAAGGGTGGGTCAACCTAATTACTTGTCTAGAGACGACCCACTTTGTAATTGAGCATGAAATGCGGTAAGTATAGAATATGCTTGGCTGGTTAGCAGTTTAGTTAGAACCTAAGGCGCCTCGGTGGAGGAACTAAATGCTTTTGCATTATTGTTCGGAAGCTAAGGCGCCTCAATGGAGGAACTACCTGCCTTAATTATTGTACTTAAGGATGTTGTATTATTTATTGGATGTTAAGGCGCCTCGGTGGAGGAACTAACTGCCTTATTTAGTGTGTAAATATATGTATAAGTATATATTGTATTTTAGGGCTACTCACACCAGCATTGTTTATAATGCTGACCCGATTTGCATGTTTGCTTATCGGGTGTGTTCATTAAATGAACATAGTTGATAAGTCTTGATAGGTTTAGTGTTGAAGAAGGTTGGTTGCTGCTTGTGGTTTGCATTTGCGTCGCGTTTAGGATATGTTTTGTTTTCCCCTAAGGTGTAATAGATTTTAGTTGAGACAAATGTTGTTTTGTATTTTCAGTTGTAATTATAATTAAAGAGGGTGGAAAAGAGATTTGTAATTTAATCATATTTGCGAGTTTTTGGTAATGAAGAGGACTTTTGTTTATCTTAAATTTTTATTGGTTTTTAATTATCCACGTATTTAAACTGATTATGGGTTTTTGGGAGTTGAGAGTGCATCACACCTCGAAAATCGAAGAGTCGGGAACAAATATTATTTTTCCGAATTCTGTCAAAATTCGGGGTGTGACAGCTATATATAATGGTATCTAACGATGGTCGTTTATATGGGTGCAAATATGGTGGTACATACATAAGCTAGTTAATCGGTTGTCAACAAGGGAACAACCACAACCATTGTTGTTTGGTGGATGGAGAAGACGGTGGTGAGATGTGCTGCATTTCTTTTTTCTTTTCATTTTTTTTTGCTAAAATAAATAAAATGAAAAAAGTAAATGGACGTGTTGAGTTTTTTTTTAAAGTCTAGGTGCATGTCCACAAATTCGTTCTCCTGTAGTATATCCTCTTGTTGGAGCTGTTTGAATTGAGAGTGATTCTCACCTTGTGGTTCTTGTTACTGCATATTGACATCACGTCTTTTTTTCTTCCTTATACAAATATACAACCACTAAGCATAATTACTTCACACTAGGGCGGATCCAGGATTAATTGCCACTCAGGGGCTGCTCCTACTTAACACACTACTAATATTTTCTTAAAGTAATTGGGCTGATTTTCCAATTTTTTTCGCCCCAAGTCCATCTTGAATTTTAATTAGGGCGCGGATTTAAGAAAAAAAACACACGGGGTTGATGTCATCAATGTAAATTTAAATTTACACAAGACAACTATGTAAATATAATTTTACAGACTTATGTAAATTTAAATTTCCACATGTACATGTACATTGTCATATGTAAAATATTGTCTATATATATATGGTAAAGAAAAATGTGTAATTTTATATTGTCAAATTTAAATATAATGACGTCAGTCTGGTTTGTCCTTGAGCTGAAATTATTACTAAAGATTTGTCCTAATAAAATTGAAATTATTAATGAAGATTGCCAACGTCAATCCAGTTTTCCTTAAATCTGTAATTAAATTTTAGGGTGGACTTGGGTTCAATATCTTGCTAGGTCGAGGACTTTATCCAAGGATCGACATGCCAAAACTTCAATTCAATATCTTGCCACGTCGAGGATCTTATCCAATGATCGACCTATTGAGACTTCAATTCAATATGACGACATGATGGGACGCCCTCCTCCAAATGATTGCCAACCGAGTTCCAACAAACTGCTCCAAACAATTACTGATTCAAATCCATTCTTCAAGGATTAATCAAGCCATCGATACTATAAAAACTAGGTTTTTTGACTTAACACCACGGATGTACCCCCCTTTGGCGATAACCCCCCATTTTGAAAATCATTACTGATTGCCCCTTACTCCGTCTGTTTTGTGAGTACCGTCAGTTAATATTTTCTATATTGCCCACTTTACCCCTATTATATTAGTGGGAATATTTTGGCCCCTCCCCCACACATTAAAACATAAAACATAAACACGATTTGTCCTAAATGTGCCCTAATTTTATCTGATAATTCTCTCTCTCTAACACTGTTGATCTTCTTCTTGTTTGATTGTGGTCACTTCTCCGTCTTTCTCTTTCGTTCTCACTTCACTTATTTCACTGGTAGACTTCTCCATCTTTCTCTTTCGTTCTCACTTCACTTATTTCACTGGTAAGTTCACTCTCACTATTTACTTTTTCGTATGAAATTTAAAAAAAATTGCACATTTATGTTCATCGGGTTGTTTTGTAGTTTTGGGTGTTTATTTTGTGACATTTGGAAGTTTATATACATGTTCCCTTTGTAATGATGATTATATGATCAGAAAAATATTTGATTTGTAATATTGTGTTTGATTTGTGATACTGTATTTCCCGTTTCAGAAGAATGTCTATTAGAGGGTATAGGGTTTTAAGGATATATTTTAATGGAGAATGGAGAGAAGCAACTAGGGATGGTGTTAGGCGTAATGTGTATGTGGGTGGGAACACAGTTGATACATACATGATTGATGGTGATGTAGCAAATATGGTCGAATTGGTTGCTTGGATCACATGTAAAATTGATTGTCCCCCAAACCCTATACTTGAGATTAGTTGGGCTGATGGAGAAAACAGAAGACAAATTGTGTCTGATGCTGATTTGTTTTATATGTGGGGTCATGCAAGTAGAGATAGGAGAGGGTATAACCATTTGTATGTCAAAGTTATTGAAGTGGAAGAACTGAGTAGTACTGATGATGAGGATAATTCTAGTGAGTACCCACCCACAGACTATGAAGCAGAAGAAAGTGATGATGATGTCATATATGTTGAAGGCATACCTTGCAAGAAAGGACAAAATTTTGATCTTGATGAATGGCTAACAGTTGAAGAAGTTGATAGGATGATGGACTTGACAAGTGGCTCTTTTAAGGGTAAAAAATTGTTGGAATATAATACTTTGGTGATGGGCTTGGGTCTGGGTCCAATACTTCCAAAGATCTTGGGTCCAATACTGTTGGTGATGGGCTTGGTGTTGGTGATGGTGATAGGCTTGGTGTAGGTGATGCAGAAAAGTCTCAAAACTCTACCCAAAGGAAGAGGAATAGTAGGAGAAGTTCTCACTCCCAAAGATCTTGTTCTCAAGTTGCAGGTACGTTTTGTTCTTTATTATCTTTTTTCTTGAGATGTCTTCATATTTCTGAAAAATGTTTCATTGATTTTAGCAGATAAAACAGACCATGGTGAGTCTGATGACACTTTAAACTTTGACTTTTTGAACTTTGGAGTGGAACAAAATGTTGCTCAAGCTGATAATGTGACAACAGACAATGGTATGTTACATATTAGGGGCCCCTACATATTGTTTTTTATTTTGTACTGTACAAGAAATAGGTTATGATATATACTTACTAGATCTGTTTGATAAACCAACAAGGCCAGAAAGACCACAAGTTGATGTGAATCAGATTGATGTAGAAGAGGCATACCACAGTTGTGAATCAACAGATGAGGAATACATCCCTTCTGAAGGTGATAGTGATATTGAATTTGATGTCTATGTTGTTGGAGAGCATGAGCATGAGCTTGATGAAGATGTAAGCAATGCTGGTAGAGTTAGTGATGTCGTAAATAGAACATTCAACATACCAACTGATGAAGGTGTTACTAGTGGTGCAAAACCATTGATTTTGGAGGTTGGTCAGACTTGGAAAGACAGGTATGAATTAAGGGATTACATTAAACTTTATGCTATTAGTAATAAGTTCATATTGAAGCAGACAAGAAATGACAGTGATAAGATGGAGTGGAAATGCAAGTTGCAGGATTGTAAATGGAAGTGTTATGTCAGGGTGATGACAAATGGTCATACAATGAAGTGTAGAAGCATGAATGATATACATACATGTGTTGGTGATGCAGAAGACATGAATCCAATGGCAAATGCCCAATGGATAGCAAGTCGAATTGAGATAGAAATGAGGTTGCATCATAGGAGTTTTACTCCTAATGACATCAAAGAAGAAATGATGCATAAGTTTCAAGTAAGGATTAAGTATTGGCAGGCTTGGCATGCAAGGGCCATAGCAATGGAGAAAATACATGGAAGTTATGATATTTTATATGCAAAATTGCCAGAGTTGTGTAGGCAACTTGTTGCTTCTAACCCTGGAAGTGTTGCAATACATTCTAGGCATGAGAATTTCCATACTTTTACAACTCTGTGTGTTGCTTTCAAGGCTGCTCTAGATGGATTTGTACAAGGGTGTAGGCCTATGATATGACTAGATGATTGTTTCTTGAAGGGGAAACATAGAGGTGTGTGTCTATCCATCATTGCTTTGGATGGTTGATAAATGTAAAAAGATAGTTTTACTCACAAATAAAGTGATGAAACTCTAAACGCAAGTAAAACTATAAACTGAACTGTTACTTATCAAAGATATTTGTTTTCTACTCTCGAATCTATTGACGTAGAGTTGGAATAGAAGATTCGTTCCACTCCTAGTCCTTTAGCATTCAAGTTTTCTACAATTGACGAGTCTATCCAAAGTCTAATGAGAGTAATGATGGAATTTATACTACGATGTGAATTCAAATAACAAGATACGAATAAACGAAATGACAGGATGCTAAGGGTTTGAATCTAGATAAAGAATTAAAGGGAATTGAATCCACCTTAACTCGACTTAATCAACTAACAAAGACTCGTCGTGATCCAAATTGCAATGCTTCGCATATCAAAATGGTAGTTCTAATCCCTAATTATACATGGCATCTCTACCAATTAATAACTAGCATGTGAGGTCGTCCACCCATTCTCATGGCGAATCAACGACCTTCTAGAGTAGAATAAACTCTCACGACGATTTCTAAGTTAACAAAGATCAAGTTTCATCAAGGCTTCTTCAACCCCTCTAATAGAGGTTTAACCTTGATTCATCAAGCTATCATTTCCCATTGAATTAACACTAGACATAATATAAAGATTTGAACTTTACTAATTTTGATTAAACAATACTTCAAATCTAATTAATATAACTAAGAATTGAATAACAACAAGAATTGAAATTAAATCTATAAATTTAAATGACAAAATCGAAATGAATAAGAATAAACTATTTTATTTATCTAATCAATGAAGAACAATGATTCAAAGAATTAATCTAAAACAAGGAATGAAACTAATTAATTTAACTAATTGAATTCAAAAACTAGATCTACAAGCTATTTTTAATGGCTACTTTCTATTCTAAGCTATCTAACTATCCTTTTCTTAAGAGCTAAGGGGCTATTTGTTTTTGCCTCTTATAAGACTTTGAGGTCTTATAACCTCTTATAAGATGTGGCCCAGTGATTTTGGATATTTTTTTGGTTTGTTTTTTGCCTCTTATAAGAGGCATTCTACTAGAAATGTCTTATAAGAGGCTCCAATTCTAGAAGTACCAAAATTAGATCTACTTCAATTCTATAAGTCTTATAACTTGAAAAATGACTCAAACACCCCCCTCCATATACCCCTAGCCTCATTTCTCTTTTCTTCCTTTTTCATTATCTTATTTTCCAAATAACTCTATTACCCTAGCCACCACCGGCTACCACCACCACCACTGCCGCCACTACCACCACCACCATCATTACCTTCACCACCACTACCACCGTACTATTAAGACTATCATTGCCACCACCATCACCACCGCTGTGCTATTAAAACCACCACTACCACCACCACCGTACTATTAAGATTATCATCACCACCACCACCGTGCTATTAAGACATCCACCACTTATACTACCACCACCATCACCGTGCTATTAAAACCAATATCATCACCTCCACTACCACCACCACCGTGCTATTAAGACCACTACCACCACCACCGCCAATTAAGGTAGTTTCCTGAAATCGATATTATAATTATCAAAATTGATTTGAAACCGAAAATCAAACTATACGTTTGTTTCAAATTAATATATTCTAGTTAAATGTGATGTAAAGTAGGGTTATATTTGTCAAATAACCATCTATAAGATGTCATATATTTGTTTTTTCCATTTTTACAAGTGCTTATAAGAGGAACTTAAAATAAAAAACAAACCACTTTATAAGACCATCTTATAAGATCCTCTTATAACACATGGTCTTATATGACCCTCTTATAACTTAACCAAAAAAAACAAATAGCCCCTAAGTCTTGTTTTATGTAAAGGAAGAGACCAGATCCACAATTTCGTGCATGGGCTGAGGTCTCATATTTTGGGCTGGAAAATTAGGCCCAAAGCCCAATTTCTTCAGTCCACAGAGCTCGTTTCAACTGGCTTTGACTTCAACAGACTTTTCATTCACTTCTGCTCCTCTGATTGGATTAAGGCTTGGAACATTGGAAAGCTCTTTCTGAGCCGGTCGTTTTGACATAAGGTAGGCCCAAATCCGAAGTATGAGTCTAAAGATATGGTCTTCGGAAATTCTACTGACTTGTGCACTATTTCTGCCCGTGTTGACTTTTCAGCTTTTGACCGGGCTTCATAAAGGCTTGTCTCCTTGAATCTTGGCCTTTATCACAGAACTTCTTAGCAACCAACCCTTTGCTCCTTTATATCACCAAAGTGGCACATTTCTGCACATAATTGAGTTCCATGCCTGAAATACATAAAAACACGTAATTAGCATTAACTCTTATTTATTACTCGCATAATTGGTCTAAAAGTAGTATTATTAAGGGGTTAAAACTACAGTTTTGGACTCTTATCAAACCACCCCCAAACAGCATTTTGCTTGTCCTCAAGCAAATATGAGAAATTAGCATAAGTGACCAAAAATGAAGTTCCAACTAATCTTGTTTCGCTGAGTGCGATTGCATTGACCATATGCAACAAGGCCTTAAACCACTAGGAATTCCCTAGTGGACGAGTTATAGCCTCGTGAGAGTTTTCCAGTGAAGGTACTCACAAACTTTATCTATACTACAACGACTCAGAAAATAAAACTATTGTTTCCTTATCTATGTCTCAATTATCTGTACATCTCACTAGCAATGAATACAGAATAATCAAGTCGAAACCTAAGCTAATATATGCATAATAATCTATCATCTACGAATAAACATATTTACAATGAGTAATACTATGAGGTGAACTAGCAGGTCCGTTTCTGAAAACTTGGAATAACGTCCTTAAGTAGGTCCTCACACAAATGTCAAGAAAAAAATCACTCTGATTTTTCCGCTCAAGTTTCGCTACTCCAGTGTGCAGTGAGCACACTTTACCTTACAACCTCTATGACACACAAGGAAGCCGGAGTCGATCAAACACATGTGCCACTTACTATCACACTAACCTATTCCTAATTGAGATAGATGTCTTTATTAGGTGTTGCGGGGATTAGGAGATGGTTTTAAGAAGGAAGGAAATGGATATTCAAAAAGGACAAGTCTGAGATAATAGAGTCTTCATTTTATGTAACTAGAGAAGACCTTGTTCCTTACATTTGCTTCTACACTTTGTTTCCATCCTTAGCCATATTTTTCTTTTCTTTGGCTTTTGACTCCTTTGATTCTATTTTTTTTTTTAGAGTTCTAACTCTTTATTTTCTTTTATTTATTTATTTGGATGGAAACTTCCTTTTCTTATCTAAAGCGACTAACGAATTCTTGATTTCAAAAGTTCTTCTCTTTTCTATTCTTCATCTCTATTCTCAGACTTATTCAAAGAATTGGGTAGGTTGATTTTTTATTTTGTTTTGTTTTGTAACAAGGTAAAGGATTTGTGGTTTATGAAAGGCTAAAGAAAGGCTCAGAGGGGCGACTAGCGGAAAATAATTCATAGGTTTGAATTTCTGGCTATATCGATCCAAATAGGGCCTAAATTCTCGCTTAGGATATGGTATAGTGATCAAGCAAGTGGACGTGTGATTTTTCTATCCGGATTTTACTTCTCCCTTGTGTCATTTCTCAAATGTTCACTCATATAAGGCTTATGCTATATTCTCACAGGATTTGTAGAATAAGTACTCTAGCCTAGATTTCAGAAACTTACTGCAAACAATCATAGATACTCATGGAACATATTTATAGATAGATGCGAGGATTATTACCTACATATTAGCCTAAGTTTCTAAAAATTATTCTAATGCAAAAGCTACGTGAGACTTCTAGATTATTGAGAGCATAGAGAAAGAAAACAATACCAATATTCCTAAGTGTATAACATACTTTTTATTTATATTTTTAAACTTTTTGATTTTTGATTTTGTTTAGCTAGAAAACAAGTGCATATTATACATATCTATATCCTAACAGATGACTTAATTACACATGTTTCTATGCCCCCCCCAAACAAGAAGCATGCTTTGTCCTCAAAGTATTTTAAATAAAGAGGGTAGGAAAATACCATTGAAACGCGTGAAATTCCAGAACATCTGCAAAACAAGGTTATAACATACTAATATAGAAAAGAAAACTGACGCAACTCTATAAGAGTTCCACCCGTAATGGGGTTAATGAGAAACAAATTGCTTGGGACGTAAATAGACACTAACTGAAATAAAAACTTACCTGTACTCCCGTTTAAACATTGTCCTCTTCATCCTTAATAAAGAAATGAGGTTCCTTCGCATTCTGCCATGCCATGGTAATTTGCCAGGCTTCACGCCACTTATCTTCTACTATAGCTAACCTGTCAAGCGCCACTTGGTCGGATGGGGTGTAAGGCACAACCTGATGAGGTTGTATCTTCCACCCTTGCCAAGTCATTGCACGGAATGATCGAATAATACAATTGGTGGGTCTCATAATGTCGACCCCAACCCAATCCGTGAAACGGGCACAAAAAATAGGCATAAGAAGGTACTCATGCCTCTTGCCATGGGCTCGGGCTAAATTAGACATTAAGGTCTGGGGAATATCATAGAGTGTACGTCCCCCAGCTAAAGCAAGGAAAATATCACAAGTTTCGTCATTCACAGAAGAATAACGCCATTCCCCTCTAATGTTGAGCATAATCTAAAACATAATGATTGCCACGTTCATAGAGGCGGGGCTACCAAGGGTGACGTTATAATCCCCTTGGTCCTCTATCCTAAAGATTCCTGTCCCGTAATACTCATGCAAATCATCATAGTTATACATGTACATATTATCTACCAAATAGGCACATGAGTCTTGTATTTCGGCCGGCATAGCAAGTCCAAGCACAAAGGCTATCAAGAACCTGGAAATTTCCATTGGTTCATCCCCGATGGTGATGGAGAACACTTGTTCTCCATCTGGTCTATCAAAGAACTTACAGTTATCATATAAATAAGATGTAAGTGCGGGAGAATAAAGTTCATCAGGACTTACCAATAGTGGCTCCCATCCTGCTAGAATGATCACTTTGCAAAACCACGCACCATAGGTGTCACTTTGGAATAAATCTTCAAATGAATGTTCCTGTATGATACGAGGGAATGTCATCCCCAATAAACTTGCTGGAATAGATGCGAAGGATCCTGGAACAACCCTTGAAAAAATGGAAATTTTTGGTGCCCACAGGGGTCAGGGCGCAGGGTGCGCTCAAGCTATGCCTGGAATGGGCGTGGGTGGCGCTCTGGTGATTTTCGAGGTCTAGGCACTTGGGCGCAGGGTGCGCTCACTGTTAGCCTGGGATGGGCGCGGGTGGCGCTCCGGATGAAAACTGAAATTCCAGTGTTTTGGGCGCAGGTAGCGCTCTGGTTTGGGCTGAATAGGGAGCATGTTGCACTCAGGGTAGGATTTCTCTGACAGGCTTAGGGTGCAGGTGAGCTCGGGGAGTTGTGAGGCCGAAGTGCGAAGGAAAAATAAGGTAAAGTGGGAGTGAAACGTGAGAGATGAATGTGAGATGTAGTTGGGGTTGTGAGTGTAGAATGAATGCAGTTTTTATAGGTTTTAAATTGCTAAAACGAATCGGGAAGTTGCCAAAAAGATTTAAGGCAATTGCTGGAAATAATAAAATTTCCAAACTCGAAAACGGAAATAACTCATATTCTTGATTATAAAACAACCCTAATATCTTTTAGGTTGAATTTAGGATAGAAACTGCCTAACTCATCGAGATTTCATCCTACCACAATATCTATTCATAGCGATGCCCATATCAGTCATATTCTCAACCCTCACTCCAAAACAAATTCTAAAATAGACGAACATATAAACGAATTATGCTAAGCTATTTAATACCACCCCCAAACAATTCGAGAAGGTGGGATTAATGATAACAACCACGCAAAATTTGAAAATAACCAAATTATATTAAATTTTAATTCAAACAACATAAAACAACCAAATTCAAATTTAATTACTCAACTAATATCCGACTAATAAAACAATAAAAACAACTAAATAACAACGAAACACAAAATTATTCGAAACACCTAGCCATGTGATGAAGAAGAGCCCTGAGATGGAGATTGGTCATGGGATGAAGAAGGGCCCGATCCATTCGTTCTTTGGCGACGACGCTCATGCCTCTCAGACTCATCTGAAACAGAACCCTCCAAGGGTTGCATGCGTCGTAGAATCTCTACTTGGAACAAAGCATTTGTGCTTCCATCTCGGCCTTTATTATCGTATAATTGGGCCTGGTGGATTTGGTGGATATTCTCCATGTTAATCAAGATATCTTCCTAACCCTTTTCGAGTATTCCAAAACTTGTGTTAAGGTTCGTTTGTTTATTTCGAACTATAATCTGTCTATCTCGTATATCTTGACAAATAGGGTAAATGCAACGCACGTTAGTATGCAACACTGACATGCATTCTGAATCAGACGTACACCTCTCCAAGGCATCTTCATCCAACCATGTCATGTCCTCCCCTTCCTCATCCGAATCCACCACCCTATCCTCCGGCAACATCCAAGTCTTTTGGATACACTCTTTATAACTACTTTCATTTGCATGCAATTTCAACATTATCCGCTCAATTCTTGGTTTATTCCCCTAAGACAACATTATCTTCGTAATTAAAACAGGAAATGGTGCGATACTCTTCCCAACTCCTCTAATCATATTTAGCAAAAACTCGAGGATACATAATTCATACATCTTTTCTTACAATATCTAGAGAACGTGCAGACATGTGAACCCGATGTCGCTCACTTTCTCCTTCCCAATGACGTTCTTACCAATCCACTGAGCTACAACCAGTTGGTTGGTTCGCAGAGATGACTGTCGAGCACAATGAGAAGTCAGATTATATTGACCCTCCATAAGGGTGTGGATTCATCAAATGCACGGGAACTCGATTATCTTTGGGACTCCTGTGACTTGTGGCTTTTGGGTTTAGATCGGTAATGCCTAAAATTTCAGCCAATTTTGCTCTCAATAATTCTCTCCTAGTCCCAGCCACTTCCATGAACATTTTCTGACCGTCCAACTCTCTCTTCTTATAGAACTGCTCGACCAAATCGGGGTGGTAGAATTCATGTGTTGAGTACCACAACCGATTCCAACCCCTCTTAATTATCTCGTCACCGTAAAACGGCGCGAAGCGGTCGGCCTTAAACGTTTGTTCCGGCAACAACCTTCGTTTTTGAGCCATGATATCTTAGAACGATTTGGGGGCTTAACTGGAATGTGGGAATGGAGTTTGAGACTCCCCCACTAACAAAACAGTAGTGGTGGCGCGGCAGTTCCAAATTCTTTGAGGTTTTGGGTGTTTTTCGATGGTGGGAATATTTGGGATTGGTGGAGGAGTGTTTTGGAGAAGATTTGAATGTGGAATTGTATTGTGGGTGTGGTTGTATTAAGGTTTCTTTTTATTTTTATTTTTGGTTAGGTTTTTGAATTTGGTAATGGTGGAAATGGAAAGAATCGCGATTCTGTTTGATTTAGAGGAAGGAGACGCACGTGCGTGCGTTGGGCCCAAGCCCAAATTGATTTTCCGATTTTTGTTGATTTTTTGCACAACTTTAAACTAAAATTCCCTCTTCGTTACCGGTCCGATTTATGCGAATAAGATATGGAAATGATCAGGAGAGAATTTCCAATCTAATGATCCACAAAACACTCTATTCCGACCGTGGGTGACATATAAAAAGATGAAAAATACCTCGAAGTGCGTGCATGACGTAAATTATGCGAACGAATGAAATCTAACTTAATAGAAAATGTCAACCTGAATCGTAATACAATTAAACAGTCTAACCAACACAACTGGAGAGTTGAACAATCCAGGATGGAACGAACATCCCACCCCCAAACAAATTTTAGACAACGAGTTTAGAAAATTTGTTTTAAAAAGTGGGTCTTTTAAAGTCAGATTCCCGAGATTTCTTAACTTACTATGTTTGTGATTTTAACAATTTTTTATTTATTTTTTATTTTTTATGAATAAAATTTAATATAAGAAAAATAAGAAGGCAATAAATGCATAATACACATCATAGAGGAACATGACTCAAAAACCGAGAAAACATGTAAGAGTGGAAAACGTGAATTATGTTGACCGTGGACTTAGGATCCGGTACTTACAGCCACACACTCCATAGGGAGGGCCCGGTTACCTGAATGGTGCACTTATCACTATACGGAAGTGATAGGAAGTACACCAGACAACCAAATGAGTCGTTTATAGTCAGATACGCGAGACTTTAACAAATAACTGGATATATATATATATACCCTGCAGTTTCCATATATCAATAACCTAAAGAGTTGTGGGTCTTTCCAGAAATAAATAACATGGAATGCACCCCCAAACATAATCAGGCACCAAGATTTCCTACGACGGAACCTAGTGGAATGAAAACGAAGTCTGATAGACCTAGAACGTAACCGAGCATGCACCTTCTTATTCATCTTTGAAGGAGAGGTTGTCCAAGTGAATGAGTGTGAAAAAATGGATAGTTGTGGAAGATATGGTGGATAAGGATAAGTATTAGAAGGAAAGAATGGAAAGAATGAGATTGTGGGTTTAGCACAAATCTCATTCATGGTGTAGGTAGAAACTGTCTCAATTCTGAAAATGTAGGTGTCATGTGCTTTTTCTTCGGGAATTATTTCTGTATTAAGAGGATTTATAAAATCATTAAGTACAAAAGAAACAAAAAGGTCAAGCGCAAACTCTAGGTTCCTTTGAAAGGGTGGAAGGTAGGGAATATTAGTGAGGGAAGATGAATGAGTGTCAGCTGGAGCTCTTAAGTCTAGATCATTAGAAGCCTTGAGATATGCCAGACATTCCTTAATAGGTGGGTCAAAAGAATCACTGGGATAGAGGGTGAAAAATTCATCTTCCGTCATAGCGTCAAGGGATAAAGGGATGTTGGTAGGGTAGGACTCGCGAGGTGGCAGGGAAGAGTTGCAAAAGAGTTGAAGGAAATCTTCCTCAATTTCCTCTACGTCCAAGGAATATTTGTTGAAGTTGGAACTTCCAAAGGAAAGGAATTTGTGCATCTGGTCATTCGGAAACGCGGTTTTGAAATAATCATGAGCTAAACTCTCGATCATGCTAACCTCTCCATCAATATTTGTATAAGACAACTGTTTGATCATCTTAAAAACGTTAACCGCAATGGAAAGATGGCCAAAAGACAAGGACATCGAACCATCGTGGCAGTTTATAAGCGCGTTCGCAGTTGCCAAGAAAGGGCGGCCTAAAATGATTGGAACAGAATCATTAGTGATTTCTGTATCGAGGATAACAAAATCCGCAGGATAGAAGAAATCATGAACCTTAACCAGCACGTTTTCTACTACACCCTTAGGATACTTGATAGACCTATCCCCTAGTTGCAACGTTATTGTTGTAGGTTGCATTTCATGTAAACCTATTTGTTTATATAAATAATAAGGGAGTAAATTAACACTTGCCCCGAGGTCTAATAAGGCAGTGGTCATGTGAGTATCCCCTAAGGTGCATTGTACAGTAGGACGACCAGGGTCCTTGTACTTAACTATTCCATTGTGTTATGTTAAAGTTGGAAACTGTTCCGTTAAAAAGGCGTCTTTAGAAATCTTTGTCTTACACCTAGTAGTGCACAACTCTTTAAGAAACTTAGCATGGTGAGGTAATTTTTTAATTGCTTCAAAGAAAGGTAAGTTTATCGTTAGATTTTGAAAAACTTCCCTGATCTTGTCAAAATTTGTATCCTTGTTTAACATAGCTAATTTATGAGGAAACGATGGTTTCTCTCTATATTTAGCGTATGAATCAACTAGATGTCTAACCTTTGCTTTCTGTTTCTTAGGTTGTGGTTTAACTGGTACCTCTACAGGGGTAGGATTTTCAGTCTCTGTTTCGGTATCTAGTGTAGGGACTACTGGCGGGGTAACTATAGACATAATTACTTTGTTATCCACCACTCTACCTGAATGGAGAGTGGTGATGGAATTTATCTCCCCTACGTTTGCATTTTTGTTACAAGTATTACCGTTTACCTCAAAGGCTGTGTTTGGTGTTTTGGGATTAGGTATCGCTTGTCCTGGAAACACACCTTTGGGTTGCACTTTCTCTTGAGCTAACTGCTGTAAGGAAAGTTAGATGGCTTGTAAAATCTGTTGTTGAGATTGCATAAAGGTATCAAAATGATCCGATTGTGGAGTAGTATTTGCTACTGGTTGTGTGACAGGAACTATGTCACGTTGATTATTAATGGGTGGATTTTGGTAGTTATTATTTATCATAACGATACCTCTATTAGCATTATAATTATTATAATTACCCTGACCTTGTGCTTGACCTTGTCGTGGTTGCGCTTGGTTGTTATAATTATAATTACCCTGACCTTGTCCTTGTCGTGGTTGAGCTTGGTTATATAATTGTTTGTTTGCCTAACATTTGGGTTAAACAACCTTGGAGGTTGTTGATTATTCCGCCAACCGAAGTTGGGTTTTGTCACCAAGCTGCGTTAGGTTGGCTATTAATGGAACAAACGTTATCTTGTTGTGATTGTTGTTGCTCATAAGTGAAAGGACAATAGGAGTCGGGATGCTCTAGACTCAAACAGAAATTACATGGATTGGAGTTGACATTCATGACGGGGGTAGGCATTTGTTGAACAGAAATAGCCTTTACCTTTTTAGTTAGAGATTCGATTAAATTTTTAAGTTTCGAATCGGGTTTCATCTCAAACATACCGGCGGCCTTTACTGTTGTAGAAAAACTAGCGTTGCGGGAGATATCGTCACTATCCCCCCCCCCCCTAGTTATTATTACGCTTAGTCTGATCTTCTAAAAATTTATAAGCCTCTGAGGCTCCTTTACTTAAGAAACTACCCCCATTCATTATGTTAAGGACTTCTTTATGGTGGTGTAGAAGTCCCTTGAAAAAGGCACGAACTAACGTGTCTTTCGCAAGGTTATGATGTGGAGACTCTGTAAGTAGATCGGTGAAATGATTCGAAGCCTCTGAAAATGATTCATGAGGATTCCGCCGAAAAGAAATGAATCTTGAAAAGCATTTCATCGGTATTGAGGTGGTGGGTAAAATGTTCCATGAATAGTTGAACAAGTTTAGCCCACGAGTCCATGAATTTAGGCAGGGGCGTTAACCAAGACTATTTGCCTTATCGGCTAAAGTGAAGGGAAATACCCACCGGTTTAATTTGTTCAAAGACCTACCGTAGGATGGTGGAATGTAGTAAGGACTTGGTCAATCCTACGCATGTGTTGATAGGGCTTTTCATGGTCTAACCCATGAAAAACGGGTAACAAATTAAATATTTTTGGGGGGATTCAGAAATCCTCCACTGGGTCTGATAGAACGATGCAAGATTTAGGGCTATCGTTCAAGGCTTTGTAAAAGTCAGAGAGAGGAGACTCTCTTTCTTCAGCCATTACTTCAGGTGATGTGTGTGGTATGCTAGCTAGAGGTGTAGTGAGTGGTATACTAGAAAGACTTGTTTGTTGCCGTTGTCGGTTAATTACGTTAGGTGTTTTTCTTCGGCCCAACCTTAATCTCATGCAAGGCTAAGACCAATCTTAATGAAACACAACAACACTCCAAACAATTATGATATGCTAGTATGAACCTCTAACAGAAGATGCGAGGTGTGGAAGAAAAGAGTACCTGAAAGCCTCCTTGCTTCGCTTATGAATAGCGTCTTGTTTACGCGTGCTCAGTGTATATAACAAGTTAGAACACTGAAAACTTTGACGAAATGGAAGTTCGAAACAAACCTATGGAAATCGGCAGTTTTAGCAGAGGACATGGGTGCGCTCAGAATAGGCCTAGGCAGGGCGTAGGTCGCACTCACGCAAAAGTTAGGATTCCAGGCGTGTGGGCGCAGGTGGCGCTCCAAGTTGGCGTTGGTAGGGCACAGGTCGCGCTCAGGCAAAAGTTGGAATTCCAGGCGTGTGAGCGCTGGGTGCGCTCATGTTTTGCCTTGGCAGGGCGCAGGTGCGTTCCGAGTAATTTTTTCCGAGGAAAAGTTAAGTGCTGAAACAGACTACCACAGTGAGAATCAAACAAGGGTGGGTGGGTTATGGGACTTTGAAAAACTATCAATTCTAAAGAAAACAATACTAAAGAGTACTAAGATGGCAGCGACGCCATTTGATAAACGTAAAAAGATAGTTTTACTCACAAATAAAGCAATGAAACTCTAAACGCAAGTAAAACTATAAACTGAACTGTTACTTATCAAAGATATTTGTTTTCTACTCTCGAATCTATTGACGTAGAGTTGGAATAGAAGATTCGTTCTACTCCTAGTCCTTTAGCATTCAAATTTTCTACAATTGACGAGTCTATCCAAAGTCTAATGAGAGTAATGATGGAATTTATACTACGATGTGAATTCAAATAACAAGATACAAATAAGCGAAATGACAGGATGCTAAGGGTTTGAATCTAGATAAAGAATTAAAGGGAATTGAATCCACCTTAACTCGACTTAATCAACTAACAAAGACTCGTCGTGATCCAAATTGCAATGCTTCGCATATCAAAATGGTAGTTCTAATCCCTAATTATACATGACATCTCTAGCAATTAATAACTAGCATGTGAGGTCGTCCACCTATTCTCATGGCGAATCAACGACCTTCTAGAGTGGAATAAACTCTCACGACGATTTCTAAGTTAACAAAGATCAAGTTTCATCAAGGCTTCTTCAACCCCTCTAATGGAGGTTTAGTCTTGATTCATCAAGCTATCATTTCCCATTGAATTAACACTAGACATAATATAAAGATTGGAACTTTACTAATTTTGATTAAATAATACTTCAAATCTAATTAATAACTAAGAATTGAATAACAACAAGAATTGAAATTAGATCTACAAATTTAAATGACAAAATCGAAATGAACAAAAATAAATTATTTTATTTATCTAATCAATGAAGAACAATGATTCAAAGAATTAATCTAAAACAATGAATGAAACTAATTAATTTAACTAATTGAATTCAAAAACTAGATCTACAAGCTATTTTTAATAGCTACTTTCTATTCTAAGCTATATAACTATCTTTTTCTTAAGAGCTAAGTCTTGTTTTATGTAAAGGAGGAGACCAGATTCACAATTTCATGCATGGGCTGAGGTCTCATGTTTTGGGCCGGAAAATCGAGCCCAAAGCCCAATTTCTTCAGTCTACAGAGCCCGTTTCAGCTAGCTTTGACTTTAACAGACTTTTCGTCCACTTTTGCTTCTCTAATTGGGTCAAGGCTTGAACCATTGGAAAGCTATTTCCGAGTCGGTCGTTTTGACGTAAGGTAGGCCCAAATCCGAGGCCTGAGTCCAAAGATATGGTCTTCGGAAATTCTGCTGACTTGTGCACTGTTTCTGCCCGTGTTGACTTTTCAGCTTTTGACCGGGCTTCATAAAGGATTGTCTCCTTGAATCTTGGCCTTTATCACAGAACTTCTTAGCAACCAACCCTTTGCTCCTTTATATCGCCAAAGTGGAACATTTCTACACATAATTGAGTTTCATGCCTGAAATACATAAAAGCACGTAATTAGCATTAACTCTTATTTATTACTCGCATAATTGGTCTAAAAGTAGTATTATTAAGGGGTTAAAGCTACAGTTTTGGGCTCTTATCAATGGTAATAATGGAATGTTTCCGATTGCCTTCTATATTTGTATTGCAGAAAACACAGAGTCATGGACTGATTTTTTGGATAAGATGGCACCACACTTGAACAAACATCATGACAAGTTGACTATAATTTTTGATAGGCAGAAAGGATTATATAAGGCAGTGGAGACTGTTTTCCCCGACTGCAACCAGAGGTTCTGTTTTAGGCATATGGTCCAACACATGAAGATAAAGCATAGAGGAGTTGACTATGAAGCTTGGTGTGCTGCCAAAGCATTTGCACAAACAGAGTTTGACAAGTTGATGCAGGACCTGGAAAAACTTGATAGTAGAGCTAAGGAGTATCTGATGGGTGAAGACCCTAGGCTGTGGGCAAGATCACACTTTGATCATGTGTCCAAGTGTGAGCACCTGTCAAACAATTTTTTTGAAGCTTGGAATAGCTACATACTGGATGCTAGGGACAAGCCCATTGTGAAGATGGTGTCAATGGTGATGGTGTTACAAATGAAATTGTTGTATGATAGAAAGGAAAAATGTGAGTTCTAGGGTGATAATGAGTTGGTGCCAAGGGTTAAAGCAATCATAGATGACAGATGTAACAAGATTGGAAACATGAGTGTCAGTGGTTCTCAAATCCAGGGAAAGTATTTAGTGAATCATATATATGGTAAATGGTGGAATGTGAACTTAAACTTGCACACATGTGATTGTGGTGAATGGCAACTCACTGGGATTCCTTGTCTTCATGTTGTAACAGTCATCAAGCCTAGAAGATTTCAATGGCATGAGTAAGTGTGAGCAGTACATATTGTCTTGTCCTCTGTTAATGATGATACATGTTAATAATTCATACATTGTTGCTATAGGTATTGTAGCCCTTACTTTACTGGAGCAGCTTATAAAAGAGCTTGTGGTGGTTACATCACACCTTACTTGCATGAAGATGAGTGGGCAACAGTGAGACACTTATCCCTAATTTGAAATAGGCTTTAATATGTGAATCATCAGAGTTAGCCCTAATATTATAATTCTTTTTGTAACATCCAACTGAAGCTGAGTTTATCTTTCCACTAATCAGAAAAGGCAGCCTGGGAGGCCAAAAGTGAACAGAAGAAGAGGTGCAGATGAATCAAATGTAGTAAGATGTTCAAGGTGCCAAGCTTATGGGCATAATGCCAGAGGTTGTTAGGGAGGTGCAGTGGGAGACAATGCCAATGCAAAAGCAAATGCACAAGCCAATGCAACTGCAACTGCAGCTGCCAGAGGCTCTCATAGAAGAAGAGGAAGGCTTGGGAGACCTAGAACAAGCTTACTACCAAACCCTTTTCTAATCAGACCAATCAATGCTGTTGATGGGAGTCAAGTTCCTGAAAGTGAATTGCCTGCAAGGGGAAGAGGAAGTAGAGGTAGGGAAAAGGGTAGGGGAAGGGGAAGAACTGCTGAGGAGGGAAGCCAAGTACCTCCAAGTGTGGATGGGAGCCAAGTCCTTCCAAGTGTACCTGAAAGCTAAAGAACTGCAAGTGTGGAAGGGAACCAAGTTCAAGTAGAGGTGGATGGGAGCCAAGGACCTGTAAAAGGGAGAGGAGGCAGAGTAGGAAGAAGAGCTGGTAGGGGCAGGGGCAGGGGCAGAACCAATGTTGAATATGAACCCATGTCTTCAATGGAAGAGCTACTCTTTAGAAATTCACAGGGTCCCCCATAGCCCAGCCAGTCTACACTAATTCAAACTCAAGACAATGTGAATATACCTCCAATGCCACCAATAGCACCTCCATGAAAGAGATCAAGGAGGTCCTCCCATGCTTCTTCTGTTGTAGAGTCTTGAATGCAGCTATTCTTGTCAGCCTTAAGTTAGATTTTGTCATGTCAGACTTGAAGTGTTATGTTGTTATATTTTGTCAGACTTAAGTTAGATTTTGTCATGTCAGACTTCTTAAAATGGAAGTGCTATGTTTTGCTATGTCATGTGCTTTGTTTTGTTGTTTTGCTATGTCATGTGCTATGTTGTATTATTTTGTTAATTCATTTGGCTTTATATGCTATATTTTGTTGCAAATTTGAGAATTTCTATTAAATGTAGACTTGAATACAACAGGTAGAATGTAACAACCACTCCCTCATTTATAGATACATTACAAATCACATGTTCAGTTTCCTTACAAGCTCAGTTACATCAGATACATTGCCTTCAATGTGCATCTTTATAGGACCATCAATACACAACTTAAGTTTACCTTTCCCTTTCCTTTCATCCTCTTCCTCATTCACAGCAACAACCTTTCCTTTTTTTTTCACATAAACTTCCTCATTCACAACAACAACCTTTTCTTTTTCTTTCACATCAACTTCCAAATCCATCCATTTGAAACCGCCACATCTTGGTGCTCCCTTACATCTAAGAAATCTCTGTCCAAAACTGCATTCTTTGGAACTCCAGCGAACAATCATAGTATCTCCACATCCCATAACACAAGGAAAGTTAAGCCAAGGGCATTCAAACTTCCAATGACCAACATCCCCACACAAAAAGCATGATTCTCCTTTGTTAGTTGATGACATTGTAGTTTGTACCTGAAAAAATTGATATATGTTGAAAAAATTGACATATGTTGATCAACATCTGCTATGTATAAACCCCCCATATTTCAATATATGTTTTGTATAAACCCCCTATAGTTTACATAGGTCTTTGACTATTAAACATACAAATCTATGCTAGTGCTCAATTTAATTTGTCAATATATGTTTTGTATAAATCCCCCATTGTTTACATAGGTCTTTGACCATTAAACATACAGATCTATGCTAGTGAAACAAATTAGATGAAGGTATGGAGAGAAGATGAATTAGAATGACCAAACCTTTTCAGAGCCCGAACCACCACCCATGAGAGCAAAAAAATTGGTTTGGGAAAGAATCGTGTTGGAGAAAACAAGTTTTTTGCGGGTCCAAGTTTGGTCTTAAATAAGCCAGGAAAATGAAAAATACAAAAAAATACAACGCCTATTTTTTAAGGGGTAAAGTGGGCAATATGGAAAATATCAACTGTCGGTACTCACAAAACAAACGGAGTGGGGGGCAATCAGTAATGATTTTCAAAATGGGGGGTTATCGCCAAAGGGGGGTACATCCGTGGGGGGTTAAGTAAAAAAACCCCTAGTTTTTATAGTATCGATGGCTTGATTAATCCTTGAAGAATGGATTTGAATCAGTAATTGTTTGGAGCAGTTTGTTTGAACTCGTTTGGCGATCATTTGGAGGAGGACGTCCCATCATGTCGTCATATTGAATTGAAGTCTCAGTAGGTCGATCATTGGATAAGATCCTCGATGTGGCAAGATATTGAATTGAAGTTTTGGCATATCGATCCTTGGATAAAGTCCTCGACCTGGCAAGATATTGAACCCAAGTCCACCCTAAAAGTTTGATCCCTTTTTATTTCAAGGATCAATCAGATAATATAACATCTTACTAGGTCGATCCTTCTTAAGAGATCAACCAAGTAAATTTTAATAAATTCAAAAGCTACAAGATATTATTATACTATACCATTCAACATACTTGATACAATAATAGTAATTAGTTCATGTATAACTAAAAACTTCAAATGAACTGCTTGAGCTATCTCAGGAAACCATCAGTTCTCAAAATTAAAGCATTCAAGGAAAACAAACTTACACAACATTGGTTCAGTTTTCCACTTGCAGGGGCTCAGTACAATCTCCCGCGCCCATAGGAAAATTAACGGATTCTTTTAGCAACATAATTAAAAAAATCCCCAATCATATCAGCAGGAACGGTACTTGTCAAAGCAGCATCACTTGCATCTTCAGCTAGGATCACATGCGACCTTCTTTACTCTCATCAGTTCCATTCTCTCCAATCAGTGAATTAATGAGAGGGGGCTGTGTGGAGGATTAATATACATTTTATTAGTATTGCTCACATGTTCAGCCAAACAATTGAGCATATATAACCATGTAATCACTATCGTCTTCAGTTCAGTTCGATACAATCTCCATAAGCAGCTCGACAAATTCTTTCAGTTGAACTGCAAGACCTCATCCAGATCAATGTCAAGACCTAGTCCAGTTTGCTTATTCATATGAGAGGTCGTGTAACGTCCAAATATGGAAAGACAACCGTTGTAGCAATTCCATAATTACAACCCCACCTTTTAAGACGCCACATTTAATGCTCATTGGTGATGCCTCCTGTAACTAATGCCCCAAATTAAAACCCTATAACCTTGTCAGACGCTTTGACAAAAGATATAAAAATTTCGGCAGTCTCCTTTGTATTTTCAACATTTCATAGACATAAATCCTATCATAACCTGAAAATCAAATAATATACTTCCATAACATATATTAAAACCTCAGACCTCAGTCGTAAAACCAACAACCAAATCCTATTATAGCAAGAAACAACTAATGCAATAATATCTACAAGCTTCATCGAGTCATTCTTTCGATAACCATTTTCGCTATTATTGATATATTTCCAAATAGTCAGTCGATAAAAATAACCAAATCCTATTATACTAGGAAACAACTAGTGCAATATCTACAAGCTTCATCGAGTCATTCTTTCGATAACCATTTTCACTATTATTGATATATTTCAAAACAGTCAGTCGATAAAATTAACTCAGATCATTCCATATCACATCGTAGTAACCCAGTAACCAAATCCACATATTTTCGAGTTCAATGAACATCTCATAAACTCAATTTAGAAAGCAAACATCAAATTATACTCAAAACTCCAAATTATACAATTTTGAAATCACCACAAATCATTAGTGAAAATAAGAATGAATCACTCACCTCTACAAGGATCAAAAGTCAAAACCCAATTTATTCCCGGTGATTCCCCCTCTGAATCCCAAGAGAGCGAGACCGGGATCGAGAAAGAATGGAAGAAAGGAAACCGAGTACAAGAGAGAAGATCGACCTTATTCCCCCCTTTCTCTTTTCTTTTCCTCTTTTTTTGTCCTTCAATGTTATTGGGTTTTATCAAGCCTAACTCAACCAAGGCCCAAAATATGGGATTTTACATACTTCCTTAAAAGAATTTCGTCCCGAAATTCAACAATTTCGAGTTACCAAATGTTATATGTGACCCGAGGCCCAAAGTTTAAAACACAAACATATATTAAAGATTACACTAAGGGCCTGTTTGGTAGCATGGATAGCCCAACCTATATAATGTATAAGATCTTTGATAGTATATCTTGTTGTTCGGTCCATTTATTATGTGAGTATGGGCCACAACTTAGTGATTAACCAGCATACATAAAGGCCCAAAATCGGGTTAACGAAATCCATTAGGAAAGCTAGGATGCGGTTATACAACATTATGAAACCATGGGAAATCGATTTAAAAGGGGTAAATTAGAAAAGAGGAAAATACGATATGTTCTTCTTCTTCTTCTTCTTCTCTACTGAGTTTCAACTCTGCCAAAAATTTAAACTATTGATCAAAATCTTTCTATCTTACCACCCATCTCTCACCTTACTCCCACTTCTCACAACATTTTTTAGTTAAAAAGTTTTGAAGATGAATTGTGTAGAATTTGGGGTTATTGAGCCCATGTATTAGTTTCCTTATCTGATTTGGATTGATTGGAGGATGGTTATTCATTTTGAAGCTCTCAATAAAAGTACTATTTTCAGTAATAAAGGGTTTTTTTTTTTTTTAATTGGGGTTCTATAATACCAATATGCAATTTCAAATGGTGATTTTCCAATGAATTTGTGATACGTGTCTTTCTTGATCCTACAGTTATTCAATTTCAATGGTTGTTGTTGTTTTTTTTTTGTTTTTTTTTGAGAAAAATAATTATTTTGTGGATGGTTAAGAAACTACAGTGAAAATGATACCAAACACCTTCCACACTAGTTTTGATTTTCTAATACAATCTACACACTTGTTTATAAATTCACTGTGTTGGATCCCCTAAATTAGGTTGGCTACTACAAAATTTCCTACTGCCAAATAGAGCCTAAGAGAACTAGTAACTCATTAGCGTAGAAGGAAACCAGCCATATAATATAATACATAAAGAAACACCCATATATATACCTGAGGGTGGAACATACCATAAACACAGCAAATGCAATAACACCAAAAATATTAGGAAACTACTTCTTTCCCTAGCACAAACTTCCATTCGCAAGCGATATACTCAATTTTGAGAGAAAACGAAAATCCAATAAAACAAACTTAAAACGAGACTTAGACAAGTAATTAATTTCTTCAAAAACATATTAAACACGAGGTAAAACATAATTGTCGTTAGATTCAAATTAATAATGAGTTTCTCATGAATTCATTTCTACAAACTAATTTCACTAAGCTTAACAATCAAACCATATTAAAAGCCTGACATTCAAACTCTATCTAATGGAGTACAAAGACAATCATAGTAATCACCACCCACAATATATTAGCTACAATCATCAACCACCAAGGTATAATCAATACATAATACTCACTAAGTCGTACCATATTCTACTCTTGCACCAAGGCATACCATCTCAAAGGAGATGTTTAAAACATCACAACAACAAATACATTCAAAAGAACAACTAATGCGAGTCAATTGAAGAATCCAACATACTCAAGTTCAAGCAAAAGTCTTTTCAACTACCAGTGCTTCACGATTCTCAAAATTCTACAACACCTGTGGGGGACATATATCGTCATCAATATATTCGTGACACGTGTCATTACCATTGATCATATATTGAGACTAACTTATTGGATCATTACAATTAGTCATCTCAAGAGTCATGAGTTACCAAATGGTTACAAAATGAACATGAATACATGCATTAAGGATCATTAATGAATGGAGCAACAAAGGTGGATCTCATTTAATTCATGGAGCACCAAAGGGGGGAGGGAATTCTATATATTTCCTATCCACTCTCTAAGAGGTGGAGGAGAATTCCAGGCTTTTTCTCCACTCTCCATCTACTCCGTTCACCATCGATCACTCTATGACTCGAATCCAAATAATGAACTACGTTCGACTTGATTCCAGTTCATCAGCGAACTGGATACGTAGGCAGTTCAATCAGTCGAACTCAGTCACAATATCATTCTACCCAAGTCATCAACACATTTAAGGTATGCCCAATTATTACCTTTACATTGGCGCCGTCTGTGGGGAATTATTTCTTGGAAATTCAATCTACTTCGAGAATAATTCTTTATACAAACTTTCATTTCCAAGCCCATGAAGTGTTGGTGAAAAGTCATGAATGTTGCTGATGAATATCGAAATTTCAAAGTTAACGACTACGATGCTGCTGATCAATATTGGATTTTCTATGGCCATACTCGATCTTCATAAATATGATGATAAGTTTCTCTAACTATCTTTTATTCAAAACTTCACATGTGAATTAAAAGCTAAAACACACATTTCAATTATTGGACTCATGCTATCTTGTATAAGACGTTTTTTTCATTGTCTTGTTGAATCACATGAGCATACACGAACTAGCAAGCGCAGATATGGGCATATGGCCTGGTTACGTTATTACTGCCATCACATCATTGATGAATATGTATTCTAGATGTACTGATAAACATAAAATGAATAGCTTACCTACGAAATGAACGATGAAATCAAAACGTAAGTAAACTAAACTATTTATGATGCTATGTTATTTATCAAAGTTTCCTACTCTCAAGTCTATCGAAATAGAGTGGAGTAACGAATTCGTTCCACTCCTAGTGCTCTAGCATGGAATTGTTTTCTAATCTAATTACTCAGTCTTAAGTCAATGAGAGCTTTACGAAGGTGATATACTACGATACTTACTGAATTTGATTACTTGAATTTAACTACGAATGCTATGGAAATATGATTGTGCTTGAATCTAGATAAAGGATTAGAGGGGGGGGAATGAATCCACCTCGAATCCAACTTAATAGCCTAACATAGATTCTTGTATCTCGATTCTTACGTTCTTACAGCAAGAAATTGAGTTCTAATCCCTAGTGTTCATGACATTTCTACCGAAGTACTAACTAGCATGTGAGGTCGTCCACCCATTCTCATGGCTTAATCACGACCTTCTAGATTGGAATAGATTCTACAATGTTTCTACACTATACCACTAAGTTTTCATCAAGGCTTCATCAACCCCTCTAATGGAGGTTTTAGCCTTGAGTCATCAAACCATCATTTCCCATTTCATTATAACTACACATCATATTAAAATTCTAACTTAACTAAATTAACTAACAATGGTTCAATCTATTTAAACTACGGAATGATAATCAACAAGAATTAAAATCAGATCTATAAATTGAAATAACACAATTCGAAATTGAGAAAATAACTATTTTATTTATCTAATCAATCAAGAACAATGATTCAAAGACTTAATCTAAGACAAGAATTGAAAATGGAACTAAAGCTTAATTTAATTAATGAAAACAGATCTAGAATTATCTATATTATTTTAGGTCTAACTAGCTACCATTAACAAAGAGCTAAACTTTGGTTTTTATACTTTCAGATCCAAAAATCGTGCATGGGCTTGGAGCCATGTTTTGGGCCAGAGAATCAGGCCCAAAACCCAATTCTTTCAGTCCAAAAAGGCCTCTTCAGCTGCAGTTGGCTTCCACAGACTTTTCGTCCACTTCTGCTCCTCTGATTGGGTTAAGGCTTGGACCATTGGAAATCTCTTTCCGAGCCGGTCGTTTTGACATAAGATAGGCCCCATTCCGAGGTTTGAGTTCAAAGATACGGCCTTCGGAAGTTCTGCTGACTTGTGTGCTGTTTCAGCCCGTATCGACTTTTCAGCTTTTGACCAGGCTTTAGGAAGGCTTTGTCTTCTGGAATCTTGGCCTTTAATCATGGAACTACTTAGTAACCAACCTTTGCTCCTTTATCTCGCTAAAGTGGCACATTTCTGCACATAATGGACTTTGAAACCTGAAATGCATAAAAACACGTAATCAGTGTTAACTCTTAATTATTACTCACATAATTGGTCTAAAAGTATGACTGTTACAGGGTTAAAACTACAGTTTTGGGCTCTTATCAAACCACCCCCAAACAACATTTTGCTTGTCTTCAAGCAAAGATGAGAAATTAGAAAAAGTGACCAAAAAATTGAGTTTTATCTACTCTCGTTTCGCTGAGTGCGATTGCATTGACCATATGCAACAAGGCCTTAAACCACTAGGAATTCCCTAGTGGACGAAGTTTATAGCCCTCGTGGAGAGTTTTCCGATGAAGGTACTCACAAACTTCAACTATACTACAACGACTAACAAATAAAACTATTGTTTTCCTCATTCATGTCCCAACTATCTATACATCTCACTAGCAATTGAATAAGAATAACTAGCAATTGAAATGCCTAGCGTGTTCGCTTTTGAAAACTTCGAATAAGCGTCCTTAAGTAGGTCCTCACATAAATGTCAAGACAAAACCACTCTGATTTTTCCACTCAAGTTTTAGCTACTCTAGTGTGCGCAGTGGGCACACTTTACCTTACAATCTCAATGACAACAAAGGAAGCGAGTCGATCAAACACATCCGCCACTTACTATCACACTAACCTATTCCTAATTGAGCTAGAGGTCTTTATTAGGTGTCAAGGGGATTAGGAGATGGTTTAAGAAGGAAGGAAATGGATATTCGAAAGGACAAGTCCGAGATAATAGAGTCTTCATATTATGTAACTAGAGAAAACCTTGTTATTTTCTTTTGCTTCTATACTTTGTTTCCATCCTTAGCCATATTTTTCTTTTTCTTTTCTTTGGCTTTTAACTCCCTTTTATTCTATTTTTGGAGTTTTTATTTATTTCTATTTTTTTTCTTTTCCTTGGATGGAAACTTCTTTTCTTTTCCTCAAGCAACTAACTAATTTTTGTTTTTACGGGTTTTCTCTTCTTCTTTCTTCACTCATTCTATTCTCGGACTTATTCTAAATTGGGTAGGTTGATTTTTATTTTTTTATTTTGTTTTTGTTTTGTAACGAGGGGTAAAGGATTTGTGGTTTATGGAAGGCTAAAGAAAGGCTCAGAGGGGCTGACTAGTGGAAAATAATTCATAGGTTTGAATTTACGGCTATATCGATCCAAAGAGGGCATAAATTCTCGCTTAGGATATGGCATAGTGATCAAGCAAGTGGACGTGTGATATCTCTATCGGATTTTACTTCTCCCCTTGTGTCATTTCTCAAATGTTTAGCTCATATCGGCTTTCGGCTATATTCTCACAGGATTTGTAGAATAAGTACTCTAGCCTAGATTTTGAAACTTATCGCTAACAATCATAGATACTCATGTAATATATTTATAGATAGATGCAGAGATTATTACCTACATATTAACCTAAGTTTCTAACAATTATTCGATGCAAAAGCTACCGTGACACTTCTAGATTGTTAAGAGCATAGAGAAAGAAAACAATACCAATATTCCTAAGTGTATAGCATAACTTATTTATTTATATTTTTGAATTTTAAAAATTTTAACTAGAAAACAAATGCATATTATACATATCTATATCCTAACAGATGCCTTAATTACACGTGTTTCTATGCCCCCAAAGAAGAATCATGCTTTGTCCTCAAAGTATTGTAAATAAAGAGGGTAGGAAAAATACCATGGAAACGCGTGAAATTCTGGAACATCTGCAAAACAAGGTTAGAACATACTAATATAGAAAATAAAAAACTGACGCAACTCTATAAGAGTTCCACCCATTATGGGGTTAACAGAATTAAATTGCTTGGGACATAAGCAGACACTAACTGAAACTAAAACTTACCATATCTCCCTTTTAAGCATCCTCTTCCTCATTAGTGAGACGAGGTTCCTTCGCATCCTGCCAGTCCATTGTAATTTGCCAAGCTTGCCGCCAGTTATCATCTACTAATGCTAACCTGTTAAGTGTTATCATGTCTGATGGGATGTACGGGGCAACCAAATGAGGCTGCACCTGCCATCCCGGCCAAGTCATTATGCGCAACGAGCGAACCACCCGATTGGTGGGTCTCATGACTTCAACCCTTTTCCAATCTGTGAATTGTGCACAGAATATAGGTAAACAACTACGATGATGCGGCTTACCAAAAAACAGGCATAAGAAGATACTTATGCCTCATGCTTTTGGGCTCTCTTAAGACTAGCGACTAAAACTTCGGGGGATGTCATATCGGCGACGCCCCTCCCTAAAGCGAGGAAAATATCACCAACAAAGATTGTTTGCGAAATGAACGCCATTCCCCAAAATATTCATCAGGATGAATAACATGGTGGTGCCTACGTTTAGGGAAAGGCTACCAAGGGCAATGCTATATCGCCCCTGGTCCATTACTCGAAATAACCCTCCCCCATAATACTCATGGAAATATGTATAATCATACAGGTATGCATTATCGGTCATATATGCCCATGTGTGAACAGGATCAGGTATTGGTAACCCATTAACTAAAGCGACCACATTTTTATCGAATTGATGTGTCGTGTCCTCGACTACGACAGAGAATTCTTGTTCTCCATCTTGATTACAATAGAATTTAACATGGTCGTAGAAATAAGCAGTAAGCTGTGGTGAATATGAATCGTCATCACTTACCAGTAGATGATGCCATCCTAACTGCAGGATTCTTTGTCGGAACCAATGTCCATAGGTCTCGGTGCCCAACACATCTTTGAAGGACTGTTCAGGTATGACTATAGGAGATGTCATCACAATAACTCTTTGAATAGCTCCACAAAAATCCACGGAATGACCGTCGAAAATTTGAATTTTTCGCGTTCAGAATCGCGAGCGTGGCCACATCATAGAGAGCGGTCGCGCTCGTGGGTTTTAGAATTACAGTGTTTTGGGCGCGGGTCACGCTCAAGGAGGGCGCGGGTCACGCTCTGACAAAATTTTTCGAAAATGTAAAGGGCGCAGGCGCGCTCTGAAGGGCTGAAACCGGAGTTTAGAGCAAAAAGAAAGAAAACTTGGAGTGGAAGGTGCGGGATGATGGTGGGATGTATTGTGGTTTGTTAGTGTAGAAAGGATGGAGTTTAAATAGGTTAGGAGCTTCCAAAACGAATCGGGAAGTTCCCTATTTATTTGAAGGCAATTTTCGGAAATAGGAAAATTCCCAAAACCGTAAACGGAAACAAGCCATTTTCATGATTTCCTAAAAATCCTGGTATCTTTCATACTGGATTTAGAATAGGAACTTCTAAACTCTCCTAGATTTCATGCTACCACCACACAAGTCATAGATATGCCGATATCGGCCAAATTATCAACCTTTCCTCCAAGACAACTTAACATATATATGATCATATAACGACTTATGCTCGGTCTAAATATTTCCACCCCCAAACAAGTCGGGAAGGTGGGATAAATGATAAAACAAGCGAAGACTTTCGAAAATAACCAATTATATTAAAAATAAAATAAAATATAAATCCAAACAACATTAAATAAACACATTACTATTTAAATTTAACTACCGAATTAAAATCCTTCTAATAAAAGCGAAATTATGAAATAACAAATAACTCCAGTGGGGTGAACACCTAGTTTTGTGATGATGATGGACCCCGAGATGGAGATTGGCTTTGGGATGGAGAATGACTTGAACCATCGTCCCGGCGACGACGCTCATGCTGTCGGACTCGGCTGAAACAGAGTCCTCCACGGGTGGCATCGTCGTAGCATCTCTATTCGAACAAGCGTTGGGCTTCCATCTCACCGCATCAGAAAATCGCGATCTTGGGCTTGTTGTTGCTGGTGGATAGTCTCCATGTTAGACAAGATATCGTCCAGAACCCCTTCGAGCATTTCAAATCTCCTCTGAAGGTTCCCTTGATTCTTTTGAACTACTATCTGTCTATTTCGGATATCTCCACAAATACCATAAACGCACCGCAAGGCAGTTTACAACACTTGCATGCGTTCTACATTAGAATTACACTTCTCTAATGCATCTTCATCCAGCCATGTCATATCTTCCCTTTCATCCTCCGACTCATCCATTTTTTCTTCAGACAACGGCCAAGTCTCTTGGATGCAATCCGTATAGATACTTGCATTAGAATGCAATTTGATCTTAATAGGAGCAGATCTTGCGACAGCTCTAAAGGAGAGCATGATCTTAGTGATCAATACGGAAGAAGCTAAACTCTTCCCCATTCCTTGAATCACATTAAACATTAAATCAAGGATGCAGAAATTATACTTCTTTGTTTGCAAAATCCGAGAACGTCGCGGACATTGCAGGCCGATATCATCGACTTTGTCTTTCCGAGGGCGTTCCTACCAATCCGAGCTTCTGACCGGTTGATTGGTTCTCGTGGTGATCCGGCGGACGAATGGGATGTCGGATTGTATTCACCCTCCACGACGGTATCCTTCATCAAAGCGGGAACTCCAAAGATAATTGGGATTCCGAATTGTCGTTACTAGGTTGCTTTCAAGTGTAATTCCTAACAGTTCGACTAACAAACCGGCGTTACTTCTCTCCGCGTTCCTCCTAACTTTATGAAAATCCTATCCCCTTCCAATTCTCGCTTTTTATAAAATTGTTCTACCAAATCATAGTGATAGAACTCCTCGGTTGAGTACAACATGATCCGTTCCAATGTCTCTTGAACATCTCCGTCGTAAAATGGCTTAAACTATCGGCCGGAAATAAAGCGTGTTCCGCAAAATTCTACGTCGTAAGCGCTATTGAAATTTCTTAGACTACTAATGGTTTGTAGACTATGGGGGAGGCGAGTTTTGAAGAAAACTACTAAAAACGGCGTTGGTGGCGGTGGTGGTGGAAACTATAATTGTTGGCAGTTTTTGAAGTTGGGTTGGTTTGTGATGATTGTTTAGAGAAGATTTAGGTGGATTTGATTTCCTTGGTGTAGGTGTAGTTAGGTTTTCTTCCCTCTCTCTATATTTATTTTTTATTTTGGTTTCCAAAATTTAATTTAACTTGTAACCGGCGGTTTGGGATTGAAGTGGAAAACAACGTGGCGTGCAGGTTGGGAAGGAAGGAGAGGCGCTAACGCGCGCGTCGCGGGTTGGGCCCAAGCCCAGTTTGAATTCCGAAATTTTCCGATTTTTTGCGCAAATTCAAACTCAATTTGCCGCTTCGTTACTGGCCCGATTTTGGCGAATGAGTTATGGAAATGATCAGTAGAGAATTTCCAATCCAATGATCCATAAAACACTCAATTCCAACCATGGGTGACATATAAGAGGGTGGAAGAACGCCTCGGCGCGTGCGTGTGTGACGTAAGTTATGCTTAACGCAGAAAATCTAAGTTTAGATTACGCCAACCCAATTGAACTAATGGGCCTAAACAAAACCAATGGAAAGTTCGAACAATCCCGATGGAAAGATCGATTTGCCCACCCCAAACAAATTTTTTTAAACACAAAATTTGTTTACAACGTGGGTCGTTTAAAGTCAGATTCCCAAGACTTGTTGGATTGCTATTTCTATGATTTTAAGAATTTTAATTTTATTTTAATTTGTTTATTATAAGAAACACGAAAAATAATAAATACATAATTCACTCCATAGAGGAACATGACTCAAAACCGAGAAAACATGCAAAAGTGGAAAACGTGAATTATGTGAACTGTGGACTTAGGATCCGTACTTACAGTGACCACACACTCCATAGGGAGGGCCCGGTTACCTGAATGGTGTACTTATCGGTATATGGAAATGAAAGTAAGTACACCAAATGACAAGGGTCGGGATCCTCATAGGTGGTCCTGTAAAAGGACTTCCTCTACATCGGGGACGAAGTTCGTGAAAATGTTTTAACCGTTGACCATTAACTTGAAAGGTACTGTTGTCATTTGGATTTACCAAGGTGATTGCCCCCCGTAAGGGGGGTGACTTGATAACTAGAAAAGGGCCGGACCAACGGGTTTTAGTTTGCACGGGAAAACATGTAGACGGGAGTTGTAAAAAGCAAAACCTTTTGACCAACCACAAACTCTTTGCGCCAAAGATATGCTTATCATGAACACGTTTCATGTTAGCTTTATAATCCTTTTTGAGATAGATCGCATTTAATCGCCACGGATTTCTTCAAGCTCATTCAATTGCAACTTGCGTTTGACACCTGCCTCATCAATATTGAAGTTAAGGCTTTTTATAGCCCACAGAGCACGGTGCTCTAATTCAACGGGCAAATGACATGGTTTCCCAAAAACAAGTCCAAAGGGAGACATACCTATAGGAGTTTTGAAAGCAGTTCTATACGCCCATAAGGCATCCGATAGACGCTTTGACCAGTCTTTCTTATCAGGGTTTACAGTTGTTTCTAAAATCTTTTTGATTTCCCTATTAGAAACTTCTACTTGTCCGCTAGTTTGTGGATGATAAGGAGTTGCTACTTTGTGTATAACTCCATACTTTTTCACTAGGGATGCAACAACTCTGTTGCAAAAATGTGTTCCACCATCACTAATGATGGCTTTAGGAATGCCAAACCGACAGAAAATATATTCTTTAATAAAAAATACAACGGTCTTATGGTCATTGCTACGGCAAGCTAGGGCCTCTATCCATTTAGACACGTAGTCCACGGCAACTGGAATATAAATGAAACCGTGGGAAACCGAGAAAGGACCCATGAAATCAATGCCCCAAACGTCGAAAATTTCTACGATCAAGATTGGATTTAATGGCATCATATTACGTTTCGTAATTTGCCCAAGTTGTTGGCAACGTATACACGTCTTGCAATGCACTTGGGCATCCTTAAAAAGGGTAGGCCAATAAAATCCACATTGCAGAACTTTAGCGGCTGTTTTCATCCCATTAAAATGTCCACCACACTCTTTGTCATGGCAGAACGATAGAACTTCATTATATTCCCATCGGGAATACAACGACGAATAATCTGATCCGCAATAATACTTAAAAGGTAGGGCTCATCCCAGTAGTATAACTTAACTCTAGCCAAAAACTTTTTACGTTCATTCCTTGACCAATTATAAGGCATAACATCAGCCGCTAGATTATTTACAATGTCAGCATACCATGGTGCTGAAAAAATGGCATACAGATGCTCATCAGGAAAAGAGTCCGGTATGGACTCAGAATCAATTTGATCGTCCTTTATTTCTAATGTGAACTCTTGCAGGAGAAGGATCAATCGGATTAATCTCTGCTTAGCATCCTTCTTTGCAAGAAGGTACTTAAAGGATGCATGGTCCGTGTAAACTAAAGTTTTAGAACCAACCAAATAAGGACGAAACTTATCTAAAGCGTAAATGACGGCTAAGAATTCTTTTTCTATAGTTGAATAATTTCGTTGAGCATCGTTTAATGTTTTACTAGCATAATAAAATGACAGTGGACTTATTATCTAGTTTTTGTCCCAAGATCGCACTAACCGCATAGTCACTAGCGTCACACATGAGTTCGAAAGGTTTAGACCAATCGGGAGGTCAGATAATTGGTGCGAGAGGTTAGGCGGCTTTTAAAGTTTCAAAAGCCCGCTTACAATTAAAATTAAAATCAAAGATTGCATCTTTCAATAGCAGATTAGTTAAAGGCCTAGCTATTTTCGAGAAGTCTTTAATAAATCGCCTATAAAACCTGCATGGCCTAGAAAGGCTCTAATATCACCGGACGGTCCGTGGGTTTAGGCAGAGTCGCTATCTTATCTAGTTTGGCCTTATCTACTTCGATGTCATCACTAGATACAATGTGACCTAGTACTATGCCCTTTTTCACCATGAAATGACACTTTTCCCGTTTTAAAACGAGGCTCTTTTCTTCACACCTTGTCAAAACCATAGGCGGGTTAGACAAAAACGATCGTGAAGGAGTCTCCATAGATAGAAAAATCATCCATGAAAACTTCCATAAAGCTTCTACCATGTCACTAAATATATGAAGCATACACCACTGGAAGGTTCCATGAGCATTACAAAGGCCAAAAGGCATTCGTTTATAGGCATACGCTCCAAAGGGACATGTGAAGGTAGTCTTTTCTTGGTCATCAATATCAATAATAATCTGAAAATAGCCCGAGTAGCCATCCGTAAAACAATAAAAAGCATGACCAGCTAGGCGTTCGAAGCATTTGATCTATAAAAGGTAAAGGAAAGTGATCCTTTCGTGTCATAGCATTTAAACGCGTCGTAATCAATACAGATCCTCCATTTCATAGGACCTTGTGTGACAAAGATAGTCACCCTTTCCGTTACGAACCATGGTAACTCCCCGATTTCTTAGGAACTACATGAATGGGGTGACCCATTCGCTATCGAGATTGGGTATATGATACCCGCGATCGAAAGTAATCGTAAGACTTCTTCCCTAACCACCTCTTTCGGGCAGGGTTCAAGCGGGCGGGCCGAGGTTTACGAGAAGTCTTCGCGTTATCCTCCAAATGGATACGATGAGTGCAAACATTAGGGTCAATTCCCCTTAATGTCGGCTAGGGACCAACCAATCGCCGACCGATGTTCCCCTAATCACCCCAGATTAAACGCGTGTCTCTTCATTCTTAGATAACGAGAGAAGATATAATTACCGGATGACTACCATCCGGATCAAGTTGAATATATTTTAACTCCGGGGGAAGAGGTTTAAGCACTTGGGTGGAAGGAAAATCAATAGATGTTTCGTCGGGGTCCTCATTTTGCATAATGAATACTTGCTTAGGTAGCAAGTCTTCAAACTCAGTATATGGAGCAACCGAAGGGTCTACAATTGGTGTGGACTCAAGGATGGTGTTGACTTCCTCTAAGTAGGAGTCATTTACAAAATCTGACTTTCCAAAAGAAAGGAATTTGTACATATTGTTTTCAGGAAACGTGTTGTTAAAATAATCTTGAGCTAAGCTCTCGATCATGCTAACCTCCCCATCTATATAGCGAATCGGTAACTGTTTCATCATTTTAAAACATTTACCTCAACCGTGAGATGGCCAAAAGATAAGGACATCTTACCATCGCGGCAATTAATAAGTCGCGTTGGCGGTTGCTAAAAAGGCCCTAAGATGATCGACAGAGTCATTAGCGACTTCTCGTATCGAGGATAACAAAAATCCGCAGGATAGTAGAAATCTGAACCTTAACAAGCACGCGTTTTCCACTACACCCTTAGAATACTTAATAGACACGTCCGCTAATTGCAACGCGTTATTTTTGTAGGTTGCATTTTTCGTAGACCTATTTGTTTATACAAGTAATACGGGGGTAAGTTAACACTTCCCCATGTGTCTAATAAAGCGGTCGTCGTGTGGGAATCTCCTAAGGTGCATTTTACAGTAGGACGACCAGGGTCCTTATAATTAACAATTCCATTATTTTTGGATAAAGTTGGGAATTGTTCAGTTAAAAAGGCGTCTTTAGGTATGTTGGTTTTACGCTTAGTAGTGCACAACTCTTTAAGAAACTTAGCGTGATTAGGTAGCTTTTTAATAGCTTTGAGAAAAGGAAGGTTTATCGTTAGATTCTTGAAAACGTTCCTAATCTCCTCAAAGTTTGTATCCCTGGTTAGCATGGCTAATTTTTTAGGGAACGGTGGTTTCGCTCTATATTTAGCGTATGGCTCGACTTGATGTGTAACCTTGGCTTTCTGTTTCTTAGGTTGTGGTTTAACTGGTACCTCTACAGTGGTAGATTCTTCAGTTTCTATTTCGGTATCTAGTTCGATATCCGATGTAGGGAGTACTGATGGGGTAACTATAGGCATAGTTACTTTGTTATCAACCACTTTTCCAGAGCGGAGAGTGGTGATGGCATTTAGGTCACCTACTATTGTCATTTCCGTACTAGTATTACCGTTTACCTCAAAGGCTGTGTTTGTTGTTTTAGGGTTTGGTATCGCTTGTCCTGGAAACACGCCTTTTGGTTGGGTTTTCTCTTGGGCTAACTGTTGTATGCCCTGATTTATGGATTGTAATATCTGTTGGTTTGATTGAGTCATTGATTGGAAAAGTTGTTGGGTAACCTGTATAAAGGCCGATACGGTCGGTTGTGTAGGTGTAGTAGTCACGTGGTGGTGCGACCGAACTATCTCACGTTGATTATTTATGGGTGGGTTTTGATAGTTACTATTGTTAACCGGAACGATACCTCTATTGGTATTATAACTATTATAATTATTCTGACCTTGTGCTACACTTTGTCGTGGTTGCGCTTGGTTGTTATAATTATCATAAGTTCCTTGACCTTGTCCCTATCCTTGCCTAGGTGGAGCTTGATTATAGTTGTTTGCTTGCCTAACATTTTGGTTATTAAAGCCTGGAGTTGTAACTTGTTGATTGTTTCGCCAACTAAAGTTGGGATGTTGTCTCCATGGGGTATTAGGAATAGGATAGTTATTAATGGAGCAAACATTATCTTGCTCTACTTGTTGTTGTTCATAGGCGAGAGGACAATAGGAGTCAGGGTGCTCAGGACTCAAACAGAAATTACATTGGTTGGAGTTGACATTCATGACGAGAATAGGCTATTGTTGAATAGAAATAGCCTCTACCTTTTTAGTTAGAGATTCGATTAAATTTTTAAGTTCTGGATCGGGTTTCATCTCAAACATACCGGCGGCCTTAACTGTTGAAGAAGAACTAGCAGGCGGGGATATCATCACTCCCCCAATTGTTATTAGCGTTTAGTTTGTTCTTCTAAAATTTGTAAGCCTCCGAGGCTCCTTTACTTAGGAAACTACCCCCATTCATTATGTCAAGGACTTCTTTATGGTGATGTTGAAGTCCTTTGAAAAGGCACCTAACTAACGTGTCTTTTGCTAGGTTACGTGTGGACACTCTATAAGCAGATCGGTGAAACGAATCCAAGCCTCGAGAAAATGATTCATGAGGGTTCCGGCGCCGGAAGAAATGAATCTTGGAAAGCATTTCATCCGTCTTTAGGGGTGGGTAAAATGTTCCATAAATAGCTGAACAAGTTTAGCCCACGAGTCCATGAGTTAAGTTAGCTTTGGGCGTTAACCAAGACATTTGCCTTATCGGGCTAAGGTATAGGGAAATACCCTAAGTTTAATTTGTTCCGCACCAACCGTAGGATGATGGAATGTTGTAAGGACTTGTTCAATCCTACGCATGTGTTCGTAAGGTTTTTCATGGCCTAAACCATGGAAAACGGGTAACAAATTAAATATGTTTGGGGAATTCAAAATCCCCAATCGGTCCGCTAGAACGATGCAAGATTTAGGGCTATCGCTCAAAGCTTTGTAGAAGTCGGAGAGAGGAGTCTCTCTTTCTTCAGCCATTATGTCGTATGGTTGGTGGGATAGTAGTTAGAGGTGTAGTGATTGGTATACTCGATATGTTTATTTGTTGACGGTTAATTACGTTCGGTGTTTTCTCCCACCGGACCTTAATCTCATGCAAGTCTAAGTCTAAACACGAAAACAATCCAAACAATCTTGATATATTAGTATGAACCTCTAACGGAGATCGAGGTATGGAAGAAAGGAATACCGATAAGCGTCCTTGCTTCGCTTTTATGAATAGCGTCTTGTTTACGCGTGTTGGTGTAAATAACAAGTTAGAACACTGAAAAAAAACTTAAAAATCGAAGTTCAAACAAACTGTAGAAATCCATAAAAATTTTGCATAGAGTATGGTCACGCTCCTTGTCGATATAAGTGGTCGGTCTCCAAGTCCGAAGATGATGAGGGTGGTCGTCTTCGAAGTCCGACTATAGCAGCGTGCTTCTTATATAGCGCGATCATTCCTCGTGTAATTTCGTCCGAATTTTTCAACGCTGAAACGAATAACCACAGTATGAATCAAACAAGGGTGGGTGGGTTTAATGGGACTTAAAAATGACTAATTCTACTATGAAAACAATGCTAAAGTGTAACTAAGATGGCAGCGGCGCCATTTGATAAACATAAAATGATAGCTTACCTACGAAATGAACGATGAAATCAAAACGTAAGTAAACTAAACTGTTTACGTGCTATGTTATTTATCAAAGTTTCCTACTCTCAAGTCTATCGAAATAGAGTGGAGTAACGAATTCGTTCCACTCCTAGTGCTCTAGCATGGAATTGTTTTCTAATCTAATTACTCAGTCTTAAGTCAATGAGAGCTTTACGAAGGTGATATACTACGATACTTACTGAATTTGATTACTTGAATTTAACTACGAATGCTATGGAAATATGATTGTGCTTGAATCTAGATAAAGGATTAGAGGGGAATTGAATCCACCTCGAATCCAACTTAATAGCCTAACATAGATTCTTGTATCTCGATTCTTACGTTCTTACGGCAACAAATTCGAGTTCTAATCCCTAGTGTTCATGACATTTCTACCGAAAGTACTAACTAGCATGTGAGGTCGCCCACCCATTCTCATGGCTTAATCACGACCTTCTAGATTGGAATAGATTCTACAATGTTTCTACACTATACCACTAAGTTTTCATCAAGGCTTCATCAACCCCTCTAATGGAGGTTTTAGCCTTGAGTCATCAAACCATCATTTCCCATTTCATTATAACTACACATCATATTAAAATTCTAACTTAACTAAATTAACTAACAATGGTTCAATCTATTTAAACTACGGAATGATAATCAACAAGAATTAAAATCAGATCTATAAATTGAAATAACACAACCAAATTGAGAAAACAACTATTTTATTTATCTAATCAATCAAGAACAATGATTCAAAGACTTAATCTAAAATAAGAATTGAAAATGGAACTAAAGCTTAATTTAATTAATGAAAACAGATCTAGAATTATCTATATTATTTTAGGTCTAACTAGCTACCATTAACAAAGAGCTAAACTTTGGTTTTTATACTTTCAGATCCAAAAATCGTGCATGGGCTTGGAGCCATGTTTTGGGCCAGAGAATCAGGCCCAAAACCCAATTCTTTCAGTCCAAAAAGGCCTCTTCAGCTGCAGTTGACTTCCACAGACTTTTTGTCCACTTCTGCTCCTCTGATTGGGTCAAGGCTTGGACCATTGGAAATCTCTTTCCGAGCCGGTCATTTTGACATAAAGTAGGCCCCATTCCAAGGTCTGAGTCCAAAGATACGGCCTTCGGAAGTTCTGCTGACTTGTGTGCTGTTTCAGCCCGTATCGACTTTTCAGCTTTTGACCGGGCTTTAGGAAGGCTTTGTCTTCTGGAATCTTGGCCTTTAATCACGGAACTACTTAGTAACCGACCTTTGCTCCTTTATCTCGCTAAAGTGGCACATTTCTACACATAATGGACTTTGAAACCTGAAATGCATAAAAGCACGTAATCAGTGTTAACTCTTAATTATTACTCACATAATTGGTCTAAAAGTATGACTGTTACAGGGTTAAAACTATAGTTTTGGGCTCTTATCATGTACCATTAGTCTACAAGACACCCCAGTTTCAGTTCAATATAGCAGGTCGGTATATATCTCCAAGTTAACAGGTCGCTTTGTAAAACTCTTGGCTGAGCCTCTCGTCAGAGTTTCCTATCAATTGTTTAGTATTTTAGGATCGCGACATTCAATGGATGACAATAAGCTTAATCGGTTTAGGATGACACCAGTCTATGTGGTTTGGCATGTAAAAACAAGTTCTTTAATATTGCCAAAGCCATATCTCAATCGGCATGGACCCTTGAGCATCACTTCTATTTTATCTAATTCATATATGATGTTCAGAACCTGCCTTTCAATTTCTTTCATATATGCACTTAGACTTTTTGCGGACAACAAGCGAAAGCAAATACAAAAAATGCAACAATCACTCGCTTCATTTCCAATTACTCAGTTCGAGACTATTTGTTCACTTCTCAATTTACAATGCATTGTACCTAGTCGCATTTACTGCCTAGTGTGCTGGTCAAGTCATTACTTCTCCTTAATCCAAAAATTTTAAAAGCCGGGTCAAGTTATTTCTACAAATGACATATCTTCGCAAAAACTATTTTTACTTGAATACAATTTATCTTTGTTTAAAAAAGCCAAATGGAGTTGGTACTACAAGGATTACTTAACTTCTCATTAGTTGGTGAGGGAGGCCGTTCAAAATTGAACAAGGGGCTTTACGCCTTTGCCAATCTTGGGTAAAAACAGTGATTATTTGCATTCAATATCATTTCATATGAAGAGTGGAACATGCCATGTTAGTCCTTTCTATACCTTTGGCTAGAGACGACTCTATCAAGGCTACCATTACTTCTGGACTCCATTATTTTACATGCCGACCTGAGCATAGTACGTATTCAGTCTGGTGGCCCTTACCTACCAACATATGACCTGTTGCCTGTTGTGGTAGCCATGGATTGAGAATGATAAATACCAATGATATAACTCAACGTTTTGTGGGAGCATGCATACATATTTGCAGAAATTATGCATATCTACAAGAACTACTAATTCCATTGTGCACTAGGCAAGAAATCAATTGTGGTCAGTCAATCAAACAAAAATTCAGCTCGCTGATAAGTGCTCAAAAAGTGCAATTTAACCCTCGATTATGACTCTTGTTTAGCCATCTTAGTGGACTAATAGTGTTTATAAGTTGTGTTTTAAGATTCTACAGGTGAAAAAGAGAGTTTTGTAGAATATTAGAGAAAAAGGGGTAAAACGGAGCAATTCGGAGCATTAAGGATCACATGGGAGGCCCGTGGACAATTATAGAGAAGGCCAAGGAATTGGAGCTATTAAAGATGCAACTTGGACCTATTTTAAAGCCTATATGGAAGCCCAAGGCCAAATGATTCGTTGCTTGGACCAAAGCCCGCAAAAGAGGATAAAAGGATAGAGCAAAAGAGACAAAATAGGCTTACGCATCTGGGACGCATGGATCGAGCGTCCAGACGCATTGATCGTGTTTGAGACGCATGAATAGTGCGTCCAGACGCATGGATCGACACTGTAGCCAATTTTTTCTCAGTTTTGGAGACGAAGTTGGACTCTGAAAGAAGTCTATTTGTATTAGGAAACAAATGACGGTTTGAAATGCTTATAGAGCTCATTGTAACCTCTATAAATAGAGGACCTAAGTGCCTCATGTAATTTGCCAATTCACTTATACTCTTGTCTCCAGAACTTGAGGTAGAGAGAGATTAATAATAAAAGATCGGTTTTAACTAGCTGAGTCTTAATAAATTAGTCTTTCTAGTCTTATGTTCTTCGACTCTTCTTCTTCTCGTTCTTCGTGTTCTTCCTTCTTTATGGAAGGCTAATCTTCTCCTTCAAGGGAGAAGATGAAGCTGGTGCTTAAGGTTTAATGATTCTTCTGGTTCATGGTGTTCTTCAATCAGGTTAGTTCTTTATGTTTTTAGTTATTAGTTCCATTGCCCAAACCAGGGGATGGAAGTATAGATTAAGGTTTTTATTTATTGCAATCGAATATCATGCTAGTTTAGGGTTTTATTTATTGCAATTGAATATTTGCTAGTGACATGTTTTTATTTATTGCAATCGAATATCATGCTAGAATAGGGTTTTATTTATTGTAATTGAATGTTATACTATTATTCTCTACTTTTCTTCTAGTTGTGTAGTGTTTTAGAGTAAGGAAAATATTCCTTGTGTTTGCCTTAGATGGTGATTCATTGAATAGCTGCCCAAGCTCACATAAAAGGAAAGAAGATACTAGTAACATGAACATAGGAACAACCTTAAGTAGAGTTATTCGTTAACGATGTTTCGTCCAAGAGGGCATCGACACTCACTCGATTGCCTAATTGTAGTCTACTTGTGAGAACAACCATGAAGCAAAATGTCATTAAATCAAAAGTATTGGTGGATTCTAATCTCTTGAATCCCCTTTCTTATAAATTCTTAATATTTTAGTTTAGTTTAGTTTAGTTTAGCGTTAGAATCTAAAATATCTACAATCATAGTTTTTAATCCCTCAAACCCCCTTTCCAATCCTGTCCTTCATATAAATATACACTTAAAAGTGGAACGATACCCTACTCATCCTTTACTTATTGAGGGATAATTAGGTTTTGATACGCTTCTATTTTGTTCAATGACCATCATCTATCCATATCCCACATCTCATCTACACACAAAAAGAGGCAAGGTCAAATGGTGCCGCTGCCGTTTTAAGTTGTTTATGTTTAACGTTTTCTTTCAAGATTAGAAGTTTGGATCTTGAGATAATTTTAGTCGTATCATCCATCCTTTTGAGAAAGAGAGAAGCTTGAAGGACATCTTGAAGACAAGATTTACCATCCAGTGTATGCCCCATCGTCCATATCATCGTCCGGTAAGAACACAACAGTGGACAAGGTTCAACAACCGACTCATAAGAATACTAGATGAGATTGAAATAATGGCCACACGCAATGATGGAGGTGTTGTGGACACCAATAATCCTGAAGCTATCCCACCCATGCAAGCACAACAGAGGAAGAAGCTGAGCGATTTCTATTCGCTAATCATTGGAGACCCACCCAGCAGTATTATTTTTCCAGAGACAGAAGCTAACCAGTTTGAACTTAGAGCATCAGTAATCTCTATGCTTCCAAAGTTCAATTGTTTAGACAATGTCCAGCCATATGTTCACATGAACAAATTTCTATCAGTCCTCAGAACTTTCAAGAACCAGAATATCAAAGATGAGAGTATCAAGTTGATTATTTTTCCACTCTCACTAGAAGGTAAAGCCTCCGAATGGTTAACTGCACAGCCGATCAATTCAATCAACAACTGGGAGAAGTTGAGAACAAAGTTTATGAACAAGTTCTACCCACCCCAGTAGCATGAGAAAAATGAATTTTAATGATTAGTCTGGGATATATATTCTATACTGCTTAGTGTTGAGTTTGATAGATAGTTAATAATATTGATTTCAATACCGCTTAGACTATTTATTATGCTCGGACATAGTTCTTATTGATAGAATTCTTTATCAAGGCACAACCATAGTACTTGGTCAGTTTTGTGTACTTTTGCTAGAAGAGAGATTTAAACCCCTAGTAAACTGGAAGTAGAATTTTTAGACTTAACCCGTAAGACTTGAGCTTTATACCCATTCTTTGGAGAGTTCTTATGAAAAATCCGAGTTTTAGTGACTCAACATCTTTCAGTTCTTTATGTCGTTGTAATATAGTCTCATTATTCGTTGATTTGGTTAATCACTTAAGTGACATCAACGGGGAGATAGCCATTAGGTCTTGTAGTCTATTCAAAGCAGTATCATCATAATCGATAAGTCAAGTAGTGGACCCATTCGGCCTTTATCCCACCTAGTAGGACCATCATGTTAAACCCTTTTGAGCCTTACAATAAGCCATTTTCTTTCATAAAACCCTTTACCTTTTACCCAACTCCAGACAAGGAGTATAGCCAAAATATTTATCAGCCATACCTATATGTTTCTGAGAATACGAGGGGCATAAAGAGGAAGAAAGAGCACAAAAAGAAGATTACAAGGAAATACTAGAGAGATACAATGAAGACCATCGTTCTGTTCTAAGTGAAAGAAGCTAGTGGAAAACAAGCATATCCAGTACTAATCAAGGATATACCACTGAGCTAAAAAAAAAAAAAAAAAAAAAAAAAAAAAAAAGCGAATGAATGGATGGAAAAGCTAAGACAAAGGAAGAATTTTTCATGAATAGAATTTGAAGAAATCTTCCAAAGAATGAAGCAAAACCCTTAGTGTTTTCAGAAACAACCTTTAAATCCTTTTTACCTTTTCTTCATAAACCAATACCCAAGCCAAGTTACAACCCATGACTTATCATTACAGTATGGTACGAAGTCTAGAATAGGTGAGAGGATGCTAAAGTGAAGGACCCGACACTTCATATGTGATTGACATTCTTTCCATGAGACTAATTTCATCCAGAAGTCCGTTTTTCAAGGTAGTATGTGGGATGTTCGTATTCATTATTCTTTTCCCCACATACACGAGGTAAAATAGTAGACCATCTTCTGAGAGATTCTTTTCTAAGAGTATGACTGGTGAGGATTGAAAGTTGAGATCATCTGCCTATGGTAAACTAGGGATTCCATTTCTTGGATAGGAGAGTATAGGAGATTGACTAAGTACAAACATAAGCCTTGATTGAGAATTTTGTCAATTTTTACTATCTCCCATTATAATCGATGAGTCTTTGCAGTAATGTAGTTAGCAATGGAGACTTTCTGTTGGAGTAAACACTAAGTGGGTAAGGAATTTCTCTCTCTGAAAAATACTATCATTCTTGAACATGCTATTGATTAATTTTGTGGGTATATCACCTGAAAACCCTCACGAGACTATAACTCGTCCTTTTTGGGGAACTTAAAGGTTTAAAGCCTTGTTGCATATGGTAAATGCAATCGCGATGCCTACGAAAATGAGTTAGGATTTTATTTTTGTTATTAGGATGTGATTTTGATCACTTATCTATTTTTTTTTATCTTATTTGCTAAGAGACTAGCAAAAGGCTAGTTGGGAGTTGTGATAAGTGCTAAAAAAGTGCAATTTAACCCTCGATTATGACTCTTGTTTAGCCATCTTAGTGGACTAATAGTGTTTATAAGTTGTGTTTTACGATTCTACAGGTGAAAAAGAGAGTTTTGTAGAATATTAGAGAAAAAGGGGTAAACCGGAGCAATTCGGAGCATTAAGGATAACATGGGAAGCCCGTGGACAATCATGGAGAAGGCCAAGAAATTGGAGCTATTAAAGATATGACTTGGACCTATTTTAAAGCCTATTTGGAAGCCCAAGGCCAAAAGATTTGTTGCTTGGACCAAAGCCCGCAAAAGAGGATAGAAGGATAGAGTAGAAGAGACAAAATAGGCTTACGCGTCTGGGACTAGGGGTGGGAATTTGGCCCTAACGACCCTAACCCGGCCCTGACCGACCCGACCCTAAGCCCTATAAAGCCCTCACAACTAAAGCCCTCACAGAGTTTAGGGCCGGGGCGCGGCCCTAATGCTTTCTAGGGCAGGGCTAGGGCTAAGATTCTAAAACATAGGCCCGACCCTAACCAAGCCCTAACCAAGCCCTAACCGGCCCTGTTTCATACTTTCACTATAAATACACATACCATAATTGTCCAACTCTTTGTTAAATATTTTCAATTAAAATAACATTGTCCTTTGTAATTTATCACTTACACCCAAGGGTACTTCCAATAACTTGTTTTATATAACAAAAACTTGTCAACTTAGCGCCATGAAGAACAATGAGCACTAGCCTAATAAAAAAAATAAGACTTTATTCCTTTGATCATCAAGTCAAAGTCCATAACTTATTATTCTCAATTTCTTTTTCTCACTTATTTCTTATAAATTATATTTTTATTCACATCCAAGCCAAGTCTAAAACTAAAGATTTCCTTCCACACCATTAAAGCAAAATCTGAGAGGACATTTGTAACATAGAAACCAAAAACACCTTTTGTCGGAAAAATGACATTTATAATCTCAAACCTTTCTCCATCACTTGTTCAAAAGCCAATATTTTCATTTCCATATACAAAGTTTGAATCACTTTTAAATTAGAAGAAAGGTAATATTATATTTGTTTGAATCTATTATAGAAATAATTTATGATATTACAAATAGTTTAACAACTTCCATGACCTTTAACCAAAACTATTATGTTTCTTTTTTATATCTATTACTTCTTCCTTTAAAATGATAATATAATTATTTGTCTATGTATTTCAATGTTAAATGTAATTTTAGTGAGGTTTGAGTACAAGGAAGAACAAATTCGAACTCTCGATGTACTTGATTCATTAGATTGTGGATGTGCATTTTAAATTTTGGACTTATACAGATTATTACTAGATTGGTTGGACTTTGAGTTTGTAGATTATTGTACATTTTTGTAATATAAATGAGTTTTAAAACTGATGTAGTAAAAAAAAAAATATATATAGGCTGGCCCTAAAAGCCGGCCTAAAGCCCGAACCCTAAAGCCCTTAAAGAGGGCTAGGGTCGGTCGGCTTGAGATTTAGACTTGTGACCCGCCCTATGTCGATTTTAGGGGTAGGGCCGACCCGGCCCTAATATCTGAAGGGCTTTAAATGTTTAGGGCGGGCTAGCCCGACCCGCCCATTGCCCCCCCCTATCTCGGGGACGATGGATCGAGCGCCCGTGACGCATTGATCGTGATCGAGTTGCATGAATAGTGCCCGGACGCATGGATCGACACTTGTAGCCAATTTCTTCTCCGGTTTGGAGACGAAGTTGGACTCTCGAAAAGAAGTCTATTTGTATTAGGAAACAAATGACGGTTTGGAATGCTTATAGAGCTCATTGTAACCTCTATAAAAGAGGACCTAACGCCTCATGTAATTTGCCAATTCACTTATACTCTTGTCTCCAAAACTTGAGGAGAGAGATTAATAATAAAAGATCGGTTTTAACTATTTGAGTCTTAATAAATTAGTCTTTCTAGTCTTATGTTCTTTGACTCTTCTTCTTCTCGTTCTTCGTGTTCTTCCTTCTTTATGGAAGGCTAATCTTCTCCTTCAAGGGAGAAGATGAAGCCGGTGTTTAAGATTTAATGATTCTTCTGGTTCATGGTGTTCTTCAATCAGGTTAGTTCTTTATGTTTTTAGTTATTAGTTCCATTGCCCAGACCAGGGGATGGAAGTATAGATTAAGGTTTTTATTTATTGCAATCGAATATCATGCTAGGTTAGGGTTTTATTTATTGCAATTGAATATTTGCTAGTGACATGCTTTTATTTATTGCAATCGAATATCATACTAGAATAGGATTTTATTTATTGTAATTGAATGTTATACTATTATTCTTTACTTTTCTTCTAGTTGTGTAGTGTTTTAGAGTAAGGGAAGTATTCCTTGTGTTTGCCTTAGATGGTGATTCATTGAATAGCTGCCCAAGCTCACATAAAAAGAAAGAAGATACTAGTAACATGAACATAGGAACAACCTTAAGTAGAGTTATTCGTTAACGATGTTTTGTCCAAGAGGGCATCGACACTCGCTCGATTGCCTAATTGTAGTCTACTTGTGAGAACAACCATAAAGCAAAAGGTCATTGAATCAAAAGTATTGGTGGATTCTAATCTCTTGAATCCCCTTTCTTATAAATTCTTAATAGTTTAGTTTAGTTTAGTTTAGTTTAGCATTAGGATCTAAAATATCTACAATCATAGTTTTTAATCCCTCAAACCCCCTTTCCAGTCTTGTCCTTCATATAAACATACACTTAAAAGTGGAACGATGCCCTACTCATCCTTTACTTATTGAGGGATAATTAGATTTTGATACGCTTCTATTTTGTTCAACGACCATCATATATCCATATCCCACATCTCATCTACACACAAAAAGAGGCAAGGTCACTCGCTCATGGAATTGGCATGCTATTCGCTTTGAGTAGCCGTTACATACACTGAGGATACTGTTTCTATTCTTGGATTGAACTTACTATTATGCTGCCATTAGAAATGGTGGCAATGCAACATGAAGGAGCAACTTACAGAAGAAAAAGACCGACCTCCAAATTTACGAAAGTTTGACTAAATGTCGACCTTGATTACAATACTAACCTCTATGTCTACAGCCCGATCTATTACAGATCGATTACACTCCGAGTTTGGGCTCGTAGCAGTCATCTGCACACATGCAACCCGGCCTATGGTGCTCAATGCTCACTTTATATCCGAAATTACCATTTATTTTCTTCTAATTCCTTTTTGGTATTAGTTCGATCTAGTGCAGGTCAATCAAGCTCCAAACTGGGGGCCAGACAAAACCATCTCCAAACTGGGGCTATTTATTGCCATCTAAACACGTTCAATTCAGTTATTATTTGAGCTCAATACTCAACACATCTCTAGAATTACTACCGTTAATCTGTACTAACTCTTTGGTGCCAGCTCGCATTTTCACAGGTCAATTAAACTCCAAAAAGGCTAGCTATCAACCAATCAGCTTGATGCCCTACTAAGGATCAAGTTCGGTTCAATTATAGTTACGCCAATTCAAGACTAGCTATCAACTGCGATCTCCAAATCAAAATGCTCACTAGAGCAACACGCCCACTCGAACTAAAACGCTCTACAGAGCTTAAACGTTCTCCACATTTAAACGCTCACTCGAGCTTAGGGCAACATAGCCCACATAGCCTTAACACTTCTCGCTAGTTGGAGACCTATATTTCTAGGGTCAACTAAGTGTAGAACGCTCTCTAAGAGAAAAACATTCAAACGAACTCAAACGCTGTCCAAAGCTCAAACGTTCTGAATGACTAAACGCTCACTCGAGCTCAGAGGCTACATAGCCCATCAATTCTCGCTAATTGAGGACCTACACTTCTAGGATCAATTCAGTGCAGAACGCTTCCATAAGCACTAAAAGGTCCCTTGACCTACTGGAGCAGAACGCTTACATAAGCGCTAAAAGGTCCCTTGACCTACTGGAGCAAAATGCTTACATAGGCGCGAAAAGGTCCCTTGACCTACGCTCACTCGAGCAGAACGCTTCCATAAGCACTAAAAGGTCCCTTGACCTACTTGAGCAGAATGCTTACATAATTGCTAAAAGGTCCCTTGACCTACTGGAGCAGAACACTTACATAAGCGCTAAAAGGTCCTTTGACCTACTGGGGCAGAATGTTCACTTAAGCACTAAAGATCCTAGACCTACACTCACTAGAGAAGAACGCTCACACACCTTCCAACACACTCACTGTTCCACTTGGACACGTGTCAAATTGTTTTTCTCGTCAGATCGTTCTTAAGAAAGCACGACCTAACGAGACGGGGCTGTGTGGGGGACATATATCGTCATCAATATATTCGCGACACGTGTCATTGCCATTGATAATATCTTGAGACTAACTTATTGGATCATTACAATTAGTCATCTCAAGAGTCATGAGTTACCAAATGGTTATAAAATGAAAATGAATACATGCATTAAGGATCATCAATGAATGGAGTACCAAAGGTGGATCTCATTCAATTCATGGAGCACCAAAGGGGGGAGGGAATTCTATATATTTCCTATCCACTCTCTAAGAGGTGGAGGAGAATTCCAGGCTTCTTCTCCACTCTCCATCTACTCTGTTCACCATCGATCACTCTATGACTCGAATTCAAACAATGAACAACGTTCGACTTGATTCTAGTTCGTCAGCGAATTGGATACGTAGGTAGTTCAATCCGTCGAACTTAGTCACAATATCATTTTACCCAAATCATCAACACATGTAAGGTATGGCCAATTATTACCTTTACAACACCCTGTAAGTTATTCGTCATGTACGTAACGATCAGTTCGACCGCCATGTGTTTAATGGGTTCAACATGGTTGCATGCCTTAATTAACCGCCATGCCAACATCATGGGTTCAACATGGTTAAGTACATTGATAAGCACCCAAAACTGTATTATAAAAACCTGTAGAGACATAACATTTCGGTCAATTTTGTGCTTAATAATCATGAAATAATCGCATCTTCGTGCTTTTTGCAGGTTGGAGCAACTAATGTAAAAATTATGATAAAGCCAGCATTTAAGCACGGAATATGGAGTATACACATGCCTTCCGATCAAGCCCATGTGAAGCCCAACAAATTCGGACTAAAGCCCAAAGACTCAAATAGTACGAGAATCCAAATAAAGCGGGATTATGTGCACGAAAGCATCAAACTTCGAAGCTCATATCTCTTGAACCGGGACTCGAATCGCGACGAGTGAGCTGCTCCGACGATCAGTGCGATGAACTCTACAAATAGACGGGAAGTTGTAAAAATGCCAAAAGACCAGACTGCCACTGGACACTGTACGTAGACCCACTAGGCGGGCCCATAAGATTTGATGAGTCATCATGCAAGTCAAGACAAAGGTGCAAATAATTGGTGCAAATTTGACACCTTGCATGAAGTTAATGAGTTAGTTGGATTTAGGTGATGATTATCTAAAAAAATGAAAGGTGTCAAATAGGGATTAGTTGTGGATAAGTGAAAAATAAATTAGAGGAGAGTGTTTCACGTGGGAGAAGAGAAAAAGGCTCTCTTATGTAAAGGGGGGCTGATTTTGGGAGTTGGAAGCTTTTACTTCCTTGACTTTTACTTTTCATTTACATCCATGTCTTTAATTTTGTTTTTTTAGTTCTTAGTTTTTAGAGAAAAGCTTGTAACTTGTTAATGGGGGAACTCTCTCTAGTTTTTAATAAACTCTTCTTCATTTAGGTAAACAGGTTGTAGTTTTCTTGTTTCATTCTCTTTCTTTTTCATTTCACATATCTTCTTGTAGTTTAATTCAATCCTAGGATCATGAGCTAAAACTCTCCCAAGGGGAGGGTTAATGATGCTCATGTGAGGATCATGCTACAAATTTAGGATTCCAAAATCACTACTTAAAAGACTTAGGTTCTATTTTTCATCCTGTCCCAAAATGACAGAGATTGACAATTATCTGATCAATTGTTGTAAAGTAGAACTAGGAGTTGGAATGATATTTCAGAGATGAAATATCATTTCAATTCTACATGCTAGCATGATATGTTTAGAGATAGGTATATTATGTTAGGGATTTGAGATGGTAGTGACCTGTTTCTAAAAGACTTATAGCTAGGCCTTGCATGAGTAGGATTAATCCTTCCCTATCTCTCTCTCTCTCTCTTTCATTTAACTATAAACAAACTTACAAATTTTAGATAACTTGTATAAAAAAAAAAATCTATCTATAAAATCCTTCTCACTTAGTTCTCCAAAGTGTAGATTCCAGTTGTGATCATTTAAATTCTTGTCTTAGAAGTTGGAACGAAATCCCTACTCGAACTAGATTGACATTCTCAAAGAAAAAAAACAGTGAGTAAGGAATTATTGAGTTTTAGCACGTAGTAAGTCAACTTCTAAAAACACTGAAAAGTGCTAAGATCATACATCAACTGCCATTCCAACACCATGGGTTCAACATGGTCATAACATCACTTGAGTCACATGGGTTCAACATGAAGAACAATTACGAAGACGTAACGAATAACTCCATGACACAAACAAGTCAAAATAATACAAGAGATATAACCAAAATTACGTAATCTATACAACTTTCACTACGTTGCATGGAGCCTGTTATTACACTACCTTTGTCGCCATATGAAACAAATAAACCTCATAGTGAATAGTGATCCAGTCCACTCAACACACAACTAACCATATATATCACAATCTTTCAACTTAAAAGTTATCATACAACCACGCAAATTTATCCATCAAGACGAGGTGAATTAAATCCACCCATTTTATCAACTATCAAAAAGTGTGTACTACACATCAATCATACCATCACTATTATCGAATTACCACGATTATAAAATGATCGAAAGCTCTAAAGGGAATGCACTATTCAATGAAAATTCGAATTCCGACGTAATTTGGAAAAAGAAAATCAACATCTTAACAACAATCATTATCAACAAGTTGGGATCCAATGGCCAACAATACATTAACTATAATAAAAACATTTCATTTCATTCATCGCTCACATTACAATACACACTACAAATCTCATCCACACAACATCATTAGCAAAACGTAACATTAAGAGTCTGGATTATCCATGACCACACAAGTGAATGTACAACATATGTAGAAAAAAGGTTTACAAACTTATCATACAAACAAATTTTGCACAATAAGCACAAGCAAATCAAATGTCTACTGTCAAACATAAAAGGGACGATCGTCACCATCCAATCTAAGTAAATTTAACAAACACGGATAAAATGCTGACCAATAAATCATTAACAACTTTATAAAACAACAACATAGTTGAACATCCTCACTCATTTATCAACCCAAAGTTTAAACCTAAACGTGGTTAGGAGATATTTAGGACACCCAAACCTACTATGACACTTGAACCTAAAGCTCTAATACCACTTTGTAACGCCCCAAAACCTTATAACCTTGTCAAACGCCTTGACGAAAGACATAAAAATTTCGGCAGAATCTCTTCTATATTTTCAACATTTTATAGACATAAATTCTGCCATAACCTGAAAATTAAATAATATAACATATATTAAAATCTCAGACCTCGGTCGTAAACCCAACAACCAAATCCTATTATAACAGGAAACAACTAGTGCAATATCTACAAGCTTCATCGAGTCATTCTTTTTGATAACCATTTTCGCTATTATCGATATATTTCCAAACAGTCAGTCGATAAAATAAACTCAGATCATTCCATATCACATCGCACTAACCCAGTAATCAAATCCACATATTTTTGAGTTCAATGAACATCTCATAAACTCAATTTAGAAAGCAAACATCAAATTATACTCAAAACTAAAAAACCCAAATTGTAGGATTTTGAAATCACCACAAATCATTAGTGAAAATAAAAATGAATCACTCACCTCTACGTGGATAGAAACTCAAAACCCAACTTATTTCCTGTGATTCCCCCTCTGAATCCCAAGAGAGAGAGAGCGAGACCGGGATCGAGAAAAAATGGGAGAAAGGAGACCGAGTGCAAGAGAGAAGACCAACCGTATTCCCCCTTTGTCTTTTATTTTCCTCTTTTTTGGTTCTTCAATGTTATTGGGCTTTATCAAGCCCAACTCAACCAAGGCCCAAAATATGGGATTTTACACCTCCCATCTTATGGAAAAGAAAAGGAAAGATCACCAAACTACTACTAAAGCCGGAGGAGAATTCTATGCAAGGGGTTGAGTCCCCATTCGAGTCTCCATGCTCGATCTGGGCCAGTCTCCACTCCATCTCCAATTCAATCTCACCTAGAACTATGTCTGACTTGATACATTTTAGTTCACCGGAGAACTGGATACATATGCAGCTAACACAAACCCGAGTTCAGTCAAATATCTAGTACAATACAAACCCATTTTCCCCTCTGTAAGACTAATCACCAAATCTAGTCTTTACATAAATTAAACCTCAAATAGTTCACATCCAAGATTAACACAATACAACTCGAAAGAGGCCCCAAGTTTGGATTCTTGATAGCCCATCTAGCCAACTCATGAGCCTCCCCATTGAAAAGTCTGTTAATTATCCAATGATAATTAACTACACTTCTAGAACTTAATCTCTCATTAGCTAATTTATTAACTTCTACTACTTGTTCCAGCTGCAAGGTAAGATCAGCATCTACAGAAGGGCTTGGATCACCTTTTTGCTATCTCCCTCTATCAGTAACAACTAGCAAGAAATGAAGAAGCTAGGTGAATGACTGTTTCAGCTGCAAGAAGTTTAGCTTCCTCTGCACTCCTTATTTTAAAGGTTCTGAAGACTGATTATGCCACCACCAGCAACTCCAACACCCTTACGTCTAGCCCTGTCATAATAAGCATCAAAACACAAATTAATGCAATCCTCCTTCATTGTAGGCAGATTATCCATCATGCATGTTGAAAGATAGAGAGTTAGCAGGTTTAGGAATTTTAGGATGGATCCTCCACTTCTCCCTCTTATATGCTTGAAGGCTCTTCTTCCACAAAGCCACTGCTCTCCCTTTTAAAAGCTTTGAATTCAAATTTATATAAATTCCAGGCCTCCCATACGCTATGTAGGACAATGCCTACCAGGAGACCCATTTAAAGATCACACACATTTAAATATACTTCAAATTGAACAATGCATAACACTCACCTTACCCCAGTCTTCTTCTTCATTATCAAAAAGAAAAACTATATATGGGCCATTTCTAAACTAGTTTGTACTCGGGCCTCCAGCCCATCAAAGGCCCACACTTAAGATAGTGAAAGCAGTCTCAGTAGAGCAGAGAGGTGCGCAGTTTTGTTGATGATGGCAATGGCATGGAATCAAATTTTGTCAAACCAAACAACAAAACAACACCCCTTTATTTTTCTTGGCCTCTCGAGATTCTTCTCAAAAACTACTTCTCAATACGTTGGTAAGTCTTTTTAAAGGTTTATGTTTTTTATTATTTCCATTTTTTTAATAAGTTTGAATGTTTTGGTGCAGAGAAAGTAGGAATACCAGAGTTCTTAAATGGTGTAGGGAAAGGAGCTGAAACTCACGTTGTAAAGCTTGAAACTGAGATTGGGGATTTTAATAAGTTGTTGGTTACCAGGACTCTTAAGCTCAAGAAACTTGGCATTCCCTGTAAACATGTGAGTACATTCCACATTTATGTAGTTTTTTTCAGTGTTGCCCAAATAGTAAAATCAACATTGCAATTTATTTTTCGGTGTATTCGTTGTTGGTAGATTGGTGATTTTAAGGTCATGTTAATGTAGGAAGAAAGGGGCACATAATTTTGGTTGTTTGTTGTGGGAAATGAAGCACCCATATAGGGCAAACTGTTTGAAGAGTGATGTGAAATTTGTTGAGCTCTCCTCTTTGATTCACCTATAGACTGAGAACATTTTCTGCAACCTTTATCTGGTGCATATTTGGTTTGGAATAGATAAAAACAGTTTAGTATTCGGGTTGTAAGGGTTGGGACGCAGGCTCCTGAAGAGGGAAGCCCAGCGAATGTCAGATGTAAAGCCCTGCACCTCATTAAGATCATATTGGCATACTCTAGTATGCGATCATCTCTTGATTATCAACCAAGTTGGGACTACATTCTTTGTTTCTGGTTCTCTTTGCGTAACGAAATGTCTTATGGTTTCATCCGTAGACCAAGTATGTATATTCCACTGTTTCCTCACTAGTCTATATAAGCGTTTATGTTAGGAGCCCCCTTTATTGGGGAGTAGAACAAATAGGTTGGAAGTATTTTATCGGAGGTTGATTAAGGAGTTTTTGCAGTTTCAAACCTCAAAGTGATTTGGTTGATTACATTTAGATTGTCTGTGGAACTTTGAACAGGAACTGCATTTCAAACGAGCAAGTGCCGAAAAGAAATTGTTTCAGCCAGAACTGTGACATTTTTTTCCACAATTCTTGTTTGCTGTATCTATAGTATAAATTTAAACTGAGAAAAATTTGTGAGAAGCGTGTGTCATGGAACAGTGTGTTCGGAAGTTGGGTTTATGCCTTTATGGGTGATTTTCATGTCAGAGTGTTGCGTGGAAACTGCATCCCTTATAACTCTACTCTTTTGGGTTCTGTTGTCTACACCATTTGGGGAGCTGAATAACCCCGCTTGCTTTGACTTTGTATTTGTGATAGTTAGGACATGGGAGACTCCATTTGTGCTGTTGAGAGTCGTGTGACTTAAGGAGCTTAACCTTGAGGGTTGCTCCATTCGTAAGCTGTTTGTGGTCATCTCAAGGTAGTAAAAGCTAAAATTTTCTTGTCCGTGGGGCGTAGCCGCGTAAGTAATTTGTTGGAGCCACATAAAGTCAGTGTCTTTATGTTCTTGCTTATTGGGTATGTTTTACTTTTGCTTTAGGTTGCAACCTTACATTTGGGATTTGTTGATTTTGTGATTGATTCCGTATGTATTGGCTGTTTGAGCTTTGCTGTTCAATTTGAGGCTTCCTTTGTGTTGGTTGATTGTGGCTTGTAGGACACACCTATGTTCACTATATAAGTTCTTTAAAATCATGGACTTCAACTTGGCTGCTGGACTTTTAGTACCTGAAAACAGAAAGTTGATCATTTTTCGTAACTGTAGCACGTTTCTGACTTGTAATGTGTTGGACAATTCAGTCATATACTTTGACGCATATTGAGTGGATTGCAGCCATTGCACATATCAGCATTGAGTCATCCTGACAGACTTCGTACTTGTTGAACTGTGAATTTGTGAGCATACATGTTTTACAATTCGCTATCAAATGCCAGCGAGTTGGATATATTTTGCATCCTGAGCAGCCGCCAGGAGCATCTCTTTGTCAGATACAACCAAATTCACCCAGTAATTAAGAAATATTTTCTTTCATCTGAACTGGTGCCCTTTGCAGTACTGCTGTGTTTTTTTAACTTGAATTTTTTTGAAATTTCCCAATTGCCTACACTATAAAAATCACTGTTTGCATTTCCCTTGTTCAGCTGTCTCTGTAACTCTTTCTAGTCACCAAGCTGATCCACTTAGAAATCACTTTTTGTACTTTGTCAAAACTAAAGAAGATCGTACTTTCATCCTCATTAGTGGGTTCTTAACCTGGAGAAATGTGTTGACAAGATATACAGAAGATGTAATTTGGTGCAAATATAGTAATCAATTATTACCGTTCTAACTTCACACTTGATAGAAACACCAAACAGCTATTGGCATTGAAACCACTGATGTATTTGTTTTTCCTGATCTTTTTGCATTGAAGTATTGGCAAAGTTCTTTTTTGTTTTTGAGGTAGAAGTGGTCACTAAGCATTCAGTTCTATCTTCTTATTTTCTTTTTGAAGTATAAAATCTTACACACATTGATCACAACTTTGTATACTTTTATTCTGCTGCATTTGACAAGAACTCATATTGCTTGGGTTGTGGACCATATTGCTTGTATTGTGGACCTTACTCTTTTTAGAGTTTCATGACACATTGCTTGTGTGTTTTGGACTTTGCACTTTCTAGAGTTTTCGGGCAGCAACAAATGACTGACAAGAGAAAAGAACTTCAAATTGACCGCCCAAAGTAGAGACCATATAACAGTATCGCACACAAATTCTATACAGTCTTGTACTTTAAACGTGGATCCCCTAGGATTAACCCTCCCTAACCTCCCCCACAAAGAAAACTTCTCCCACAAAGAATTTCCATTTGAATTAGAAAGAGTAGATCAGCAAACCCTCTCCTAAACTTCTTTTGTTGCTTCGGTGTCAACTATATACACTGTGATTAGTTCTGGACTCTCTCGTATACGTATAGAGATCATAATTACATATTTACATCTATGAATCAGAAGATACTAATTAAAATTTGGAAACCTAACTTAACCCACATCTGAATAATTCATGCTTTAATTCAGGATCCTAGCGTGTGTAGTTGGGCTCCCAAAATTGGTTCTGCAAAAACTCTGTTTTGTCTTCCTGCCCTTTCCTTGAATATCATTATTAACAGCCAATTATTCATATATTTCACTTTGTGCTTTTTCCGGTTCACTTTCTGCTTTTCCCTTGGCTGAAGCGTTACTATGGAATTCAAAATGTTGAAGTGATTGCAAGAACCTGAATTTTCATGCATTCATAGTAAAATTTTCTGCTAGATGTGATATTTGGACCTCTTCCTTGTTGCCTCAATATTAATATATACCTTTTTGTTGATGCAGAGGAAGTTGATCCTGAAATACACACATAAGTATAGGTTGGGACTGTGGAGACCTCGGGCTGAATCTGTGAAGGTATAATCAGCATGGAGAAACCAATTCTGCGGAAATTGCTCTAGATTGTGATCAAAGGAGGGTGGCCGTTGCAACTTTGGATATTCTTTTGTATGCCTGAATGATTTACTTATCTAGTTAACTGTAGGTTTTCTGTGAGATTTTACTCTGGAATTCAATTGACATGATTTACTGTTTTAGTAAAGAATTTGCTATGAATTTTCAAATAAGTTTGACGGAGAATATAATGGTGATGATAAAGTCGCATGCTGATGAAATAGTAAACACCTTCTATTTCAAAACTGCAAACTTCTATCCAGATTTGCATCCTTTTCGGTGGACTTGGCTATTTGCCTATTTGGAAAAGTTATAAATATGTTGGGCGAACAACCACATGGTAAGTGTTATTTGATAGGTTGTTTGTTTCCAGTGTTACATGGACACGTCATATTTTGAATTAATCCATGTCGGAATAAGTGTCCGTGACGGGCATGACACATACACATCGTATTTGTGTCGGATATGAACACACGTATCCGTGTCATGTGTCAATATAACATAGTCCATGTCTGGTTTATTTATTTGAGATTCAACAAGTTATTGACATCTTGAATATGGGCATATGGCTCCTAGGCAAAGAGGGTCTTACTCATATACACATTTTCAATGTTCTGGGTAGTCTATAGAGATCTTTCCTCTGAATTTGTGATGAAAGTGTCTTCAGAAACATCATGTTTTGAGTTGTTTTTGTGTCTAGCGTATCCACTGACTGCAGTACATCAGTGCTTTGATGACCTCTTTAGCATATCATGTTCCATATTGAATACCTGGCATATCTGAAGAGGTGCGGTTATTGAACTACAATATAATTCCCTGAATAACAACAAACTGTAGCTCTTTGTTGAAGATAAATTGGTTTGTTACCCATATAGTTTTAATCCTTTTTTGTCATTTACGAGTTCGTCATATTTCTTGTCCACTGACATGGCCTGCTTCATGTTAACTTTGTCCTTAGATCCTGGTATCCATCAAACTTTACAGTTTGCTCAGGGCAATATGATTAACTCCTTTCACGGTGATGTAAAAAGGGGACAGTATCTTCACCATTCTTGATGTTGTAGACGGTTCCTCTTGCATTTAGCAAGTATGGCTTGAGCGTCTTCTCTACGACTTCAATAATTTTCAGCCTGGGGCGTAGAACCCTCAGTCAATAATATCAGTAGAGATCAGTAATCTGTAAAACTCTGCTGTCCTGTTCAAGAGAAGAACTATTTCTAACTCCTGAATCCTGATCATTTGTTAGAGACTAAGAGGTGGAGTGGGTCTTTCAACCCCAAGTGAGAGCATTCCAAATTAATCTCAGAATAGTTGGAACATGTTCACAATGTCTGGCTGATGGTATTTATGTGGACACTAGTGCCACTTTGTAAATCTGGTCAGCATAATTGAGTAAGAAAGAGGAGATGCATTCGAGCATCTTATCTTGTTACTCAGAAGGATCATCGGATTTCTTTAAGAGAAATTACTTTTAATGTATAGAAATCAGCTCGGTACAAAATCACTTTGAAAGAGATGGCTTCCCTGGTTCTCCCAATAACAAAACAAGTGGAGAGTCAACTAGGTTACATTCGAAAAATATCGGCAGTGTTGTGCTGCCCATAATCGTGGATACCCATTATGAAGCCCAAAGGATCTGTACTTTGCGAGCAGATAAAGTAAGTGGTTGTAGAGCAAAACTGCTGTCAGTGGTTAAACGTTTTCCAGGGGGTTTGCTTATGATTCCTTCTTTCTTGCTTGTGGCTTATACAAAACCATACATAAGAAGCTTTTGATCGTTGTGATTTTATCACGCTCAAAGGAACTTTCACCCAAGGTTATCATTTCTTGTAACCCCGTGAACACAAGGTTGAAGTCCTTCAAGTCGGCGAGGACGCTTCCTAGCGCCCACTTTAATGGTTCGCCATATTGGTATAACCAAAATTGACGACCCAAATTATCAAAGTAGTGGCACGCCATATTCGAGAAAAGATGGGTGAAAGGTTGGCAATGAAATGAGAGAAAAGTTCATTATCTTCTTTTATATGCTCCAAGGGCATCTCCAATGGGGGTGTAAACCATATAGAGTGGAAATTTTACATTCTAAATGTCAAAAAACTCTTTTCAATGGGGTGTTATACTGTAGGTAATAGAGTATTAGTTGATAGAGAGGGTGGGGAATCCCCCCTCTCGCTATCAGTTAATAAAAAGCCCGGGCGACACTCGAACAGTCGTCTGAGTAAAAAAAAATTCGGACGTCACTTTAAGTGACAACGTCCCAGTTTAAATTAAAGAGCGTCCGAGTTTAAAATCTAATTTTTTTCACACTTCTCCATGTATAGAGTGTGGATATTTATAGACTATACAATAATATATAATTAGAGGTGTAAAATTCTAATGGCACCTACTTGGAGCCTAGATGGAGGTGTAATTTTACACCCCCATTGGAAATGCCCTAACAGCAGTTCAACTGCATTAAATACTCAGAATTTTACCATTAATTATCCAGCGTCTCTTCAAAATTTTATTTTCAGATTTAATTTCATAAAGTGCGTTTCACAGCAAAATAAGTAGAACTTGAAAAGACTGTAATTCAAAATTTTACTCCAAACTCGGACTTTCTCAGCTCAGAATCCAGAAGACCAATTTTTTCTAACAGAAGCTTCACAGATTCTGGCCTTTTGAGATAGTCATATAGGCAAAAACTAATACGGATTTTTGTGTCCAGAAATTGACAGTTTGATTCTCATTTAAGGTTTTTATACAGGATGAGAACTCACCAAAATAACGTACTAAATTTTGGGAAAAATATACTTTCAAGTTTCAACAGAATTTGGATTGTTACCCCTCCTTTTGCCTACTAATGGCAATGATACATCATACACCTAAAAGACACCAATCAACCCAACTGACGACCATAGACCCATATTTCGGTCTTCATTGTTTGTTTCTTGGTTTATTACAAGGTTCCCTGTAAATGAATGAACACATAAAACAGTTGTGGTAAATAGCTATAACGACTTTGGTATAAAATTATTCTTCAATTTCAATTGTACAAGAGAGCATAGCCTAGGGAGTTTAGCCTCAGTCGGTCATATGACCTGTCCTTATATACACAAAGCGTGGTAAGCTGTTACAGAAGAAACTTTCGAGAGGGAACAGGACAGTTACCCTAAGACACCTGCATATCAGCTCGAGGACTCTCAATGTCACCCAGCCACTCTACTATTTTCCTCTTGAGGATCAGACCTAGAAATTTGTTCTGCCAAACTGCAAATCATGAAAAAAAAATGGTTTGAACAAAACAGTTTAAGTCTATTTTCGACTCTGATAATCAGGGATATATATAATGAAACTCATCTGCACACATACTTTGGAGACTCAGAACTGGGATTTATGTTGCCTGCAGCTGGATTCTTGTAGTACTGAACTGAAATCAAGGGTCCTCTGGTTGCTCTGGCCGACTCGGGAGAACCTTCAAAGCTTGCATGTGAATTGCTTCTGGAGAACAACCCTGCAAACAAACACCTAACGTCATTAACACTCTCAATGCTGAAATCAAATAAACAAGCCATTCCAACAAGTGCCACAAAGGTATGTCAGATGGTAATTCCATAATGACTGATAAAAAAAAAAAAAAAAAAAGCAGAAAACCAGTAAGACAGGGCACCCAATCTATAAAACTGGAAGGTTTATTATCATTGTAACCACTACCTATAGCCACAAATCTTCTACAGAAGTCGCTGTACAAAGATTTACGCAATGCAATTCGTACACGTCTACCTATCATCATGATACATGAGAACCCAGGAAACCTGAAAGCCGAAAAGTCATGTATATGGCAATTAAAAAACTATTTTAATTGATATACAAGAAAATATGACAGGACATAAATTAAACATAAAGAACGAATTTATATTGCATGCATGGTTGTATTACAAAGTAAGTTCTCAGAAAAAATTTCGATTGCAGGAATTTTTCTTATCCATATTCACAAACTAAGATGCACCAAGTTTATTCTTCAGAGGTCAAATATCTATATTTGACAGAGACCAAATGTCATTCTGCCGAAAATTGTGGAATTTATATGAAGCTATCCATTACACTGTGCAGTATGAAATTTATTTGGTAAGAAATTGACAGTAGAACTATTCTACCTGTTGAAATTATGACACCCCCATTTCTAGGTCTGTCTTACCTAATCTATGCCCGAGCCTCCTCTTAAAGTTCAAAGAATTCACCTCCTCCACAAGTTCGAGCTTATGGAGAAACACCAAGTTATAGACTTCCATTGCATGCATGATTCTTCTAAATACTAAAAAAACTATTTTAATTGATACACAAGAAAATGTGAAATAACAGAAATCAAACGTAAAGAGCGAACTTATATTGCATGCATGCTCCCATTAATCATGAACTTCTCAGAAAAATCTTCAATTGCAAATTTTACTTTTTGTCAATCCAAAAACAAAGATCTTCTGCACTTATTCTTCAAATATCTATATTCGACGGAAAAACAAATATTATTCAGCGATACCATTCAGCGTAACGCCCAGCACTCTGTGAAGCTAAATATGACACCTAGAAAGCACGGATACCGATACGCAACACGGATACGCCACGACACGGATACGCAGACACGGCAATTTTAAAAAATATATGACACGGATACGTCATGGACACGTTTGAATAATATATATATATATATATATACATATTATATAATTGAGCATTTTTCACCAAATTCAAATTAAAATGGCAATTCTACTTCATAAAATGACCAATTCAAACACATTAAGCAGCAACTTACATGTATAACTTGGATTCACTTCATCTTTCTTCTCTTGTATCTCTTCTTAACTTGGATTTTATTTCACTTGTTTTTTTTTTGTTGAAGTTCCAAAAAAATTTCTTGTATGTGTGAGATTACTGTCCCCCGCGTGTCGGAAATTAAAAAATTAATTATAAAATCGGATACTCCAAATCGCGTATCCGACACGTATCGGGGCGTATCCGTGTCGGACACATATCGGACACGGATACTTCACCCTTAGGGACGTATCGGTGCTTCATAGTATGACACTATTACAAAATTAATTTGGTAAATGAATAACAATAGAACTATTCAACGAGTAAGAGAGTCCAATCACACTATGTGACATGGATCTCCAGTCCCTCTTGGTAAAGCATTCAATCCAATTTCCTGTCAAGTATTATTGCACTCTTGATAGAGAAATTACATTTAATTAATAAGTGTATGCATATAAGTCCTCAACGCCAGGATTGATAGGTGGTATTATCACAAGTTGAACCCCCCCAAGGTATGTCCTTGCAGATTATGTATGTCAATTTGGTTCAACAGTTTCAAATAGCATCCCCTATGCAAGGTGAATAAAACTACCTCCACAGAAGAGCCATGTAGGTGTCAGCAAGACAAAGTCTCCAACTCGGTAACTTTCTTGGTAGCTATAGCTACCCTCAAAGATACTATGTTCATAGCTACCATTACATTGGGAAGCCTTTTTTTACCAACAAAGTGAGTAGCACTACTCATGTAAAAACGCCACCTTGCATTGGGAATGCTCTAATGGTGGTAACATGCCCATACATAAATGGTTGCACTGCTCTTTGACACAAATTTGTTAAACCCATGCAATGATGATACTGTTATAGATGCTGCATACTCCAGTAAACACTATACAATCTTCAAGACAAAAGCCATTGATTGTAACTCACACATTGCGTAATAAGACACCAAGGGAAACTCAGAGGATGAAGTAACAGGTAATTATACCGTCAGACTGATTCTAAGGCTAAACAATAGGGAAACTCTGAGGATGAAGTAACAGGTAATTATACCGTCAGAACAATTCAAAGGCTAAACAATTGGGTAAATCAGAAGAATGAAATATACTTTATGGGGTCTATCCGTCTACTATTAGGTCTAGATTTCATGTGCGCAAGACCTATGGTATCTATTGAACTTGAAAGTTGAAACACAAACATAGTAGTTATACATTAATTTTCACATGAATCATCGATACTAACAAAATAAAGGAGCAGCAATATTACCTTGAAATAGTATTACAAGACAGAAGAGGACAGTGACGACCAACGCACACAGACTACTGCTAGACGACGAGGACGATGATGATAGTGCCTTTGCAGCTTTCATCTTCTTCTGCGCCTTCATACGCTCAACCCTGGCACGCTTCAACATTGCGAGTTCTGATATTTCTCGGACTAATTTCTGATCAGCAGCGTCCAAAGACGGACCTCCAGGAGGCCGTGGCGGTTTGGGTGGCTTCTTAGATCCTGTCTTTTTCCGCTTCTCTTTAACTGATTTCTTCCCCATAAGTCCCACATTCTCCTCACTCCCTGAACTCTTCTCAGAAAAATTCAATACACTATTCGAAGCTCTTACACCATATTCATCTTTAATCAATCCATCTACATTAATAACCCCACTCCAAACCCTCCCTAAATATTTCTTCTTCTGTCTAGCACCTGTAATAACAGATTCTACATTTCCTTCTTCCTCACTAGTTGTTCCACCACTTTCAAGATCAACAGCTAATAAGTCCCTTTCTCTTGGAACCATATCACCCATCCCAAAAACTCCTTACATGACTATAAAAATTCAATCTTTTTCAACAATTCACCTACATAACCAACAACAAAACCCAAATTCTACAATAAAACCTGCAGAAATAACAATGCAGGCAATATAATTACTCCAAAATTGCAATGTAGCTAAAAAAACATGAAATTAAGCAAAATAAAAGAAGCCCAAGATTCAAAAAGAGGTGATAAACAAAAAGATTATCAGCTTGGAATGAAGAACCCTAGAAGCTAGATCGAAAAACGCGTTTTGGTCTGGTTTTGAGAGCAGCCAAACAGGGCACTAAATTTAGAGGAAAAAAAACAGATAAGGATGAGCGGTTGTTTCAATGTGAGGAAATTTATTACAAGCTAAATTTGAGAAGGCTCCTCAAATGATGTTCTGTGTCGGTTTGTTTTAATCTGGTTTTGTTTGTTTTGGCTTCAGTTATGTTCATCTATATTTGCACGTGTGTCTACTAACCCCACTAAATTATGTGGGTCAACCACTTAAATATATGGACCCAAAATGTCGTGCTGATTGTTTCGATATATATATATTTCTGTAATATTCTTTCAACTTTGAAGTTTATTAAGGTAGTAGGTATTGCGCGTGCCGAAGTACTTCTTCGGTTCTCCTGAACTTCTGAGTCATTTATACGATGATTTATGAAAAGAGAAACAATTGAGATTTGAAGCTCATGACACAAAATATTCTAGGCATCTATCAATGATTTTTTTATTTTTTATTTTTTTTAGTTATATGTGTAAATGTCTAAATTTACATCAAGATTAAGACTAAGCTCTTAAGTTAGAATAATGAGAAGATAATGGTTTTGTTTGTTGTTAATGTAATATCTAGTATTAAAAGACAGTAATAAGAAAGCAAGTAAAACTTATCACTGAGGATTGTGCTCGGCACAATTTCCTTAAGACGAAAAAACGCCCGGTATGGTTCTTTGCCGACCTCAAGCGCGCCTCCCGGGATACAACAATGGATGAGCGTCACCCGACCAATGACACCGCTTCAAAGATACTCCAGACGGGTTTTTGATTTGAAGAACAATAAGCTGTGTGTTCAGCCTGTTTGATAAACAAGAGAGAGTTTGGCTACTCAAGGCGAGAGTCACGACTCCAAAAGATTCCGCAAAAACAAGTCTAGTACTCGCACCCACGCGAAGCCCAATTGGGTGGATTTGCACCCCGCGGCGTGTGTGGGCACGCCAAGACTAAGGTTTTCGGAGCTCCCCACCTCGAGAGCCCCCAAACCAAGGAGGCCTTGTGTAGGCAAGCGAGCACCCTCCTTATATCTCTACACTATTCCTCCCTCCATAATGACCACAACCAATATAAACTTAAGAGTCTTAAGTTTAGTAACCAATGTGGGACTAAAGCCCCCCACATTAGAGTGTAGTAGATACAAAAGGTCATGGGTTCAAACCCATGAGGACACAAATTCCTTTACATTTCCAACAATCCCCCACATGAATGGAATTATTAAGAAACAGAAGAAAAGAAAAAACAAAAACAAGAATGTCTGGAGTATGAAGAAGTTATGAATGGGCTGAAGGTGTCATACGACTTGAACCTTCGCTTGGTGTTTGTCTGGTCGGGATTACTAGTTGACCGGTGACCATAGTCTTGAACTATTTCAACATATATGTAAGCCAAGTCAACAGTAACACACATAACTTCAAAAATCATCATAGAGTTCCCTCGGTTGTGCTTTCAGATAGCCATGAGCTTCCGGGTTTCATGAGTGGTCTAGAGAACAAGCCTATAAGTTCTCATAGGAAGTGGCTTTACTTCCTCGCTCATATAGGTGCCTCTATCGGGGAGTGTCTTTGTATCTTTACACCCATTTGGAAAAACCGGCTATAGAAAGCATTGAGAGTATTCACTCATCCTTTAAATGATCTGAGGAAGGTACTACTACATCATAGGGATGGAGTACGAGTTTTCACTCTAGGTGTAGTACCCCCACAAATCACGCAGATAACTTGTTTCCCCATTGAACCTTGATCCGGGATCTCCATTCACGAAGGTTGGGTGTGGAGTTATCGGTGATTTAATTAAATAGGCAATTAGTCTTTAATAGACTTTAGCCCCATCCCCTCGATGTACTAAAAACCAGCTCTCTAGCCAGGCCTTTAGTTAAAGGATCAGCTAAATTTTCTTTTGACCTCACAAAGTCAATAGCTATGATCCCATCTCTTAACAACTGTCGCACAGTGTTATGTCTTCAACGAATATGTCGAGATTTCCCATTATAGGAAGTATTTTTGGCCCTCAAGATAGCAGCTTGGCTATCACAGTGAATAGAGACAGGTGGAACATGTTTAGGCCAAAGCGGGATATCCATCAAAAATTCACGATCCCTCTGCTTCCTCACTAGCTTTGTCTAAAGCTATAAACTCAGATTCCATAGTGGAGCGGGCAATGCAAGTTTGCTTAGATGATTTCCAAGACACCTGCACTTGCCATAGTGAACACATAACCACTAGTGGATTTAGATTCACGAGAATCAGCAATCCAATTGGCATCTTGTACCCCCTCGAAGCCGCAATTTGGATATCGCCATAATGAACACCATAATTTGAAGTATATTTCAAATATCTCAATACCACTGGTAAGAGCATCCCAATGCTCATTGCTGGGATTTATGGTGTATCTACTAAGTTTGCTTCTGGCGTAAGCTATGTCGAGGTCTAGTGCAATTCATAAGATACATGAGACTGCACTTATAACCCTAGAAAACTCTAAAGGAGATACACCTAATCCAAGTATTTTTTGTCAAATGTATACTAGGATCATATGGTGTTGCGGCGGTACACAATCAAATTGATTAAATCTTTTTAAGCATTTTTCTACATAATGAGATTGAGACAAAGTAATTCCATCAGAATTATACACTATCTTAATGCCAAGAATGACATCAGCGATACCCAAACCTTTCATGTCAAAATGCTTACTCAAAAAAGATTTAGTCTTATTGGCAAATCTCTAAAGCTGGTTCCAATGATCAACATGTCATCCACATATAAGCAGATAATTACACAGATTGTTTCTCAAATTTACAATAAATGCATTTATCTGCCTCATTAATATTAAAACCATTAGAGATTAGCACACTATCAAATTTCTCATGCCACTGTTTAGGAGCTTGTTTGAGACCGTAAAGAGATTTCTTTAGCCTACAAACTTTTCTCTCAAGGCCTTCTAAGACAAACCCTTCTGGCTGATCCATATATATCTCCTATTGTAATTCCCCATTTAGAAATGCCGTTTTAACGTCCATTTGGTGAATTACGAGATTATGAGTAGAAGCAAAGGCTATTAACATTCTGATAGATGTAATCCTTGTCACAGGAGAGTAAGTATCAAAGAAATCAAACCCTTCTCTCTGTTTATAGCCTTTTGCTACTAATCTCGTTTTATATTTATCAATGGATCCATCTGCCTTAAGTTTCTTTCTAAATAACCATTTATTCCCAATAGTTTTACAACCAGGGAGCAACTCAACCAGTTCCCAAGTGTTATTGGTTATTATAATGGACTCATATTCACTTAGAATGGCCTCCCTCCAAAAAATGGCATCAGAAGATGACATTGCCTCTAAATAGGTCTGAGGATCATCCTCTACCAAGAAAGTAAGGAAATCAAGTCCAAAAGAGGTGTTAGTCCTAGGTCTCTTGCTCCTCCTGAGTTCAATTTCATCTTCAGCAGAAGAATCTTCTCGAACTCTAGGAGCAAGTGTAGAAGAACTCGGAGTCCCTCCCGATCTCTCAATAAATGGGAATTTATCCTCAAAAAAGACAGCATCCCTAGACTCAATAATGGTATTATCATCAACAAATTTATTTTTAGATTTGAAAACTAAAACCCTGAAAGGCCTTTGCTATTCTTGCATACCCAATAAAGACACAATCTACAGTTTTAGGGCCAAGTTTAGTCCTCTTGGGTGTTGGTATAGATACCTTAGCCAAACACCCCACACTTTAAAGAATCTATAAGTCGGTGTCCTATTTTTCCACATCTCATATGGAGTTTTATGTGTCTTTAAAAGGTATCTTATTGAGAATATAACGGGCCGTTAGCAAAAGCTCCTCTCCCCCATAGGTTCATAGAAGCCCCGTGAGCTATTGATCATTGAATTGATCATATCTTTGAGAGTCCTATTTTTTTCCTCTGTGCTATCCCATTGGATTGGGGAGCATAAGGGCAATGGTCTCATGTACAATACCATTATTTTCACAAAATTTATTGAAAGGACCAGAATATTCACCTCCTCTATCGGACCTAACTATTTTTATTTTCTTGTCTAACCGGTTCTCAACTTCAGGTTTTAAAGGAAATAAATTTAGCTAAGCTATCATCCTTACTCTTAGAAGATAAATGTGATGAAGAAACGTGAAGCATCATCAATGAATGTAACAAAATATTTATTACCTCCTCTAGTCATGTAACCTTTAAGATCACATAAGTCGGTGTGAATCAATGCCAACAACTTCGGTGTTTCTTTCTACCTTTTGAAAGGTTTCCTAGCATATTTAGATTCTACACATACTTCACATCTCTTATTTTCAGAAATAGTATTCTTGGATATGTTACCTAGATGCATCAGTTTTTTAATTGAAACATTATTAACGTGTCCAAGTCTACTATGCCACAGATCAAATGACTCAACCATATAAGAAGAAGTAGATGCTTTATTAAATTCAAAATCAGTTACATTGAGCTTAAACAAGCCTTCATCTAAATAACCTTTACCCACAAAGGTTCCCCCCTTAGTCAGAACAAATTTGTCTGACTCAAAGACAAGTTTGAACCCCTTCTTACTTAAAAGGGAACCAGAAACCAGATTTTTCCAAATATCAGGAACATAAAGAACATCCTTCAAATTAAGAACATTTCGAAGTGAACTTCAAATTAATTGATCCCTTTTCCTTCAACTCTAGATGCGGATGAGTTACCCATGAACAGACTTTCTCCTTCTCCCGGAGGAGTGAAGGATATAAATGCACTTTTAGTGCCCATTGGATGTGTTTGGTAGCCCGGTGTCTACCCACCGGTCGATCATGTTACTCACCAAGTTAAACCTCGGTAACCACATGCAGAAAAGTTACCATCCCGAACTACATTTGCTTGTGCCATATCTTTCTTCCCATCATTCGGACCTTTTTGAATTTCAGTCCGGGGCTATATGACCTCGTGATCCGCACACATAGCAATGAATTTCGAGGATTGTAAGGTTTCTTTTTAAAGTGAGGTTGGATTTGTTTATTCTTGTTCAGATATGGTTTCTTTTTGACGGGAATTTAGTTGATTTAGACTTAGAAGAACTAGCAGCGTTACCTTCAACCAGGTTAGCCTTAGCCTTCATTTCTGAAGTCTCCACATTGATTTCAGCCTTCCTGTTATCCTCCTCGATCCAAAGGTTGACGATCAGATCTTCTAGGGTCATCTATTTCTTCTTATGTTTGAGACTGTTTTTGTACTCCTTCCACGAGGAAGGGAGTTTATCAATTATGGAAGTAACCTGGAAACCTTTGCAGATTTTATAACCTTCCTACAAGAAACTTCTTAGAACCTGCATCTTCAGTAGCATACTTCTTATCAGGCAAATTCCACAACATTCAGTAGCGATCGTATAACACAAAAGATAAACATCATACAAATCAAGGGAAAGACAATCAAGTATATAATTTCGACATAAATAATCTTTCTTTTCCCATCTGTCCACACCACCAGAACGACCAGGTTCATCTTCATTTTCATTGTAAATGGGTTTCTCAATCGAAATCCATTCAACCCGGTTCGAGTAGTCGGATAAAATCGCATTTTCATCGCGGTTTTAAAATTTCTGCCATCAAAAATTTCAGGTTTGACAGACTTACCACTAGGTTTCTCTATCTTAGCAGTATTAAGAACAAACGAGCACAATACTAGATAATAACAGATCTATTTTTCGTCTTAAGATTGTAATATCTAGTATCAAAAGACAGTAATAAGAAAGCAAGTAAAACTTATCACTGAGGATTGTGCTCGGCACAATTTCCTTAAGGCAAAAAAATTTGCCGGTATGGTTCTTTGCCGACCTCAAGCACACGTCTCCCAGGATACAAAAATGGATGAACGCGTCACCAGCCAATGACACGCTTTCAAGAGAAACTCTCAAAGATACTCGGACGGGTTTTGATTTGAAGAACAATAAGCTGTGTGTTTAGCCTGTTTGATAAACAAGAGAGAGTTTGGTTTTTATAGATCTGACACTCGCCACTCAAGGCGAGAGTCACGACTCCAGTTTTTAATGTGCACAAAAAGCGTGATCAGTAAGGAAAGATTTTGAAACGGTTACAGTTTTAGTTTTGGAAAGAAGACCAAAAGATTCCGCAAAAACAAGTCCAGTACTCGCACCTACGCGAAGCCCAATTGGGTGGATTTGCACCCCCCCTGCGCGCGACGTGTGTGGGCAGACGCGCACTAAGGTTTTCTGGAGCTCCCACCTCCCGAGAGCCCCCAAACCAAGGAGGCCTTGTGTGCGCACGAGCACCTCCTTATATCTCTCTACACTATCCCTCCATAAGGACACAACCAATATAAACTTAAGAGTCTTAAGTTTAGTAACCAATGTGGGACTAAAGCCCCCCACATTAGAGTGTAGTAGATACAAAAGGTCATGGGTTCAAACCCATGAGGACACAAATTCCTTCACATTTCCAACAGTTAATGGCTGATCTTTATATGGATGAAGATGCCTACGTATTCAGTTTGTATATTGAGGAATAGTAATGGGGTGATAGTTAATAACTCAAGTTAGGATTAATTGACTAGACTGGAATAAAATCACACGTAATTCTTGAGGGTGAGTTTTATAGGCATTAGGAGTGTGCATTTGAATTGGCATAGGGTGTAATGATGATGTTTTTTTTAATTATGATGGATGGTTGTAATGGTGCATGTATTATGACGGGAAGTGGGCTTAAGGATAAAGTTAGTAATTATGATAGTACCAGATGATGACGTCATGAGGTGGGGTCGAGTGACGAGTCGCTGGGGCTACTGAGTATGCAAGTCTCCTGATATAGCGAGTGCTTGGAGTCGTTTGCGAGTGTGAGCGGTATGTATTCGTATGTTTGGGGTCGCATTATACTGAAAGATTCGTTGCATGTGAGTCTTGTGCACATCACGTGACTGGTGAGATGTCCCTTACATTATGCATATATAAGTGCGAGGGAATATTGAAAGAATTAATGTAAATCAAATCCAAAGCCAAAACTGATAGAAATTTTATTAAAACAAAACCACATGGTCTACAAATCAGTTATTTTAAAGTAAGCTCCAATAACAAATATATAAACATGACAAATTATGACTTAAGATAGTATATTGTAACGATCCATCGCACCATACATGTCGATAATGTCCCTACGTAGTCACTGTGGACCTCAGATTGTGTAGGGTTTTAACTCTTGACAATAGCTTCCCAAGAGATCACCCATCATTGGACTACTCTCGTCGAAGCATGCTATATTTCAAAATTACCATGGAATCCGATCCATAGCCAAACAATTTGGAAAAGGCCTTGACGATAAAATTTGGCGAATCAATTACTTAAGCCAACAGTCAATCATAGTTTCACTCAAAAAATTTCAAGTTGCACCATTGATCTCCCACCCTAGCTTGTTTTGGAAACTCTCCCATCTTTTCTACTTCAACTCCGATCCTCTTCTTCAGCATTCACCTAAAAAAAACTAAGTACTTCATCACCAGCTACCTGTAAGATACAAGAAGAGAATGATAATGATCAACTCAGTTTTTATTATTCATTAATGTTGGTTTACAATGTGCTTTCATTCTTATCTAGTTTACATATGAGAAAATAGAACATGAAGTGCGGAAATGAATCTGGTCCTCTTCTCTTTTACATCCAATCCTTTTATAGTTGCTCCACATAGCTTCATCCAATAGATTTGTGACATGTGTCCATCCCTTTCTCACTCTTTTGTACCTGCAATTTATACAATTATTGAAATAAGGGCAAATATTGTTAGTGTACGATATTTGGCCACTACACTACCAAGGCAAAGGTTCATTAGTATTCATGTTCTTTTCTTTTCTTTTTTCGATAATAACCCTGCATATATTGGATGTTTACTAAAGGTGTAACTGAGTCATAGACCCATTCAAGAGGAGGACCAATACCTGCATATTTTTTATCCCATTTACATAACTTATGGGCTCTAGTATTGTCCTTTCTCTTAATCCAACAAAATTGTACATTAGTGTCCAAATAAACATAATTTAAAGAAGAAACACTCCTGATAATAGATTCCTTGCACTGCCATACCATCTCGCTCCAACTCCTTTACTTCTGAGCATCTGCATAAGGTATTTGTTATCTCCCAAAATAAGCACGCGATCTATCTTCAGTCCCTTAAGCATTTTAGTTGCTATCTCAACTCCAACACATTCTGATTCTAGAGCATTTGTTACCTTGAATCTTCTATATATAGCCCCTACCAGATTCCCTTCCTTGTCCTGACACACAGCTGCAGCAGCTCCCCTACCAGTAATCTTGTCATAAGCACCAAAAAAAAAAGTCTTATTCCAATCATGATAAGAAACATCTCCTATGCTATTTTCAGAAAAGCTAAAAGCTATGCCATTGTCAAGGTTGCTTCCAGAACAAGTAGGTTCTTATGACAGAAAAGCTTTGAGGGCCTTTGAAGTCCTCCTACTAGCTTTCTCATAAATCAAATGATTTTAAGGAACCATTTTTTCAAACCATAAGGCATTTCTACTCTCCCATATCTCCCTAAGCATCATAATACTATAGACCCCTGCAAACTTAAGGTCTTGATCGTCCTTCTCTGTGCTCCAATTCACAAATTGTTCAATCCAAGTTTTCAACATTTTATCCTTCTGAACATCTGTTCTCATCCTCGTCTGGGATCCAAACCAAAGTTGTCTTGCCCATTCACAATGGATCAACAAGTGATCATCTGTTTCTATAGCCTTCCAACACAGCTTACAAGAGTGATCACCCTTAAATTTGTGTTTCCAAGTTCTCTCCTGTGGGTAGTCCTCTAATATAAGCTTTCCATAGGAATTGTTGGGCACCTGCATCTAACCCTAGCTTCCATATTTTCCTGATGATCTTGACATTAGTATTTGAGCATTCTCCCAACTCATACTCCCTTGTCAGATGTTTATAGGTTGATTTGACAGAATATTTGCCTTTAGGATCCCCAAACCAAATAACATTGTCCTTAGTCTCCAGATTGAACTTTTCTGAAGCAATTATCAGATATATAGACTCAGGAAACAATTCTCCCAATCTGTCAAGATTCTATTCTGAATTGTAGGTGTCAATAACTTGATCCACCCTCAGAATGTCAGGGTTTTAACCTGGGAACACCTGATCTCCCAGGTATATGGGTGAGTTGTTATGTAGAATCCAAGGTTCAGAAAGGATAAAGATCTCAGATCCATCCCCTACCTACCTTCCAAACTAAATCCCCCCCCCCCCCTTTTCATTTCTTGCATAACCTTGGTAACTCCCCTCTAGAAAAAATAATTTGTTGACCTTTGTAGACTCTGTTTCTTCCCTTCCCCATTGCCAAGTATAGCTACTATTAAAATACTTGGCCCATAGAGACTCAAAATCAATCAGTAATCTCCAGCAGTGCTTCACTAACACGGCTATATTCATCTCCCTTGCCTTCCCGAAACCCAAACCTTATTGGCATTTTGATCTACACAAGGCATTTGATTCAGTAAACTCATTCCACCAAAAATCCCTATTAATCTTGTCCAAACTATCAGTAATTTTCACAGGTTGTTTGTAGGCACCTGATAAGCATCCAAAAGTGTACTTTAAACTCTTAATAGTATTACATTTAAGCCAATTATATTTATAATAAATAAGAGTTAATATTGTTTATGTGTTTTTGTGTATTTCAGGTCTTGAAGCTGTTTATGTGCTTAAAGATGCCATTTTGCATGGAAAACAAGTAAAGATTATTGCTAAAAGAGTTCTATGTTTAAAGCCCAAGAATCAAGAAGAAAAAACCTTTTCAAGCCCAGTCAAAGCTGGGAAGTCAAACTCAATTCGAGAAGAAAAAGAACATAAAAGTCAAATAGGCGTATATTTGAACTCAGGCCTCGGAATTGGGCCTACTTTATATCAAAACGATCGACTCAGAATAAAATTTCCAATGGACCCGTCTTTGACCCAATCAGAGCTGTAAAACTAGACGAACGGGCACTGAAGTAATTTTCAGCAGCTGTGGCCTCTTTAGACTTAGAAAAAGTCTTTAGCAACACACAAAATGAACCGAAAATTGTGAACACAATGATGTGGCACTCATCAGGCAGGGGGTGCGTGTGTATTTCTCAAAGAAGTACTGAAAATCAAGGTCTCTCAGCTTGCCACGTCATTGTGTTCACAAATTGTGTTCAAAGTGTGTGTTGCTGTAGAAGCACTCTTAGACTTAACCTAATGGACTTTGGGCTCACGTTAGAGTCCCAAAGTCCACCTTTTTGGCCCATGCACGAAAATGTAACCCTAACCCTTTCCTATATAAAGAGGGTTAAGGCTAAACAAAACTTGGCTACCCCCTATTTAGTTTAGTTGTAATTTAGGGTTCTCTCTCTCTCTCCCTTTCTTTAGAATAGTTTAGTTTAATTTTGGTTAAGTAGTTTAGTTGTAGCCTCCATTAGAACCTATCAATAAAAAGCTTTAGTTTTATATTCAATTATTGTGTTTACATTATGCCTTTATATTATTGTCTCAGTTTAATTAATCCAATGATATTAGGCTAATCCCCCTATTAGAAGGAGTGATTATGAAGCCTAATGAGGAATAGATTGCTTAGTAGAATTATTTAATTGCGTATGTGTTTCAGTGAGTTTAGTTTATTGTATGATTTCCAAAATAAGCATATGCTAAATAAAACTAGGGATTGTTATAATTAAGTTGAGAGATTTGGTTGTAATAATTCTACAACTAGTAATAATGACTATAGAGATGTAGGTTGTTGTTAGGGATGATAAAGTTTGAGGCTTTATTGTTGGATCATTGCGTGAAAACCTAAAGACAATCTTTTTTCAATGAATAATTCGATTCTTGCATGAAACTAATCATTAGGTAGATTTATTACTCATCTCGATCTATTATCTTTCTCATAGTTTAAATCACTGTTTTAGCATCTTAGTTTATTGTTTTCATATTATATAATTACTCTCATTAGTGAATCGTTTGTTTAGTCTAAATTCGTGTCAAGTACGTGCAAGTAAGAGTGAATCAAACATGACTACTCCCTCTATTCTATGATATTGAGAGTATTATTTATTATTGATTAGCATGTTTTAGTACTGTAGAAACACTGTTTTTACACTATCAAAACTTAGTTATCAAATGGCGCTGTTGCCATCTTGCTTTGTTACGTATTGCGTGTTTAGATTATAAAAATTGTTTTCACTATTCACTAACCAAAACACTGAAAACACTGTTCGTAATTTCTTCAAAATTTTCTACTACTGCCTGAGTGCATACGGGTTGTGATTCCAACTCCCTGCACTCCCGTGACCTGACCCTAAAAAATCAAACCCTAGTTTTAACTTACGAGAGCGTGCGCGCCCTAGATTTGCCTTTACATAGCGCACCCCGCACCTTACACCATAGGCGCGACCCTCGCCTAATTTGCTTTATTTTGAAGCGTGCGCGCGCCTAGCTTAATTAAATTAAATTATTATTTTTATATTAACTATAATATTACCTCACGAGTACAATATAGTACTCGTATGCCCAACCACTCTAGTAATTGCATAAAATATTTTTCATACTTTACGGTGTCTAGAAAACTCACACTACACCAAAACAGGATATTTGTAACACACACATTTTTTAATTTGTAACAGTTTTTTACCGTTAGTGTATTTCTACTGCCTTTTTACCGTGAGGAATGATGGTAAAGCATTAGTTTAATTGCCAGTGAGATTTGAATTAATTTCTAACGGTTTTATGTTATTTGGTCGCGAAATTTTATCGTTAGGCAAACGTTAACAGTGTAAAAAAAATTATAAATTAACTAAAAATTATAAATTTGGGAACGAGGGAAATTTTGGGAACAACATAAAAGCTCCTCTTGAACTAAAATAAAAGCTCCTCTCTCTCTCTCAACCATCTCTGAAATCTCTTATAATCTAGGGTTTCGCTGCTCGTGTTGTCTCACTGCTGCCATTTAAAAGTTAAAACTAACGAATTTCGTTTTTTTTTCTTAGTAAACTAAATTCTTTACTCCACTATTGTGTAGTAATCCTGCGATCCACGAATATTTTAGTAGCTTTCTGGTCTTGGTTCAGTGTTTACACTACGATTTGTTTTAAAGGTATGATTTTTTTTCCCTTTATCATATTTTTCAATTAAATCTAGTAAATTTGGTGGTCTTTTCTGCGAATGGGTAGATTTCCAGCTTGTAGTTGTGCTCTTTCTTTATTTTGTAATTTTATCTTTTATTTTAATTTTAATTTTTAGATTATGATATTCAGTATGGTATTCGTGTGATCCCCATTCCTGAATTTTGTGTGGTCTTGAGTCTTTTAATTCAGTTATAAATTCAATCAACTGTTAGAGTATGCCATTGTGGGTTTTCTGTTTGTGTGTATCAAAGTATCCATCCTTTCTTCCATGGTAATCGAATGTTGCTTAGCCAGGAATTCACTCTAAATTTGCAACTATTAATTGACCCATCAAGTGTTTTCCGTTTAGTGTATAATGTTCCTATTTGGTTGTTTCTTTGATTGAAGTTGTTTGAGTCCGTACTTATCCAGAAGTCAGGGTGCGAAATGTTTGTGGAGTGTTGCTTGTTGTTGGTATTTGATAAGATAATGTGCACCCAAAATGGAAAGGCAGTCAGGTATAGACCAATGAAAACTTATATGAGGGTTTGGGGTTTGGAAGAGATTAAGTATATCACGAATATAAATCACTACTTCAGTTTGGATTTTTCTGTTGTTTCTTGTATTATGTAGTTTTGTTTTATCTATGGGTGAAGTTTTTCTCCAAAATTGCTTATACTTTCACAAATACTTAGTTATTTTGGAAGAAAGATATTTACTGTTTTTATAGTATGCTATCAGGACCTTGACTAGAATACATACTAGGAAATTGTTAGATTTGCATCTTATTTGTACATTCTAGTGGTTTGTTAGTGTTGATTTTCTTTTATCATTGTTTCTTGTTACTTGAGCCATGTGCTTCTGTCGAAAAAAGAATGTTGTGTTGTCTGTACATGTCCAACTTAGAATATGTTCATGTTTTGTGGTACTTTTTGCTTCAGCATCTCTCACTTTTCTGAGGGGAAAGAGGATATCCCTCGTAAGATTGATAGATAATAGCTGGGTTGTTGTTGATGTTTTCGGAGAAGATCACTGTTAGTCCTTAAACTAGAGGGACATATATTGACAAAAAGGTAGGATTTCTTTCATACTTAGACTTTCTCTGTTCATACATTGCTTTCATTATTTAAAGCTGGACAATAATTTATTAAAGCTGGTAAAGAGAAATAATATCCTTAGAAAGGGATGTGTATGTATTTTTTTTATTTTTCTCTATATCCTTGATTATTTTTGCTGGTCTAATATATATTAAATAAAATTGGGGGACTTATGTGAGGGTCTGTCATGCAGAGTTAAACACACACGTCTTTTAATCTTCAGCTCAATGCTTTTAAGGCATGCATGGACTTGTTCCAAAAGGTAAGACAACAAGGAATCAAGCCAAAGGTAAGAATGTACAAGAGCTTGATTAATATTATCTTTCAGTTTGTAATCTGGTAGGTTATATAATCTAGATTGCAAGTTATTACTGATTCATTTCAGTTAGAATCACCATTAAACCAGTGTTCTTTATCTCCCGAAAGTTTGACATTGAATTAAGGAGGTGTGTTACTAAACTGGAAATATACAAGACTTGTCTTTTTGATCGCTTCAAAGCAGACTTTGCCGGGTCTAACTTTTGCTTAGAATTTGTCTTAGTTAGAGTGGGTTTTGGGATATAGTGACGTAGGATGAAAAGTTAGTTCTTTGAATCTATTTTCTAAAGGTTCTAGTTTCATAGTATTTGGATATCCGAGTCAGGAGTTACGCATGTCCAAAGATGGCATTCTAGCCTGCCAGGAAAGCTGCGCTGGCTGGATTCGTGCTCGATTTTGTAGTAGTTAGAGTTAGATTTGTGTTTTAGTGATCTTGGCAATAAAGTTAGTGCTTTGTATCTACTTTCTAACAGCTTTAATTTCATGGTATTTGGATTTATGAGCTGGGAGTTACAGTTATCGAAAGGTGGACTGTTTTAACTGATTTTCAGTGTACTAGACTGATTTTGAGTTAAATTTAGACATAGTTAGAGTCAAATTTAGGTATCCTCTACATATGCAGAAAAGATAGTTCAATGTGTTTGATTTCTAATGCACCAAGTTTCATTGTATTTAGATATCTGTGTGAGAAGTTATGTTTTATGAAATATGGCCTGTAACAAGCGAACAAGTGCTATACGCACAATCTTCACTTGTGTCGAGCAAGTTACTTGCTTTGAATGGGTGTCCAAGGGGAAGGTAAGTGGTTACTCTAATATATTCATATACATGGTTTATTAATTGTAGGCTTGTTAGAATGTTGAGTACACTAGGGATAAAAGCCTTCAATAGTTTGGTATGATATATGTCGAATTTCGAATGAACCGAGATGTAGTCTTAGAATTTTATATATAACCCACATAAAATATATCAATCAGGAATACGATTGCAAGAATTGTTTTCTGAATGTGTTTTTTCTTTTAAGGGTCTTAATATTCTTAAAGTGTATAAGTTCTATAAGGTATACAACTAGTTTTTTTAGTGTGATTATTTTATTGGATTTCGATTACAGATCCATAATCAACAGGTTCAAAACTGAAGGTGAATATCTTACTCTTTGGACTGGTTCTATACCTTGGAAAGTGAAGGTGAATATCTTACTATTTGTATTGGTTCTATAGCTTTTCATTTGTATTTTAGCGACATGTTTTAATTTTCTTCCGTTACTTTGTTTACTGGTGTCATTGTGTTTTTTGGTACACCAAGTTTATATATCCATTTTTTCTTTGGCTGACTTCTATTTCCATTTCGATATGTAGTTTTCCTTTTCTTATGACTTACTCGACATGTTTGCTCTTGCTTGTAAATTGTAATGGATCTTCGATCTTCAAGGAATTATTGAACCCAATCAGCGTGGATGTGGTTCTTATCATTTTTTGCGCTAATCTGATTAGGAAATCTTGATGTTTGAAAGCCCCAATTCACACCCTCATTCATTAGACTAATAATCTTACCCAATGATATTCGATAATATGGAAGGTGTAACAAATATGATTTTATGCATCATTTATTTCTTCTTGAGGGCTTTTGTTGATTGCCTGGTAGGTCTTGTTGTGTAAGTGACAAAAGAGGCATTGGTGGTTTTCGTTTATGCTTCTAGCTTTTGGACATAGCATTCAAATATTTTAGTTTCCTTTTCTACATAATGGTTTACATTTGTATGCCTATTTTTGCTTTCTTTGCATTTCTGTGAAATATGGAGTTCTTAAAATGGCTAATAACAAACCCTGCCATGCTTTGTTCCCTTAGGCTATAACTACCAATAAGTAAACATAGTTTCTTCAATGAACATTAACTGATCAAGTTTATTGTTGGTTGTTGCAGGTGAAAGATGATGACTTAAAAAAAAATTAATTGGTGGATGGTTAAGATCCGTGAACACATCAAAGTCTTTCTCTTGTTTCTTGTAAAGTATAATCCTCGTAGAAATATAAGTCTAACTTTTCTTATTTATACTATATTTACCTTTCATTTCATTCGTTGCTCGTAAATATAATGTTATTTTGTACGTATGTTAGCATTTACACTTAACTTGTTCTTCACAATCTTTAGTTAGTTTAGTGGCTGTAGTACTGCTATAATGTAATGTTTACGACTTGGGACCTATTTGAATTTCTGTTTGTGCCATAGACCTGGTCTTTGGTCTCACTATTCATTAGACATATGGTACAACACGTTCGCTGCTGTTTTTTTTTTTTTTTTTTTTTTGTTTTGTTTCAGGTTACTACTAATTTAACTCACAAACCTTTTATTCTCTGGGATTTTTGTTTACATATATTCTTGCTTATTTATCCCAAGATTTTGTGTGATATGATGAGACTGTCTAGGGTGTTGTTCAAAACAGTCAAGCTCAATCAGGTAGATGTCATCTAGCATGGTCTTCCGGTGCTTGTGGGAGAATGCTTTCGCGCAGCCATCTAAATTCTTCGTCATCTGTGAACTGAATTCTTAGATGTCAAAAGTGTGATTTAGATGGTTATTTGTACTTGCACCGTTGTTATGGTATTTTTTGTCTTGTTGCACATTTTAAAAGTTTTCTTTATTTGGCTGGTGTGAAATGCTAAATGTACAAACTTGGGATTTCTGAGTAAGTTGGAATATGTAGCCATAAATGAATATATTTTGTGTAATCATATTGTGATATTTCCCTTGTATACAATGGCAGAGAAGACATTTTTATGCAGGTCTAGCAATCCCCCAAGCAATGAAGAAAAATAACAATTACTTTTTTTTCAAATACAATTCCCTTTGTAATGGTTATAAACTATTACAAAGTGATATTTTTTTCGAACATAAATTATTTCCTAACTCCCCTGAACCGTTACAAATTTTGCAAAACCGTTGGTAGACTTGTAAAACATTAACAAAAGAACATAGCAAAAAAACCATTACAAATATTTTTACAAACGCTTAATAACCATTAGCAAAATAATGCTTTGTAACGCTTTTAAACCGTTCCAAAAAATTGCAACAGATTATCCACGCCCAAACTGTTACAGATAAAAAGCGTTACAAATATTTTTTGTAACGGTTTTTGACTGTTAGTAATAGCCTATTATGGTATAGTGTCAAAGAATTAGGGTTACCTAATTGAGGAATGTGCACGCACGGACAACCTCCTTCAATTCTTAAATGGCCTGGCTATTGGTTTGAAAAGTTTTTAGTAGACGTGCTTCAAAGTTGTTGAAGGCGCTATTTATACACGTAGCAAGGACGCTCCAGGTAACACCTCTATACATCCTCGAATCTACTGTCAGAGGATTCTATTTCTAGTAATAATCAGGCTAATTTTTGCATGCTCATTAGGAATTGCCTATTAGACTTAAAACTTGCATGAGATTAATATCTGGTATGCATAAACCTGCCATATTAAGTTTCTCATAGACGCAGAAATAATCGCCTATCGAGAAATTTATAGTTTGAGACTAACAATCATGTGGTTATTATGCAAACCCTTCACCATGTTCATGCTGTGGTAATCCTTACCATTGGGCTTCTTAGTTCCCATCATACCAAGAGTTTGGGCCTACTATAAGATATAATTATAATTATGAGTCTCAATTTTCAAATTTTTATAGTAACCCATATAATCAAGAGTTTTCTAGTCATCCAAATTATTCATGGAGTTCCACCACAAACAATCAACCAGCCATTCAGCCTCAACCTAACCCACCATAATATGAGATAAACCAGAGTCACTCAAACGCCATATACCAAGAGGGACTCATATCGTATCTATTCGCCAATAACTATGACTATCAAACACCATACCAACCAGAACCACACAACCAAAGCTTCCCCTCCGCTAACAACATTTGAGGAAATAATGGCCCAAAACAAAAAAATACTTCAGAACCTAGAACGGACAAGATTGATGCTAACCTTACTTACGCCAGACCTTTCCACCATGCCAGAAATCAACCACCCATCTAGTCCGCCACCCTTCCCAGACCAAATTTCCTAACTAGTAGCTGACTCAACAAACATATTTAGGGAACAAAAGACTGACTTAGAACAACCATGTAGGAAACAAATGGCCAACTCAGCAAAAACATTTAGGGAACAAAATGCCATCACCCAAACTATGCTTCAGAATTTAGCCCAGATGATTTCCATTATCCCCTCACCTAACACAGACCTTTCAACCTTACTAGAGATCGACACACAAGTAGAACAACCAACCATTTGACCTAGTTGATACCTACCCTGAATTTTATGAACTATTACCTTCCCATGACCCTCCCATTAACCATTGTATTGACTCCACACCCTACCTGGATGAGAAAACTCTTGAAGACGACTCTTTAAGACTTGTTTTAGATAACCACTTAATAAATTCAAACGATGCCATTGAGGAACCTTATATTGTTTTAGAAGATGAGAGTGAGGAGATAGACATCAACAATTATAATCTAAGGCAGGAAGAAGTTAATGTGCAAGAATTAAAGGAAGTAACTTCTTTAGCGCAATAAGAATCTCAATTTAGTTTGGCAGATGAGAAAATAATAGATGAATTTCTTAAAGATGAAGTCAAGAACCACAACTTTATAGATTCAGCTAAGCTAGATGAAGAATTCTATGAGTTCTCAAGAGCGTGTGAGGATCCACCACCAACCAACCACCATCCACCTGAGTTACAACCTCCTGAAATCCAACAATCTACCATAACTAAGCCATCCATTCCTCCACCATTTCAAAGGAACCACAAATTTGCAATTGATCCTTTTGCCTAAAAGATCCTCTATAATTTTTTCAACCCTCATGGTGAAGAGTTTTTGCCTAGCACACAATCTCATAAGTACACCATTCCTGTAGTTGAGAGCCAAGATTTGACTGAGTGTAGTGAGAAACCTAGTTTGTCTTATTTTTCATCATCTGAGCCTCATGAAAGACATCAGGATCCATACTTCTTTCCTTTCTCACCTAAAGTATCACTAGTTCATCTTTTGGGTCATTCTAACTCTTTAAAACAGCTACAATATGATGGTTTGCATATGTTTTTTGATGGGTTGCATAAATTTTCGTTCATTCTCTTACATGATTACTTCCAATTATACCACTTTATTTTGTTTGGGGGTGCATTTAGTATCATGTTTTTATGGATAGACCCCCAACTATTTTGACTATTAGTTTATAGATGACCACACATCATCCATCTTGTGTCACCCCAATTTCTTGCTTGTTTGGGGGTGTGCACAGTCTTGGGGAATCTGACTTTAAAAGACCCATATAATGTTTTATAACATACCACCTTTATGGAGTGTAGACTACAAAATTTTTCAAACTTACAAAGAGTTTTCAAATTTTGTTTGGGGGTGGAGTATTTTGGTTTTTATTTCAAAACTTTTTGCCACCCTTTGCCTTTCATGTTTACTCCAGTCGAGTCTATTAAATTATGCTATTGAATTCTAGGTAAGTTAGTTACATAATTTAAATGTGCTATTGAATTATTTCATGAACCCCCTTCTCCTAAATTGTTTGGGGGTGATATATTTAATTTTAGCACATTGTACATTCACGTATTAAAATTGCATGTATAAATATCGAAATATAGAACCCATGGGCCTTGTTGATTTCAATGGGATGCATAATGTAATTAGGTATCTTAAATTCGTGAAATTCCAATATTTCGTGGAATGTCGGAAGCTAATCCTATAGGAGCCAGGATATGCGCATGCTTGATTTGTGAATGTATATTTATGTTATAGTCCCCTTATGTCCCATGCACTATTTATTATTTCATGTTATATTATCCCCATAACGGGAGAAACTTATATAGGAGTTGCGCATGTTTTTATTTATTTATATTAGTATAAATTAACCTTCTTTTTCAGTGCTCCTATTTACAAGCATGTTTCTATGGTACTTTCTATCATTTATTTTAATTCCATACTTTGGGGACAAAGCATGATTCTGTTTGGGGGTGGTATATATAGAAACATGTTGAAAATGTTTAAGCATATATTAGGTTGTATATTACGCACTTTTCTTTATAAAAATATTAAAATCATAAAAATAGTTTATACTATGCACTTAGTGATAATGGTATTGTTCCCTTCTCCATGATGATATTAGTCTAGAAATCTCACGTAGTACTTGAATTATGATTTAATTTTTGAACTTAGATTAATATGTAGGTAATAGTCATTGCATAGGATTGTACTTGGCAGTATTTTTCTGAGACCTAGGTTAGAGTACTTAATACACATCCTTTGAGCATCTGGCCTAAAAAGCCTCATATGAGTGATGCCACAAGGGAAAAGTAAATTCTGAGTAGAGAAATCACATACTCACTTGCTTGATCATTATACTATATCGTAAGCGAGAATTTAGGCCCTCTTTGGATCGATATAGCTAGAAATTCTAACCTAAGTATATTTTTCGATAGTCGCCCCACTGAGTATTTCATTAGCTTTTTCACAAACCACAAATCCTTTACCCAATAAAAAAAATAAAAAATAAATAAAATCAGCCTACCTATCTGGATAAGTCTGAGAAATAGGATGAGTAAAGAAAATAGAAGAGAAAAACCTGTGTAAACAAAAATTAGTTAGTTGCTTCAAAAGAAAAAGAAATAGAAAAAAGAAAGTAATAGAAAGTTTCCATCCAAAGAAAAGAAAAATAAATTAGAAATAAAATAAAAAGTTAGAACTCCAAAAACAGAATCAAAGGAGTCAAAAGCCAAAACAAAAGGGCTAAGGATGGAAACAAAGTGTAGAAGCAAAGTAAGAACAAGGTTTTCTCTAGTTACATATTTTGAAGACACTATTATCTCAGACTTGTCTTTTTGAATATCCATTTCCTTCCTTTTTTAACCAACACCTATGCCCCGTATCACCTGATAAAGGCATCTAGCTCAATTAGGAATAGGTTGGTGTGATAGTAAGTGGTAGATATGTTTGATCGACCTCAGCTCCTTGGATTGTCATTGAGATTGTGATGAAACGTGTGCCCACTGCACACTGGAGTTAGCAAACTTGAGTTAAAAAATCAAAGTGTTATGTGTCTTGACACATTCCTTGTGAGAACATACTTAGGAACGTGATAAAACATAAAATGAATAGTTTACCTACGAAATGAACGATGAACTCAAAACGTAAGTAAACTAAACTATATTATGAGCCTATGTTTATCAAAGTTTCTACTCTCAGGTCTATCGAAATAAAGTGGAGTAACAAATTCGTTCCACTCCTAGTTCTCTAGCATAGAATGTTTTATAGTCTAATTTGTCGGTCTTAAGTCTAATGAGAGCTTTACGAAGGGTGTTATACTACGATACCTATATGAAATTGATTATGTTGAATTTAACTACGAATGCTATGGAAATATGATTGTTTTTGAATCTAGATAAAGGATTAGAGGGGAATTGAATCCAACTCGAATCCAACTTAACAACCTAGCATAGATTCTTGTATCTCGATTCTTACGTTCTTACGGCAAGAAATTCGAGTTCTAATCCCTAGTGTTCATGGCATTTCTACCGAATACTAACGAGTATGTGAGGTCGTCCACCCATTCTCATGGCGAATCACGACCTTCTAGAGTGGAATAGATTCTACAATGCTTCTACACTATACCACTAAGTTTTCATCAAGGCTTCATCAACCCGTCTAATGGAGGTTTTAGCCTTGAGTCATCAAACCATCATTTCCCATTGAATTATAACTACTCATCATATTAAAATTCTAACTTAACTAAATTAACTAACAATGTTTCAATCTACTTAAACTACGAAATGATAATCAACAAGAATTAAAACAAGATCTATAAATTGAGATGACAAAAAATCGAAATTGACAAAATAACTATTTTATTTATCTAATCAATCCAGAACAATGATTCAAAGACTTAATCTAAAACAAGAATTGAAAATAGAACTAAAACTTAATTAATCTACTGAAAACTAGATCTAGAATTATCTATATGGTTTTAGGTCTAACTAGCTACCATTAACAAAGAGCTAAGGTTTTGTTTTTATATGTCCAGATCCAAAAATCGTGCATGGGCTTGGAGCCATGTTTTGGGCCAGAGAATCAGGCCCAAAACCCAATTCTTTCAGTCCAAAAAGGCCTCTTCAGCTGCAGTTGGCTTCAATAGACTTTCCGTCAACTTCTGCTCCTCTGATTGGATCAAGGCTTAGACCATTGGAAAGCTCTTTCCGAGCTGGTCGTTTTGACATAAGGTAGGTCCCATTCCGAGGTCTGAGTCCAAAGATACGGCCTTTAGCAGTTCTGCTGACTTGTGTGCTGTTTCAGCCCGCGTCGACTTTTCAGCTTTTGACCGGGCTTTAGAAAGGCTTTGTCTTATTGAATCTTGGCCTTTAATCACGGAACTCCTTAGTAACCGACCTTAGCTCCTTTATCTCGCTAAAGTGGCACATTTCTGCACATAATGGACTTTGAAACCTAAAATGCATAAAAACACGTAATCGGTGTTAACTCTTAATTATTACTCACATAATTGGTCAAAAAGTATGCCTGTTACAGGGTTAAAACTATAGTTTTGGGCTCTTATCAAACCACCCCCAAACAGCATTTTGCTTGTCCTCAAGCAAAGATGAGAAATTAGAATAAGTGACCAAAAATGGAGTTCTAACTACTCTCGTTTCGGTGAGTGCGATTGCATTGACCATATGCAACAAGGCCTTAAACCACTAGGAATTCCCTAGTGGACGAGTTATAGCCTCGTGAGAGTTTTCCAGTGAAGGTATTCACAAACTTCAACTATACTACAACGACTAAGAAATAAAACTATTGTTTCCTCATTTATGTCCCAACTATCTATATATCTCACTAGCAAATGAATAAGAATAACCAAGTCAAAAACCTAAGCTAATGTATGCATAATAATCAATCATTTATGATACAAATATAAATACTATGAGTAATACTATGAAATGCCAAGCAGGTTCGTTTATGAAAACTCGGAATAGCGTCCTTAAGTAGGTCCTCACATAAATGTCAAGACGAAAACCACTCTGATTTTTCCGCTCAAGTTTCGCTACTCTAGTGTGCAGTGGGCACACTTTACCTTAGAATCTCAATGACAACAAGGAAGACGGAGTTGATCAAACACATCTGCCACTTACTATCACACTAACCTATTCCTAATTGAGCTAGAAGTCTTTATTAGGTGTTGCGGGGATTAGGAGATGGTTTAAGAAGGAAAGAAATGGATATTTAAAAGGACAAGTCTGAGATAGTAGAGTCTTCATATTATGTAACTTAGAGAAAACCTTGTTATTTACTTTTGCTTCTACACTTTGTTTCCATCCTTAGCCATATTTTTTTCTTTTTCTTTGGCTTTTAACTCCTTTTATTCTATTTTTTTCGGAGTTTTTATTTTATTTCTATTTCTATTTTTCTTTTCTTTGGATGGAAACTTCTTTTCTTTATTTTCTGAAGCAATTAACTAACTTTTGTTTACACCTGTTTTTCTCTTCTTCTTTCTTCCTCATTCTATTCTCAGACTTATTCTAGATTGGGTAGGTTGATTTTATTTTTATTTTGTTTTGTTTTTGTAACAGGGTAAAGGATTTGTGGGTTATGAAAGGCTAAAGAAAGGCTCGAGGGGCGACTAGCGGAAAATAATTCATAGGTTTGAATTTCTAGCTATATCGATCCAAAGAGGGCTTAAATTCTCGCTTAGGATATGGCATAGTGATCAAGCAAGTGGACGTGTGATTTCTCTATCCGGATTTTACTTCTCCCTTGTGTCATTTCTCAAATGTTTCGCTCATATAAGGCTTTAGGCTATATTCTCACAGGATTTGTAGAATAAGTACTCTAGCCTAGTGATAAGAGCCCAAAATTGTAGTTTTAACCCCTTAACAATCATACTTTTAGACCAATTATGTGAATAATAAGTAAGAGTTAATACTGATTAAGTGTTTTTATGCATTTCAGGCTTCAAAGTCCATTATATGCAGAAATGTGCCACTTTAGCGAGATAAAGGAGCAAAGGTCGGTTGCTAAGGAGTTTTGTGATTAAAGGCCAATTTTCAAGAAGACAAAGCCTCTGTAAAGCCCGGTCAAAAGATGAAAAGTTAAAGTCCACGCGGGCAGAAATAGCACACAAGTCAGCAGAACTTCCGAAGGCCGTATCTTTGTACTCAGACCTCGGAATGGGACCTACCTTATGTCAAAACGACCGGCTCGGAAAGAGCTTTCCAATGGTCTAAGCCTTGATCCAATCAGAGGAGTAGAAGTGGACGAAAAGTCTGTTGAAGCCAACTGCAGCTGAAGAGGCCTTTTTGGACTGAAAGAATTGGGTTTTAGGCCTGATTCTCTGGCCCAAAACATGGCTCCAAGCCCATGCACGATTTTTGGATATGAATGTATAAAAACCAAAGCTTCACTCTTTGTTAATGGTGGATAGTTAGACCTAGATTAAAGATTAGATTAGTAGCCTCCATTAATTAATTCTAGATTTAGTTTTCCTTATATTTAATTAGTTTAATTTAATTAGTTTCATATCTTGTTTTTATTTAATTCCTTGAATGATTGTTCGTCATTTAATTAGATAAATAAAATAGTTATTATTATTCAATTTCGATTTTTGTCATTTGCATTTATAGATCTAGTTTAAATTCTTGTTTTTATTTCATTCTTAGTTAATTAATTAGATTTCAATTATTGTTTAATTTAGATTAGTAAAGTTAGAATTTTGATATGATGTGTAGTTATAATTCAATGGGAAATGATGGGTTGATGATTCGAGGCTAAAACCTCCATTAGAGGGGTTGATGAAGCTTTGATGAAAACTTAGTGGTATAGTGTAGAAGCATTGTAGAATCTATTCCACTCTAGAAGGTCGTGATTCGCCATGAGAATGGGTGGACGACCTCACATGCTAGTTAGTATTTGGTAGAAATGCCATGAACACTAGGGATTAGAACTCGAAATTCTTGCCGTAAGAACGTAAGAATTGAGATACAAGAACCTATGCTAGGTTATCAAGTTGGATTCGAAGTGGATTCAATTCCCCTCTAATATTAATCCTTTATCTAGATTAAAAAACAATCGTATTTCCATAGCATTCGTAGTTAAATTCAAATAATCAATTTCATATTGTATCGTAGTATAATTCCCCCTCGTAAAACTCTCATTAGACTTAAGACCGATTAGTTAACTAGAAAACATCACATGCTAAAGAATTAGGAGTGGAACGAATTTGTTACTCCACTTTATTTCGATAGAATTGAGAGTAGAAACTTTGATAAATTAGGCACGTAAACTATCGTTTAGTTTTACTTACGTTTAGAGTTTCATCGCTTTATTCATTAGTAAAATTATCATTTTATATTTATCAAATGGCGCCGCTGCCATCTTAGTTTCACTTTAGCATTGTTTTCATAGTATAATTAGTCATTTTTAAGTCCCATTTCACCCACCCACCCTTGTTTGATTCATCTGTGGTTTGTTCATTTCAGCATTGAAAAGTTCGCGAAAAATTATTTGCGAGCGACCCGCGCCCATACCGGCCGACCGAGCTAAGTTATGGAACATAGAGCGACCGCCCCATACCGAAGCGCGACCAGCGCTAAGTTCTTGGAACACGGGAGCGACCGTGCCAAAAAAAGCGTTTAAAGCGCCCTCTAATCTGAAATTTGCCGGATTTCCACAGGTTTGTTTCGAATTTTGATTTTTCAAGTTTTTCAGTGTTTTAACTTGTTATATACACTGAACACACGTAAACAAGACGCTATTCATAAGCGAAGCAAGGATGCAATCAGGTATTCCTTTCTTCCACACCTCGCATCTCCAGTTAGAGGTTTCTACTAGTATATCAGAATTGTTTGGAGTGTTGCATGTTTAGTTAAGTTCGACTTAGTCTTGCATGAGATTAAGGTCTGGTCGAAGAAAAACAACTAACGTAATTACACGGCAACGTCAACAAACAAGTCTATCTAGTTTCCCACCCACTACACCTCTAGCTGCTATTTCACACACACCACCTGATATTATGGCTGAAAAAAGAGACTCCTCTCTCTGACTTTTATAAAGCCTTGAGCGATAGCCCTAAATCTTGCATCGTTCTAGCGGACCCGATGGGGATTTCCGTGATCTCCCCAAATATATTTAATTTGTTACCCGTTTTCATGGTTTAGACCATGAAAACCTTATCGGCTACATCGTAGGATTGAACAAGTCCTTATAACATTCCACCATCCCTACGGTTGGTGCGGAACAAATTAAATTGAGGGTATTCCCTTTCAGCTTAGGCGATAAAGCGGCGTCTTGGTTAAAGCGCCCAAAGCGCTAATTCTGTGGACTCGTGGGCCAAACTTGTTCAAGTTGTTTATGGAACATTTTTACCCACCCCTAAAGACGGATGAAATGCTTTCCAAGATTCACTTCTTTCGATAGAATCCTCATGAATCATTTTCAGAGGCTTGGAATCGTTTCACCGATCTCCTTATAGAGTGTCCACACCATCACCTAGCAAAAGACACGTTAGTTCGTGCCTTTTTCAAAGGACTTCTACACCACCATAAGGAAGTCCTAGACATAATGAATGGGGTAGTTTCCTAAGTAAAGGAGCCTCGAGGAGGCATATAAAATTTTTGGAAGATCGGACTAAAGCGTAATAATAATTGGGGGTAGTGACGATTACTCCGCTCCGCTAGTTCTTCTTCTTCAGAGTTAAGGCTACCGGTATGTTTGAGGTTAAATCAGATCCCGAGCTTAAAACTCTAATTGAATCCCTCACAAAAAGGTAGAGGCCATTCGCACAACAACAAAAGCCTATCCCCCAGAATGAATGTAAATTCAAATCCATATAGTTTCTGTTGGAGTCCTGAGCATCCCGACTCCCACTGTCCTATAGCCTATGAACATTCTTGTTCCATTAATAGTGAACCTAACGCCCCTTGGAGACAAAATCCCAACTTCGGTTGGAGAAATAACCAACAAGTCACACCTACAGGGTACAATAATCAATATGTTAGGCCAACGCACAGTTATAACCAAGCTCCACCATAACAAGGACAGGATCAGGTTAATTATAATAATTATAACAACCAAGCGCAACCTCGACAAGGTCAAGCACAAAGTTAATGTAGTTATAATAATTATAATGCTAATAGAGGTATCGTTCCGGTAAATAATAACTATCACAATCCGCCCATAAATAATCAACGCGAGATAGTTCCACCCACACAACCGGATCGTCTTGACACCTTCATACAAGTGAGCCAACAACTTTTCCAAACCATGGCTCAATCTAACCAACACATTTTACAATCCGTTAATAATTTAAACCAACAGTTAGCCCAAGAGAAAGCCCAACCAAAAGGCGTGTTTCCAGGCCAAGCGATACCCAACCCTAGAACAGCAAACACAGCCTTTGAGGTAAACGGTAATACTAGTACGGAAACTACAACCGTAGGTGAGCTAAATGCCATCACCACTCTCCGTTCTGGAAGAGTGGTTGATAACAAAGTAAAGCGTGCCTATAGTTACCCCATCAAGATTCTACACCGGATATCGAACTAGATACCGAATTAGAAACAAGAAGAACCTACTCGTAGAGGTACCCGGTTAAACCACAACCTAAGAAACGAGAAAGCCAAGGTTACACATCAAGTCGAGCCATACACTAAATATAGAGTGAAACCACCGTTCCCTCAGAAATTAGCCATGCTAACCAGGGATACTAACTTTGAGGAGATTAGGAACGTTTTCAGAAATCTAACGATAAACCTTCCTTTTCTCGAAGCTATCAAAAGCTACCTAACCACGCTAAGTTTCTTAAGGAGTTGTAATCGCTAGGCGTAAGACCAACATACCTAAAGGCGCCTTTCTAACTAAACGGTTCCCAACTTTATCAAAAAAATAATGGAATTGTTAAGTACAAGGACCCGGTCGCCCCATCGCACAATGCACCTTAGGAGATTCTCACACGACGACCGGCGTTACTAGACACGGGGGCTAGTGTTAACTTACTCCCGTTTTATTTGTATAAACAAATAGGTCTAGAGGAGATGCAACCTACTAAAATGACATTGCAATTAGCTGATCGGTCTATTAAGTATCCTAAGGGTGTGGTTGAAAACGTGCTGGTTAAAGTCCAAAATTTTTACTACCCAGCCGACTTTGTTATCCTTGACACAGAAGTCACTAACGACTCTGTACCTATCATTTTAGTGTGTCCCTTCTTGGCTACTGCCAACGCACTCATAAACTGCCGCGATGGTTCGATGTCCTTGTCCTTTGGCCATCTTTCTGTTGAGGTAAATGTTTTCAAAACGAGGACACAATATCCCGATTCATCTACAAATGGAGAGGTTAGCATGATCGAGAGCTTAGCTCAAGATTACTTCAATAACATGTTTCCGGAGAAACAGATTAACAAATTCCTTTCCTTCGGAAATTCCGACTTTAACAATGACTCCCTAGTAGTAGACGAAATCGAAGAAGAATTCCTGCAACTCTTTTGCACCGCTTCTTTACCACTTCGCGAGTCCCCCTTTGCCAACAACCATTCATCCCTTGATGCTATGACGGAAGATGAATTTTTCAATCTCTATCCCGGTGATCCTTTTGACCCACCTATTGAGGAATGTCTTGCATATATCAAGATTTCGATGATATGGACTTGAGAGCTCTAGCTGAGAATCATTCACCTTCCATCACCAATATTCCCCACCCTCCACCTTTTCAAAGGAACCTCGAAGTTTTGCTTTCGATCCTTTAGTTTCTCCCGTGCTTCATGAATTTTTAATCCACCTAGTAAACAAATACTTCCCAAGGATAAACCACTTGACACCTTCATTTTCAGACTTGAGACAGTCCCTAACTACACCATGAATGAGTTTTGTGTTAAACCCACATCCTCATTTTTTCCATGCTTTTTCTCTAAAACTTATCCCAATCCACCATATCTTCCACAACCATTCACTTTTCCACACTTATTCACTAGGACACCCTCTCATTCAAAGATGAAACATAAGGTGCATGCTCGGTTATGTTATAGGTCTATCCGACTTCGCTTTCATTCCACTAGGCTGCGTCATAGGAAATCTTGGTGCTTGATTGTGTTTGGATATGTTTTCTGTGATATTTTTTTATGGAACGATCCATAACTATTTCGGTTGTTGATATATGATAAACTGCATATTCATACATATATTTAGATAAAGTCTCGAGTATCTGACTATAAACGACTCAATTTTTGTGTTTGGTGCATTTCCTTTCATTTCCATATATTGGTGAATGCACCATTCAGGTAACTGGGCCCTCCCTATGGAGTGTGTGGTTGTAAGTACCGGATCCTAAGTCCACGGTTCACATAATTCACGTTTTCCACTCTTGCATATTTTCTTGGTTTTGAGTCATGTTTTCTATGGTGTGAATTATGTCTTTATTGCTTATTGTTTTCCTTTATATTAAACCTAATTCATAAAAAAAAAAAAAGTTTAAAGCTATAAAAATAGTAATCTAGCAAGTCTCGAATCGACCTTAAAAGACCCAAGTTTTTCGTACAATACCAACTTTATGGAGTATAGGCCAAACAAAAATTTCAAACTTAAAAGAGTTTTCCAATTTTGTTTGGGGGTGAATGATTTTGGTATTCATTTCAAATCTTGTTGCCACCCTAAGCCCTGCCATGTTTACTCCGGTAGAGTTTGTGTTAGTTAGCACGTAATGCAGTTTAATTGTGCTTCATATTATCATATCATCTTTACAATATTTCACATTGCAGTCGCCAATTTTGCCACGCGTTTCTATGGTAAATTCTTTTCTTATCTCTTTACACTTTGAGGACAAAGCGTTCGATTGTTTGGGGGGTGGGATAGAAACATTTGCAAAAATTAGACACTTTTAGGATGTAAATTATGCACTTTTATTTATAAAATGTTAAAAATTATAAAAATTAGTTAGTTACATAATTTAATTGTGCTATTGAATTGTTTCATGAACCCCCTTCTCCCAAATTGTTTGGGGGTGGTATAGAAACACGATGTAAATGTTAAGCACATATTAGGTTGTATATTACGTATTATTTGTCTTAAAATAAAAATAAAAAATAAAATAAAAATAAAAAGTTTATGCTATACACTTAGGAATATTGGTATTGTTTCTTTCTCTATGCTCTTAATAATCTAGAAGTCTCACGTAGCTTTTGCATTAGAATAGTTTTTAGAAACTTAGGTTAATATGTAGGTAATAATCGTTGTATCTATCTATAAATATATTACATGAGTATCTATGATTGTTTGGCAGTAAGTTTCTGAAATCTAGGCTAGAGTACTTATTCTACAAATCCTGTGAGAATATAGCCTAAAAGCCTTATATAAGTGAAACATTTGAGAAATGACACAAGGGAGAAGTATATTCCGAATAGAGAAATCACACGTCCACTTGCTTGACCACTATACCATGTCCTAAGAGAGAATTTAGGCCCTTTTGGATCGATATAGCTAGAAATTCGACCTAAGTATATTTTTTCGCTAGTAATTATTAATCGAAAGCCTTTTATTAGCCCTTTCATAAACCACAAAGCCTTTTACCTGTTACAAAACAAAACAAAAAAAAAAAAAAAATTCAACCTACCCAATTTAGATAAGTCTGAGAATAGAATAAGGAAGAAAGAAGAAGAGAAAAACCTGTGTAAACAAAAGTTAGTTAATTGCTTCAGAAAATAAAGAAAAGAAGTTTCCATCCAAAGAAAAGAAAAAGAAAAATAGAAATAAAATAAAAACTCCAAAAAAATAGAATAAAAGGAGTCAAAAGCCAAAGAAAAAGGAAAAAAAAATATGGTTAAGGATGGAAACAAAGTGTAGAAGCAAAAGTAAATAACAAGATTTTCTCTAGTTACATAATATGAATACTCTATTATCTCAGACTTGTCCCTTTTGAATATCCATTTCTTTCCTTCTTAAACCATCTCCTAATGCCTGCAACACCTAATAAAGACCTCTAGTTCAATTAGGAATAGGTTAGTGGGATAGTAAGTGGCAGATGTGTTTGATCAACTTTGGCTTTCTTGTGTGTCATTGAGATTGTAAGGTAAAGTATGCCCCAATCGCATTAATCTTTGGAGTAGCAAAACTTGAGTGGAAAAATCGGAGTGATTTTTGTCTTGACTTTTATGTGAGAACCTACTTAAGGACGCTTATTCCAAAGTTTGAAACGGACTCATATCTTGCATTTCATAGCATTACTCATTGTATATATGTTTATTCGTAGATGATTGATTATTATGTATATATTAGCTTAGGTTTCGACTTGATTACTCTATATGCATTGCTAGTGAGAGGTATAGTTAATTTAGAGCATGAATAAGGAAACAATAGTTTTATTTCTTAGCCGTTGTAGTATAGATGAAGTTTGTGAGTACCTTCACTGGAAAACTCTGACGAGGCTATAACTCATCCATTAGGGAATTTCTAGTGGTTTAAGGCCTTGTTGCATATGGTTAATGCAATCGCACTCAGCGAAACGAGAGTAGATAGAACTCCATTTTTGGTCACTTATTCTAATTTCTCATCTTTGCTTGAGGACAAGCAAAATGCTGTTTGGGGGTGGTTTGATAAGAGCCCAAAACTGTAGTTTTAACCCCTTAATAAATCATACTTTTAGACCAATTATGTGAATAATAAGTAAGAGTTAATCGCGATTCACGTGTTTTATGCATTTCGGGCTTCAAAGTCCATTATGTGAGAAATGTGCCACTTTAGCGAGATAAAGGAGCAAAGGTCGGTTGCTAAGGAGTTCTGTGATTAAAGGCCAATTTTCAAGAAGACAAAGCCTCTGTAAAGCCCGGTCAAAAGATGAAAAGTTAAAGTCCACGCGGGCAGAAACAGCACACAAGTCAGCAGAACTTCCGAAGGCCGTATCTTTGGACTCAGACCTCGGAATAGGGCCTACCTTATGTTAAAACGACCGGCTCGAAAAGAGCTTTCCAATGGTCCAAGACTTGATCGAATCAGAAGAGCAGAAGTGGACGAAAATTCTGTTGAAGCCAACTGCAGCTGAAGAGGCCTTTTTGGACTGAAAGAATTGGGTTTTGGGCCAGAGAAAAACATGGCTCCAAGCCCATGCACGATTTTTGGATCTGAATGTATAAAAACCAAAGCTTCACTCTTTGTTAATGGTAGATAGTTAGACCTAGATTAAAGATTAGATTAGTAGCCTCCATTAATTAATTCTAGATCTAGTTTTCCTTAGATTTAATTAGTTTAATTTAATTAGTTTCATATCTTGTTTTTATTTAATTCCTTGAATGATTGTTCGTCATTTAATTAGATAAATAAAATAGTTATTATTATTCAATTTCGATTTTTGTCATTTGCATTTATAGATCTACTTTAAATTCTTGTTCTTATTTCATTCTTAGTTAATTAATTAGATTTCAATTATTGTTTAATTTAGATTAGTAAAGTTAGAATTTTGATATGATGTGTAGTTATAATTCAATAGGAAATGATGGGTTGATAATTTGAGGCTAAAACCTCCATTAGAGGGGTTGATAAAGCTTTGATGAAAACTTAGTGGTATAGTGTAGAAGCATTGTAGAATCTATTCCACTCTAGAAGGTCGTGATTCGCCATGAGAATGGGTGGACGACCTCACATGCTAGTTAGTATTTGGTAGAAATGCCATGAACACTAGGGATTAGAACTCGAAATTCTTGCCGTAAGAACGTAAGAATTGAGATACAAGAACCTATGCTAGGTTATCAAGTTGGATTCGAGGTGGATTCAATTCCCCTCTAATCCTTTATCTAGATTAAAAAACAATCGTATTTCCATAGCATTCGTAGTTAAATTCAAATAATCAATTTCATATTGTATCGTAGTATAATTCCCCCTCGTAAAACTCTCATTAGACTTAAGACCGATTAGTTAACTAGAAAACATCACATGCTAAAGAACTAGGAGTGGAACGAATTTGTTACTCCACTTTATTTCAATAGAATTGAGAGTAGAAACTTTGATAAATTAGGCACGTAAACTATCGTTTAGTTTTACTTACGTTTAGAGTTTCATCGCTTTATTCATTAGTAAAATTATCATTTTATATTTATCACCTAGCTTTCAGAAACTTACTGCTAACAATCATAGATACTCATGTAATATATTTATAGATAGATGCAAAGATTATTACCTATATATTAACCTAAGTTTCTAACAATTATTCTGAAGCAAAAACTACGTGAGACTTCTAGATTGTTAAGAGTATAGAGAAAGAAAACAATACCAATATTCCTAAGTGTATAGCATAAACTTATTTATTTATGTTTTTGAAAATTTTTAACTTGAAAACAAATGCATATTATACATTTCTATATCCTAACAGATGCCTTAATTACACGTGTTTCTATGCCCCCCCAAACAAGAAACATGCTTTGTCCTCAAAGCATTTAAATAAAGAGGGTAGAAAAATACCATGGAAACGCGTGAAATTCTGGGACATCTGCAAAACAAGGTTAGAACATACTAATATAGGAAATAAAAATACTTACGCAACTCTATAAGAGTTCCACCCATTATGGGCTTAACAGAATTAAATTTGCTTGGGACATAAGCAGACAATAACAAAACTAAAAACTTACCTTATCTCCCACTTAAGCATCATCCTCCTCCTTAAAGAGATGAGGTTCCTTCGCATCCTGCCAGTCCATTATAACTTGCCAAGCTTGCCACCATTTATCATCTACTAATGCTAACCTGTTAAGTGTTATTATGTCCGATGGGATGTACGGGCGACCAAATGAGGTCGCGACCGCCATCGGCCAAGTCATTATTCGCGAATGAGCGAACCACCCAATGGTGGGTCTCATGACTTCAACCCTTTTCCAATCTGTGAATTTTTCACGAATACTGAGTGTAAACAACAACGCATGATCGGCTTACTAAAACAGGCATAAGAAGATACTTACGCCTCATGCTTTGGGCTCTCTTAAGACTAGCGACTAAAACTTCGGGGAATGTCATATCGGGCGACGTCCCCTCGCCTAAAGCGAGGAAAATGTCACCTGCAGTACTGTTTGCAGAAATGAACTGCCATTCCCCCAAAATATTCATCTGGATGAATAACATGGTGGTGCCTACGTTTAGGGAAAGGCTAGCAAGGGCAATGCTATATCGCCCCTGGTCCATTACTCGAAATACGCCTCCCCCATAACACTCATGGAAATATGTATAATCATAAAGGTATGCATTATTGGTCATATATGCCCATGTGTGAACAGGATCAGGTATTGGTAATCCTGAAACTAAAGCGACCACATTTTTATTGAATTGATGTGTCGTGTCATCGACTACGACGGAGAATTCTTGTTCTCCATCCTGATTACAATAGAATTTAATGTGGTCATAGAAATAAGCAGTAAGCTGTGGTGAATATGAATCGTCATCACTTACCAGTAGATGACGCCATCCTAATGAGGCAGGATAGCCGGAACCAATGTCCATAAGTCTCGGTGCCCAACACATCTTCGAAAGACTGTTCAGGTATGACTATAGGAGATGTCATCTCAACTACTCTTTGAACAGTTCCAAAAAAAAATCCTGGAATGATCCTCTGAAAATTTGAATTTTCAGCGTTTCCTGAAGGCGGCGCTGGTGCGCCGCTAGTGGTGCGCTTCGTGCTTTCGGGGTTTTGCAATAACAGTGTTTTGCGCGAAGTCGCTCAGCAGCAGTGGTCGCACTCGAAAGTAAACTTTCTACGGGCGTGTGCAGAGGATGTGCGCAGTCTGGCGCTCGGCGACGAAGCAGCGGCGCTTCGTAAGTGTTGAAACAGAAATTTGGAGGAAAAAGAAGGAAAAACTTGGAGTGAAAGGTGAGGGATGATGGTGGGGTGTAGTGTGGTTTGTTAGTCTAGAATGAAGGGGTTTAAATAGGTTACGTGCTTCTAAAATGAATCGGCAAGTTGCCAAATTGTTTAAAGGCAATTTCGAAAATAGAAAGATTCCAAACCCGAAAGCGGAAACAACCCATCTTCTTGATTTTCTAAAAATCCCGGTATCTTTTATCTTTGGATTTAGAATAGTAACTTCTAAACTCTCCTAGATTTCATGCTACCACCACACAAATCATAGATATGCCGATATCGGCCAAATTCTCAACCTTTCCTCCAAGACAACTTTACCGCAGATGATCATATAACGAATTATGCTCGGTATAAATATTACCACCCCTAAACAAGTCGGGAATGTGGGATTAATGATAAAAACAAGCAGTACTCGAAATTAACCAATTATATTAAAAAAAAAATTAAATCCAAACAATATAAAACAAACACATTAATATTTAAATTTAACTACTTAATTAAAATCCAACTAATAAAACAATCAAAACCATGAAATAACGGTGAACCTGGTGATGGTGAACACCTAGCCATGTGATGAAGATGGACCCTGAGATGGAGATTGGTCCTGGCATGGAGAATGGCTTGAACCATCTGTCCTTTGGCGACGACGCTCATTCCTGTCGTACTCGGCTGAAACAGAGTCCTCCACGGGTGGCATGCGTCGTAGCATCTCTATTCGGAACAAGCGCTGTGCTTCCATCTCAGTCCTGATTACTGCATACTGGGCTTGTTGATGCTGGTGGATAGTCTCTATGTTAGACAAGATATCGTCCTGAACCCCTTCGAGCATTTCAAATCTCGTCTGAAGGTTCGTTTGCTTCTTTCGAACTACAATCTGTCTATCTCGGATATCTTCACAAATACCATAAACAATAAGGCAGTTTGCAACACTTGCATCGTTGTAAATTAGAACTACATTTATCTAATGCATCGTCATCCAGACATGTCATATCCTCCCTTTCATCCTCCGACTCAACCATTTTTTCTTCAGACAACGGCCAAGTCTCTTGGATGCAATCCGTATAGATACTTGCATTAGAATGCAATTTGATCTTAATAGGAGCAGATCTTTGCGGCGACTCTAAAGGAGAGCATGATCTTAGTGAACAATACGGGAAAGAAGCCAAGCTCTTCCCCCTCCTCGAATCACATTAAACATTAAATCGAGGATGCAGAAATTATACTTATTTGTTTGCAAAATCCGGAGAACGTGCGGACATTGCAGGCCGATATCATCGACTTTGTCTTTTCCCGAAGGCGTTCCTACCAATCCAATCGAGCTCTGACCACTTGATTGGTTCTCGGGGTGATTTGGCGGATGCAATGAGATGTCGGATTGTATTCACCCTCCACGACGGTATCCTTCATCAAAGCGGGAACTCTAGTATCTTTGGGATTCCTGAATTGTCGTTACCGAGTTGCTTTCAAAGCGTAATTCCTAACGAGTTGACCAACAACCGCCTCGTTACTTCCCTCCTCGTTCCTGCTACCTTTATGAAAATCCTATCCCTCCAATTCTCGCTTCTTATAAAATTGTTCTACCAAATCATAGTGATAGAACTCCTCAGTCGAGTACCACAGTCCGTTCCAATGCCTCCTAATCATCTCCGCGTCGTAAAATGGTGCGAAGCTGTCGGAAGCAAACGCGTGCTCCGGCAAAATTCTTCGTCGTAGCGCCATTGAAGTTTCTGAGACAACTAATGGTTTTGTAGACTGTGGGGGAGGCGAAGTTTGAAAAAAAACTACTAAAACAACGGTGGTGGCGGTGGTTACTTGAATTGGTGGCTGTTTTTCGGAGTTAGGTTGGTGGTGGTAATGGTTTGGAGAAGATTTTAGTTGGATTTGAATTTCTTGGCGTGGGTGTAGTTAGGTTTCCTTTTCTCTCTCTTTTTCTATTTTTTTTTTATTTTTTTTATTTTTTTATTATTATTATTTTTTTTTGGTGTTTAAGGTTTGTTTTAAACCTTAGTAACTGGCGGGTTGAAAAGGAAAGAAGTGTGCGTTTTGGGAAGGAAGGAGACGCACAGACGTGCGTCCGGTTTGGGCCCAAGCCGAACTTGAATTCCGAAATTTCCCGAGTTTTCGTGCAATTTCAAAGTGAATTTGCCGCTTCGTTACTGGCCCGATTTTGTCGAATGAGTTATGGAAATGATCAGTAGAGAATTTCCAATCCAATGATCCATAAAACACTCAATTTCAGCCATGGGTGACGTATAAGAAGGTGGAAAAATGCCTCAAAGTGCGTGTGTGACGTAAGTTATGCGAACGAAGGAAATCTAAGTTTTAGATTACGTCAACCCAATTGAACTACAAGTAATGGGCCTAAGCAACACAAATGGAAAGTTCGAGCAATCCAGATGGAAAGACCGATTGCCCACCCCCAAACAAATTTTTAAACACAAAATTTGTTCTAACGTGGGTCGTTTAAAGTCAGATTCCCAAGACTTGTTGGATTGCTATTTCTATGATTAAGAATTTTTTTTATTATTATTATTATTATTTATTTATTAATTTATTATAAGAAAAACGAAAAACAATAAATACATAATTCACCCCATAGAGGAACATGACCCAAAAACCGAGAAAACATGCAAAAGTGGAAAACGTGAATTATGTTAACTGTGGACTTAGGATCCGGTACTTACAGCCATACACTCCATAGGGAGGGCCCAATTACCTGAATGGTGCACTTACCACTATATGGAAGTGAAAGGAAGTACACCAATGACAAAGGTCAATCCTCATAGACAGGGTCATGTAAAAGGACTTCCTCTACATCAGGGGACAGAAATTCGTGAAAATGTTTTAACCGTTGACCAATAACTTGAAAGGTACTGTTGTCATTGGGATTTACCAAGGTGATTGCCCCGTAAGGGGTGACTTCAATAACCAGAAAAGGACTAGACCAACGGGTTTTTAGTTTCCCTGGGAAAATATGTAGACGGGAGTTGTAAAGCAAGACCTTTTGACCGACCACAAACTCTTTGCGCAAGATTTGCTTATCATGAACACGTTTCATGTTAGCTTTATAATCCTTAGCGAGATCGTAAGAATAATTCACGGATTTCTTCAAGCTCATTCAATTGCAACTTGCGTTTGACACCTGCCTCATCAATATTGAAGTTAAGGCTTTTTATAGCCCACGAGCCGCGGTGCTCTAATTCAACGGGCAAATGATATGGTTTCCCAAATACAAGTCTAAAGGGAGACATACCTATAGGAGTTTTGAAAGCAGTTCTATCGCCCATAAGGCATCCGATAGGCGCCGACCACTCTTTCCTATCGGGGTTTCTGTTGTTTCTAAAATCTTTTTGATTTCCCTATTAGAAACTTCTACTTGTCCGCTAGTTTGTGGATGATAAGGAGTTGCTACTTTGTGTGTAACTCCAAACTTTTTTCACTAGGGATGCAACAACTCTGTTGCAAAAATGTGTTCGGCATCACTAATGATGGCTTTAGGAATGCCAAACCGGCCGAGAAAATATATTTTTTAATAAAAATACAACGGTATTATGGTCATTGCTACGGCAAGCTAGGGCCTCTATCCATTTAGACCGTAGTCCACGGCAACTAGAATATAAATGAAACCCGGGAAATAGGGAAAGGACCCATGAAATCAATCCCCAAAGCGTCAAAAATTTCTACTATCAAGATTGGATTTAATGGCATCATATTACGTTTAAGTGATTAAGCCCAAGTTGTTGGCAGCGAATACACGTCTTTGCAATGCACTTGGGCATCCTTAAAAAGGGTAGGCCAATAAAATCCACATTGAAGAACTTTAGTGGCTGTTTTCATCCCACTAAAATGGCCACCACACTCTTTGTCATGGCAGAGCGATAGGACTTCATTATATTCCCTAATTGGGGAATACAACGACGAATAATCTGATTCGCACAATACTAAAAAGGTATGGCTCATCCGTGAGTATAACTTAACTTCGGCCAAGAACTTCTTACATTCATTTCTTGATCAATTATAAGGCATAACATCGGCCGCTAAATAATTTACAATGTCAAAGATACCATGGTCTTTGAAAAATCGCATCTGGATGCTCATAAGGAAAAGAGTCGGTATGGACTCGGAATCACTTTGATCGTCGTTTGTGAGTCTAGATAAGTGGTCGGCAACTCGTTTTCGACCCTTTTTTTGTCCTTTATTTCTAATGTGAACTCTTGCGGGGAGAAGGATCCATCGGATTAATCTCTGCTTAGCATCCTTCTTTGCAAGAAGGTACTTAAAGGGCTGCATGGTCCGTGTAAACTAAAGTTTTAGAACCAACCAAATAAGGACGAAACTTATCTAAAGCATAAATGACAGCTAAGAATTCTTTTTCGGTAGTTGAATAATTCCGTTGAGCATCGTTTAAGGTTTTACTAGCATAGTAAATGATAGTGGACTTATTATCTAGTTTTTGTTCTAAGACTGCACCAACTGCATAGTCACTATCATCACACATGAGTTCGAAAGGTTTAGACCAATCGGGAGGCTGTATAATTGGTGCAGAGGTTAGGGCGGCTTTTAAAGTTTCAAAAGCCTGCGTACAATTAAAATTAAAATCAAAGATTGCATCTTTCAAAAGCAGATTAGTTAAGGGCCTAGCTATTTTCGAGAAGTCTTTAATAAACCGCCTATAAAAACCTGCATGGCCTAGAAAGGCTCTAATATCACGGACAGTCCATGGTTTAGGTAGGCTCGCTATCTTATCTAGTTTGGCTTTATCTACTTCGATGCCATCACTAGATATGATGTGACCTAGTACTATAACCTTTTTCACCATGAAATGACACTTTTCCCAGTTTAAAACGAGGCTCTTTTCTTCATACCATGTCAAAACCTTAGACAGGTTAGACAAACAGTCTGTGAAGGAGTCTCCATAGATAGAAAAATCATCCATGAAAACTTCCATAAAGCGCTCTACCATGTCACTAAATATATGAAGCATACACCGCTGGAAGGTACCAGGAGCATTACAAAGGCCAAAAGGCATTCGTTTATAGGCATACGTTCCAAAGGGGCAAGTGAAGGTAGTCTTTTCTTGGTCATCAATATCAATAATAATCTGAAAATAGCCTGAGTAGCCATCCAGAAAACAATAAAAAGCATGACCAGCTAGGCATTCGAGCATTTGATCTATAAAGGGTAAAGGAAAGTGATCCTTTCGTGTCATAGCATTTAAACGTCTGTAATCAATACAGATCCTCCATTTCATAAGGAAAGTGATCCGGATCAAGTTGAATATATTTTAATTATTGGGGAAGAGGTTTAAGCACTGGGGTGGAAGGAAAATCAATAGATGTTTCGTAGGGGTCTTCCTTTTGCATAATGAATACTTGCTTAGGTAGCAAGTCTTCATACTCAATATGTGGAGCAACCGAAGGGTCTACAATTGGTGTGGACTCAAGGATGGTGTTGACTTCCTCTAAGTAGGAGTCATTTACAAAATCTGAAGTTCCAAAAGAAAGGAATTTGTACATATTGTTTTCGTGAAGCGTGTTGTTAAAATAATCTTGAGCTAAGCTCTCGATCATGCTAACCTCTCCATCTATAGACGAATCTGGTAATTGTTTCATCATTTTAAAAACATTTACCTCAACTGTAAGATGACCAAAAGATAAGGACATCTTACCATCGTGGCAATTTATAAGTGCGATGGCAGTTGCTAAGAAGGGGCGCCCTAAGATGATTGGTACAAAGTCGTTAGCGACTTATGTATCGAGGATAACAAAATCAGTAGGATAGTAGAAATCCTGAACCTTAACAAGCACGTTTTCCACTACACCTTTAGGATACTTAATTGACTTGTCCGCTAATTGCAACGTTATTTTTGTAGGTTGCATTTCCTGTAGAACCTATTTGTTTATACAAATAATCTGGGGAGTAAGTTAACACTTCGCCCCGTGTCTAATAAAGCGGTTGTCGTGTGGGAATCTCCTAAGGTGCATTTTCTGATAGGGCGACCGGGGGTCCTTGTACTTAACAATTCCATTATTTTCGGATAAAGTTGGGAACTGTTCAGTTAGAAAGGCGTCTTTAGGTATGTTGGTCTTAAGTCTAATGGTGCACAACTCTTTAAGAAACTTAGCGTGATTAGGTAGCTTTTTAATAGCTTCGAGAAAAGGAAGGTTTATCGTTAGATTTTTGAAAACGTTCCTAATCTCCTCAAAGTTGGTATCCCTGGTTAGCATGGCTAATTTTTGAGGGAACGGTGGTTTCGCTCTATATTTAGCGTATGGCTCTACTTGATGTGTAACCTTGGCTTTCTGTTTCTTAGGTTGTGGTTTAACTGGTACCTCTACAGTGGTAGACTCTTCAGTTTCTATTTCGGTATCTAGTTCGATATCCGGTGTAGGGAGTATTGATGGGGTAACTATAGGCATAGTTACTTTGTTATCAATCACTCTTCCAGAACGGAGGGTGGTGATGGCATTTAGATCACCTACGATTGTATTTTCCGTGCTAGTATTTCCGTTTACCTCAAAGGCTGTGTTTGCTGTTTTAGGGTTTGGTATAGCTTGTCCTGGAAACACGCCTTTTGGTTGGGCTTTCTCTTGGGCTAACTATTGTATGCCCTGATTTATGGATTGTAAGATCTGTTGGTTTGTTTGAGTCATTGATTGGAAAAGTTGTTGGGTAACTTTGTATAAAGGCGTCTATCACGATCCGGATGTGATTGTGTAGTAGTAGTCAAGTGGTGCATTTGGAACTATCTCACGTTGATTATTTATGGGTGGGTTGTGATAGTTACTATTGTTAACCAGAACGATACCTCTATTGGTATTATAACTATTATAATTACCCTGACCTTGTGCTAAACCTTGTCGTGGTTGCGCTTGGTTGTTATAATTATTATAATTTCCCTGACTTTGTCCCTGTCCTTGCCTAGGTGGAGCTTGATTATAGTTGTTCGCTTGCCTAACATTTTGGTTATTAACCCTTGGAGGTGAAACTTGTTGGTTGTTTGACAAAAGTTGGGATGTTGTCTCCATGGGGCATTAGGAATAGGATAGCTATTAATGGAGCAAACATTGTCTTGCTCTAATTGTTGTTGTTCATAGGCGAGAGGACAATAGGATTCAGGGTGCTCATGACTCAAACAGACATTACATGGGTTGGAGTTAACATTCATGACGGGGATAGGCTTTTGTTGCACAGAAATAGCCTCAACCTTTTTAGTTAGAGATTCGATTAAATTTTTTAGTTCTAGATCGGGTTTCATCAAAACATACCGTGCCTTAAGCTGTTGAAGAAGAACTAACAGTAGCGGGGATATCATCACTACCCCAATTGTTATTACGTTTAGTTTGATCTTTTAAAAATTTGTAAGCCTCAGGGCTCCTTTACTTAGGAAACTACCCCATTCATTATGTCAAGGACTTCTTTATGGTGATGTTGAAGTCCTTTGAAAAAGGCACGTACTAACGTGTCTTTTGCTAGGTTATGGTGTGGACACTCTATAAGCAGATCGGTGAAACGATTCCAAGCCTCCGAAAATGATTCATGAGGATTTTGTCGGAAAAAATGAATCTTGGAAAGCATCTCATCCGTCTTTAGGGGTGGGTAAAAATGTTCCATAAACAGCTGAACAAGTTTAGCCCATGAGTCCACAGAGTTAGGCACTTGGGCAGTTAACCAAGATGCTTCCTTATCGGCTAAGGTGAAGGGAAATACCATCAGTTTAATTTGTTCCGTACCAACCGTAGGATGATGGAATGTTGTAAGGACTTGTTCAACCCTACGCATGTGTTGGTAAGGTTTTTCATGGTCTAAACCATGGAAAACGGGTAACAAATTAAATATGTTTGGGGGAATTCGAAAATCCCCCACTGGGTCTGCTAGAACGATGCAAGATTTAGGGCTATCGCTCAAAGCTTTGTAGAAGTCGGAGAGAGGAGTCTCTCTTTCTTCAGCCATTATGTCAGGTGTGGTTGGTGGAATAGTAGCTAGAGGTGTAGTGATTGGTATACTCGATAGATTTGTTTGTTGACGCTGACGGTTAATTACGTTCGGTGTTTTTCTCCGACCAGACCTTAATCTCATGCAAGTCTAAATCTAAATCGACAACACTCCAAACAATCTTGATATTTTAGTATAAACCTCTAACGGAGATGCGAGGTATGGAAGAAAGGAATACCGATAAGCGTCCTTGCTTCGCTTATGAATAGCGTCTTGTTTCTGGCGTGTTGATGTAAATAACAAGTTAGAACACTGAAAACTTAAAAAATCGAAGTTCGAAACAAACCTGTAGAAATCCGGAAAAGTTAGCTTAGGGCGCGGTCGCGCTCCGTGTAACTTGAAATTCTAGTGTTTTAGGGCGGGTCGCGCTCGTGTTCCAGGCTATAGGGCGCAGGTGCGCTCCTTATAGGCGCGATCGCGCTCAGTGTAATTTTGTCGCGGAATTTTTCAACGCTGAAACGGATAACCACAGTATGAATCAAACAAGGGTGGGTGGGTTTAATGGGACTTAAAAATGACTTATTCTACTATGAAAATAATGCTAAAGTGCAACTAAGATGGCAGCGGCGCCATTTGATAAAACATAAAATGAATTGTTTACCTACGAAATGAACGATGAACTCAAAACGTAAGTAAACTAAACTATATTATGAGCCTATGTTTACAAAGTTTCTACTCTCAGGTCTATCGAAATAAAGTGGAGTAACAAATTCGTTCCACTCCTAGTTCTCTAGCATGTAATGTTTTATAGTCTAATTTGTCGGTCTTAAGTCTAATGAGAGCTTTACGAAGGGTGTTATACTACGATACCTATATGAAATTGATTATGTTGAATTTAACTACGAATGCTATGGAAATATGATTGTTTTTGAATCTAGATAAAGGATTAGAGGGGAATTGAATCCACCTCGAATCCAACTTAACAACCTAGCATAGATTCTTGTATCTCGATTCTTACGTTCTTACGGCAAGAAATTCGAAGTTCTATCCCCTAGTGTTCATGGCATTTCTACGAATACTAACTAGCATGTGAGGTCGTCCACCCATTCTCATGGCGAATCACGACCTTCTAGAGTGGAATAGATTCTACAATGCTTCTACACTATACCACTAAGTTTTCATCAAGGCTTCATCAACCCCTCTAATGGAGGTTTTAGCCTTGAGTCATCAAACCATCATTTCCCATTGAATTATAACTACTCATCATATTAAAATTCTAACTTAACTAAATTAACTAACAATGTTTCAATCTACTTAAACTACGAAATGGTAATCAACAAGAATTAAAACTAGATCTATAAATTGAGATGACAAAAAATCGAAATTGACAAAATAACTATTTTATTTATCTAATCAATCCAAAACAATGATTCAAAGACTTAATCTAAAACAAGAATTGAAAATGGAACTAAAACTTAATTAATCTACTGAAAACTAGATCTAGAATTATCTATATGGTTTTAGGTCTAACTAGCTACCATTAACAAAGAGCTAAGCTTTTGTTTTTATATGTCCAGATCCAAAAATCGTGCATGGGCTTGGAGCCATGTTTTGGGCCAGAGAATCAGGCCCAAAACCCAATTCTTTCAGTCCAAAAAGGCCTCTTCAGCTGCAGTTGGCTTCAACAGACTTTCCGTCCACTTCTGCTCCTCTGATTGGATCAAGGCTTAAACCATTGGAAAGCTCTTTCCGAGCCGGTTGTTTTGACATAAGGTAGGCCCCATTCCCAGGTATGAGTCCAAAGATACGGCCTTCAGAAGTTCTGCTGACTTGTGTGCTATTTCAGCCCGCGTCGACTTTTTAGCTTTTGACCGGGCTTTAGAAAGGCTTTGTCTTCTTGAATCTTGGCCTTTAATCATGGAACTCCTTAGTAACCGACCTTAGCTCCTTTATCTCGCTAAAGTGGCACATTTCTGCATATAATGGACTTTGAAACTTGAAATGCATAAAAACACGTAATCAGTGTTAACTCTTAATTATTACTCACATAATTGGTCTAAAAGTATGCCTGTTACAGGGTTAAAACTACAGTTTTGGGCTCTTATCAGAACACTACCTAAAAGTTTCAGAAACATACCTGCCATTGCATTTCATAGCATAGTTCATGGTGTAGTTGTTTATCTTAAGATGATTTAATTATTATGTATGTATTAATTTAGAAGTTAGATTGATGATCCTTGTTTAAATGCTAGTGAGATGTATAGATATCTGAGATAAAATTATGGGACATTACTTTTATTTCTAAGTCATTATATTATAAATGAAGTTTGTGAGTATCTTTTTTGGAAAACTCTCATGAGACTATAACTCGTCCATTAGAAAATTCCTAGTGGTTTAAGGCATTATTGCATATGGTCAATACAATCACACTGTGCGAAACGAGATTAGTTAGGACCACATTTTTTGCCACTTATCTGTTTTTATTTCTCATCTTTGCTTGAGGACAAGCAAAATACTATTTGGGGGTGGTTGATAAGCACCTAAAAGTCTAGTTTAAACCCTTTAATAGTACTATATTTAGGCCAATTATGTTTATAATGAACAAGAGTTAGTATTGTTTATGTGTTTTTGTGTATTTCAGGTTTGAAGTTGTTTATGTGCTTAAAGACGTCATTTTGCATGGAAAACGAGTCAAGATGATTGCTAGAAGAGTTCTATGTTTAAAGCCCAAGAATCAAGAAGAAAAAGCCTTTTCAAGCCCAGTCAAAGCTGGGAAGTCAAAGTCAATTTAGGTAGAAAAAGAACAGAAAAGTTAACAGAACTTCAAATGGGCGTATCTTTGGACTTGTGCCTCGGAATTGGGCCTACTTTATGTCAAAACGACCGGCTCGGAATAAGATTTCCAATGGACCCAGCCTTACCCTAATTAGAGCTTTAAAAGTGGACAAAAAGGGCACTAAAGTAATTTCTAGCAGATGTAGCCTCTTTAGACCTAATGGACTTTGGGCTCACATTAGAGGCCCAAAGTCCCCCTTTTTGGCCCATGCAAAAAAATGTAATCCTAACCCTCTCCTATATAAATAGGGTTAAGGAGAAATAAAACTTGGCTACTCTCTCTTTAGTTTAGTTGTAATTTAGGGTTCTTTCTCTCTCCCTTTCTTTAGAATAGTTTAGTTAGTTTAGGTTAAGTAGTTTGGTTGTAGCCTCCATTAGAACCTATCAATAAAAAAAATTAGTTTTATATTCATTTCTTGTCTTTACATTAGGTATTTACATTATTGTCTTAGTTTAATTAATCCAATGATATTAGGCTAATCCCCTATTAGGGAAAGTTATTATGAAGCCTAATGAGGAATAGATTGCTTAGTTGAATTATTTAATTGTGTATGTGTTTCAGTGAGTTTAGTTTATTGTATGATTTTCAAAATAAACATATAGTAAATTAAACTAGGAATTGTTATAATTAAGTCGAGAGATTTGGTTGTAATAATACCATATGCTAGTAATAATGACTATAGAGATGTTGGTTGTTGCTAGGGATGATAAAGTTTGAGGCTTTAGGCTGGATCATTGTGTGAAAACCTAAAGACAATCTCTTTTCAATGAATAATTCGATTCTTGCATGAAACTAATCTTTAGGTGGATTTATTACTCATCTCTATTATCTTTCTCATAGTTTAAATCACTATTTTAGCAACTTCGTTTACTGTTTTCATATTATATAATTAGTCTCATTAGTGAACCATTTGTTTAGTCTAAATTCGTGTCAAGTAAGTACAAGCAAGAGTGGATCGAACACGACTACTCCATTTATTCTATGATATTGAGAGTATTATTTATTATTGATTAACATGTTTTAGTACTGTAAAAACACTATTTTTACACTATCAAAACTTAGTTATCAGCACACAGGGCATATATTGGCACTGCTTGTCCTACACTCTTGATTAGGGTAGTCCTTGTTGCTTGAGACAGAACTTTTGCCTTCTATCCTGAAACTTTCCTCTGCAACGAGTCCACCAAGTAGGAAAAAGTCTCAGTCTTCTTTCTCCCTACTGATAAGCACCCAAAAGTGTATTTTAAACCCCTTAATAGTATTCTACTTAGGCCAATTATGTTTATAATAAATGAGAGTTAGTACTATTTACGTGTTTTTGTGTATTTCAGGACTTGAAGTTGATTAGGTGACTAAAGCCACCACTTTTGTATGGAAAACGAGTCAAGATGATTGCTGAGGAGTTCTACATTTAAAACCCAAGAATCATGGAGAAAAACATTTTTCAAGCTCAGTTAAAGCTGGGAAATCAAAGTCAATTCAGGAAGAAAAAGAACATAAAAGTCAATAGAAATTCAATAGGCCGTATCTTTAGACTCGGGCCTTGGAATTGGGTCTACTTTATGTCAAAACGACCGGCTCAGAATATTCTTTCCAATGGACCTGGCCTTGCCCCAATCAAAATTGTAAAAGTGGACAAAAAGGGCATTGAAGTAATTACAAGCAGATGTGGCCTATTTAGACTTACCCTAATGGACGTTGGGCTCACTTTAGAGGCCTAAAGTCCCCCTTTTTGGCCCATGTACGAAAATATAACCCTAACCCTCTCCTATATAAAGAGGGTTAATGCTAAACACTTTCTCTCTTTTTCTAACTTCCCCTCCTTAGTTAATAATTAGTTTAGTTTAGTCTTAATTAATTTTACTTTTATTAGGGTTAGCATTTGTAGCCACCATTAAAACTTTATCAAATAAACCTTTAGTTCATCATATTCAATTCTTGTTTTATTATTTATGTCTTTAATTCACTGTTTTATATTAATAAATCCAATGAAAGAAAGCTAAACCTCCATTAGAGGGGGTTTATGAAGCCACGTGAGGATGGTTAGCATTTAGTTTCTAATTGTTTTGCAAGAACTTTAAGTTTTTCGTTGTGAGTGTCTAGAGATAGAGCTCACAACGTAGAACTAGAGTTTAGAGCCACCATCAAAGTGATTTGTGGGAAGCTAAACTCTCATGCTAGTGAAGCCTTGATCCGAGAGGACTTGGTGTTCACTAGGGATCAAACAAGCGATTCGATAACTAACTAATAGTCAATCGAATCACGTGGTGGAATTTCCCCTCTCTAATCGCTTTTATCATCTTATTAAACATTATTTTTCACCCTTAAATCTACTGTTTTGACTCTCACTAGTAAAGCATATTTCTAATCTAAACTTGCATCCAAGTAGTGTACGACTAGAGTTTGGCGAACACGACTACTCCTCCATATCTCACATGATTTAGAGACTTTCATATCTTTATAAATTACTGTTTCTTCACCTTATATCTATTGTTTTCTAATCTAATAAATAATTGTTTATCAATGGCGCCGCTTGCCATCTAGTTTGTTTACATTACACGTGTTTAGATTACAAAACAATGTTTTTACTATTTATAAAACAACACTGAAAACATTGTTTGTAATTTCTTTGAATTTTTCTGCTACTGTTAGAGAGCATTCGAGTTGTTCAGCCAATTGAATTACCTACCCTCCCGTGACCTGACCCTAAAAGTTTCAACCCCATATATTTAGTTGGGAGCACGCGCACCTCAATTTTGCCTTCGATGATCGTGACCCGCACCTTACTTTCACTCGCGCGTGCACCTAAATTTTGCCTTACTTGAGCGCGACCCAAAACTTTCTTTAAACTTGCACATCTCGCTTAATTTGCCCTAATTCTAAGCGTGCACGTGCCCTAGGTTAAATTACAGTACTCGTATTCTAAAAATTACAAAATTTTAAAAATTATTTTTCTCCATTCTAAACGGTGTCTAGCAAACTGAAAGAAATTTGGGTTCTCTAATTAAAGAACGTGCACGCACTAACAACCTCCCTCAAATTCCTAAGTGACCTGGTCGTTGGTTTGATACAAAAAAATAAAAAAATTAAATAAAAAAAATAAAAAAATAAAAAAATAAAAAATAAATAAAAAAAAATTAATTAATATTAAGTTTAGTTAGTAAGCCCACATACTACCAAAGCCTGTTTCATAGGCCTAATATCAAGGCCCAAACACCAAGCCTATAGTAATTAGCTTAAACCGTATTCTTAAAAGTTAAAACTAATAAGATTACTCTTTTTACAGGACTTCACAATCCACATCGTGTACCCGGACCAGTACTTGTATAATTGTTCAAGTAAAATAGACGTGCTTCAAGGCTGTTGAAGACGGTATTTATACGTATAGCAAGGACGCTCCAGGTAACACCTCTTTACATCCTCGAATTTACTGTCAGAGGATTCTATTTCTAGTAATAATCATGCTATTTTTGCATGCTCGATAGGACTTGTCTATTAGACTTAAAGCTTGAATGAGATTAAGATCTGGTACGCATAAACCTGTTATATTAGTTTATCGTAGACACATAAATAATCGCCTATTGATAAAAGATAAAATTGAATAGCCTACCTACGAAATGAACGATGAACGCAAAACGTAAGTAAACTAAAACTATCTACGTGTCTATTTTTATCAAAGTTTCTACTCTCAATTCTATCGAAATAGAGTGGAGTAATAAATTCGTTCCACTCCTAGTGCTCTAGCATGGAATGTTTTCTAATCTAATTAGTCGGTCTTAAGTCTAATGAGAGCTTTACGAAGGGTGTTATACTACGATACAATATACAATTGATTATGTTGAATTTAAACTACGAATGCTATGGAAATATGATTGTTTTTTAATCTAGATAAAGGATTAGAGGGGAATTGAATCCACCTCGAATCCAACTTAATAACCTAGCATAGATTCTTGTATCTCAATTCTTACGTTCTTACGGCAAGAATTTCGAGTTCTAATCCCTAGTGTTCATGGCATTTCTACCAATTACTAACTAGCATGTGAGGTCGTCCACCCATTCTCATGGCGAATCACGACCTTCTAGAGTGGAATAGATTCTACAATGTTTCTACACTATACCACTAAGTTTTCATCAAAGCTTCATTAACCCCTCTAATGGAGGTTTTAGCCTTGAGTCATCAAACCATCATTTCCCATTGAATTATAACTACTCATCATATTAAAATTATAACTTAACTAAATTAACTAAATTAACTAACAATGTTTCAATCTACTTAAACTACGAAATGATAATCAACAAGAATTAAAACTAGATCTATAAATTGAGATGACAAAAATCGAAATTAACAAAATAACTATTTTATTTATCTAATCAATCAAGAACAATGATTCAAAGACTTAATCTAAAACAAGAATTAAAAATGGAACTAAAACTTAATTAAAATACTGGAAACTAGATCTAGAATTATCTATATTGTTTAGGTCTAACTAGCTACCATTAATAAAGAGCTAAGCTTTGGTTTTTATACTTTCAGATCCAAAATACGTGCGTGGGCTTGGAGCCCAGAGAATCAGGCCCAAAACCCAATTCTTTCAGTCTAAAAAGGCCTCTTCAGCTGCAGTTGGCTTCAACAGACTTTTCATCTACTTCTGCTCCTCTGATTGGGTCAAGGCTTGGACCATTGGAAAGCTCTTTCCGAGCCGGTCGTTTTAACATAAGGTAGGCCCCATTCTGAGGTCTGAGTCCAAAGAGACGGCCTTCGGAAGTTCTGCTGACTTGTGTGCTGTTTCTGCCCGTGTCGACTTTTCATCTTTTGACCGGGCTTTAGGAAGGCTTTGTCTTCTTGAATCTTGGCCTTTAATCACGGAACTACTTAGTAAGCAACCTTTGCTCCTTTATCTCGCTAAAGTGGCACATTTCTGCACATAATGGACTTTGAAACCTGAAATGCATAAAAACACGTAATCAGTGTTAACTCTTAATTATTACTCACATAATTGGTCTAAAAGTATGGTATTCTGAGGGTTAAAACTACAGTTTTGGGCTCTTTATCAAACCACCCCAAACAGCATTTTGCTTGTCCTCAAGCAAAGATGAGAAATTAGAATAAGTGACAAAAATGGAGTTTTATCTACTCTCGTTTATTTGAGTCGCGATTGCATTGACCATATGCAACAAGGCCTTAAACCACTAGAAATTCCCTAGTGGATGAGTTATAGCCTCGTGAGAGTTTTCCAGTGAAGGTACTCACAAACTTCAACTATACTACAACGACTAAGAAATAAAACTATTGTTTTCCTCATTCATGTCCCAACTATCTATACATCTCACTAGCAAATGAATAAGAATAACCAAGTCAAAAACCTAAGCTAGTATATGCATAATAATCAATCATCTATGATACGAATATAAGTACTATGAGTAATACCATGAAATGCCTAGCAAGTTCGTTTCTGAAAACTCAGAATAGCGTCCTTAAGTAGGTCCTCACATAAATGTCAAGACGAAAACCACTCTAATTTTTCCGCTCAAGTTTTAGCTACTCCGATTGTAAAGTGGGCACTTTACCTTACAATCTCAATGACAACAAAGAAGCCGGAGTCGATCAAACACATCTGCCACTTACTATCACACTAACCTATTCCTAATTGAGCTAGAGGTCTTTATTAGGTATTGCGGGGATTAGGAGATGGTTTAAGAAGAAAGGAAATGGATATTCAAAAGGAGAAGTCTCAGATAGTAGAGTCTTCATATTATGTAACTTAGAGAAAACCTTGTTATTTACTTTTGCTTCTACACTTTGTTTCCAACCTTAGCCATATTTTTTTTCTTTTTCTTTGGCTTTTAACTCCTTTTATTCTATTTTTTTTTCGGAGTTTTTATTTTATTTTTATTTTTCTTTTTCTTTTCTTTGGATGGAAACTTCTTTTCTTTATTTTCTGAAGCAATTAACTAACTTTTGTTTACACCGGTTTTTCTCTTCTTCTTTCTTCCTCATTCTATTCTCAGACTTATTCTAGATTGGGTAGGTTGATTTTTTTATTTTTATTTTTGTTTTGTTTTTGTAACAGGGTAAAGGATTTGTGGGTTATGAAAGGCTAAAGAAAGGCTCAGAGGGGCGACTAGCGGAAAATAATTCATAGGTTTGAATTTCTGGCTATATCGATCCAAAGAGGGCCTAAATTCTCGCTTAGGATATGGGATATGGCATAGTGATCAAGCAAGTGGACGTGTGATTTCTCTATCCGGATTTTACTTCTCCCTTGTGTCATTTCTCAAATGTTTCGCTCATATAAGGCTTTAGGCTATATTCTCACAGGATTTGTAGAATAAGTACTCTAGCCTAGATTTCAGAAACTTACTGCTAACAATCATAGATACTCATGTAATATATTTATAGATAGATGCAAAGATTATTACCTACATATTAACCTAAGTTTCTAACAATTATACGATGCAAAAGCTACATTGAGACTTCTAGATTGTTAAAAGCATAGAGAAAGAAAACAATACCAATATTCCTAAGTGTATAGCATAAACTTATTTATTTATATTTTTGAAATTTTTTGAAACTTTAACTAGAAAACAAATGCATATTATACATATCTATATCCTAACAGATGCTTTAATTACACGTGTTTCTATGCCCCCAAACAAGAAGCATGCTTTGTCCTCAAAGTATTGTAAATAAAGAGGGTAGGAAAAATACCATTGAAACGTGTGAAATTCAGGAACATCTGCAAAACAAAGTTAGAACGTACTAATATAGGAAATAAAAATTGACGCAACTCTATAAGAGTTCCACCCATTATGGGGTTAACCGAATTAAATTGCTTGGGACATAAACATACACTAACAAAACTAAAAACTTACCTTATCTCTCACTTAAACATCTTCCTCCTCGTTAATGAGACGAGGTTCCTTCGCATCCTGCCAGTCCATTATAATTTGCCACGCTTGCCGCCATTTATCATCTACTAATGCTAACCTGTTAAGGGTTACTATGTCTGATGGGATGTACGGGGCGACTAATTGAGGCTGCACCTGCCATCCCGGCCAAGTCATTATTCACAATGAGCGAACCACCCAATTAGTGGGTCTCATGACTTCATCCCTTTTCCAAACTGTGAATTGTGCACAGAATACAGGTAAAGAACTACGCATGATGCGACTTACCAACACAGGCATAAGAAGATACTTATGCCTCATGGTTTGGGCTCTCTTAAGACTAGCGACTAAAACTCGGGGAATGTCATATCGGCAACGTCCCTCAGCTAAAGCGAGGAAAATGTCACCAGCGATCTTGTTTTGCAGAAATGAAGTGCCATTCCCCCAAAATATTCATCAGGATGAATAACATGGTGGTGCCTACATTTAGGGAAAGGCTACCAAGGGCAATGCTATATCGTCCCTGGTCCATTACTCGAAATACCCCTCCCCCATAATACTCATGGAAATATGTATAATCATAAAGATATGCATTATCGGTCATATATGCCCATGTGTGAACAGGATCGGGTATTGGTAATCCTGAAACTAAAGCGACCACATTTTTATCGAATTGATGTGTCGTGTCTTCGACTACGATGGAGAATTCTTGTTCTCCATCCTGATTACAATAGAATTTAACATGGTCGTAGAAATAAAGCGTAAAAGTATTTGTGGTGAATATGAATCGTCATCACTTACCAGTAGATGACGCCATCCTAACTACAGGATCCTGTGTCGGAACCAATGTCCATAGGTCTCGGTGCCCAACACATCTTCGAAAGACTGTTCAGGTATGACTATAGGAGATGTCATCTTAACTACTCTTTGAACAGTTCAAAAATCTGGGTGACCCTCGAAAATTGGAATTTCCAGCGTTAGCGAGAATCGCGGCTGGTGCGCTCACATAGAGGCGTCGGTCGGTTTCGTGGGTTTTAGAATTACAGTGTTTTGGGCGCGAGTCACGTTCAAGGAGGGCGCGGGTCGCGTTCTGACTAAAATTTGGGAAGTGTAATGCTAGGCGGCTCGGCGCAGCGCTTGGCTTCGTAAATCTTTGAAACAAAATTTGGAAGAAAAAGAAGGAAAAGCTTGGAGTGAAAGGTGCGGGATGATAGTGGGGAGTAGTGTGGTTTGTTAGTGTAGAATGAAGGGAGTTTAAATAGGTTTTGAGCTTCCAAAATGAATCGGCAAGTTCCCAAATTATGTTAAGGCAATTTCCGGAAATAGAAAAATTCCAAATCCGAAAACGGAAACAAACCATTTTCGTGATTTTCTAAAAATCCTGGTATCTTTCATAATGGATTTAGAATAGTAACTTCTAAACTCTCCTACATTTCATGCTACCACCACACAAATCATAGATATGCCGATATCGGCCAAATTATCAACCTTTCCTTCAAGACTACTTTACCGCGGATGATCATATAACGAATTATGCTCGGTATAAATATTACCACCCCCAAACAATTGGGGAAGGTGGGATTAATGATAAAACAAGCAAGACTTTCGAAATTAACCAATTATATTAAAAATAAAATTTAAATCCAAACAACATAAAACAAACACATTAATATTTAAATTTAACTACTTAATTAAATTTCAACTAATAAAACAATCAAAACTATGAAATAACAGCGAACACAACTGATGGTGAACACCTAGTTGTGTGATGAAGATGGACCCTGAGATAGAGATTGGCCCTGGGATGGAGAATGGCTTGAACCATCTGTCCTTCGGCGACGACGCTCATGCCTGTCGGACTCGGCTGAAACCGATTCCTCCACTGGTGGCATGCGTCGTAACATCTCTATTCGAACAAGCGCTATTTGCTTCCATCTCGATCCGAGTAATCGCGCATCTTGGGCTTGTTGATGTTGGTGGATAGTCTCCATGTTAGGGCGGGATATCGCCCACGAACCCTTCGAGCATTTCAAGTCTCGTCTGAAGGTTCGTTTGCTTCTTTCGAATTACAATCTGTCTATCTCGGATATCTTCACAAATACCATAAACGCAATGCAAGGCAGTTTGCAATACTTGCATGCTTTCTAAATTAGAACTACATTTATCTAATGCATCGTCATCTAGACATGTCATATCCTCCCTTTCATCCTCCGACTCATCCATTTTTTCTTCAGACAACGGCCAAGTCTCTTGGATGCAATCCAAATAGATACTTGCATTAGAATGCAATTTGATCTTAATAGGAGTAGATCTTGCGACAGCTCTAAAGGAGAGCATGATCTTAGTGATCAATACGGGAAGAGGCGCCAAGCTCTTCCCCACTCCTCGAATCACATTAAACCTTAAATCAATGATGCAGAAATTATACTTATTTGTTTGCAAAATCCGGAGAGCGTCGCGGACATTGCGGGCCGATATCAGCGACTTTGTCTTTCGAGGATGTTCCTACCAATCCAATCGAGCTCTGACCCGGTTGATTGGTTTCTCGGGTGATTGGCGGAATGAGATGTCGGATTGTATTCACCCTCCACGACGGTATCCTTCATCAAAGCGGGAACTCCAAGTATCTTTGGGATTCCTGAATTGTCGTTACCAGGTTGCTTTCAAAGCGTAATTCCTAATGATTCGACCAACAACCGTCTCGTTACTTCCCTCCTCGCTCCTGCTACCTTTATGAAAATCCTATTCCCCTCCAATTCTTGCTTCTTATAAAATTGTTCTACCAAATCATGGTGATAGAACTCCTCAGTCGAGTACCACACTCCGTTCCAATGCCTCCTAATCATCTCCGCGTCGTAAAATGGCGCGAAGCTGTTGGACTCAAACGCGTGCTCCGGCAAAATTCTTCGTCGTAGCGACATTGAAGTTTCTGAGACAACTAATGGTTTTGTGGACTGTGGGGGAGGCGAGATTGAAGAAAACCAACTAAAACAACGGTGGTGGCGGTGGTTACTTGGATTGGTGGCGGTTTTGGAGTTTGGGGGTGGTGCTATTAATGGTTTAAAGAAGATTTTAGTTGGATTTGATTATGTTGGTGTGGGTGTAGTTAGGTTTTCTTCTCTCTCTCTATTTTTTTTTTTTTTTTTTGGTGTTCAAGGTTTGTTTTACCTTGATAACCGGCGGGATTGACGAAAAAGAAAGAAACCGTGCGTTTGTTTTTGGAAAGGAAAGAAACGCACAAACGTGCGTGCGGTTTGGGCCCAAGCCCAATATGAATTCCGAAATTTTCCGATTTTTCACGCAATTTCAAACTCAATTTGCCGCTTCGTTACTGGCCCGATTTTGGCGAATGAGTTATGGAAATGATCAGTAGAGAATTTCCAATCCAATGATCCATAAAACACTCGATTCCAACCATGGGTGACGTATAAAAGGGTGGAAAAATGTCTCGAAGTGCGTGTGTGACGTAAGTTATGCGAACGAAGGAAATCTAAGTTAAGATTACGTCAACCCAATTGAACTACAAGTAATGGGCCTAAGCAACACAAACCGAAAGTTCGAGCAATCCAGATGGAGAGACCGATTGCCCAACTCCAAACAAATTTTTAAACACAAAATTTGTTCTAACGCGGGTCGTTTAAAGTCAGATTCCCAAGACTTGTTGGATTGCTATTTTTATGATTAAGAATTTTTTTATTATTATGTATTTTATTTATTATTATTATTATTATTATTATTATTATTATTATTTTTTTTTTTTTTTTTTTTTTATTATAGGATAAACGAAAAACAATAAATACATAATTCACCCCTTAGAGGAACATGACTCAAAAACCGAGAAAACATGCAAAAGTGGAAAACGTGAATTATGTTAACCGTGGACTTAAGATCCGGTACTTAGAGCCACCCACTCCATAGGGAGGGCCCGGTTACCTGAATGGTGCACTTACCACTATATGGAAGTGAAAGGAAGTACACCAATGACAAAGGTCAATCCTCATAGACAGGGTCCTGTAAAAGGACTTCCTCTACATCAGGGGACAGAAGTTCGTGAAATTTTTTTAACCGTTGACCATTAACTTGAAATGTACTGTTGTCATTTGGATTTACCAAGGTGGTAGCCCCGTAAGGGGTGACTTCAGTAACCAGAAAAGGGCTAGACCAACGGGTTTTTAGTTTTCCTGGGAAAATATGTAGACGGGAGTTGTAAAGCAAGACCTTTTGACCGACTACAAACTATTTGCGCAAGATTTGCTTATCATGAACACGTTTCATGTTAGCTTTATAATCCTTTGCGAGATCGTAAGAATCGCCACGGATTTCTTCAAGCTCATTCAATTGCAACTTCGTTTGACACCTGCCTCATCAATATTGAAGTTAAGGCTTTTTATAGCCCACGAGAGCACGGTGCTCTAATTCGGGCAAATTACATGGTTTCCCAAATACAAGTCTAAAGGGAGACATACCTATAGGAGTTTTGAAAGCAGTTCTATCACGCCCTTAAGGCATCCGATAGGCGCTCGACCACTCTTTCCTATCGGGGTTTACAGTTGTTTCTAAAATCTTTTTGATTTCCATATTAGAAACTTCTACTTGTCCGCTAGTTTGTGGATGATACGGAGTTGCTACTTTGTGTGTAACTCCATACTTTTTTTCACTAGGGATGCAACAACTCTGTTGCAAAAATGTGTTCCACCATCACTAATGATGGCTTTAGGAATGCCAAAACCGAGAAAATATATTCTTTAATAAAAAATCTGGCGGTCTTATGGTCATTGCTACGGCAAGCTAGGGCCTCTATCCATTTAGACCGTAGTCCACGGCAACTAGAATATAAATGAAACCGTGGGAAACAGGGGAAAGGACCCATGAAATCAATGCCCCAAACATCAAAAATTTATACTATCAAGATTGGATTTAATGGCATCATATTGCGGCCGTGATTAAGCCCAAGTTGTTGCAGCGAATACGCGTCTTGCAATGCACTTGGGCATCCTTAAAAATGGTAGGCCAATAAAAACCACATTGAAGCACTTTAGCGGCTGTTTTCATCCCACTAAAATGGCCACCACACTCTTTGTCATGGCAGAATGATAGAACTTCATTGTATTCCCACTGGGGAATACAACGACGAATAATCTGATTCGCACAATACTTAAAAAGGTATGACTCATCCCAGTAGTATAACTTAACTCTGGCCAAGAACTTCTTACGTTCATTTCTTGACCAATTATAAGGCATAACATCAGCCGCTAAATAATTTACAATGGCAGCATACCATGGTGCTGAAAAAATCGCATACAGATGCTCATCAGAAAAAAAGTTTGGTATGGACTCATAATCACTCTGATCGTCGTTTGTGAGTCTAGATAAGTGGTCGGCAACTACGTTTTCGACCCCTCTTTTGTGCTTTATTTCTAATGTGAACTCTTGCAGAAGAAGGATCCATCAGATTAATCTCTGCTTAGCATCCTTCTTTGCAAGAAGGTACTTAAGGGCTGCATGGTCCGTGTAAACTAAAGTTTTAGAACCAACCAAATAAGGACGAAACTTATCTAAAGCATAAATGACAGCTAAGAATTCTTTTTCTGTAGTTGAATAATTCCGTTGAGCATCGTTTAAGGTTTTACTAGCATAATAAATATGATGGACTTATTATCTAGTTTTTGTCCTAAAGGCGCACTAAACTGCATAATCACTAGCATCACAAATGAGTTGAAAGGTTTAGACCAATCGGGAGGTTTGTATAATTGGTGCAGAGGTTAGAGCTGCTTTTAAAGTTTCAAAAGCCTGCTTACGGTTAAAATTAAAATCAAAGATTGCATCCTTCAAAAGCAGATTAGTTAACGGGCTAGCTATTTTTCGAGAAGTCTTTAATAAACCGCCTATAAAACACGCATGGCCTAGAAAGGCTCTAATATCGCGGACAGTCCGTGGTTTAGGTAGAGTCACTATCTTATCTAGTTTGGCCTTATCTACTTCGATGCCATCACTAGATACAATGTGACCTAGTACTATGCCCTTTTCACCATGAAATGACACTTTTCCAGTTTAAAGCGAGGCTCTTTTCTTCACACCGTGTCAAAACCTTAGACAGGTTAGACAAACAATCTGTGAAGGAGTCTCCATAGATAGAAAAATCATCCATGAAAACTTCCATAAAGCGCTCTACCATGTCACTAAATATATGAAGCATACACCGCTGGAAGGTTCCAGGAGCATTACAAAGGCCAAAAGGCATTCGTTTATAGGCATACGTTCTAAAGGGACATGTGAAGGTAGTATTTTCTTGGTCATCAATATCAATAATAATCTGAGAATAGCCTGAGTAGCCATCCAGAAAACAATAAAAGGCATGACCAGCTAGGCGTTCGAGCATTTGATCTATAAAAGGTAAGGGAAAGTGATCCTTTTGTGTCATAGCATTTAAACGTCTGTAATCAATACAGATCTTCCATTTCATAGGGCCTTGTGTGACAACATAGTCACCCTTCCTGTTATGTACCATGGTAACTCCCGATTTCTTAGGAACTACATGAATGGGGCTTACCCATTCGCTATCAGAGATTGGGTATATGATACCCAAATCGAGTAATCGTAAGACTTCTTCCCTAACCACCTCTTTCATGGCTAGGTTCAAGCGACGCTGAGGTTCGCGAGAAGTCTTTGCGTTATCCTCCAAATGGATACGATGAGTGCAAATATTAGGGTCAATTCCCTTAATGTCGGCTAGGGACCAACCAATCGCAGACCGATGTTCCATAATCACCCGGATTAAACGTGTCTCTTCATTCTTAGATAACAGAGAAGATATAATTACCGGATGACTACCATCCGGATCAAGTTGAATATATTTTAACTCTGGGGGAAGGGGTTTAAGTACTGGGGTGGAAGGAAAATCAATAGATGTTTCGTCGGGGTCCTCATTTTGCATAATGAATACTTGCTTAGGTAGCAAGTCTTCATACTCAATATGTGGAGCAACCGAAGTGTCTACAATTGGTGTGGACTCAATGATGGTGTTGACTTCCTCTAAGTAGGAGTCATTTACAAAATCTGAACTTCCAAAAGAAAGGAATTTGTACATATTGTTTTCGGGAAACGTGTTGTTAAAATAATCTTGAGCTAAACTCTCGATCATGCTAACCTCCCCATCTATAGACGAATCGGTAATTGTTTCATCATTTTAAAAAATTTACCTCAACTGTAAGATGGCCAAAAGATAAGGACATCTTACCATTGCGGCAATTTATAAGTACGTTGGCAGTTGCCAAGAAGGGGTGCCCTAAGATGATCGGTACAGAGTCGTTGGCGACTTCTGTATCGAGGATAACAAAATCAGCAGGATAGTAAAAATCCTGAACCTTAACAAGCACGTTTTCCACTACACCCTTAGGATACTTAATTGACCTGTCCGCTAATTGCAATGTTATTTTTGTAGGTTGCATTTCCTGTAGACCTATTTGTTTATACAAATAATACGGGAGTAAGTTAACACTTGGCCCTAGGTCTAATAAAGCGGTCGTCGTGTAGGAATCTCCTAAGGTGCATTTTACAGTAGGACGACCAGGGTCCTTGTACTTAACGATTCCATTATTTTCGGATAAAGTTGGGAACTGTTCAGTTAAAAAGGCGTCTTTAGGTATGTTGGTCTTACGCCTAGTAGTGCACAACTCTTTAAGAAACTTAGCGTGGTTAGGGAGCTTTTTAATAGCTTCGAGAAAAGGAAGGTTTATCGTTAGATTCTTGAAAATGTTCCTAATCTCCTCAAAGTTTGTATCCCTGGTTAGCATGGCTAACTTCTGAGGGAATGGTGGTTTTGCTCTATATTTAGCGTATGGCTCGACTTGATGTGTAACCTTGGCTTTCTGTTTCTTAGTTTGTTGTTTAACTGGTACCTCTACAGTGGTAGGGTCTTCAGTTTCTACTTCGGTATCTAGTTCGATATCCGGTGTAGGGATTACTGATGGGGTAACTATAGGCATAGTTACTTTGTTATCAACCACTCTTCCAGAACGGAGAGTGGTGATGGCATTCAGGTCACCTACTATTGTCGTTTCCGTACTAGTATTACCATTTACCTCAAAGGCTGTGTTTGTTGTTTTAGGGTTGGGTATGAAGCATCCCGGAAACACGCTTTTGGTTGGGCTTTCTCTTGGGCTAACTGTTGTATGCCCTGATTTATGGATTGTAAGATCTGTTGGTTTGATTGAGTCATTGATTGGAAAAGTTGTTGGGTTACCTGTATAAAGCCGTCTATACGATCCAGATGTGATTGTGTAGTAGTCGCAGTGTGGTGCATTTGGAACTATCTCCGTTGATTATTTATGGGTGGGTTGTGATAGTTACTATTGTTAACCGGAACGATACCTCTATTGGTATTATAACTATTATAATTACCCTAACCTTGTGCTAAACCTTGTCGTGGTTGCGCTTGGTTGTTATAATTATTATAATTTCCCTGACTTAGTTCCTGGCCTTGCCTAGGTGGAGCTTGATTATAGTTGTTTGCTTGCCTAACATTTTGGTTATTAGACCCTGGAGGTGAAACTTGTTGATTGTTTCGCCAACTAAAGTTGGGATGTTGTCTCCATGGGGCATTAGGAATAGGATAGTTATTAATGGAGTAAACATTATCTTGCTCTAATTATTGTTGTTCATAGGCGAGAGGACAATAGGATTCAGGGTGCTCAGGACTCAAACAGACATTACATGGGTTGGAGTTAACATTCATATGAGGGGATAGGCTTTTTGTTGCACAGAAATAGCCTCAACCTTTTTAGTTAGAGATTCGATTAAATTTTTAAGTTCTAGATCGGGTTTCATCTCAAACATACCGGCGCTTTAAGCTGTTGAAGAAGAACTAACCGGGGGGGATATCATCACTACCCCCAATTGTTATTACGTTTAGTTTGATCTTCTAAAAATTTGTAAGCCTCCGAGGGCTCCTTTACTTAGGAAACTACCCCATTCATTATGTCAAGGACTTCTTTATGGTGATGTTGAAAGCCTTTTGAAAAGGCCACGAACTAACGTGTCTTTTGCTAGGTTATGGTGTGGACACTCAATAAGCGATCGGTGAAGCGATTCCAAGCCTCGAAAACGATTCATGAGGATTTTGTCGGAAAAATGAATCTTGGAAAGCATCTCATCCGTCTTTAGGGGTGGGTAAAATGTTCCATAAACGGTGTGAACAAGTTTAGCCCACGAGTCCCTGAGTTAGAAGTTAGGGCAGTTAACCAAGCGCCTTTATCGGCTAAGGTGAAAGGGAATACCCTCATTTTAATTTGTTCCATACCAATCGTAGGATGATGGAATGTTGTAAGGACTTGTTCAATCCTACGCATGTGTTGATAAGGTTTCATGGTCTAAACCATGGAAAGCGGGTAACAAATTAAATATGTTTGGGGAATTCGAAAAATCCCCCCTAATTGGGTCCGCTAGAACGATGCAAGATTTAGGGCTATCGCCAAGGCTTTGTAAAAGTCGGAGAGGAGTCTCTCTTTCTTGACCATTATGTCCGTGGTTGGTGGAATAGTAGCTAGAGGTGTAGTGATTGGTATACTCGATAGATTTGCTTGTTGATGTTGACGGTTAATTACGTTCGGTGTTTTTCTCCGACCAGACCTTAATCTCATGCAAGTCTAAGTCTAAACACGACAACAATCCAAACAATCTTGATATATTAGTATGAACCTCTAACTGGAGATGCGAGGTATGGAAGAAAGGAATACCTGATAGCGTCCTTGCTTCGCTTATGAATAGCGTCTTGTTTACGCATGTTCAGTGTAAAGAACAAGTTAGAACACTGAAAAACTTAAAAATCGAAGTTCGAAACAAACTTGTAGAAATCCGGAAAATTATGCTTAGAGGCGCAGAAGCGCCGCGATAGGTCTTGATCGCTCCGTGTTCCAATAACTTAGCGGGTCGGTGCTTTCGGTATGAGTATGGTGGATTTCGTGTTCCAGACTATAGGGCGCAGGTGCGCTCCTTATAGGCGCGGTCGCGCTCAGTGTAATTTTGTCGTGGAATTTTTCAACGCTGAAACGGATAACCACAGTATGAATCAAACAAGGGTGGGTGGGTTTAATGGGACTTAAAAATGACTAATTCTACTATGAAAACAATGCTAAAGTCCAACTAAGATGGCAGTGGCGCCATTTGATAAAAGATAAAATTGAATAGTCTACCTACGAAATGAACAATGAACTCAAAACGTAAGTAAACTAAAACTATCTACGTGTCTATTTTTATCAAAGTTTCTACTCTCAATTCTATCGAAATAGAGTGGAGTAACAAATTCGTTCCACTCCTAGTGCTCTAGCATGGAATGTTTTCTAATCTAATTAGTCGGTCTTAAGTCTAATGAGAGCTTTACGAAGGGTGTTATATTACGATACAATATGAAATTGATTATGTTGAATTTAAACTACGAATGCTATGGAAATATGATTGTTTTTGAATCTAGATAAAGGATTAGAGGGGAATTGAATCCACCTCGAATCCAACTTAATAACCTAGCATAGATTCTTGTATCTCGATTCTTACGTTCTTACGGCAAGAATTTCGAGTTCTAATCCCTAGTGTTCATGTCATTTCTACCAAATACTAACTAGCATGTGAGGTCGTCCACCCATTCTCATGGCGAATCACGACCTTCTAGAGTGGAATAGATTCTATAATGTTTCTACACTATTCCACTAAGTTTTCATCAAAGCTTCATCAACCCCTCTAATGGAGGTTTTAGCCTTGAGTCATCAAACCATCATTTCCCATTGAATTATAACTACTTATCATATTAAAATTCTAACTTAACTAAATTAACTAACAATGTTTCAATCTACTTAAACTACGAAATGATAATCAACAAGAATTAAAACTAGATCTATAAATTGAGATGACAAAAATCGAAATTAACAAAATAACTATTTTATTTATCTAATCAATCAAGAATAATGATTCAAAGACTTAATCTAAAACAAGAATTGAAAATGGAACTAAAACTTAATTAAAATACTAGAAACTAGATCTAGAATTATCTATATTGTTTAGGTCTAACTAGCTACCATTAACAAAGAGCTAAGCTTTGGTTTTTATACTTTCAGATCCAAAATTCGTGCATGGGCTTGGAGCCATGTTTTGGGCCAGAGAATCAGGCCCAAAACCCAATTCTTTCAGTCCAAAAAGGCCTCTTCAGCTATAGTTGGCTTCAAAAGACTTTTCGTCCACTTTTGCTCCTCTGATTGGGTCAAGGCTTAGACCATTGGAAAGCTCTTTCCGAGCCGGTCGTTTTGACATAAGGTAGGCCCCATTCCGAGGTCTGAGTCTAAAGATACGGCCTTCGGAAGTTCTGCTGACTTGTGTGATGTTTCTGCCCGTGTCGACTTTTCAGCTTTTGACCGGGCTTTAGGAAGGCTTTGTCTTCTTGAATCTTGGCCTTTAATCACGGAACTACTTAGTAACCGACCTTTGCTCCTTTCTCTCGCTAAAGTGGCACATTTCTGCACATAATGGACTTTGAAACCTGAAATGCATAAAAACACGTAATCAGTGTTAACTCTTAATTATTACTCACATAATTGGTCTAAAAGTATGACTGTTACAGGGTTAAAACTACAGTTTTGGGCTCTTATCACCTATCTAGAAATTCACCAATCACCACACACCCACCACCTACACCCACCAACACTACATTTGTAGCAGTGGGTGAAGCAATAGTAGAGAGACCCCTCTCTGATTTCTAGAAGGCTTTAAACGATGGACTTGAGTCCTGCATAATTCTTGCAGACACTACGGGAGATTTTAGAATCCCCCCCAATATATTTAATCTGCTACCCGTTTTCCATGGATTAGACCATGAGAAGCCTTATCAACACTTACGTAGGATACAATAAGTTCTTACTACATTTAATCATCCTCATATAAGACCTGAACAAATAAAGCTCAGGGTGTTTTCTTTCACCCTAGCTGACAAAGCAGCTGCTTGGCTAACATCACAAAAGCTGAACTCTCTCAATACATGGGAAAAACTAGTAGAATTATTTATGGAACAATTTTACTCACCATATAAGCCTGGTGAAATGCTATCACATATTCATTTCTTTCGCCAAAAGCCTAAAGAATCCTTTTCTAAGGCTTGGAATCATGTCACTGATCTTCTAGTAGAATGTCCACATCATAATCTTGGTAAAGACACACTAGTTCGTGTCTTCATCAAAGGCCTATCCCAACATTATAAAGAGACTTTAGATATCATGAACGGAGGAAATTTCCTAAGTAAAGGAGCCACAGATGTTTATAACTTTCTAGATATATAATCAATCCAAGAAAAGTAACAACTGGGGAGGTAACGATTACTCCCGCTCCATTCCTTATTCTATAGCTAAGGTAGCCAGTATGTTTGAGGTTAAACAAGATCCTGAACTTAGAACTTTAATTGAATCCCTCACTCGTAAATTAGATGTCCTTTCTGTCAATAAACAAGAAGAAAAACCTACTCTTGTCGTGAATATAAACTCTCTTCATTGTAATTTCTATTTTAGTCTTGGGATTCCGATCATTATTGTCCTCTTGCCTATGAACAACAACCACAACCACAACCAGAAGATGTTTGCGCTTTTAATTATATACCTAACGCACCTTGGAGACAAAATCCTAATTTTAGTTGGTGTTATAATCACCATCAAGGAACACCTCCAGGTTTTAATAATCAAAACGTTAGGCCCACCATTAACTATATATAATCAATATCAACCAAGGCAAGGACAAGGGCAAGGTAATTATAATAATAATAATAGAAGTTCCCGGTAAATAACTACTATCAAAATCAACCTGTTAATAATCAATGCGAGATAGTTCCTGTTATACAACCAATGGCAACTCAACCTTCCCAAACTAATAGATTTGATGCTTACATGCAAACTCAACAACATATATTACTAGCAATCTAACAATCTATCCACCAATTATCCCAAGAAAAAACCCAACAAAAAGGCTTGTTTCCATGTCAACCAGTACCTAATCCAAAATCAACAAACACAACTTTTGAATTAACCGGTAATCCTAATAATGAAAATTTAATACAAGGAGAATTAAAGGTCGTAACTACTCTCCGTTTAGGGAAAGTGGTTGACAACAAAGTAATAATGCCTGAGGATTCCCCACAAACTAATAAAGATAAAGGAACCTTACTAGATACCGTAGTTGAAACTGAAGATCCTACCATTGTAGAAGTACCAGTTAAACCTTAACCTAAAGGGAAACCGACAAAAACTAAAGAAAGGTACAATATTCCTGTTGACCCTTATGTTAAATATAGATAAAAACCACCGTTTCCCCAAAGACTAGATATGCTAAAGAAGGACGATAACTTTGACGAGATTAGGGAAGTTTTCAAAAATTTAACTATAAACCTACCTTTCCTCGAAGCTATAAAACGTCTTCCAAAACACACTAAGTTATTTAAAGATTTGTGCACCACAAAGAGGAAAACAAATATACCTAAAGAAGCCTTCTTAACAAAATAGTTTCCCTCTTTAACTGAGCACAATGGAATCGTTAAGTACAAGGACCATGGTCGTCCCACTGTACAATGAACCTTAGGCGATACTTTCACCACAATTGCTCTTCTAAATCTAGGGGCGAGTGTTAACTTACTCCCATTTTACCTTTATAAATAACTACGTATACACGATCTAAAACCGACTAAAATAACTTTGCAGTTAGCCGATCGTTCGATTAAGTATTCTAAGGGCGTAGTGAAGCCTTAGATAGTGGTGGTAACTTCCAAATAATTTGTTTTAGAAGTGAGGTTCATTCTAAATTATTTAGAGTTTGAGTGTGGGAGTTGTGAAGAAGAAAGGTAGACACTTGTATAGATTAGATTGGTTTTAAGCTAATAAAAACATTGAAAGATTTAGTTGTTGGTATTAAAATGACTTGAAAACATTGAAAGAAAGATTGATTAAAGCTTGAAGCAAGAACAACAAGATAAGATTGAAGATTGAAATAAGAACAAGTAAATAACAACTTTTGATTGAAATACGAACAAGTAAATAACAAGTTTTGATTAAAAGGACATAAAACAAACAATAAAGTAAAAACTTGAATTGAAAAACTAGACAAGAAATTAAACAAACCAAATGGTTTGGATCCTAAGACAATAGATAGTTTCTCTCTCCCTTACTTTTATGTTATATACCCCTACTTTTGCCTTTTACAGATTTGCCCTTCTCCATTATAAATTAGACACCTCACACTTCACTTCTGCTTTTTCTTTTTGGTTTCTGCTTGACCAAGGTAGGTTTTAGGAGAATGTTATATTTTGAGATAAGAGCCTCCATCTTTGGTCTTCTGAATTGAGGGCTTTGAGCTTTGTCATTGACCTTTGCCTTTGATCGTTGACTTTGACTTTTTTAATATTTTTCTATAGCAGCTTCTGGTCTTCATAATAAGCGTGATTAAGGATCCTTTTGGTGTTAAGACGCAGCTTTTATGATAAGTGGTCTGAAATACTCCATAACCTGAAAAAGGCAATAAAAGCTATAAGTTATCTTTTCGTTAAACATAAGAAATGCTGTAATGCAGCAATAAACGGGTAACAAAATGTACATTTGGGAGCTGATCACCACCCCCAAATAGCATCTTGCTTGTCGTCAAGCAAGGATGAGAGAAAAACTAAGATCACAAATGAGTGATTTATTATAAGTTATACTAATATCGTTTCGCAGAGTGTGATTTCATTGACCATATGCAATAAGGCCTTAAACTACTAGGAATTCCCTAGTGGACGAGCTTTAAGCTTCGTGAGAGTTTTCTAGTGAAGGTACTCACAAACTTCTTCTATTTAGTACAAAGGGTCTTGTTTTCTTATTTTTTCTCAGAAGTTCATACATCTCATTAGCGATGAATAAGGACAAGCTTCTTTGAACTTAGAATAATACATATACAATAATTTAATCATCTAAAGATAAATGTGCACAATTGTAGGAACCGTTATTCAGAATGCAAATATTTGTACAAACCGCGAGAACCACGCGCAGCGGAATTAATGGGTTCTCACGATTTGGATAGAGAAAACATACCTTTTAGATCCGGTTTAGATAACTCTGAGAATCCAAGCTTTATCAATCCGAAACAACAATCAACCTCTTGATCTTCTGTTGTATTCCTTTAGAACAGATTGGACGTTGTGTGGGCAACGATCTACCAATCCCTCTTTCTCTCAAGATCAAAAACGAATTCAGATCTACTTTTCTTGCCTCTTTTTCAGAACAATGAATAGTGTGTTTCAGCAAGAGAAAGATTATTCTATTTATAGGCTACAACAGGGACCATGAAGAGAAATTAGGGTTGGGCCTCCTGACGGGCTTGGGCTTCCTATGTTCGCCCCGAATACACGGCCCAAGTCCGTCAACAAATGACTTATTCCACTAAAGGCCATTGTTGCACGCCTTAATCCCAAATTACGTGTCAGCGTTTATGGGCACCATATTATATGCTCGTTGATCTCCTCGTGTTTAAGATATCGAATGTCCGTTGATTAAGTCAAGTTATTGACAACTACATTAATCAACTTCTTGTGTCCTTAAGTAGTACCACTTAACCTCATTGTCATGTCATAATAAATCCACCTGCAGGGTTTACATGATAATCTTTTTGAGCTCCTCAAGGGGACATCATCAACCCGACTTCTTGCGGGACACGGATTCCTTCTATAATCAACAACACACTTTACATACAATGTCATTACCCAATCCATCGAGTTTGTTGATTCCCAAATGAATCTCACTCATTGATGATTTAAAGCAATGTACAATGCATGTAAGTGCCCGTTATTATATCCAGATTAAGAGGACAAGCATCCATAATAACAGAGGCGTTTGTTCTCTTATATAGTCAATATAAGGAGAAACAACCTCACTTGGTCCTGTTCAATACACACAAAGTGTACTAGTGTAATCCTATAGTCAAGATAGACTAATACCTGATTATACTACAACCGTACTAATGGTTTGTCCAAATCCATCTAGGTTGTGAACGATTACTTATACTTTATAAGGTACTGATGATATGATATTCTATGTGTTCACACCATATCATCTACAACATAAAGTATTAGACATATGCATATAACTAATAACATATATAATATGCATAACATTTGCCCATATGATTCTCATTCAAAATATAAAGAATTAGAGTTAATACAAAAGTAATGTTTTTAGTATATAACCCTATCACACAACATGAGCAATGAAATGCAAATGCAGAGTCGTTTCCAAGGCTTTTGGAGAGCGTCCTTAAGGTGGGTTCTCACAGGGGTGTGTTACAATCACAACTCTCTGATAGATTCACTCAAGGTTTGTTCTCTCAAGTACAGTGGGCACTTATATTCCTCACATACTCAAATGACGTCCAAAGAAATCGGGGTCGATTGATCATGATTGCCACTTACTAGCACACCATCCTATTCTTAATCTAGCTAGAAGTCTTTTATTAGGAGTTACTGAGCTAGGGACATGGTTTAGAAAGAAAAAAGAATGGAAAAACAAAATTTGATAAGTCAAGAAATTGGGTCTTCAAGATAATTGTAACCAGAGAAGAACCTCGTTTTGTTCTTTTGCTTTCGAATTGTGATACATTCCTTTTAGCCCTTTGGCTTTGCGACTCTATATGATTTTGAATTTTGGGAGTTCTAGCTTTTCTTTTGTTTCTTTTTGTTTATGATATCATCTCTTTTTGATTTTGAACTTTCGGGAGATTCAATTTTTTTGACTTATTTGATTTTTTTTTGAGTTTTGGTTTTTAATGGGTCTTTCTTTTCTTCTATTTCTTTTCTTTTTTGAAGCAAATAACTGTTCTCTTTTTGTACAAGGCCTTCTCTTTTCTTTTTCTGATATCCATCCAGTTCTTAACTTGTCAGCTGGGTAAGCTTTTTATTGTGTGTTGTAATGAGTTAGGAATTTTTGGTGAAGAATAAAAAGGCTTTTAGAAAAGGTGAAGGCTCAAGAGGGGTAACTAGAGGAAAACTATCTTATTGGGTTTTTAACCTTTATTTGGCTATATCGATCCAAAAAGGGCCTAAATTATTTTTTAGGATATGGCGTGGTGATCAAGAAAGTGGACGTGTGGTCTTTTTATCTGAACATCCTTTGTGTCATCACTCAATAATCATTCAGATGAGGCTTTTGGCTAGATTCTCACAGGATATGGAACTTAATTGTTCTAACTTTGGCTTCGGAAACTCACTGCTATATACAAACAAATATTAATGCATGTCATTCATCAAAAGATGCAGAAACTATTGTATGTATATTAATTTAAGTACGAAGAACAAGTCCTTACTCTATTGCTATAATGAGACTTCTAAACTTTTTTATTCATCATAGAAAAAGGAAACAAGATTTTTTAATACTAAATGGAAAAATATTTTTTGGACTTTTTTGAATTTTATTTTAGAAAGAAAGAAATATACTATTATATCTACTATATAGAAAATGCCTAGTGTTTGCAAATTACTATACCCCCCCCCCCCCCTCCAAATAGAACTATGCTTTGTCCTCAATGTATGAAGAGATAAGGAAAGAGATTACCATAGAAACATGAGCAAAAACAGTGATACACCTGTATTCTGTTCTTCATGATGAAAATACGCCACCCCCAAATAAGTTTGGGGCGTGGGTTGTTTGATATAGAACAAGAAATACATGGTTTATTATACTAGGGATATTTATTCTACTATAAAATCTTTTTGGGTTTTTGTATTTTTGAAAACATGTATGAAATGCATGAAAGAAAAATGGAAAATTTTGGCATGATGTATCTATTTTACCTTCTACTCATACCAAATTCCACAACAAAAACAAAACAAAATAAAAAAAGCAAATAATATTAAGCATATAATTAAACTTATACTATGTCATACACGTAAGAAAGAAACAGAAAAAAAAAATCCAACTATACGGACACTAGGAATCCTAGTCAGAATTCGTGCATGACTCGTCTCGACGTCTAGAAAATCCTTCTCCTTGCTGACGTCGGGACCTGGCATGTCTATCACTACGTGGGAGCGCGTCTCTGATGCTCTGCAGTGTTCTAGTGACACTGTGCTGAAAACGCCATCGCTCTGCTTTGGAAGGACCCTTTGCTCCTCTCGATGGTCCATTTGTTCCGCTATAATGTTACCCTGAGTTTTCCTGAGTTGGTGGAGATACGAATGCATAATCTTCTGGGCTCCATGGAAGAAGTGAATTCCGTTCATGGGCTGAGTGAACTGTCGAGTGGCATCTCCAGCAAAGTAATCCACTTTCTGGGTCGGGCGTGTTTGCTTAGTGGCTCTGGCTTCAGGTGGAAGCCATGACTTATGGACATAGTAGGCATAGATAGGACCTGCGGTAGCGTTCTTGACCTCCACTAGGGCGTCTGTGGCTTTGAATCCCCAGTGCTGGGGATCTTGGTAACCAACATTGGTAGAGGGGCGGTTGACTTCTTCAGTTTGCAGAGTTGCTCAAAGATAAAGAAGACGATGCAGAAGCTATTCTTCTGCTCTTGAATAATCCATAAAAGATGAAGCATCGCCTTACCTATATCCGAAGGCTTGGACAAGCCTAGTAGGTTGTAGGTTGTCCACTGAGATACTGTTAACTGGTTCCTTCATAGTGAACTCTAAAACGTGTAGTGAGACTTGGGGTTTTTAACCCCCTCGAGAAGTGTCTCTACCATCATCATGTCAATGGTCTTACCGTCTGGGGACTATTATGTCTGAACATAAGCCTTCAGAGGAATCCCCAGAACTCCACTCACCACCTCCTTGGTGAGCTCCAGCGAGCGGCCATCCTTGACAACCGTGATGCGGTCATCCTCCCTTCTAAGCATGCAGTTTTAAAACGAAAGAGTAAGAGAGGGAGAATAAGCCTCACCTTCCAACAAAACTAAAAGTTCCCATCATCTTCTTCTAATCTCACCCCTGAAGTGCATTTCAAACAAATTGAAATAGAAGAGGTCTTGAAAAGTTTGCTCTGGCATGATTTTAAAAACTCGAGCCATTTGGAGTAGGAATTGATGAAATTGGGGTTTCTTGTGGGTTGTGAAAATGGGGTAGGCTGTAAAAATTTGGAGTGGTAGTGTGAATAGGTGTAGGGGCGATCGCGAGCTAAAAATAGGCAGTCGCGAGTTGAATTGGGTGGCTAGGGTTGGGGATTTTCGTGAGGAAGAAGGAATGTGGGTGGTCATGTGGGCTAAATAGTTTGTTGGTACGTGCCTCGCTAATGAAATTGAAATTTTGGCCCAAGCCCAAATGAAATCAGGAAATTCTAATCTTTTCCTCAGTGCTTTGCCAACTTCAATAGCCAATCCGTGCTTCGTTACTCATCCAATCTTGACCCGTGAGGTACCAAAATGATCAGTATCGAAAATACAACTTAACGGTATAAAGTACACTCACATCCAACAATGGATAAAAAATAGATGATGGAAAGAACTATACAGGAACTGTAGGGAGATATCTACATATAACATAAAGAAAATTTTAATTAAGTTTTTTGGGTTTTGAATAAGTTTGACTAAAATTTTAAAAAAAGGTGGGTCTGTTTAAGTCAGATCCCCAAGACTTAGAAGTTTTTGAAAACTTGAGTCAATCCCAACCAGATGGCTGGATTACTCTCTTAGATAGAGTGTAATGAACTGGGGGATAACACATGTAGACTTTATAAACAGAATTATTATGAGGTTGAATATCGGGGCAAGTTGTTGTTTGACAATTCAAGCACCAGCCTTTTCTCATAGTTCGACTCTTACGTGCGTATGAACTCTTACTTAAACAAGGAATGATTTTCGGTAGATGTGTCCATATCTTAAGCTGCAGTTATCTAGGAAGTGCTTGCACATGATCATTGAAATTGATCCATCTAGTCTTGCTAGGTGGAGGGTTTTTGTTTGCTACAGATGACATTTTTAAAAAGTTTTTCAGAAACGAGAGAGATTTAGAAGGGGAAAATATTTAAACGAGAGGGGAAAGATTTTTAAGAAAGAAAATTTTTGAAAATTTGAAAATTTTTGAGTCTTTTAACGTCAGATTCTTGAGACAAAATAGAGAGGTGGAGGCAAAAGATAGAATTAAACAAAGAAAAGTATCACTATGGGTTACTCTATTAGTTTAATTCTAGTTTGGAGACGCCTCGTCTTTTTTTGTTTTTTAGTTGGATTTCTCAATCAAAATATATCTCTAACCATATAGAGGTTTTTCCAAGAAGATAAAATTATACGTTCGTCTGGTATCGTTTTGGTTACTTCGGGGCGTATAACTTTCATTTTTCTATCCTCTGGTTTTGAAAACTATGGAGAGATGTTTGAAGAAACTTGTACTCAAAAGTTGTGATTCTAGATGTTACTATTTGAAAACAAACCATAACAGATAATCTTAGGCAACTTTCGTGTCGGCTCTGTGGCGAACCCAATCTAGACAGATAGAGGTTCAGCTACGTGAGTTGAGGGATTTATTGCGTAAGACATGGAATGTTCTGACTCGGGCAAATAGCTCGGTTATATAAGTGACCCTTAGTAAGCAAAGTTGATCACAAAACGCCACTAGATTGCGTTGTTCTAGGGGTTGGTCTGTATAATATACATTGCCCATTTTGAAAAATCACTTAACTATTGATATATCGAGAATCTTATCATTAACAGAACAAAGAAAACAAACATTTTTGTAAAAGAAATGTAAAATAAAAAAAAAGAAAAATTGTATACTCGTTCTATAGGTTCACACTTACTCCAACGATGAGTAAAAAGTGTTTTACAAAGAATATGCGAGATATATTGTGGACTAAGGCTCCATCACTTACAACCACACCCTCCAAGTGGAGAGATCTAGTTACCTTATTGATGTATCCCCTTAAAAGGAAAAGATGGAATAGAATGGGAAAGGAATACATCGGAAAAGAGGAATCAATCTTCGTAGATTGGATGATTAAGAAAGAGTTTTTAGCGCTCCAGCTTTGTTCATGTCACTTGTTGCTTCAAAGGCTATGTTTGTTGGTTTAGGATTAGGAATAGCTTGACCTAGGAACACACCTTTTTGGTTTTTATCTTGGGCTAACAAGTTCAGAGATTGTTGCATATATGGATACTAAGATTTGGGTTTGCTATTGCATGACAGATAACATTATTTTGGTAGGCTTCTCTGTTTGGACACTAGTTGATGCTATAATGGGAACTAGGTCTCTTTGGTTGTTGATAGGTGGGGTTTGATAGTTCTGGTTAAACTGGGATGGAACCAATGCTCTATTGTAATTGTTATAGCTACCTTGTCCTTGTTCTTGTCCTTGTCTGAATGTATTTGTTGGTTTGTTGAAACCTGGTGATGTTTGGTTTTGTAGAATGTTGGTCCATGCGAAGTTTGGATGTTGTCTCCACAGTGCATTTGGTACATTGAAAGCACATACTTCTTCTGGCTGAAGTGATGATCGGTTTGTGATCAAGGGACAGGTGGCATCTATATGATTTAAGCTTAGACAGAAATTGCATGGTGAGGTATTTATGTTCATGACAGGATGAGGGGTTTGGTCTTTTTGTTTGGTTGTGAGGGCATCTATCTTTCTTATGAGGGTTTCGATTAAGGTTTCAATTTCTGGATCTGATTTCACCTAAAAAATACCACTAGCCTTAGATGTATTGGGTTAGGCTGTTCTGGAATTGTTTATGTCACCCCAATGGGTACTCTTTTCAGCTTGGTTTTTAATAAAGGTTAAGGCTTCAGTTGCACCCCTATCCAAAAAAATTACCATTACTCATGATGTCAAGGGTTACTTTGTGTTTTGGGAGAAGGCCTATGAAGAAACATTGGACAAGAGTGGATTTTTCTAGTTTGTGGTAAGGACATGAATGGAGTAGGTTGGAGAATCTATCCCATGCTTCAGAAAATGACTCACTCGGACTCTGTCAGAAGAACTATATCTTGCTTCTTATCTCTTCTATTTTCTTCGGCGAAAAGTATTTCTTCATGAAGGGGAACATAACCTTTTCCCATGTATCGAAAGAGTCAACCTTCTGTGAGAGAAGACATGCGTGACTCTTACCGGCTAGAGTGAAAGGAAACACTCGTAGCTTAACCTGATCGTCGGTGACGCCCGGATGATGAAAAGTATTACATACTTCACGTATTCGGCGTAGATGCTCGTACGATAACTCATGTTCTAACCCGTGGAAGATGGGTAGAAGATTGAACATGTTCGGTAGAATACGAAAATTGCTCGTGAGCGGTGTGAGTCATATACAAGATGGAGGCCCATCTTGTAACGGTGTGTAGAAGTTAAAGAGCGGCTCTTCAGCTTGCACTACTTCGTTAGCCATCTTATGAGATGGAGGAATAGAAACAGGAGATTGTCTAGGGCGACGAGCTCTCCTACGTGAGTAAGTTTTATTCTTGCTAATACTAGAAGTGCTTGAACGCAGTATCATACACTTTTAGCAAGACCCCAAAACTATCCTAACATGCACAAACGGTGCAATATATGCTCAAGAATTTGAAATTTGTTTTTGCAAGTATGGAGTTTTGAAAACTTTGCTTTTGGTCTATATTTTACTATGCCTTGTTCAGAGAAACAATTGGGCGCGAGACTAGGATGGCTCTACTACACATCTCAGAAGAGTAGGCAATCAATTCACCAAGTAGTGTGCTACCAAGAATCTCACTCATGATGAATCTGGGGGAGGGGAGTGAGGAAGGTAGTTGGTCTACCGGAATCTGGTAACTGGTTACTCTAAATCCTCGTGGCTATATTTTTGTCCTTTTCTAGAAGAGTGATAAGAGCCCAAAACAGTAGTTTTAACCCTTTAATAATATTACATTTAGACCAATTATATTATAATAAATAAGAGTTAGTACTATTTACGTATGTTTATGTATTTCAGGTATTGGAGTTAAATATGTGAATAAATATCACTTTTGCAAGAGAAATGAGCAAAGGTTGGTTGCTAAGAAGTTCTATGGTTAAATTCCAAGCTTCAAGGAGAAAAAACCTTTTTAAATCCCAATCAAAGCTGAAAAGTCAAAGTCAACGCGGGCAGAAATAAAGCAGAAAAGTCAACAGAACTTCCGCAGGCTGTATCTTTGGACTCAGACCTCAGAATTGGGCCTACTATATGTCAAAACGACCAGCTCAAAAAGAGATTTCTAATGGTCTAGGCTTTGACTTAATCAAAAAAGGAAAAGTGGATAAAAAGGCTATTACAGTAATTTTCAGCAGAGAAACCCTTTTTGGACTTAAATAATTAGGTTTTGGGCTTGATTTAACTGCCCAAAACATAGCTCCAAAGCCTATACATGAAATTGTAAATCTGGCTCTCTCCTATATAAAGAGGACTAAGGCAAAACTTTCAAAATATAACCCTTTAGTTAATCTAGCTCTCCCATTAGATAGTAAATTAGTTTTCTTCTTTAGTTTTAAAAACCTAGTTATTGTTTTATTAGCCTAGCCACCATTAATTCAATCCAAGCTATTTCCAATACAAGTGTTCTGTAATTATGTCTTCTTCTCCTTATTATTATGTGCATAATAGTCTAATGAATCATAGCTAAACCTCTATTAAAGGGGTTTAATTAAAGCTTTGATGAAGACTTGATGTGTTAGGATAGAATAGTTTTAGTAAGATATTCCACTCTATAAGGTAGTTAATTCACGATGAGAATAGGTTTCAATTGCCTCACATGCTAATTATTAGTTTGGTAGAGATGCCATGAATAATTAGGGATAAAAGTACTCAATCTTTATGTGAAAACAAAAAAATTAGGGGTGCAACAACTCCGTACTAGCATATTAGGGATTAATCAAAGTGGAATCAAATCCCCCTAATCTCTTCTTCTCATTCACATCTTCTCATCAAATTGCCATAATATAATTTAGAATATCTTAATTAGTTATTTTTACCATATTAGTATAATTAAACCATTGCTCTCATTGATATTGTAGAATTGTTTAAGTTAGTGAATATGTTACGTTCTAAACAACTAGGAGTTGAACGAAATCTTTACTCTAAGTTTATTACATGATAATTGAGAGTAGATACTTTGATTAAAAAAAAATAACTAGCTTTCTTATTCCTAGCATAAATAATTATTCATAGGATAAGAAATGTTTAATTTACTTTTTATCAAATGGCGCCGCTGCCGGGGATGTCCTTTTACAGGACCCTATCTATAAGGACTAACCTTTGATGTTGGGTGCACTTCCTCTCATTTCCATATATTAGTAAGTACACCATGAAGGTAACCGAGCCCTCTCTTTGGAGTGTGTTGTTGTAAGTACCGGATCCTAAGTCTACGTTTAACGTAATTGATATTTTCCACTTGTGCATGTTTTCTCGGTTTTTGAGTCATGTTTCTCTATGGATTGATTTATATCTTTATTGTTTTATTGTTTTCCTTTATATTAAACCTTATTCATAAAAAGAAAAAAAAATTAACCCTATAAACAGTAATCTAGCAAGTCTCAAGAATCTGACTTTAAAAGACACACGTTTTTAAAAGAATTTTTTTTAAAACCCTATTGTCAAAAATTTGTTTGGGGGTGGGGTGTTTGGTTTTTCCATTCTTGATTGCTCAACTTCCTATCCTTGTTGGTTATGCCGTTTAGTCGTACTTTGATTCGGGTTGACACTATCTATGAATTTAGATTTATTTTGATCATATAACTTATGTCATTCACGAGTTTTGAGGCATTTTCCATCTTCTTATATGTCAACCACGATTAGATTTGAGTTTTTTTTATAGATCATTGGATTGTACTTTCTCAACTGATCGTTTTCATAGCTCATTGGCAAAAATCGGACTGTTAATGTATCGGGAATTTTAGTTTTAAGTTTTAATAGGTATAGGACAGGATGTGTATTATGGATTTATTTTGGGCTTGGACCCAAACGATTTAAACCCTACGCAGTCACGTGCCCCGCAAGTGACTCCTTAAAAAGAAAAAAAAAACACGTGTTCTTCTTTCTTCTCTGCCTCCACGCTCAAGAACACCGACCAAAGAAAACCTTGAGTGTGCCCGTGCCCTAGCCCACACAAACCCAGTTCAAATTTTGATCGAGTGATTCATTCACTATCCCCCACCTTACATTCACCACAATTTCCAAATCCAAAACTCAATTGCTCCTCAAACCATAAAGATTCTTCCAGAACAAGTTTTTACTACTCAACAATTTTCACCCTTTTTCGGTACCGAAATGTGTATTAGGAAGTGGGAGGGGTTGTGGTATTCGACGGATGATTTTTACCACACAGATTTGGTGTTCGATTTTTATAAAAAGAGGGAGATTGATGGTCGTAGGATTTTTGTAAAGGTGAATGGTAGTTCGAAGGAATTGATTATAGGAGTGTTGTCTGAGATTACTGGCATTGAGCAAAGAGACATCGTAGTCACAATACAGGAATCTCAGTTTGGTGGAATCGGTCCTTTGATGATGGAGACTGTATTGGAAGGACTGTACAACCTTGGTTCACATTGTGTTTGTCAGACGTCTCTGAGAAGAAACCAGCTGGCTGTGGCTCAATGGGTTGGTAGGAATGTTATTGCCACCACAAAAATAAGTGACATCAATTTGAGTTGTCTGCACATTCTCTGGACCCTTCAGGAAAAGAGGTATGGGTTTTGCATCCTTGACTTTTTGTTAAATGAGATTAAAGTAGTTGGTAAACTTACCGCAGCCTTCCCTACATTGATTATGAAGGTTATGTTGTACTGGGGATGTGTTTCGAAGACTTGTAAGGTTAAGTTGAAGTTGAATGAAAATGCACGTATTTATTGGGAATGTATTCAGAGGGATTGGCATTTGCCTGAGATTTTGGGTGCTGAGATGGTATCGGATGAGGAAGATGAGGAAGACACAACGTGTTTTGATGCAAACGCTTTGGAAAGGGCTACTACGAATATAGCCAGCGTCTCATTACTTTATCGTGGTCTGCGAACTTTCCATAACGAGTATGAGACGATTCGTACAGGCCAACGTTCTCTGCGTGACCTATGTGAGGCTATTAAGACTAGGCAAGGTACTATTATCCGTAGCCAAGCAAACTTTCAAGCTAACGTGGAGACTCTCATATATAGTAATAATGAGCGTTGGGAAGCCATGGATGTTTTTATGGAGTAACAGTGCACATTTCAAGTAGAAGTTCTACGACGCCTGCCACCTCATGATGGTTCTTTTTCAGCTGAATCTGGAAGGCATGAGCATCTTCGACGCAGGACAGATGACTCTGGCCCTTCCTCATCTCATGGCTAGTTTTTTTTTTTAGTTGTATTGTTGTTTTTAAGAATGTTTCTCTGTTTTAGTTTAATTTTTATTCCGAGTTGTTTAGTTAAGTAGTTAATATTGGATTATGTATTTTGTTGTTATTGGAATTTCCAGTTAATTTAATTTTTGTCTAAGCATGCTATCAATTTTTCATGAATCCCACATTTCCGACTTGTTTGGGGGTGACATTAATTGTTTAGCATTGTAGGTTACCATATTCACATGTTTTTGGAAAGTCATATTGCAAGGTTTTAAGAATATAGTTTATGTGAGCATGTTGCTAATGTGGTGTAGCTAGAATTAGCTATTTTTGTTTGATGCCACCTCAAGGGTTAAAGACATTGGGATTGCTATTTTGATAGGCTGTTAAAACTATAAAGAATTGCTACTGAGCATGTGCTCTCAGCTGTTTCTATTTTGGTTTTTAGAAGCCTTTTCTTATTCCATCTTTTTCCTATTCAATTAGGGAACCTTGAGGACCTTTGTTTAAGAAACTAGTGCTTTATAAATACATGGCACACCATATACTTCACACCGCACCTCTCAATTCATACCACAGACATCACTCAGAGCGTGCACGCCCTCTCTTTTGCTTTATAACAGAGTGCTCCCGCGCCCAAGGTACTGGATCGCAGAATTTTCCTTTGTCAGAATTGAGCGCGCACGCTCCCTTCCATAGGTCATTCTGAGCGCGCACCTCCAGTTCTGTTTTCTAAGGTTTTCCGTAGTCACTTCCAGGAGTTCAGTAGTGTATTTGTTTGCTATGAAATCTCCTCAAATCATACCAGAGCAGTCCTTTGAAATATTGCTCGAGAGTGACACTTATGGATACTGGTTCTGCGACAGGATTGTGCAGTCAAGATGGTAGACTCTACTGGTAAGTGTCGATAACTCTTATTCTCCTAAACATACTGCTTATTTCTATGATCATTATAAGTTTTTTTATCAACCGGATGGGGAACAAGTGTTCTCTGTCACCATTGATGATGAAATAATAGATTTCAGCAAGTTTTTGGTAGCCTTTGCTGTTGGGATGGCTATGCCATATCCCTGAAACTCAAGGGGCTATATGTCTGATAATATATACCTATAAAACTATAAGTATTTCCGTGAGACTTATGGGGCGGGGATTTTTTGTGTAGAGGACCAAGGGCATCTTACCGTAGCCCTTGGTAGCCTGCCTCTTAACGTAGGCACTATCATGTTCTTTATCATGCTGAATATTTTAGGGGAATGGCGGTTTTCTTCTGCGAATAACGCTGCTAGTGACGTTTTCCTTGCTTTAGCTAAAGGACGTATGCTATATGATATTCCCTAGACCTTAGTGTCCAGTTTAGCACGAGCCCATAGTATGAAGCATAAGTACCTTCTTATGCCTGTTTTGGTTTGCCGCATCGTGGTATGTTTCTTTCTTGATTTCTATACCCGCTACACGGATTGGGTTAGGGTTGACATTATGCAACCCACCAATTGCATTATACGCTCTTTTCGTGCTATAACTTGGCCAGGGTGGAGGCTACAACCTCATTAGGTTGCCCTTTACACCCCATCAGACCGAGTAACGCTTAACAGGTTAGCACGGATTGATGATAAATGGCGTGAGGCCTGGCAAATTATCATGGCTTGGCAGGATGCAAAGGAACCTCACTTATTTATAGAAGAGGAGGACAACAGTTAAATGCTGGATATGAGGTAAGTTTTTTTTTGTTTTTTGTTAGTGTCTGCTTATGTCCCAAACAATTTAATTTTTTGTTATTCCTATAACGGGTGAAACTCATATAGAGTTGCGTATGTTTTTCTTTACCTATATTAGTATGTTATGAATTTGTTTTGCAAGTGTTCTAAAATTTTCACGTGTTTCCATAGTATTTTCTATCCTTCTTATTTCTATACTTTGATGACAAAGCATGTTTTTGTTTGGGGGTGGCATAGAAACACACATAATTTAAGGCACCTATTATGATATATTTATGTATAATATGCATTTGCTTTCTAGTAATTTTTTAAAAAAAATATATAAATAAAAAGTAGGGTTAGTTAGACTTACCCCATTACTAGTTGCAATTAGTGTTACCCCCGTTTTTCAAAAATATTAGTGATACCCCCCCAATTGCAAGATCCAACGGTTCTGAGAGATTTTTTTTTTTTCAGATGAAGAAATCTGACCGTTGGATCACTCAAATGGGGGTAAGTCTAACTAACTCTAAAAAGTATTTATACTATGCACTTAGGAATATTGGTATTGTTTCTTTTTCTGTGATGATAGTAGTCTAGATGTTTCAAGTTAGCTCTTAAATTAGAATAGTTTTTAGAAACTTAGGTTAATATGTAGGTAATAGTTATTGGATCTTTCCATAAATAGATTGCATGAGCATCTATGTTTGTATTGGCAGTGAGTTTCTGAAATTCAGGCTAGTATTCTTATTTTACAAAACCTGTGAGAATGTAGCCTAAAAGCCTTATATGAGTGAAATATTTGAGTAATGACACAAGGGAGAAGTAAATTCCGAATAGAGAAATCACACGTCCACTTGCTTAATCACTATACCATATCCTAAGCGAGAATTTAGGCCCTTTTTGGATCGATATAGCCATAAATTCAAACCTATATGAAATTATTTTCCACTAGTCGCCCCTCTGAGCCTTTCTTTAGCCTTTTCATAAACCACAAATCCTTTACCTTTTTATGCAAACAAAATAAAAATAAAATCAGCCTACCCATTTTTGAATGAGTCTGAGAAGTAGAATGAAATGGAGAAAAAAAATAGAGAAAGACCTGTGGAAAACCAAGAATTTGTTAGTTGCTTCAAATAAGGAAAGAAAAGAAAGTTTTCATCCAAAGAAAAGAAAAGAAAATATAAATAAATAAAATAAAAAGTTAGAACTCCAAAAATATAATCAAATGAGTCAAAAGCCAAAAGAAAAAAAAATGGCTAAGGATGGAAACAAAGTGTAGAAGCAAAGTAAGAACAAGGTCTTCTCTAGTTACATATTTTGAAGATCCTATTATCTCAGACTTGTCTTTTTGAATATCTATTTCCTTCCTTCTTAAAACCATCACTTAATCCTTGCAACACCTAATAAAGACATCTAGCTCAATTAGGACTATGTTAGTGTGATAGTAAGTGGCAAATGTATTTGACCGACTTCATCTTCCTTGTACGTCATTGAGTTTATAAGGAAAAGTGTGCCCACTGCACACTGGGGTGAGCGAAACTTGAGTGGAAAAATTAGAGTGTTTTTGTCTTGACATATTTATGATGACCTACTTAAAGACGTTATTCCAAAGTTTCAGAAACGGACCTGTTATTGCATTTCATAACATAGTTTATTATATATATGTTTATCCGTAGATGATTAATTATTATGCACGTATTAGCTTAGGTTTCGAATTGATTATTCTGTATTAATTGCTAGTGAGATATATAGATATATGAGAATAAATAAGGAAACAATAATTTTATTTTTTAGTCATTGTAGTATAAATGAAGTTTGTGAGTACCTTCTCTGGAAAACTCTCACGATGCTATAACTTGTACACTAGGGAATTCCTAGTGGTTTAAGGCCTTATTGTGTATGGTCAATGCAATCGCACTTGATGAAACGAGATTAGTTAGAACTCCATTTTTGGTCACTTATTTTAATTTCTCATATTTGTTTGAGGACAAGCAAAATGCTGTTTGGGGGTGGTTTGTGAAGAGCTCAAAACTGTAGTTTTAACCCTTTAATAATATTACATTTAGACCAATTATGCTTATAATAAATAAGAGTTAGTACTGTTTACGTATGTTTGTATATTTAAAGTATCAGAGTTAAATATGTAAAGAAATATGTTACTTTTGCGAGAAAAAGGAGCAAAGATTGGTTGCTAAGAAGTTCTATGGTTAAAGCCCAAGTTTCAAGGAGAAAAAGCCTTTTTAAAGCCCAGTCAAAGATGAAAAGTCAAAGTCAATGCTGCAGAAATTGAGCAGAAAAGTTAACAGAACTTCCGTAGACCGTATCTTTGGACTCAAAGCTCGGAATTTGGCCAACTGTATGTCAAAACGACCGGCTCGGAAAGAGCTTTCTAATGGTCTAAGCTATGATCTAATAAGATCAGTAAAAGTAGATGAAAATGCTGTTGAAGTAATTTCTAGCGGAGAAACCCTTTTTGAACTTAAATAATTAGGTTTTAGGCTTGATTTAATGGCCCAAAACATAGCTCCAAAGCCCATGCATGAAATTGTAAACTTAGCCCTCTCCTATATAAAGAGGACTAAGGCAAAACTCTCAAAATATAACCCTTTAGTTAATCTAGCTCTCCCATTAGATAATAAATTAGTTTTCTTCTTTAGTTTTAAAAACCTAGTTATTGTTTTATTAGCCTAGCCACCATTAATTCAATCCAAGCTATTTCCAATACAAGTGTTCTGTAATTATGTCTTCTTCTCCTTATATTATTATGTCCATGATAGTCTAATGAATCATAGCTAAACCTCTATTAAAGAGGTTTGATTAAAGCTTTGATGAAGACTTGATGTGTTAGGATAGAATAGTTATAGTAAGATATTCCACTCTAGAAGATAGTTAATTCACCATGAGAATGGGTTTCACTTGCCTCACATGCTAATGATTAGTTGGTAGAGATGCTATGAATAATTAGGGATAAATATACCCAATCTTTATATGAAAACAAAAAAATTAGGGTTGCAACAACTCCGTACTAGCATATTAGAGATTAATTAAGGTGGAATCAAATCCCCCTAATCTCTTCTTCTCATTCACATCTTCTCATTGAATTGCCATAGTATAATTTAGAATATATTAATTAGTTATTTTCACAATATATTAGTATAATTAAACCATTGCTCTCATTGATATTGTAGAATTGGTTAAGTTAGTGAATCTGTTACATTCTAAACAACTAGGAGTGGAACGAAATCTTTACTCTAAGTTTATTACGTGATAATTGAGAGTAGATACTTTGATTAAACGAAAAATAACTAGTTTTCTTATTCCTAACATAAATAATTATTCATAGGATAAGAAACGTTTAATTTACTTTTTATCAACGAGCGTGACTATTTTGGGCTCTAGTTGATTGATTTTAATTCAATTTTTTTGGTCTAGGGCTTTTAAGAATCAAGCAACATCCAATTTACCGACATTGGGTAATGACTCCCAATGGTTGTTATGTGGCTCGGGTTCATCCTTATGCGTGAATGTAAATTGCATTGCAAAAATTAAATTTCAAACAATCACATAAGCATGCTTGAACACACAATGTATCCTCTTACTTGGGCTTCGAGGAGGTTTAGAATTTACCTCTCAAGCCATGCTTACACGCTGCTTGAGAAGAAGGCGACGTCGGTAGGCGCGTGATCTGAGAATCAGGCAAAATCTTTCGAGCTTTACCCTGTTTTAACTTACAATAAAGGCCTACTTAAAAAGCTCACAAGTTGGGTTTTTGACAATTTATACAACTTTGCCTTCAAGGGCCCAAACTTAAAACTAAACTAATATTATACTAATCTAATAGATTAACTAGCTTTATATTAATAACCTAGATTAACTAGAGTCAAATGGATTTAGAGTGTTGATTACTAAGTTGATTCATAGTGTGTGAGCTATGATCCATAACTTGCCTCACACACTTGAACTTCCCAAGGTAATTAAAACTCTAATCCCTTGATAAGTATATAACTTAAACCAAGTTTAAATCATGTTCATCATAAGGAATCAATCAAAAACTAATTTTTCCTAATTTTTTTTGTTTTTGTTTTTATCTCTAACTATTACAAACAAGTTCCACTGACTTCTTCTACTCTATTACAAAATCTAGGCTCGGAGTACAACTATTCATCAAAATCCAACTGAGTTGCCAAAAAACTAGACACACATCTCTAGAGGGATGGTGGTGGCGCCTAGTAGTCTTCGTGGTCGCTTGCATGAAGCCGTGAAGCTTCGATCATCTTTTGGATGTGTCTTCAGCTACTCTCCAGCTTTGTTGGCCCACAACCTGATTTGTAAGAAAGTAGATCAGTACTGAGAAACAATAAAATAAAATGACGAAAAATTTAAAAAAATATAAATAGAAAGATGAGAATGATGCTCCCTTCTTAGATTCTCAACCAATCACTCTCACTCCTTCAATCCATGATGGCGCCGCCATTTGAAGCTTTAGATAGTGGTGGTAGCTTCAAAAGAGTTTGTTTTAGAAGTGAGGTTCATCCTAAATTGTTTAGAGTTTGAGTGTGAGAGTTGTGAAGAAGAAAGGTAAACTCTTGTATGGATTAGATTGGTTTTAAGCTAATGAAAACATTGAAAGCTTTAGTTGTTGGTATTGAAATGACTTGGAAACATTGATAGAAAGATTGATTAAAGATTGAAAAAAGAACAAAAAGATAAGATTGAAGATTGAAATAAAAATAAGTAAAAAATAAGTTTTGATTGATAAAGAACAAGTATATAACAAGTTTTGATTGAAAGAAAATAAAACAAACAATAAAGTAAAAACTTGAATTGAAAAACTAGAAAAGAAATTAAACAAACCAAATGGTTTGGATCCTAAGACAATGGATGGTTTTTCTTTCCCTTACTTTTAGGTTATATATCCCTACTTTTGCCTTTTACAGATTTGCCCTTCTCCATTATAAATTAAACACCTCACACTTCACTTTTGCTTTTGTTTTTACTTTTGCTTTTGTTTTTGGTTTGGATCCTAAGACAATGGATGGTTTTTCTTTCCCTTACTTTTAGGTTATATATCCCTACTTTTGCCTTTTACAGATTTGCCCTTCTCCATTATAAATTAAACACCTCACACTTCACTTTTGCTTTTGTTTTTACTTTTGCTTTTTGGTTTCTTCTTGACCAAGGTAGATTTTAGGAGAATGTCATATTTTGAGATAAGGGACTCCATATCTGGTCTTCTGAATTGAGGGTTTTGACCATTGACTTTGACTGTTGACTTTGACTTTTTCAGCACTTTTCCATAGCAGCTTCTGGTCTTCATAATAAGCATGATTAAGGCTCCTTTTGGTGTTAAGACTCAACTTTTATGATAAGTGGTCTGAAATACTCCATAACTGGAAAAAGGCAATAAAAACTATGAGTTGTCTTTTTGTTAAGCGTAAGAAAGGTTATAATGCAGCAATAAACAAATAATAAAACACACATTTGGGAGCTGATTACGTAGTTGAAAATATTCTTGTTAAAGTACAAGACTTCTATTATCCAGCCAATTTTGTCATTCTAGAAACAGAAGTTACTCATAACTCTGTTCCTCTCATCTTAGGGCGTCCTTTCTTGGCAACTGTCAATGCTCTCATTAATTACCGCGATGGTTTGATGTCCATTTCCTTTGGAAACCTTGCTATTGAGGTAAATATTTTTAAGATGATGCAACAAACACCTGACACGACTATAGATGGTGAAATTAGCATGATAGAAAGTCTCGCTCAAGATTATTTTAATAAAACTTTTCAAAAAAATTAGATGCACCAATTTCTTTCCTTAGGTAGTACTGAGGATTCTTACATCCAAGAAGTACATGCCCTCTTAGAATCTACTCATATTCATGATCTAGCTTTTGAGTTTGAAGAACTCATTCCTAAACAAATCTGCATTGTAGAGGAGGAAGACCCTCCTGAATCCCTCATTCCCACTCCTCCCACCCCTGAGCTTAAACCTCTTCCCGCTGAGTTAAAGTACATTCATCTTGATCTGGATGGCACTCATCCGATTATTATATGATCTCAGTTATGTGCTATTGAAGAGGCAAATTTGATTAGGGTTATTTATGAACATCGTTTTGCAATTGGTTGGCTTTTGGACGACATTAAGGGTATTGACCGTAGCATTTGCAAACATCGCATACATTTTGAGGATAATGTGAAAACCTCCTATGAGCCACAACGTCGTTTGAACCCTGCCATGAAAGAGGTAGTTAGAGTAAAAGTTTTAAGATTACTCAATGCTGACATTGTATACCCCCATCTCATATAGTGAGTGGGTGATCCCAGTTCATGTAGTCCCTAATAAATCAAGTGTTACAGTCATTCGTAATGCCGATGGAGAGTTAGTTTCCACCCGAATTCCTATAACATGGCGAATTTGTATTAATTATAGAAAGTTTAACGCTATGACACGTAAGGATCACTTTTCTTTACCTTTTGTCGACCAAATGCTTGAATGTCTAGTCGGCCATGCTTATTATTGTTTTTTAGATGGCTACTCTGGCTATTTCCAGATTATTATTGACCCTGATGACCAAGAGAAGACTGCATTCATTTATATTCTTGTAGCTGTAGACTACGTTTTTAAATGGATTGAAGCCATGACTTGTCGTAATAATAACCTTAAAACTGTAATATTGTTTATGAAGGAGTATATCTTCCCACATTTTGGCGTACCTAAGGCTATCATTAGTGACGGAGAAAAACATTTTTGTAATAGAGTTATTAAAGCTTTAGTCAAGAAATATGGAGTTATCCATAAGGTGGCGACTCCGTATCACCCATAAACTAGTGGTCAAGTAGAGGTGTTTAATAGAGAAATTAAAAAGATATTAGAAATGATAGTTAATCCTGATAGGAAAGACTGGTCTAGACGCCTAACAAAAGCTTTATGGGCATATAGAACGACTTTTAAAACACCTATTGGTATGTCCCCTTACCACTTAGTTTTTGGTAAACCTTGTCACTTACCTGTTGAGTTGGAATACCATGCCCTGTGGGCTATTAAAAGTTTAAATTTCAACATTAACGCTGCTGGTGTCAAGCGCAAATTACAATTAAATGAGCTTGATGAAATCCGTAGCGATTCTTACGATTTAGTGAAGGATTATAAAGCTAACATGAAACATATTCATGATAAACATATTTTTGCGTAAAGAGTTTGATCTTGGTTAAAAGGTTTTGCTATATAACTCACGTTTGTATATTTTTCTTGGTAAATTAAAAACATATTAGTCCGGACCTTTTCTGGTTACTGATGCCCCTCAAGGGGTAATCACTTTGGTAAATCCCAAAGACAACAGTACCTTTCAAGTAAATGGCTAGCGCTTAAAATATTTCCACAAATTACGTTCGCCCGCTGTAGAAGAAACCCTTCTACAAGACCCTGTTTATGAGGACTGATCCTTTATGTTTGGTGTACTTCCTATCCACATTCTATATTTTGGGAGTACTCTATCAAGGTAACCGGACCCTCCTTTCGGAGTGTGTAGTTGTAAGTGTCGGATCCTTGGTCCACGTTCATGTAATTCACGCATTCCTTTCTTGCACTTTTTCTCGTTTCTTTTGAGTAGTGTTTCTCTATGGAGTGAATTACATTTTTCTCCTTGCTTTATTCTTGTATTTTTCAAAAAATCCTTTTCATTAAAATTAGAGAATATAAAACCCATAAATATTAGATAAATTAGAAAATCTAGGGTATCTGACTTTAAAAGACCTTTTTTTTCACAACAACAAATTTTTTTAATCCTATTCTAAAATTTTGTTTCGGGGTGGGTAATCACCCCACCTTGTTCTCTCAACTTTCTATCTTTGTTTATGTTGCTTTAGTCATATAGATTCGTGTGACACAATCTAGTCTTCTAGATTTTCCATCGCCCTCATAACTTATGCCATTTACGTATTTTGAGGCATCCTTCCACCATTTCATGTCACCCATTGTTAGATTTGAGTTTTTCCTAGATTATTAGATAATATTCTTTATGCTAATCATTTTCATAGCTCATTTGCAAAAATCAGACTGCTAACGAATTGGGAATCTTAGTTTTAAGTTTACGCAGAAGCAGGACCGGATGAGTATTTTAGAAAAGATTTAGGCTTGGGCCAAAATTATTTTTTCCACCCAACCCACGATATTTATACCCCACCGACCATCCCATTTAAAGTCTAACACCAGCCTAACTTCAACATCTTCCCTAACAAAAATCAATCTAACCTAAATCGATCTCAGTACGCATCGCGCCGATACAAAACTGAATCCAAGCGCACATCGCGCCTTCATCGAAACATACCTTCTCCAAATTTTTATAGCACCTTTCCCTAATCATCCCCTACTTAAATCCCTACCCGTATTCAAAATCCAACCTACTAATGGCCCGACCAGCAAAAATCATGTTAGAGTTCGCATTTTACGCGGATCTTTTCTAGTCATTCTACGGTACGGAGATGCATGCTAGAGGGTGGGATAGAATGTGGTACTCTACTGAGGAGGACTACCATGAGGATTTGGTGTTGCATTTTTACCATAATAAGAGGATACTCCTTTCAGGGAGGATGTTTGTGGATTTGGACAGAGTTCAAAGGGATGTGACGCACGATTTGCTTGCATCCATCACTGGGATACCTGCTAAACAGGTCACCTTGACCTTACAGAGATCCCAGTTTGATGGAGTGCATCAGTTGATGCTAGAGACCCTACTTGAGGGTCGATACAATAATCGTTCTCACTGTGCCAGGCAGCAGTCGTTTAGGATTAACTAGCTAGCTATGACGCAGTGGCTAGGAAAGAATCTCTATAGCACCTCGAAGCCAAGTGACATCAGCTTGTCATTCCTGCACGTTCTTTGGGTTTTGTAGAACAGGAGGTATGGTTTTTGCCTCATTGATTTTCTGCGTGAAGAGCTTATGGCTGTAGGCCTGAGCACTGCACCCCTACCTGTTTTAGTTACTAAGATTATGTTATCTTGGGGTTGCGTGCCTGAGTCACCTAGGACTCATATTAAGCTTCACTCAAACGCAAAGGTGTATAGTGACTGTGTTCAAAGGCATTGGACACTGCCTGAGAAGAGAGCTGTTGGAATAGATCAGGATGAGGATGAAGATGAATATCCTGTTTGTTTTGCTGAGAATGCTATGGATCGTGCTACTTCTAATTTTGCACGTTTTTCACTACTCCATAGTGGGATTCGTACACTTTATGATCATCAGCGAACCCTATCTACACTCTGTGAATCAATATAGAAGCGTCAGGGTTCCATTCAACATGATCACCGCAGCTTAGAGCATAACATTCGAACCATAGCCAATAACCACGTCGACATGCTTAATTCTATAGAGAATATGGAAGAGGCGCAGGTAGCTTTTCTGGCCGAAATCTTGAGAAGTTTGCCCTAGCCAGGAGGTTCGCCTTCTTCTTCTGACTCTAGACGTGAGTGTCGTCGTCGTCGTCCTTTTGATGGTTCAGGACCATCTTCTTCTCAGGGATAGCTTATTTCTTTTAGATTTGTTGTGATGAATTTGATTTCGATTTATTTCTGTTTTGTAAATAACTATTTAATTTCCGTACTTGTTTTAATTTTAGTACATTAGTTTAATTAATTGTTAATTTCATTTTTAGTTAAGTAGTTAGTATGTATTTGTTTATGTGATTGCTCATTTATGTATGTATTGTTAAATTTAATACATTGATCAATGTCAAGACCACACCCCCCCCCCCCCTCTCAAATTGTTTGGGGGTGGTATATTTTAATATATGTGAACGTATGAAATTGCATGTCTTAATCACATTTTTATAAGTTTTGGGCCAAAATATAAGAACCCTTGGGCCTTATTTAATTTAATTGGGATCCACAATGTAATTAGGTACCTGATATTTCGAGGAATTTCAAAAGTTTGCGGAATTTAGAAGCTAATCTAATAGAGAAACCCATTTTATGCAACCTATGGGCCTTGTTTTATTCAATTGGGATCCATAATGTAATTAGGAACCTTAAATTTCATGGAATGTCAAAATTTCAGGGAATTTCATAAGCTAATCATATATAGAAATTCCAAAAACTAAAATAGAATTTATGTGTAGGAAAGTAAGGAAACTATTCTAAAAATATGTTTTTTTACATCTTTTTATTTAGCAACAGTCCGACCTTAGACTTAGCAACCAAACACTATAAAAACAATCTCTAAGCATGTAGTTTCATAATTGAAAACCCTAAACACATCGCTGTATCTCAGAGCGCGCACGCGCCTCTCACACGAACAAACTTAGTGCGCACCGCGCTCGTATTAATTTGGTATCAACATTCCTACTCGCGCACCGCGCTCACCAAAGTGTTATTCCAAGCTTGCGCGCCCCCTCACCGCAAGCTTCCAGGCTCGGACTTCCAGGTTCTTCTTTTCTAACTTCCATGGGTAGGTTCCAGGTCCACAAGAGCTTTGTAACACCCGTATTTAAAATACGTATTTTATTTATTAATTTATTAATTTAATTAGTTATTTAAAAATCGGCTGGATTGGATTTGGGATATGTGGGCCTGATTTCTGGGCCCGAGTCTGTGTTGGGCTTGGGTTTCAGACCCAAGTATATAATCACATTGTTCTAGAGAATAGGGTTCTGGGAGAATAAAAATAATAAAAATGGAGGCGGCTGGTTTGCTCGAGCGTTGGAGCGCGACGTCTCGGACTATGATGAATTCGTAGGAGTTGTTAATACAGGTGAGTAGTTACGTTTTTTATTTTTATATCGAAACTAGAGTTTTACTAGTGAACAAAAACCTTTAGTGCCGAGTGTTTTCGATCAGTTTTCTACTTATGTATTTTATGTCGATACCTTTTAGTTTTATTGAAAACTGTGGGAATCCGTAATTAAACTGTCGAGGCTTATTAGGTTGTTACTGGCGGCTAAAGCCCTAGAGTAATGAATCCTCCTCTGTCCGGTATGCATTACTGTGGTACTGTGGGTATGGATATATTGTTTGGAACTGTTATTTGGTGTTTTTGGTTGGTTGATGTGGTCGAGCTCTAATTCCAGCATTTAAAGCAAACAAAATTGCCTTTTAGCTACAGACCCATGTTGGAAGGAATCTGACGCAGAGAGTAGTTTACTAAAGGTTATGGGTCATCAACTTTCAGACTAGTATTTTCGATGGTTTGGTTGTTAATAATGGAATACGATGGGTTAATGGTCGGGGGAAGTGTCGGATAGGTGTTTTGACGTTGGGAGGAGAGCTGCTGGGAGCTTGGAACAGTATCAATGGCGGTCGGGTTGGGTTTTTGAAGTGTGAAGTTATCGAGTTTTTACTGTATTGAAATATTGGGTTTTTCATCCGGGTCCAAACCGTTGGATCGAGAGAGGAGGACGAGTGGTGGCCGCCGCACGAGCTGGTGCGGTGGAGGGAGCTGGTGAGCTGATGGAGAGGATGAAGACGACCTGTTGGAGCTTGGGGCTTGGGCCTTGGGCCTTAGCAAGTTTAAATTGGTTGGGCCAAAAACCTTATTTTGTTTGGGCTTTTTTTTAATTGGTTTTCTTTGGGCCGAACAAAATTAAGTTTTGGACCAATTTGGTTTAGTTCAATGGGCCGGTTTATTTGGTTTAGTTTGTGCCCAATTTAGGTTAAGTTGTAGGCCAGTTCAGTTCAAGTTTTTGGGCCTAAATACTAGTTAGTTATTGGGCCGGATTAATCTTTTGTTTCGGACCAGTTTAGGTTAAGTTGTTTGGGCTAAAACTAATTGCTTTTCTTTGGACCAGTTTCAAGTTAGTTTTGGGGCTGGTCCATATAACTTAAAATAGATCTAATTGGGTCTTTAAATGTTTAGACTTTCGGGTTCTAAGGTTTGGACTTGGCCAGTTGGGTCCGAACCATTACCTTGGTCATGAGCCCATGAGCCATGCACCTTTGACCTTAGCCATGAACCATGGCTATGACCCTGAACCTGTCGAACATGGAAACGACAGTTTGACTTTGATCGTTGACTTTGACTGTTGACCATTGACCGTTGACCATTGACTGTGGAATGTTGACTTTTTCCAGTTTTTCTCATATTTAAGAATATGGACAAATATAGTAATAAAATATTGTCGAAAATTATATAACGTTGTTTGTCATTATCTAATTAAGATTTGACGTGAGTAGTGTGTAAAACATATATATATTGGGCTTTGATTGTGGACTGTGGACTGTTTAATTTTGCTACATTTTATGTTGTAAATTGTATGGACAAATTAAATGCTAAAATGTTGTGGAAGCTTGTATAAATTTGGTTGTCGTTATCTAATAATGATTTGACGTTGATATTGTGTATATTTTGACACGTGATGAGATAGAAACTTTAGGAGATATAATTATTCCTAAAACGCTATAAAAATGTTATGCGGTATGTTTGGAGCTATTGTGACGTTATGGGGTATGTTGAAATTGTTGTTCTGTTAAAGGATATCATATGATAAAATATCGATTAAATGCAATATCTTTGAGAACTTTATATAAATGCTCCATTATTATATATGTGAGATGCTACTATGAGGTAGTATAGTATTGGTGAATATTTTCCCACGGGATTATGGCTTAGTGCAATAATATATTGGCACGTGACAGAATGAAAGTGGTTATGAGATATAATTGAGATATTTCTAAATATTGTGGCTTAGTGCAATAAGGTATTTGACCTGCACGTGATATAGTGGAATTATTATGAGTCCTAAATGTATGACACCTGAATAAATTACGTAACGAAAATCCTAAAACCTGACTACCACAACTCATGTGATTTGCCCTGTATGGGCGTATGTGATATGATTGGCCCTTCTGGCGTTTCAGTGAATCTGAATGGCCTCCGGGCGTAAGTAATGTGATTGGCCTTTCTGGCGTTTCAGTGAATCTGAATGGCCCTTCTGGCGTAGTCGAATAGTGGCTTGATTATTCCGTTCGCAAAATAGAACGAGACGCACGATATTTTATGCCGAATAGTGGTAGTACTTTTAGGGACACGCAAAGAAAACCTGAAATAATCTAATTATGGTAATATGTAGGTTAATGAGGTATCTTTAGATAGATGTTTGTATATGGTTTTGCAGAAGGGTGGGTCAAACTAATTATTTGGGCAGAGACGACCCCCTCTGTTATTGAGCATGAAATGCGGTACGGATATAATATATTTGGTTAGTTATTTGTTTAGTTATAACCTAAGGCGCCTCGATGGAGGAACTACATGCCTTATTTATTATGAGTATAGTTTGTTGTGTGGTTAATGGGAAGTTAAGGCGCCTCAGTGGAGGAACTACCTGCCTTAATTATTGTACTTAAGGATGTTGTATTAGTTGTTGGAAGTTAAGGCGCCTCGGTGGAGGAACTAACGGCCTTATGGATTGTGTATGTATATGTATAATTATCTGTTGTATTTTAGGGCTACTCACACCAGCATTTTTATAATGCTGACCCGATTTGCATGTTTGCTTATCGGGTGTGTTCATTAAATAAACATAGTTGATAAGTCTTGACAGGTTTAGTATTGAAGAAGATTGGTTGCTGCTTGTGGTTTGCGTTAGCGTCGCATTTCAAGATAGGCTTTGTTTCCTTTGAGGTGATATAGATTTTCAGTTGAGATAAAGTTATTTGCATTTGCATTTCCATTTTCATTTGTAAATTGTTTTGTAATGAAGAGGACTTTTGTTTAAGTTAAAAATTTTATTGGTTTTTAATTACCCGCATATTTAAACTGTTTATGGGTTTTTTGGAAGTGGAGAGTGCGTCACACCTCGGAGATCGAAGAGTCGGGAACAAATAATGTTTTTCCGAATTCTGTCGAAATTCGGGGTGTGACAAGCTTCTAGCTCAATTGGTTGTGTACCCCTTTCCTCATGGGAGAGGTTGCAAGTTCGAATCCCACCAAGTGTTGGTTGGAATTTCTTTCTTGTGTAATTATGTGATGTGACTTTGGGCCAAGTGAGCCTTCGGGCTAGAGACAAGATGCTGCTACGATGGGTAGACCATGGAGTGAAAGCAAGTATTCATGGACAAGGTGGAGGCGGTTGGGTCTACTAAAAATTGGCGCATCGGAGAGAGCCTTCGGGCAATGTAAGCCTTCGGGCTAGGGTCTTTCAATGTAACCGGTGTGGGGGCGCATTGGTGAGAGCCTTCGGGCTAGGGTCTTTCAATGTAACTGGTGTGGGTCTGCCCTTCGGGCAATGTAAGCCTTCAGGCTAGGGTCTTTCAGTGTAACCGGTGTGGGGCGCATCGGCGAGAGCCTTCGCGCTAGGTTCCCTTTGGGCAATGTAAGCCTTCGGGTTACGGTCTTTCAATGTAACCGGTGTGGGTTTGCCTTAACCCTCTAAATATTTCAAAAAAAAAATAACTTCCAGTACTTAAATTCATTACTTGTTTGCTATGTCTAGTCCAAAAATTATACCGGAATAGTCTTTTGAGGACCTATTTCTCAATGATAAGTACGGTGCATACTTTGATGATATGATAATAGAGCACGATGGGAAACCCTACTGGTAAGACCTGATCAAATTTATTCTCCTGCACTTACTACATATTTTTATGAGCATGTTGAATTCTTTACATGCTCCCATGGAGAACAAGCCCTCAGAGTCATGTTAGATAACGAACCATTTGACTTGACTAAGTACTTAATTGCTTTTTCATTAGGAATTCCAACCGCTGCCCAACACCCCCATATTGATTATATAGTTGATAATGACAACAATTATAATTGGGTAAATTTCCACAAGACCTATGATGCTGGTATATTTCGAGTAGAACACCGAAGCCAACATAATGTATCCTTAGGAAGCATGGCCCTTAATATGGGCCTTGCTATGCTTTTCCTTAAGCTTAATGTCCTAGGAGATTGGCACTTCAAATCCGCTGATTCCCACGCATGCAACGCCTTCTTTGCTTTAGCAGAAGGGCATTGGTATTATGATATATCCAAAACCATAGTGGATGGTCTTGCAAGAGCACAGATTGTAAGGCATCAGTATCTTCTTATGCCAGTCACAGTCACACGTATAATGACCTTCTTTTTCCCAAAATTCTGTACACGTTTCACTGATTGGGTCAAGGTTGATACAATGCGCATGACAAATGCTATAGTCCGTTCTTTACGTGCTATGGTTTGGCCTGGCTGGCACCTACAACCTCACCTAGTAGCCCCATATACCCCGTCCGACCAAATTGCACTAAATAGGTTGGCTAGGGTAAATGAAAACAGGATGAAGGCATGGAAAGTAGTCATAGATATGCAAGACTTAAAGGAGGCTCATTTCATAAGTAAGGAGCAACCAGAGGAAAATGCATGATTAGAAATAACTATATATAGTAATATTTATAATTTTCTTGTTAGAGTCCACTTATGTCCAAAGGGACTTTTTATTTCTTGTTATCTTCAGAATGGATGGAACTCATTTAGGAGTTGCGTCTGCAATTTATTCATTTATATTTGTATCGTTTAACTTTCTTTTATAGGTGCTCCCATTTCCAAGCACATTTCTATGGTACTCTCTATCTTTTATTTTCATTTCATACTTTGGGGATAAAGCATGATTCTGTTTGGGGGTGGTATAGAAACACGCTGTAAATGTTTAAACACATATTAGGTTGTTTATTACGTATTATTTGTCATATAAAAATAGAAAAAGCATAAAAATAGTTTATACCATGCACTTAGGATAATGGTATTATTTCATTTTCCATGATGATATTAGTCTAGAAATCTCAAGTAGCAATAAAATTAAGCATAGTTCTTAGAAACTTAGGTTAATACGTAGGTAATAGTCATTGCATCTTTTTATTAACATCTTGCATGAGCATGTATGAGTGTACTTGACAGTATTTTTCTGAGACCTAGGTTAAACTACTTAATTTTCCATATCCTATGAGATTCTAGCCTAAAAGCCTCATATGAGTGAGTATCTGAGTGATTGGACAAAGGAGACATATAATATGAGTACAGAAATCACACATCCACTTGCTTGATCACCATACCATATCCTAAGCGAGAATTTAGGCCCTCTTTGGATCGATATAGCTAAAAATTCATACCTATAAGTAATTATCCGCTAGTCGCCCCTCTGAGCCTTTCAATTAGCCTTTTCACAACCACAAATCCTTTAACCATCTTTTAAACCAATAAAAATAAAAATAAGCCTACCCATCTTTGAATGAGTATGAGAATAGGATGAGTAAAAAGAATAAAGAGAAAACCCTATGGAAAACCAAAATTAGTTAGTTGCTTCAGAAAAGAAAAAATAAAAGAAGTTTCCATCTAAAAAATAAAATAAAATAAAAATAAAAATAGAAAATAAAATAAAATAAAAACTCCAAAAAAATAGAATAAAAGGAGTCAATAAGCCAAAATAAAAAGGCTAAGGATGGAAACTAAGTGTAGAAGCAAAGTAAGAACAAGATTTTATCTAGTTACATGTAATTGAAGACCCTATTATCTCAGACTTGTTTATTTGAATATCCATTCAATTTCTTCTTAAACTATCACCTCAGCCCCGTATCACCTAATAAAGACCTCTAGCTCAATTAGGATTAATTTGATGTGATAGTAAGTGGTAGATGTGATTGATCGACCTCGGCTCCTTGGGACGTCATTGAGATTATGAGGAAACGTGTGCCCACTGCACTCTGGAAAACTTGAGTGGAAAAATCAGAGTATTTTTGTCTTGACAAATTGTGGGGACTTATTTAAGGACAATATTCCAAAAGTTTCAGAAACGGACCTGCTATTGCATTTCATAACATAGTTCATAGCATGCATATGTATCTTTAGATGATTTGATTATTATGCATGTATTAGCTTAGGTTTCAAAAGAATTGTTCTTATTATATTGTTATCGAGACGTATAGATATCTGAGATTAATTAGAAAATTTTATTTTTATCTCTTAGTTGTTGTACTATAAATGAAGTTTGTGAGTACCTTCTCAAGAAAACTCTCACGAGGCTATAACTCGTCTACTAGAGAATTGCTAGTGGTTTAAGACCTTATTGTATATGGTCAATGCAATTGCACTCTGCGAAACGAGATTAGTTAGGAACACATTTTTTGCCACTTATCTGTTTTTATTTCTCATCTTTGCTTGAGGACAAGCAAAATGCTGTTTGGGGGTGGTGTGATAAGCACCCAAAAGTGTATTTTAAACCCCTTAATAGTATTTTACTTAGGCCAATTATGTTTATAATAAATGAGAGTTAGTACTGTTTACTTGTTTTTGTGCATTTCAGGACTTAAAGTTGATTTGGTGACTAAAGGCACCACTTTTGCATGGAGAACGAGTCAAGATAACTGCTGAGGAAGTTCTACATTTAAAGCCCAAGAATCATGGAGAAAATCATTTTTCAAGCCTAGTCAAAGCTAGGAAGTCAAAGTCAATCCGGGTGAAAAAGAACAGAAAAATCAATAGAACTTCAATAAGCCGTATCTTTAGACTCGAGCCTCAGTATTTTTATGTCAAAACGACCACCTTGAAATAAGCTTTCCAATGGATCCAACATTGCCCCAATCAGAGTTGTAAAAGTTTACAAAAAGGGTACGAAAGTAATTTCCAGCAACTGTGGCCTCTTTAGACTTAACCTAATGGACTTTGGACTCAATTTAGAGGCCCAAAGTCCCCCTTTTTGGCCCATGCATGAAAATGTAATTAACCCTAACCCTCTCCTATATAAGAGGGTTAAGGCTAAACACTTTCTCTCCTCTTCTAGCTTCCCCTCCTTAGTTAATAATTAGTTTAGTTTAGTTTTAATTAATTTTACTTTCATTAGGGTTAGCATTTGTAGCCACCATTAAAACCTTATCAAATAAAGCTTTAGTTCATCATATTTAATTCTTGTTTTATTATTTGTCTTTAATTCACTGTTTTAGATTAATGAATCCAATGAAACAATGTTAAACCTCTAATAGAGGGTGTTTATGAAGCCACGTGAGGATGGTTATCATTTAGTTTCTAATTATTTTGCAAGAACTTCAAGTTCTTTGTTGTGAGTGTCTAGAGATAGACCTCACAACATAGAACTAGAGTTTAGAGCCACCATCAAAGAGATTTGTGGTGGAGCTAAAATCTCATGCTAGTGAAGCTTTGATCCGAGAGGACTTGGTGTTCACTAGGGATCAAACAAGTGATTCGATAACTAACTAATAGTCAATCAAATCGCATGGTGGAATTTCCCCTATCTAATCTCTTTTATCATCTTATTAAACACTGTTTTTTACCCTTAAATCTACTGTTTTGACTCTCAATAGTAAAACATATTTCTAATCTAAACTTGCATCCAAGTAGTGTACGACTAGAGTTTGGCGAACACGACTACTCCTCCCTATCTCACATGATTTAGAGACTTTCATATCTTGATAAATTATTGTTTCTTCACCTCATATCTACTGTTTTCCAATCTAATAAATAATTGTTTATCACCTACTATCATAGGGGCCCCCAGATATTTATCCTTCATATTTAGTTTTTTAACTTTTCAAAATCTCATTGATCAGCAGTCTTTGGTGTCTAGCATGGACATTCTTGCTGAAAAAAGCACTAGACTTTTCCAGACTAACTTTTTGCCCAGAGGCAGTACAATACTTCTCTAAGATAGTCTTTAGGCAACCAGCTTCACCCAGTGTAGCTTTAGTGTACATAATGAGATCATCCGCATAGAGAAGGTGGGAGATAGGAGGAGAATTCCTATTAACCTTGAACCCAGAGAGTACCCCCTTACACTCAACTTCCATGATCATCCTAGAGAGAGCTTCAGACACTAGGATGAACAAATAGGGAGATAAGCGGTCTCCCTGTCTTAGTCCTCTCTTAGGAAGGATAGTATTAAGAGGAAACCCATTCAAAAGAACTTTGAAAGAAACTGTTTCCAAGCACTTTCTGATCAAGTAAATCCATTTTCTACATAAACTTAGCTTTTCCATGATCTGATAAATGAATTCTCATTCCACTATATCATAAGCTTTCATCATGTCCATTTTGATTTCCATCCACCTTTGTTTTTTCTTTTTCATCTGATTGAAACCATAAAAAATGTCACTATTTAGGCCTATATTATCTCCAATAAACCTTCCTTTCACAAAAGCTCCTTGGAAGGGTGATATATATTTATGGAGATAGGACTTGAGTATGTTGGCAAGCAGCTTGGATATGATCTTATAAGTAAAGTTACACAAGCTTATAGGTATGAACTTAGCTATATTGTCAGGATTAGGGATTTTTGGGATGAGGGATATGAAAGTTTCATTGAGGGATGGATTGAGTTGCCCAAAGTTGAAAAAAACTTTGACAGTAGTAGTGATAGTTTCTCCCATAATGTCCCAACATTGCTGGTAAAAAATATATTGGAACCCATTAGGACCAGGTGCCTTTAGAGCTCCCATCTTTTTTACCACATTCCAAATCTCAGAATCAGAAAGAAACTCAGTTAGGATGTTGTTTTCTCTATCAGAAATGACAGGATTGAAAAGGTTGAGGATATCAGGATCAATCTGGGGTTCCTAGGTGGTAAAAAGCTCTCCAAAAAACTCATTTATCACCTCACCCATTTCTTTCCTTCTGTTTCGACCCCCACCTATGTGGCAAACGTCCATTAGTAGGGGTCTCCACTTTATTCATTGAATCGATAGGGATAAGGCCCAAGTTGTAATGCCATGGATTGATGTACATGCCCATTAACTCATGTGTCTAGGGCTGAACCCTAGCCACATGGCTTGCCACTTACGTACATTAATTTCTGACCAGATTCATTTCTTATCAAAGAGATAATTATCAGTTGAGAGTTATATTCAATTACAATTAATTGAGCTACAAGAAGTCTTTACTCTACCTATATAAATACCAAACTATTTTTCATAAAGAACTACGTTCTTGAGACTTGATCCCATCGATAATTTGAGTACGTAGGCAACCGAAAGGTACATTCTCATCATTCACTCGATCACCATCACTTTTTCACTACTTTTCTACGTTATTTATCTCTTTCGTCACCACTTAGTGTTTTGATCATATTTGGTCGAAACATAATTGGCGCCGTCTGCAGTTCTTATTCAAAACCCTCGATCACGTTCTGCAAAAGTTATGACGTATACTCGAAGTGCTCAAGGTCCCAATGCAATTACTGACGATCATTATGAACATGATGTTCAAGGTCAACTTGGCGATAATGGACTAATCCCTCCTACTTCTTTACCACCACAGGTTGCATGCCACCCTACTGCCGTTCCACCAATACGCCAAATTATTCAGCGCGAGGTTATTGCCTCTGACGATTCTCCATCCTCTGATACAAATAATGTAAGTCATATGTCTCACGAAGCTCTTCTTAAAAAGTTTAAGAGTGTCCGCAAACAGAACAACTACTACAGGTGTCATATGAAATGACCCTCTCCACTCATAGATGATGTTGTATCTGTCACACCACAACGTAACACTCGCCAACGACATAACAGTGTGTGGGATCGTTTAAGTGGTGAGGATGAGATTCACAATATTCACAACAGCCATCAACGAGTTCCAAAAAATGGGTGTAGCATTCCCCGACCTCCGCCGAGAAACAACCAACCCCCCGGTCATGTTCTCGGTAGGCAAGGTAATGCTATTAACCATCCGACTGCACCCCAAGGTCCTACGGATTATCGGCCAGTTCTGAGGAATTTGGGTGACGAACAGAATAATGGTCGCACTTTTGATCAAAACCATCAATTTCGAGAAATACCTCAGTGACACGATTCTTATCATTCCAAAGGATATCGTACTGAAGTCACACCATACCGTCCACAATCATCTCAACACAGTCAAGATGAATCTTTGTTGTTTTCTTCTTGTTCCGTTCGTTCCCATAGGTGCCATCGCAACTATGATTACGATCCAGCAGATGTGGATCTGATAACTCCTCAACGTGTCCTAGAAATGATTAAAAAAGCTCTTCTGGACAGTGATCCTTTTGAATCGACACTAGAGAATCTGGCAGTTGAAGATGGTATTTTGGACACATTTTCGCTCGTTGTCTAACGGGCTACTCATAGCAAAGATTTCAAACAAAAATAGTTTGATCAATACGATGATGTCGAAGGCTGCCCTATGCTTCATGTGATTAATTTCACGAACAAACTGGTTTTCCTTTCCACATTAAAAGGGGAAGCATTGGTATGGTTTAGCGAATTACCCCCGCGATCTATTCGTTGGTTCAAGGACTTAACCGAAAAGTTTTCAAAACATTTTCATCATAATCTAAAACATCCAAATGGTGTCTGAGTTCTTTTCAACATCAAGCAACAACATGATGAAACTCTCCGTAGTTTTGTCAGTCGTTTCTGCCAAGCTGCAGCTAAGATTTTCGAGCAGTCCGATCTAATGGTGGTCTATGCTTTTAAAGAAGCTATTTTGTTTGATAAAGAAGGTTTGTACAACTCTCTTGTTCGAGACATTCCATCTTCCCGATGTGCATTATACTAGCGAGTTCAACAATTTATCAATGTTAAGGACGACACGGTTGCTCAAACTTCTCGTGACAACGATAATAAAGGAAAGGATTTCAACGATCAGTGAAACGAACAGAAGAATCTGACTTTTGATCAACAACAACCTGGTTAAAAGCCCCTATATAAGAAAGAAGACTCCATGAGCAGGACCGGAAAGCCTTTTACTGATTTTGAATTAACTCCACTTAATACTAAATATGCGATAGTTTACGACAAAATCAAGGATAAAAGTCTGCTCACTCAGCCGTTTTCCCTGCGGGACGACACTAAAACAACTCGCAATAAATCGTTATGGTGCAAATTTTATAATGATTATGGTCATGAGATTGAGAATTGTCGGTCTTTGAGGGAAAGAATTGAAAAACTTGTGTAGAATGGGAAACTTGATCAATATGTGCAGAAAAAAGTAACAACTCAAGCTTTAACTATAACAGAACACAATGTCATTAAGGTTGGACATGCCGTCATTGATTCATTGTCCAATACTCAGCGGAGAAATGCTCGTCGTTCTAAAGTCAAATATTTTTTTAATTTTTACGAAGTCAACGGGATCAATTTCATGGAAGGTTTTTGCACGGAGACTATTGAAGACGAACCGTTGTGTTTCACTGACCAAGACCTAATTAGAGTGCATGTTCCTCATTATGATGCTATCGTGATAACTATGTATATAAGATGTATACGCGTACAACATATAATGATTGACACTGGTAGTTCAGCTAGCGTCATATTTTTTGGGTGTTATCGTAGTATTCCTTTTATTGATAACTTGGTCACTGTTTCGGCAGTAAACTGCTTCAACACAACGAGAGTAATGGTAAAGAACGCACTAAGAAACAGAGGAATTTGATGTTGGGGGAGATGAAACTGAACCAAATAATGGCTGCCTACGTACCCAAGATCTATTCTCTAGGGATCAAGTTTCAACGTAGTTCATTGTTGTCCTGCGTGATGACGCATAAGAAAAATGGAGCGGCCGTAGAAGAAGAGAGAATGTTTTTTATGAATTGGTATTTATATAGGTAGAGTAGAGAGTCCTTGTAGCTCAAGTATTATTTTATCTTGAGTAATTGTGATAGAATATAACTGTCAACTGATAATTATCTTTTTGATAAGAAATGAATCTGGACATAAATCAATGTATATTAGTGGCAAGCCATGTGGCTAAGGTTCAGCCTTAGACACATGAGTTAATGGGCCTGTACATTGATCCATGATATTGCGAATTGGGCTTTAGCCCTGTTGATTAAACGAATAAAGTGGAGACCCCTACTAATGGACGTCTGCCACGTAGGTGGGGGTCGAAACACCGCCCCCACCCCCCCCCCTCTTTGGTATGTGAACGAAGTTCATATGGCAAAGAAGATGGAAGAAAAGAGATGTAAAAAATGATGAATTGAATATATGTACGGGCATAGAAAATCAACTGATGAAATGGTAATTGAATTAGGAAGAATGAAGTAAAATATATATGGGTATATAGAATACAAAAGAATTGAAGGTAACAAAGTTAGAAAAGACAACGTATTAAAGATGTGGGACACCGATATGCAATAATAAATTATTTGCATGAAAAAAGATAATGAAAGGAATTTAGGCTGAAAAAATAGTGATAAGGAATTAACGTATTGAGTGATAAGACTAAGAGAGAGTTTAATGGGTGTCAAGAAAACAAAAAACGAAAAAATAATAGAAGCGAATTAAGAAGCTAACGAAAAAAGACACAACTTAATATACTAATTAATGGGGGGCATATATAACAACATATGCTATCAAGAGTGCATACAGTTGTATAAATAAGACAAAGAATTGTATTAGGAAACATAGTGGAAATTGGGAAGGAGGTGGCACTTGTTGGAATAGAAGACAAAAAGTGTGTTTGTGTCTAACTTGGACTCTTGGAGTTAGAATTGATTTAAAATCATAAGATTAGGATAGCCTAAAAATAAAACACCAACGTTATATGCCCTAGAAGTGATTTGGTGCTTGAAGGCGTATGTAAACCCCTCTCTCTCTCTCATCCTATGTCTAGAGATATCCATATCGAGTCATTATCCGTTACTTTTCATGGTCATGATCTCATAGTAGATTCTGAACTGGAGCTCAACTATGGAAGACGTTATGGCTGGCTTGGATTGAATGGTTGTGGGAAGTCTACACTTCTTACAATAATAAGTTGCGAGAGAGCTCCCAATTCGAGCACATGGATATCTATCATCTTACAAAGGGAGATTGAAGCTACGATATGTCTGCGTTGGAGGCTGTTATAAACTGTGATGAGGAGAGGATGAAATTGGAGAAAGAAGCAGAAACGTTGGCAGCGGATGATGGTGGTGGTGGAGAGACTGTTGAGCGCTTAGATCGTAGTTATGAGCGCTTAGATGCATTGGATGCAGCGACTGTTGAGAAGCGGGCAGCTGAGATTTTGTTTGGACTTGGGTTCGACAAGAAGATGCAAGCAAAGAAATCCGGGATTTTTTACGGTGGATGGCGAATGAGAATTGCCTTGGCACGTGGCTTGTTCATGAAGTCGGCCATACTTCTCCTTGATGAACCTAAAAATCATCTTGACTTGGAAGCTTGTGTGCGGTTGGAAGAGATGTTGAAGAAATTCGATCTTGATCTCGTCGGCTGCGAAATTTGGTATCATTGCTCAGGAAACTGCTGGTGACGTTAGGATATATGATAGATACTCGCGCAGATGACTGGTATAATCTAGGTCAGGATTGATCAGTTTCAAATTGGATATGCTAGGATATTAAGTTCAAATTGTTGGGTTTCGATCAAAATTGAATTTAGGCTGCCGAAGAAGACAGAGAAAAGTTCGGAGAATATGAAAAAAGCGGTGTCAAAGAGTTTCGACAGCATGAAACAGGTATGTTAGTATGTTTTATCAGTTATCTTAAAATTTTAGTTAAGTCTGAAAGATTAACGAAAATATTTGTATTTATTTCGTCCGCAGTTGAAACAATGGAATTACGAGCAAAAATATGGATGAAAAGTTTGAACGGAAAGATCACAATGCCGTAGAAAATAATAATAATAATAATAATAAATAAAAGCTGAATAAAGTTTTTTCGCTTAGAAAGTTAACGTAATCACGAATTTTTGCCCAACGACGGTTGTACGAGCCTTGGAATGTTTGGCTCGAAAAGTTCGGCTTAATGCCTTTGAAAAAAAAATAACGCCGGGGCCGAAAATTTTTCGTTTGGAAAATTTCTAAATGAGAAAGAGCGACAGAATGCCTTAGAAAAAATAACCACGCGTTGGCGAAAATTTTTTTCGCCGGAGAATTTTTAAGTAGAAAGATCGGCACAATGCCTTAGAAAAAATAATGAAGCCGAAAATTTAAAATTTTAAAGCTCGGAAAATTTTAAAGTGAGAAAAATCGACACAATAGCTTAGAAAAAAAATAACAACGCCGACGAAAATTTTTGCTCGGAGAATTTTTAAGTAGAAAGATCGGCACAATGCCTTAGAAAAAATAATAACGTTGACGAAAATTTTTGCTCGGAAAATTTTTCGTAGAAAGATCGGCACAATGCCTTAGAAAAAATAATGAAGCTGACGAAATTTTTTTGTAGAAAGATCGACACAATACTTTAGAAAAAATAACGACGTTGACGAAAATTTTCGTCGAAATTTTTTTCGTAGAAAGATCGGTACAATGTTTAAAAAAATCGGAAGATAGTTAACCGAAAGCGCTAGCGAAACAAATGCAGATTTCGAAGAAGAAAACGAAGATTTAATAGAGCGATCGTAAGACAATTGACAGAGACAATTGATTAGGTAATTGTGTGAATGTAATACCATAGAGCTAAAACTTCTTTTGATGAAAAATAAAAATAAAGATGGGTTTGCTATTGAATATTGTTGTTGTGTCAGATAATATACCTGCGGAAAACTGACAATGTTGTAGATTTATGTAATTGAAATGAAATAGAACGAGACGCCCCCATGTAGAGAAAAACACCCCCAATGCGTACTTAACTTTGCAAAATTAGGCTAAGCGAGCATAAAAGCGTTCAAACTTAGGCTGACGAAGCTAAACGTGGTAACCTCGTCAGATTTTGTCGGAACGATAGTAATGGACTAAGCGAGCGTAAAAGCGTTCAAACTTAGACTGACAAAGTTAAATGCGATAACTTCGTCAGATTTTGTCGTAACGATATTAACGAACTAAGCGAGCGTAAAAACGTTCAAATTTAGACTAGCGAAATTAAACGTAGTAACTTTGTCAGATTTTGTCGTAGCGATAGTAATGAGTAAGCAAGCGTAAAAAGCGTTCAAACTTAGACTGACAAAGCTAAATGTGGTAACTTCGTCAGATTTTTTTTCATAATGATAGTAATGAACTAAGCGAGCGTAAAAATGTTCAAACTTAGACTGACAAAGCTAAATGTGGTAACTTTGTCAGATTTTTTCGTAATGATAGTAATGAACTAAGCGAGTGTAAAAACGTTCAAACTTAGACTGACAAAGCTAAATGTGGTAACTTTGTCGATTTTTTTCCGTAATGATAGTAATGAATTAAGCGAGTGTAAAAGCGTTCAAACTTAGGACGACGAAAAGATGGCGCAAAAGTGATGTGTCAAGCCCTTTCGCTTCTAACGGCGGGCGGAGAGATAAGCCAACGAATCTGCATGGCGTAAGTCATTTCGAGTCTTTGAGTAATAGAGATGCTATCAAATTGTCGAGCAAGACGATGTATCAAACTAAGATAAGCCGCCATACACTCATCTCTTGCTTCAAAAGACCGACCAAACTGATTTGCAACAAGGCGAGAATCCGTGTATAACTGGAGCTTTCGCGCCCCCAGTGTCAAAGTTGTTCTCAAGGCACAAATGGCATCCTCATACTCGGCTTCGTTATTTGAAGCGGCGAAGCCAAGTCGCACAGATTTCCCAATCTTTTCTCCGCCGGGTTTAACAAAAACACATCCAATTCCCGACCCAGATTTACTATGGGAGCCATCTGAGTAAACAATACATAGGTCAATGGGTTTAGGAATTGCGTTTTCAAGTTGGTCTTAAATTAAGCCCCGATTCGGGCGGCAGAATGTCTTCCATAAATTCTTCTGGCGCAAAAAAAATCGTCAATAGGAGAATCATCAATCGGAAAATCAGCTACCAAAGAAGCGAGCATGTCCTTTTTTTCAGTGAGATACGACTTTCAAAGACAATGCTATATGCATTAAGATAACTTTCCCATTCGGCTAATCTGCTTGATTCTTGTGCATTACGAAAGATCTTTGCGTAAAGGGATACTTTCAAGTATAAACTCGACCAACCTCCCACGGAAGTATGGTTTTAACCGACGGCGGCATAAACCAATGCAAGTGCAATTTTTCCATCTTTGAATAACGAGACTTCGGCTCACGGTTAACGTCTTTTGCGATAAAAAGCGGGTCTACCATCATCGACGAAAAGAACAGCACTAATAGCTTGAATTGTAGCTGCTAGGTATATGCCAATAGGTTGACCCGTTGATGAACTTGTCAATATAGGAGGACTGACCAAGTATTTCTTCAGTTGTTGCAATGACATCTCACAATCAACGTTCCAAGTTGCCGCCCCCTTTAAAGTCTGGAAGAAGGGATGACAATGATCGGAATATTTAGAAATAAATCTATGAAGAGCGGCAAGCCGACCAGTAAGTCGTTGAATTTCCTTCTTATTTTTTGGTGATGACATTTCAATAATGGCGCGTATCTTATCAGGATTAGCCTCAATACCTCTACGAGTCATGAGGTATCCCAGAAATTTTCGAGAAGAGAGGCCTAAAAGAACATTTGGCGGGATTGAGTCTCATGTTATACTTGTTAAGCCTATCAAAAACAAGTTAAAGATCGGAAAGATGATCACCCGTATCCTTCGATTTAACGACTATATCATCGATATAAGCCTCCATTATTTTTCCCAGCAGATCGAAAAAAATTGTATTGAAGAGTGAAATCCATTTCACCCAGAAGATTTAAACAGACAGATGCCCCCGGTCGAGCCTATGTGGAAGATGACACCTGCCATTACCTCTTACAAGAGTTAGAGATTTTAGGCGGTACACACTTTTCAGTCCATTTGGAGATTTCTTTTTTCTTTTGCGTGTAACCAACCTATCTAGGTCGGTAGTTTGTCTGGGATTGTGGTCTTCCCTCTAGTTGCTTCTGTAACACCTTCCATCCCTGCCTGGTCGGACCTGTCTGGGATGGCAGTTTTTCTCAAATCTGCGAGGTCGGCCTTCCCTGTCAGGTCGGTCCAGTCTAGGATGAAGGTTTTCCTTATACTTTCTTCCGTGACGCCTTTTTTCCCTGTCTGGACGGACCTGTCTAGGATGGCGATTTTCCGCAAATTTGCGAGGTCAACCTTCCCTGTCAGGTCGGTCCAATCTGGGATGAAGTTTTTCTTTATACTTTCTTCCGCGACGCCTTCTTTCGGAGGCGTTTGTACCGCCGTTTGCGGTAGCGACGGCAGCGGTGCTGCTGCTTTCCGGAACCTAGTAACAAAAGTACGTAACTTTTCATCACGTTGTTGCTTGATGTTCAAAAGTAAGTCGACATCCTTTGGCGTCTTGCAATTGTGGCGGAAACAATTAACAAACTGATTTTCTAGTTCATTGTATTGGTGAATTGATCTTGAAGGGAACTCACTAAACCAGCGTAATGCTTCTCCCTTTAGAGTTGATGGAAAGAGCTTACACATGAGCGGATCATCTCCACCCCATAACACCAACTTATTTTTGAATGATAGAACATGCAAGCCAGGATCTTCTTCCGACTCTCTATCGTTAAGTTCTTTTGCAATCAACTCTTTCAACTGTTGTGCTGTTAGAGTTAAAGTATTGGCTCGAACAACTGGACGCCCCCGGTCGTGCCCATGTGGAGAAGGATACCTTCCATTATCTCTTATTGGAGTTAGAGATCTTTGGCGGTACACACGATCAGCTCCGACCGGTGATTGTCTTTGTCTATCCCTGTAACCAGCCTGTCTAGGCCGGTAGTCACCCTTGGCCGGGTGGTCGGTATAATTATACCACTTCTCCCTATTTTGTTGCTCTTGTCCGGGATGCCCGCCTTCGATCATGTCGGACATATCTCGGATGGCGGTCTTCCTGAAATTGCTTCGGAGGTAAATCTTCCATTTGAGATCGGACATGTCTAGGGTAGTAGTTATCCCGCCAATCGATTCTCCCCATAAATACGGGTAATAGGGTCATTACTCTTAGAGCGTAATCGGTTGATTGTGTTTGAGAAATAACACATTACCGGGGCGATGAAGTGGATCTTCAAGGCGGTCCCATTAACTGGAATGGCTGCGTCCCGCCGTGGTTGCCTTGATGTTGTTGAATTTGCAGCATCGTCCACCGGCCTTTGCCTCTTTGCCAGCTTCCTTTTCAAGTTCCTATTTAAATTTTTTACTCGTCGTAACTCACGCTCAACCGTATTAGGGGTGAATTGGCTATTACTATCACCTTTTTAGTTAGTTGGTGTGAGAGTAATGTCCACATCTATATCCATGTCAACTGAAGAATCGACATGGACAGACGGCGGACCGCATGGAGGATTACTGACTTGTCGGTTTTCTTGTTGCAAGACTGTTAGGGTTGGTGTCGGCGGTTGTACTGCCTTTTGCGATGGCGGTGGCGGTGGCGGTTCTTATTTCTTCTGAGTTGGATGTTGAGAATTGATCCTACCGCTAGGAGCAACTTGATTGTTCAACGGTTCTTGCATTGGTCAATTTGAATTTCGGAGGGTTGCGAGTCCTTTTAGCGGGGAGGAATATGTCGACTATTGATTACGCTTCTTGTGCTTACCATCTTGATTGTTTCACGTGATAATGAATTCTAAATTCCCCACAGGACGGCCAATTAATTATGTTTTGGTAAACGCTTCAACACAACGAGAGCAATGGTAAAGAACGCACTAAGAAACAGAGGAATTTGATGTTGGGGGAGATGAAACTGAACCAAATAATGGCTGCCTACGTACCCAAGATCTATTCTCTAGGGATCAAGTTTCAACGTAGTTCATTGTTGTCCTGCGTGATGACGCATAAGAAAAATGGAGCGGTCGTAGAAGAAGAGAGAATGTTTTTTATGAATTGGTATTTATATAGGTAGAGTAGAGAGTCCTTGTAGCTCAAGTATTATTTTATCTTGAGTAATTGTGATAGAATATAACTGTCAACTGATAATTATCTTTTTGATAAGAAATGAATCTGGACATAAATCAATGTATATTAGTGGCAAGCCATGTGGCTAAGGTTCAGCCTTAGACACATGAGTTAATGGGCCTGTACATTGATCCATGATATTGCGAATTGGGCTTTAGCCCTGTTGATTAAACGAATAAAGTGGAGACCCCTACTAATGGACGTCTGCCACGTAGGTGGGGGTCGAAACAGTCACCTCTGAAAATGCGCCTATCATTGGTTTTGATGGTACCGCTACTCATTGCTTTGGAAAGGTTTCTCTCCTGATCACTCTTATGAAGAAGGAAGTCAATATTGATTTCCTATTGATGGATTATAAATCCCCTTACAATGTCATCCTTGGTCGCGATTGGATTCATTATGTGGAAGCTGTCATCTCAATATATTGATAAGTGCTCAAAAAGTGAAATTTAACCCTTGATTATGCCTCTTGTTTAGCCATCTTAGTGGACTAATAGTGTTTGTAAGTTATGTTTTATGATTGTACAGGTGAAAAACAGAGTTTTGTAGAATATTAGAGAAAAAAGGGTAAAACGGAGCAATTCGGAGCATTACGGATCACATTGGAAGCCTGTGGACAATCATGGAGAAGGCCAAGAAATTAAAGCTATTAAAGATGCGACTTGGACCTATTTGAAAGCCAAAGGCAAAAGGATTCGTTGCTTGGACCAAAGCCCGCAAAAGAGAAAAGAAGGATGAAGCAAAAGAGGAAAAATAAAGTCTCGTATCTGAGACGCGACTATCGTGCGTCCAGACGCGACTCTCGCATCCGAGACGCATGGATTGTGCGTCCAGACACATGAAATGACACAGTAGCCAATTCCTTCTCAGTTTTGGAGACGAAGTTGGACTCTGAAAGAAGTTAATTTGTATTAGGAAACAAATGACGATTTGGAATAGTTCTAGAACTCATTGTAACCTCTATAAATAGAGGACCTAAGTGCCACATGTAATTTGCCAATTAACTTATACTCTTGTCTCCAGAACTTGAGACAGAGAGAGATTAATAATAAAAGATTCGGTTTTAACTAGCTGAGTCTTAATAAATTAGTCTTTCTAGTCTTATACTCTTCGACTCTTCTTCTTCTCGTTCTTCGTGTTCTTCCTTCTTTATGGAAGGCTAATCTTCTCCTTCAAGGGAGGAAATGAAGCCGGTGCTTAAGGTTTAATGATTCTTCTAGTTCATGGTGTTCTTCAATCAGGTTAGTTATTTATGTTTTTAGTTATTAGTTCCATTACCCAGACTAGGAGATGGAAGTATTGATTAAGATTTTTATTTATTACAATTGAATATCATGCTAGTTTAGGGTTTTATTTATTGCAATTGAATGTCTGCTAGTGACATGCTTTTATTTATTGCAATTAAATATAATGCTAGAAGAGGGTTTTATTTAATGTAATTGAAAATTATACTATTATTCTCTACCTTTCTTCTAGTTGTGTAGTGTTTTAGAGTAAGGGAAGTATTCCTTGTGTTTGCCTTAGATGGTGATTCATTGAATAGCTACCTAAGCTCACATAAAAGGAAAGAAGATACTAGCAGCATAAACATAGGAATAACCTTAAGTAGAGTTATTCGTTAACAATGTTTCGTCCAAGAGGGCATCGACACTCGCTCGATTGCCTAATTGTAGTCTACTTGTGAGAACAACCATGAAGCAAAAGGTCATTGAATCAAAAGTATTGGTAGATTCTAATCTCTTGAATTCCCTCTCTTATAAATTCTCAATAGTTTAGTTAGTTTAGTTTAGTTTAGCATTATAATCTACAATATCTATAATCATAGTTTTTAATCCCTCAAACCCCCTTTCCAGTCCTGTCTTTCATATAAACATACACTTAAAAGTGGAACAATACCCTACTCATCATTTACTCATTGAGGGATAATTAGGTTTTGATACACTTCTATTTTGTTCAACGACCATCATCTATCTACATCATCTATATATCATCTCATACACAAAAAGGAGTGCGTACCACATATCATTAAGCAATCAAGTTCTCGTTCAATGGTAAAGTCTGTAAAGTGTGCAGCGATCAACTTGCATCTCTAATTTGCCACGACAAAGTCAAAAGTTGTTGGACGAACTATTCTTAGTTCCAACACCGTCAAATAGCAATTACAACATCTGGGACCTTCAGTTTACTCTGCCAATAGAAATGTTGAAGGACCCTCGACCGTCGATCCACTTTTAGAAGTTCAAATTGGCCAACTCCCTGAAGAGACCATTTTATTTCGGCCGAACTTCTAGAAGTGGAGAGACAAGAGCTTATTTTGTTATTAAGGAAGAATAGTCATGTTTTTGCTTGGCGAATAGAGCAAATGTCTGATATATATAGATCCTTTTGTGGCTTGTCATAAACTCAACATTGATCCCAATGCTAGGCCGGTTAGACAATAGCCTCGAAGGATGGCCCTCGATAGAAAGATGAAAGTGAAAGAAGAAATTGACTGTCTCTTCTCTGTTAATTTTATAAGGCCTGTGACTTATCCAACATGGTTGTCGAATGTAGTCGCAGTGCCTAAAAAGAACGGCAAATTACGTGTTTGTATCAATTTCATAAATCTCAGTAAAGCTTGTCTGGATTCATCCGTATCCGTTGCCTTGTGTATCTGAAATGGTTGATGTCACATTTGGTTTTCAGTGTTTGTCTTTTTTGGATGCTTATTCTGGTTATCATCAGATTTCGTTATTCAAGAGTTCACTGCATTCATTACAGACCAAGGAATTTAATGTTACCAGGTAATGCTTTTCAGTCTGAAAAACGTTGGAGCCACATATCAAAAGCTAGTTAACACCATTTTTTCTGATCTACTTGGAAAGACAGTCAAAGCATACATCGACGACATGGTTGTCAAATCTACAGAAGCACCAGATCATCTTACTGATTTGCAAGCTATTTTCGACAGACTCTCCAATGTTATTATGCGTTTGAATCCGGATAAGTGTTCTTTCAGTTTGTCGTATGATAAATTCTTAGGATACATGATGACTAGACGCAGAATTGAAGCAAATCCAGATCAGATTTGATCTATCCTTGAAATGCCTTCTCCGACGTCAAAGAAGGAGATTCAACAACTTACAGGACGCTTGGCTACCCTAAATCACTTTATCTCTCGGTATTCTAATCGATGTAGTTCTTTTTTCCAAACATTGAAAGATGCATCAATTTGGATGGAGGACTGTGAACTTGCATTTCGTCACTTGAAAGCGTACTTAGTCTAACCTCCAGTTCTCGCCTATAGGTCTGTATTTAGTCGTTACTGATCATGCCGTAAACGCCGTCTTATTTGTCGACGGTGACGATGGTTGTCCTATATTTTTTGTTAGCAAGACTCTTACAACGGCTGAAATACAGTATTCTCGAGTGGAGAAAATTGCATTGGCCTTGGTTCATGCTGCCTGACGTCTTAAGCCTTATTTTCAGGGATGAGTTGTCAAAGTTTATACCGAATATCCACTGCAAAAGCTTTTTCGCAATGCCCAAGAATCAAGTCGCCTCACAGAATGGGAAAGTTACCTTAGCGCTTATAGCATTGTTTTTGAAACTCGCACAATTGAGAAAGGACAAGCTTTGGCTTCGCTAATGGCCGATTTTCCTATTGATGATATTCCTATGTCCGATGCATTACTGGACGAAGAAAATATTGTCGACAACACGACAACACGCAATTACCTCTTGGGGGCGATGACTTGCCACACTTATCAGATGTATTGCCAATTGCTGGATTGTTTACACTGATGGTTCACATAATAAGTCTGGCTCCGGTATTGGGTGTGTAATCTTACAGCCGAATGGAGAAAAAATTGAGAAGTCAATGTGTTTGGGTTTTTACGCTTCAAATAATTAGGCCGAGTGCGAAGCTATCATTTGTGGCTTGCGCACTGCTTTTCACCTGGGGTCGACTAAGTTGCGATTATTCACAGATTCTAAGTTAGTCACTAGCCAGTTTGGAGGATCATATGCGGCTCGTGACGAGAGAATGTCGGCTTATTTGGACTTAATTTATCGGATTGCTTGAAATTTTGAATCTATCATTATTGTGCAGTGTCCGCGTCATGATGTGCGACATGCTGATTCTCTCGCATATTTATCCACAGCAGTTAAGTCAGATGAGCCTCGCCATATTACCATTTAATTTCAAAAGGAGCCGAGTATCTATCTGTCCATTGAGGACTTGCGAGATATGTACCTCACTCAGAGTTGTTTTTTCATCCAGACATTTTCTGACGAATTATGTCATGCCAATTTGATATCTCCTATGCTGACTCGGAAGCGCAAGCGTGATCTTGATAATCAAGCTGTCGTTGCAGAGAAAACACTTGATCCACAACTTATGCTATCAAATGACCCCAATGATCTTGTTAATGATATTGTCTCGGTCCATACCGATGATGATGATTGGCGTCTTTCTTATATCACATATTTACATGATCACATCTTGCCTTCCGATCATAAAGTTGGTGATCATGTCAAACGTGATGCTTGGAAATATTGTCTCATATCGACTATGGACGGTCTTTTGCAACTTTATCACAAAGGCACAAGTCTTAACCCTATGATTCGTTGTCTCAGTAGCGCGGAAGGTTTACTCGTCCTTGCGGAAATTCATTCAGGCCTATATGGGAACCACTCCTGGGGGCGAAGTCTCACTTATAGAGTAATGACACAAGGGTATTGGTGGCCATACATGTAAAAGGATGCTAAGAGTTTGTGTGAGAAGTGTGTTCCTTGTCAGAAATATGCTAATATGGGAACACTTCTAGCGATGGGACTTCATCCAATCTTGAGCCCTTGGCCGTTTGCCCTTGACATTGACGGTCCTCTTTTGTAAGCTCCTGGCAGTGTTCGTTTCTTACTTGTCGCAATTGATTATTTTACCAAGTGGGCTAAAGTTGTGCCCTTAGCCTAAATTCGTGCTTTAGATGTTAAAATGTTCTTATGGCGTGACATTGTTTGTCGTTTCAGTATTCCAACATCATTGACTTCTGACAATGGCAAACAATTTGACGCTGACGAAATTCGACAATTTTGTTCTGACTTGAAGATTAGTCACAATTTCTCGACACTGTACCATCCACAAGCTAATGGACAAGCTGAAGCTACTAACAAATCCATTCTTTCAATGCTCAAGCGACGACTTTAACAAGCCAAAGGAAATTGGGTTAAGGAACTTCCTGCGGTTATGTGGGCTTATCGAACCACACCTAAGCATTCAACGGGATTTTCTCCATTTAATCCTGCTTACGGTACGGAAACGGTCTTGCCTACAAAGTTGATGACTCCAACCACACAAACTTCTGCCATAGAATTAGAGTCGAATGATCAAGCACTTGCTCAAGCCAAAGCCTTGATAGATGAGATGAGAGATGTCGGTCTGCAACAGTTAATTCGTTATCAGGCTTAAAGTGTTTGAAAAAGATGACTGGGTACTCTGTCGAAAGACGAGGTTGATAGATTTCGGTAAATTTAGAGAAAACTGGACGGGTCCATACATCATTGATCGCCCCGCCACCAAAGGATCTTATTTTCTCCGAGATGGAATTGTTCTCGATAAGCCGTGGAATGTGTTTCATCTGCGCAAGTTCTATAAGTAGATTTTAGTTGTTGTTTTCCCGTTATCCTTGAAAAAAAAAATAAATAAAAAATCTTTCGTTTGTTTCTAGTTCAGTTGTTTATTTTTCGTTATTATCTTTGCACTTTTCAAGACTCAGTCATCAATAATGATGTAGTTCTTTAACTTCAGTTCCAATGGTATTATTATGGTTTTAGCGAACCTTATTATCACTACGACAAAATCTGATGAAGTTACCACGTTTAGCTTCATCAATCTAAGTTTGGACACTTTTACGCTTGCTTAGTTCGTTACTATCGCTACGACAAATATGACGAAATTACCAAGTTTAGCTTCATCAGTCTAAGTTTGAACGCTTTTACGCTCGCTTAGTTCGTTACTATCACTACGACAAACTCTGACGACGTTACCACGTTTAGCTTCGTCAGTCTAAGTTTGAACACTTTTACGCTCGCTTAGTTCATTACTATCGCTACGACAAAATCTGACGAAGTTACTACGTTTAGCTTCGTCAGTCTAAGTTTGAACGCTTTTACGTTCGCTTAGTTCGTTACTATTGTTACGACAAATCTGACGATGTTACCACGTTTAGCTTCGTTAGTCTAAGTTTGAACGTTTTTACGCTCGCTTAGTCCATTGCTATCGCTACGACAAACTCTGACGAAATTACCACATTTAGCTTCGTCAGTCTAAGTTTGAATATTTTTACGCTCGCTTAGTCTAATTTTGCCAAGTTAAATTAGCATTGGGGGACATTTTATTCTATTTCATTTCATCTACATAACTCAACAACATTGTCAATTTTCCACAGGTATGTTATCTGACATCACAACGATATTCAATTGCCAATACATACTTTATTTTTATTTTCATCAAAAGACATTTTAGCTCGATGGTATTACATTCATACAATTACATAGTCATTGGTGCTTCATTATTTTTTCTAAGGCATTGCACCGATCTTTCTACGAGAAATTTCCCAAGCGAATTTTTTTGACATCTTCATTATTTTTTCTAAGGCATTGAGCCAATTTTTCCGAGCGAATCTTTCCAAGTGAATTGAAACTTTCCACCAGTTTCATTATTTTTTCTAAGGCATTGAGCCAATTTTTCCAAGCGAATCTTTCCGAGCGAATTGAAACTTTCCGCCAATTTCATTATTTTTTATAAGGCATTGAGCTGATCTTTCTCAATAAAATTTCTGTCGGCTTCTTTAATTATTCTACCACATTAATTGACACCTTTTTACACGAAACTTTTCTCCATCGACTCTTTGTGAATTTATTTTGCTCGTAAAACTGTCGTTTCTCCGTGCGGCGAAAATTTGTATTACGTCAAATTTCTAAGTGAAAATTATCTTCACTTTATTTATTTCTTCCAAGGCATTGAGATCATGCGGAGCGAAACTTTTCTTCGTGGCCTTTCCGTGAATTTCTTTCGTCCATCGTACTGCCATTTCTACCTGCGACGACAATAATAAACTTTTTGTCAGTCTTTCAGACTTAACTAAAATTAAGATAACTCCTAAAAAATACTAACATACCTGTTTCATACTGTCGAAAATCGTTGACACTGCTTTGTCATATTCTCCGATATTCTCTGTGTTTTTGTCACACTTTCGATATTTTTCGAGCCCCTCTATTGTGCACTACACATTGTCTTTATCCCATTTTCTTTGGATAGTAGCCCCACATTCTCCCAAAATATCTCGCTCGTTTCATCATTCTTTCTTTTTTAACGCGATTCTAGATTTTCTTTTTGCTCGGACAAATTCTTTTCGTTGCTTTTTTCTTTTTCTGAGTTTCTGCCAGTGTCCTTGGTACTTGCCTTGGTCCCTGGCGATACATTTGCTTCGTCTTCCAGACTTGAGCATCTCTGCTTCATCTACCAATTTCTTTGGATTACTGTTGGGAACAAGCTTAATTACCATACAAACACAAAAATAAAATTCAACAGTCAACTTACCATTAACAAACTTTGTGGTTTTCCTTCGTGAGTGGTATTACCCTTGACAATATTTGTTAATGGTTATTGGATTCTTTGCTCTTGCACTTTGCTTTGCTGTTTGTTTTTTCTCACCACAAGTGTGTTCTTCGTCACGTCATCTTCTGCAAGCATCAATGTTTCGTCCTCATTCCAGTTATTCTTTTCCTGCAGATATCACATATCAATGGCAATACAGTCAGCTCCAATTATATAGACTTTTTGTTTCCCTCCAGATTCCTTTAACTTCACTTTGTTTTCTGTTATACCGGTTATTGACCTTATTCAATGACTTTAGCTTTTCCTGTTTTGTTTTTATTCTCTTTGATCCGCCAGTTTAGTCAGTAGTATTTTTTTTTAGTATGTTGTTCCATCGTTGAATGGCCTTATTAACTTCTTGCAATTAAATAGCCCCAACACCAATTACTTTTTCTGTGTTCACGTCGATTTTGATTCCCCCAAGTTTAATAACCTCAATTGTTATTTTACCTTATTATACTCTTGCCTATCACACGCCCATAGTTTGTACGGTAGGTGATACGGTGTACATAATACATAATACGATATCAAAACAGAGAACGAACAAGCTAGAAATCGGAAAACCAAGAACAAGTAAGAGCGGAGGAGAGAACGCCCATATATCACTTAGTCTATAGTACGTACCTTATCGTCCTTCTTTTGAGAACCCCTCTTAGTCCGTGCTAACTATTTTGAATGAGAATTCTTGTCGCTCGCGACATCATAACTTGAGGCGCCGTTTGTGTTTCTCTGTCTTCACTAATCTTTTTTCTTGACCAAGTGTTTCTTTTGTATCTCCTCCAAGTAGTTTCTATATCTCCTTAATTGACGATCATCGCGGCCTTGTGTCTTCGCTATATCTGTCACTTTCTTTATACCTCACAAAGTTTAAGATCCTCATAGTGCCCCAATTGGATTCTCACTACTCGATTATTTTTGCAAAACTTCATGCTATCCCTTCACTTTTTACTGTTTTTTTATTCAGATATTTTTGTTCATTATTAGCTAGTCACCATCACGTTCCATCTCTTTATATATTCATTCCTTTTTATCGATCTTGCGTTGGTCCAGTATCCCAGTCCTTATATAATTCTATTATCCAAACCAATTTAAGGTGGGAGACTCGCTTATAAGCCTTATCCAATCCGGATTTAAATTTGGAGTCCTCGTTTTCTATGGTATTTGATCCCATCACATGCAATAATTTATTCGTTGCATGCATGTACTTATCACTTCCTCAATTCTTTTTCGTACCGACTAGTATATATCCTACCTACATTAATATTCATTCTCCCAGGATGCTCATAGTGAGCCACGTCAGCAATTTTTTTAAAATAGTCCCTATTTGAAAAATAATTACTCCCCTTCTTACCAAACTAACCTTGAATTTGGCCTGCTCTCAAATTTAATATAAGTCAAAATTGTCTTTTCATGTGTTATGTTAAAACAAAAAACAAAGCTACGCCATTATTTCAAATGTACGCATGGGCTATTTTCGTAATTAACAAATAAAAAAAGGGTAAAACAATAAACATAACCCAACCCTTCGTTAAGCATATGAAAAAAATACATAAAAGGGCTAACCTAAAACCTAAAACCCTTTCCTTCTCTATTTCTCACACTCCAATCAAAAAGGAAAAAGACTTTGCGACTAATCAGCAGCAACTACAGAGTTTGATCTCACTATTTCAAGGTAAAATATGTTCTTCTCTTGATTTCATGTTCAGCAGCAACTATCATTTGATTTGAAGAATTATCCTTTTCCTCCAATTGTCCTTTCAGCAGCCTTTAAGGTTCAAGGTAAAATATGTTCTTCTCTTGACTTCATGTTCAGCATCAACTATCATATGATTTGAAGAATACAAAAAGGCAGAAGTAAAAGAAAAGAAAGTGCAGTACTAACAAATATATAATATCCGTCAGATGACGTTGCAATTGAGCCAAGATAATCGAATGCAAAATAAAAAGAAGAGGTGTTCAATCAGTTTTAAAAGAAAAGAAAGAGTGCAATAAACTGAAGTAGCTGATAAGTTTTCTGTGTTTCTCTTCAGGCTATAAAGATTCCAAAAACTATGATGAGATCAATTAGTGTGATTTCCCTGTTAGATCTATGGCTCTGGAAAACTTCAGTTATCTGTGTCAGGTATGCTCCTTACATCTGATTTCACAATGCAATTCTTTGATTAGGAAAAATAGAAAGGATGAACTTTTTAGATCTGAGTAGCTAGATGAAATAACATTTCAAATTGTTGCCTGTTGATCTGATCGAATACTCTCCGATCTCCCAGCCGCCTGAGGTCTTTGCCAGGATGGTTCATCTTTTTGAATTTTCGGTCAAGGGTTTGTTCATCTTCGGTACCCCTCTTTCCATTGTCTCCTAGAATGATTTCTAGGATGACTATTCCGAAGGAGTATACATCATTGAATTTCCTGCCGAACCATGTCAAGAATTTTGAAGTAAAAAACATACAACAGAATAAGTTATGGCAGTTGTGATAGTTGGAAAATAAATAATACTAACGCAAAATTGAAAAAACTGTGTAAGTTTTTCCTTTCAACAGTACTCGCCTATATATCCATTTTCTATATATTTTGAATGGCCTTTTTCTTCTTCGATAAGAAAATTACACTAATTAAGTAATGTGAATTACGTGATAAAGAAATCACAATACAAGTTGCCCAAATCCAAGATCTAATCTTCCACCCAAGAATGAGGTATTGTCCCTTACTGTTCAATAAATTTGACAGAGTGTAATATATAATCTTAGTAGATGATAAGTTACCTAACCCCCTATTTTGCCTCTTCCAGAATAAACAATCATCTGCTATTCATATTTTCAATCATCTGTGCCAAGTGCCCTGATAAGAGCCCAAAACTGTAGTTTTAACCCTGTAACAGTCATACTATTAGACCAATTATGTGAGTAATAATTAAGAGTTAAACGATTCGTGTTTTATGCATTTCAGGCTTCAAAGTCCATTATGTGCAGAAATGTGTCACTTTAGCGAGATAAAGGAGCAAAGGTCGGTTACTAAGGAGTTCCATGATTAAAGGCCAAGATTCAAGAAGATAAAGCCTTTCTAAAGCCCGGTTAAAAGCTGAAAAGTCGACGCAGGGCGAAAGCTTGACACACAAGTCGTGAGAACTTCCGAAGGCCGTATCTTTGGACTCAGACCTCGGAATGGGGCCTACCTTATGTCAAAACGACCGGCTCGGAAAGAGCTTTCCAATGGTCCAAGCCTTGATCCAATCAGAGGAGCAAAAGTGGACGAAAAGTCTGTTGAAGCTAACTGCAGCTGAAGAGGCCTTTTTGGACTGAAAGAATTGGGTTTTGGGCCTGATTCTCTGGCCCAAAACATGGCTCCAAGCCCATGCACGATTTTTGGATCTGAATGTATAAAAACCAAAGCTTCACTCTTTGTTAATGGTAGATAGTTAGACCTAGATTAGAATTAGATTAGTTAGCCTCCATTAATGAGTTTTAGAACTTAGTTTTAGAATTTCATTTCTTGTTTTAGATTAATTTCTTGAATCATTGAATATCATTCATTAGATAAATAAAATAGTTATTATTCTTGTCATTTCGATTTTTGTTATTTCAATCTATTAGATCTAGTTTTAATTATTGTTGGTTACCATTTCTTAGTTGTTAATTAGAATTTAATTATTGTTTAATTTAGATTAGTAAATTTCGAATCTTGATATTATGTTTAGTTTAGATTCATATGGAAATGATTGCGGAATGATTCTCGGCTAAACCTCCATTAGAGGGGGTTGAGAAGCCTTGATGAAAGCTTGATTCCGATTATCGTAGAGTCGTTGTAATTTCTATTCCACTCTAGAAACGATTAATTCGCCATGAGAATGGGTTTAATCGTTCACATGCTAGTTATGAATTGGTAGAAATGTCATGTGTAATTAGGGATTAGGAAGAACCAATTGTTCTGCGTAGCAGTTTAATTCGGATTACGACGATTCGTCGTTAGTGAGTTAAGTTGAGTTAAGATGGAATCAAGCCCCCCTAATTCCTTATTATATAATCAACGTAGTATTTCCGTAGTTGAATCAATTATAGTTTGTATCTTGTGGGTAGTTGCATCGTAGTATAATTCCCCCTCGTAAACCTCTCATTAGACTTAAGACCGACTAATTAGATTAGAAAACATTCCATGCTAGAGCACTAGGAGTGAAACGAATTTGTTACTCCACTCTATCTCGATAAAATTGAGAGTAGAAACTTTGATAAATATAGACACGTTAAAGTTTTAGTTTACTTACGTTTTGAGTTCATCGTTCATTTCGTAGGTAAACTATTCAATTTTAATGTTTTATCATGCCCCTCTCCTGATTGCTTCAAATTTGTTGCTGATAGAGTGATAGAACTTGATCAGAGAGGTTCCTTAAATCAGCTCAACCGCCTAGCTGCTATTTGTCCAGGTTTATAACACCTTAGCTTTTTATGGAATTGCATTTTTTTAAGTCTAATTTGTTATACATAAACTAGTTTTATCACAAAATTAAGAGCTTTATTATATGCAATCCCAGTATTTACATGACCTTAGGATCAACAACAATTGAACACTCTTACATAGTTGTATAGGTTTCTAAGATTGTACAATTTAGTAGAGAATAATCTGCCCCACCCAGTCAACCAACCTAATCCCCTATTTAGCCTCTTCCAAAAGAAGCAATCATCTCCAATTAAGGTTCATTAAATAAACCCTAGGTCCATCAGTAAGACACTAAATGGAAAAAATAAAAATAAAAATCCCCTTATGCCCAAGTACAACCCACAAAAAGAAGACAACCAAAGCAAAAAGCCCCTTACTCCCAAGGAGAGAGCCAAAGACCCTTCGGTCTCACAAGATAAGCAGTTATACAGTCATCCCTGACCTCCTCATTCCCACCCTCATCGGTGTAACTATAGTCAATTAGCACTTCGTCTTTTCATTCCCACCCTCATACTAAAGCGTAGAGAGAGGTCAGTTCCTTCGAATTCCCTAAGACGTACATCTTTAAGTTAACAAAGTTTCAATTAATCAAGGTGAAGGGAGAGAAAGAGTACCCAATGCAGAGACTTTGATTTGGTGTTATGGATCCCATTTAAGAAGTTAATCAATTACAAACACCTGTAGCCAAATATGAAAAAGATTACCACCCATTTTACAGTGCACTCAAAAGAATGGATGGTGATGAAATTTCGACCAAATAAAAACAACATCAATAAATTTGACAGAGTGTGTAATATATAATCTTAGTAGATAATAAGTTACCTAACCCCCTATTTTGCCTCTTCCAAAAGAAGCAATCATCTGGAGTTCATATTTTTTGTAGAAAAACCACATATACATTATTTACTTATGTGTTTGAACTAAGATGAGTTTTTTTTTACCACGTGTTTGTTTTTTTATCAAGGCATTTGCTTCATCTAAATGAAGTCAAACAAGTCATCTGATGCTAAATTGGCACGATTAAGAAGATATAGTATATTGGCCCACAAGAAATATAACAAAAAAAAAAAATATAGGTTAGAATTATAACAACGTTTTTATATATTTGCTTTTAGAATAATAAAATTTATAAATGTAATTGATTTTTTTGTAGTACCTCTGATTGTTCCACCAAATACTGATTCAATGCGTCGTGAAAGGATCTCAGCATCAAAAAATTCAACTGACAAACATAGAGAGAATCAATTGCGAAGGTATCGTCACAATATTGACCTGCTACTAAATTCTTATATTGATAGTAAAGGTACCCATTTTAATCAAGTTTATTCTTTATGGAGTGACAATATACTGAAAAACATTTATTTTTATAGGTACTAATTACTTTGGATCCCCAAATAAAGAATGTTCATATTGTGAAGCAATAGTTTAGGAAGAAGAAAGAAACAACATAGGAGATAAAGGTATACTTACCTTTTCAATTTGTTGTCAAAATGGAAAAGTCTAGTTACCTTTATTAGAGTCTGCACCTCCTTTGTTAACAAAACTTATGCACTTGCAAGGAGGATCTAAATCTATCGCTTTCAGAGAGAATATACGAGTGTACAATTGTATGTTTCAATTTACTTCTACAGGTGGTAAAATAGACAAGACTTTAAATAATGGTGGTGGTCCTTACACATACATAATTAGTGGTCAAAATCATCATAAAATTGGTTCGCTTCTTCCTTTAGAAAATCAGTTTGTATATCTATGATACTGAACATAAGCGTCAAAATAGAATGAATGATGTTCTTAAAGAAGAAGGAATTGTGGATCCATTAATTGTAGACCAATTGATAAAGATGTTTAATGAAAACAATGTGATTGTTGAGTGGTTTAGATCGGCAAGAGACAGGTTTCAAGAAGATGATGTCCTTCCTGTTCGTTTAAGACTCATTAATAATTGCATCACTGATGGAAGGTTATACAATTTGCCAATTTCATCTGAAGTTGCAACTTTGATAGTAGGAGATGATTTAGAAATTACTGATCACAGGGACATAATTGTTGAGACTCAAGGAGGTGCTCTATAGAGAATAAACGAGTTATATCCTAAATTTATGGCAATGCAATACCCTATATTATTCCCACGTGGAGAAGATGGTTATAGAGCTGAGATTTTGCTAAGAGGAGTTGATATAATCAATGTGCAAAATAGTCAAAAGAGGTGTACCGTTACCATGAGACAATTTTATGCTTCCCGTTTGCAAAGAAGAATTAGAGAAAGTTTAACATTGTGGATAGGTGGTCGTCTTCGTCTAACTTACATTGTTGATGGTTATACATGTATTCAACATTCTAGGTTACAATGGTATCTTTCAAATCAAGCTACCATTAGATCTGATCTGTACAACCATTTAATGGATGCAATTGTTGTAGGTATTATAAATATCATATTTCAGATAACATTTATCTTTTGTATCTATATAATAGAAAATTTAAATATGATAAACTCGAGAAATATTTACCTTTTACAAGAGATTCATCGGCATCATCGATTGGAAAGTGTTTGATCCTTCCATCATCATTTACAGGAGGACCTAGATATATGGTGCAGACTTATCAAGATGCTATTGCCATATGTAGATGGGCAGGGCCCCTTGATCTTTTCATAACTGTAACTTGCAATCCACATTGGGAAGAAATAAAGAGTTTTTTAAAGTATGACCCTGGATTAAAATCAGAGGACGTACCAGATGTTGGATGTCGGGATTTCAAAATAAAGTTGGACTGCATAATGAAAAGACTCCGTTATGGGAATCATTTTGGTAGAGTCATTGCAGGTACATACTATTTAAAATTACCTTTTTATTTTACATATATAAATCTAAGTAAGGAAGAATTGGTAACAGTATGCAACTGATTTTGCTAAGGTCAGTAGCTCATACTAATTTTTATTAAATATATTTAATAAAGGGTGTGTATGACTATGATGGCTAAGAATGTCATACTTAACCATTAGCTAGCCATTTTGAATATTTACCTATTACCATAAAAAAAAAAAAAAAAAAAATATATATATATATATATATATATATATATATATATATATATATATATATATATATATATATCAAAATTGCACATGTCTTAATAGGTACATAGTAATATTAGTTCCATATTGGCATGTGGGTGCATGGATCCGTCTTACCTATACATTATCATCTGGACTTTGGTCTTAAGTTGGAGATTGAATGTTTGCCGAGTATTTTGAGGAAGTTGGCGAGTGTTTGATGCATTCTATAATTCTATTGAAGAAGATTAATAACAAGGTTTTAAATTCAACAAAACAGGCAAAAGTGCAAAACGCACCAGTTAGTGATTAACATATATCACAGTGTTGATTTGACCAAAGAATCTCCCAGTAAATAATAACGCGATACCAATTTCACAGCATATCTTAAATTGGAAACAACACTTGAGCCATAACTTGGACACACCACTAACCCCTATATTAGGATTATTAAGAATGGGGTTTGCAGGATGAAAATTGAAGAGCCAACTCCCTAATTAATTTTGCCTCTTTTAGTTTTCTTAACAAACTAAATTATTTTGCCTGACAACGAAAGTGCATATTGAAGCATAATAATTAGAAGGTATCCTGCATAAGAACATATTCCCACTCTAAAAATGTCTGCATAAGCTTACCATTACAATTAAAAGGTAGAGTGTTAGTTTCATTCAATCTGTACCAGTTCACACAAAACTCATATTCATCAATTCTATAGGACTGCAATGCAGCATCAAGCTACTTAGTTTAAGCCCCCCAATAACTAACCCTACTTAGTCAATGGCACAATGCTACCGTTTAAATGAAATTTCCACAGATCCTACTGAAAAATAATATGTTTCTAACTTTCTAATGACACATTTAAATAGTAGGGTTAGTTAGTGTTTACACCCCCTAGATGAGCCAATTAGGATTTCCCCCCAAATACACACAAAAAAAATATTTTACCATCTAAAATAACACCTCCAGAAGAAATTGAAGATTGTTTGCACTGAAATTACATATTATATACACTGAAATCTCTTAACGTATACAAGAATGTACCACTAACTTGCTAAAAACTTTTTAAAGCAATTTAACTTTATTGATAGCTGCTTCCACATATTTATCCTCTTATTATACTTAAAACTTTAGTCCTAATCCCTTATATTCCATTTTCCCTGGTGAAGGTGGGAACCAAACCCAAGAACTTGGCCCCAACCTCCCAAGTCTTGACCAGTAGATCACTGGACACCTTCATCAATCATATCAACAATCTCAAAAGCAAAGATTATGAATGTGTCTCTCTCAACAGTGGATTTCCAAGTATAGGATAAAAGTTAATCTACAATTTATTAAGTCTCAAACGAGAATATCCTCAAACCTGAAGGAAAATAGGAAGTAATGGTTGAAGACATTTAGGAAGGCATAATCCAGGTATAAGTACTGGTCCTCCCTATAATGGAACAAAAGAAGAAAACAAGTTAATTGAAAGCCAAGTTAAACTTTGACAACAGAAAGTTATACCTGACAGTTAAACTAAAGGACAAAAAATACTAACTTTTTTTTCCCTCCGCTCCTTATCTCTAGACGTAGATATAGCATCACGAACTAACATAATGTATGATGGAAGAACTTCCTTTGGAACTAAGTCAAGAACCCTTGACAAAACTTCCCAAGCGAACAGCTAATAACCGGGACAGATTGAAGATACAGTACAAAAACCAACTCCAAACAGAAGCTGCTATTGCATTTCATGAGAGTAACATTTACATAAACTTAACGCAACAGTATCTGGATCGGAATCACTTAATAATAAAGAGATAAAAAATGGGGGATAAGATAACTAAAGGTTTTTTACTCAAAACATCGTCAAAAACATTTCTCCAAAATGTGTACACGTGCTATCTTCTCTTACAGATGCAAAACAAGTGGTGATAATCGTAACACTTGGTAATAACCGTAATAACATACAAATAAAATTTGACTAAGGCCTAGAGCCCAAAATAAAAAATGACCATCCCGTTAAAGTTAAATATAAATTGAATAACATAAAAGCCCAATTAAAAGTAACATACCCACATGATAGGTTTAAAAAATAGCAGGCCCGACCACAGGTCGGGATGCATGGCTAGTTTTTATTAGATTATCTGTTTGTTCCATCTGTACAATTCTTGCATGTGCGCTCCAAGTCAATTTTGCTATTAAGTGCATCCACTTCTCTAGTTCTTTATGTCCATTTCTCACTCTACTACTCTACTCTTGTTCAATATTTCGATACACTTCGTTGGTCCTATTTTACCCCACCTACTCTAGTATATATTTTAAATCCCTTCTACTATTTCTAGATTACATTTTTAACACCAAAATTTTCAAATCCCCAATTATGTCATTCACAATAATTCACGCATTTTTCTCAACATCCATTTCCATATCGTTTGTATTCACACCATACTATGTTATACATTTCGCTCATTTTTTTCTTATTGCATTTTTTCATTGATTTTCTTCTCTTCTTTGCCATATGAACTTCGTTCACATGTCAAAGAGGGGGCGGTATTTCGACCCCCACCTACGTGGCAAACGTCCATTAGTAGGGGTCTCTACTTTATTCGTTGAATCGACAGAGCTAAAGCCCAATTTGTAATACCATGGATTGATGTACAAGCCCATTAACTCATGCGTCTAGGGCTGAACCCTAGCCTCATGGCTTGCCACTTACATACATTAATTTATGACCACATTTGTTTATTATCAAAGAGATAATTATCAATTGAAAGTTATATTCAATTACAATTACTTGAGTTACAAGAAGTCTCTACTCTACTTATATAAATATCAAACTATTTTTCATAAAGAACTACGTTCTTGAGACTTGATCCCATCGATAATTTGGGTACGTAGGCAACTGAAAGGTACAGCCTTATCATTCACTCGATCACCATCGCTTTTTCACTACTTTTCTACATTCTTCATCTCTTTCGTCACCACTTAGTGTTTTGATCATATTTGGTTGAAACACCTTCCTTGCTTCCATTCCCCACTTTCATCGTTTAACTTGGTGATCTCATTTTTCCTTCTTCTATATAGGGTAGGGAAATGGAAATAATTTGTGTTCCTGACATAATATTTTACCCATAGTTGCCTTGATTTCTGTCTCCATAAACTAGCCTCCCTTTCCATCATCTCTTTTAGTTTCTCCCTCAACTCTATTCCTTTATTATATTTCCATTATGTAACAGGCCTACTAAGGATCCTTTCAAGTTGCTTTTTGATCCTCTTGAACTCCACATACACATTTCCAAACTTTTCTTTGTTCCAAGTTCTCAGACTTTCCTTAGTAATTTGCAGCCTTCTGTGTACATTACTTCCCCATATAGACCCCCACCTACGTGGCAAACGTCCATTAGTAGGGGTCTCTACTTTATTCGTTGAATCGACAGAGCTAAAGCCCAATTTGTAATACCATGGATTGATGTACAAGCCCATTAACTCATGCGTCTAGGGCTGAACCCTAGCCTCATGGCTTGCCACTTACATACATTAATTTATGACCACATTTGTTTATTATCAAAGAGATAATTATCAATTGAAAGTTATATTCAATTACAATTACTTGAGTTACAAGAAGTCTCTACTCTACTTATATAAATACCAAACTATTTTTCATAAAGAACTACGTTCTTGAGACTTGATCCCATCGATAATTTGGGTACGTAGGCAACTGAAAGGTACAGCCTTATCATTCACTCGATCACCATCGCTTTTTCACTACTTTTCTACATTCTTCATCTCTTTCGTCACCACTTAGTGTTTTGATCATATTTGGTTGAAACACCTTCCTTGCTTCCATTCCCCACTTTCATCGTTTAACTTGGTGATCTCATTTTTCCTTCTTCTATATAGGGTAGGGAAATGGAAATAATTTGTGTTCCTGACATAATATTTTACCCATAGTTGCCTTGATTTCTGTCTCCATAAACTAGCCTCCCTTTCCATCATCTCTTTTAGTTTCTCCCTCAACTCTATTCCTTTATTATATTTCCATTATGTAACAGGCCTACTAAGGATCCTTTCAAGTTGCTTTTTGATCCTCTTGAACTCCACATACACATTTCCAAACTTTTCTTTGTTCCAAGTTCTCAGACTTTCCTTAGTAATTTGCAGCCTTCTGTGTACATTACTTCCCCATATAGCATGTTTTGAGTGTCAAGCCTCCTTGATGGTATCCTTACATGTACTATCCCTCAACCACATCTTACAGAATCTAAAGGGTTTATCAACCTGGGCCTCTAGGGAGGAGAGAGTGATAAAGAGGGCAAGGTGATCAGAAGCCACATTTGGAACATTTTTAACTGAAGCTTCAGGGAAAGTTTGGTACCAACTGGGATTTGCAAGGGCTTTATCCAGCCTTTCGAGAATGTGGGCTTTGTAAAGCTTTATCCAGCCTTTCGAGAATGTGGGCTTTGAAGAATCTGTTTTCTATTGTGCCATATAAAGAAAAACCTAAGATAACATACAAGGTTTACTTTGTAGGTCTATAAGGGATGAAGCATGTTGCTTGACAAGGATGTACAAAATAATTTCCACCCATTTGTAAATTAGCAAAAAAACGTCTTCTTTTTGGAGGAAAAAAAAACTAAACTAAACTAAACTTAGCTCTACAATCTAAAACTATTCTCAAAGACATGTCTAAAGCACTAGAGGAATCCACAACAATTGCTGTATATACAAAAAGAAGTGCAAATAACATCGCACAAGCTAGCTTCTTTTGCTATAACTTTATTACTTATTGTATCACCTGTATGGACTAATGTAACTCCAATATAGCTGAAACAAAGCCTGGAGCAAGACAAGGAAAATGTTGTTAGAATATTTGTTACCTTAGTTAGGATTAGCAAGTATCTTGTAATCTTAGTAAGAGTATTATCTTCTCCTAGATATGTAGATCTAGGAGATCTTATGTATTCTTGTATATATACCTACTATTTTATATCAATAAAATTATCAGAAATATTCAGTAAAACATCTTTGACATGGTATCAAGAGCCAACTCCGATTTCCTTTTCATTACCCCATTACTATAGGAATCGGAGCTTTTTTTTGGTGTTTTGATTTTTTTTTCTGATCATATAATACAATCTGTTACACTATATCATATTGTATTTGTTACCCTCTTCTTCTTTATCGTTCTTGTCTATTGATCTAGTTCATTGTTTACGTTATATATCATAATGACAGACTTACCTACCAATAATGATTCCGTTGTTGTGCATTCCAATAACAATTCCGCTGTCATGTCTTCTAACTCGAAGAGTCACTTAGTCACTGCTGCCGGATTTGTTGCCCAGTCAGGTATATCTAACTCTGCTCTTATTGCTTTTACTAGAAATAGTGATTGGATGATTGACACGGGTGCTACTAATCATATGACTTGCGATCGCTAAAAATTTAACCATTTCTCCTCTAGTTGTTCCAAATCAGTCATTACTAATGTTAATGGTGTGTCATCTCCAGTTGTTGGTGTTGGCACTGTACCTCTGTCCCCTTCTTTATCTATCCATGATGTTTTATTTGTTCCATCAATAAATTGTAACCTTCTCTCTGTTAGCCAATTAACCAAATCTCATAATTGTGTTGCCATGTTCTTTCCTACTCACTGTATTTTTCAGAACACCCTTACCAAGGAGAGGATTGGCAGTGGTAAACAAAGTGGAGGATTGTACTATCTGGAGGATGGTTTTCAACGGTCCAATCAAGAGTCCAAGCTCATGTTATGAGTGATGATAAGGTTAATAAAAATAAATGCGAGATTTGGCTTTGACATAGACGACTAGGACATCCCTCATTTGGTTATCTTAGGAGATTATTTCCATCTTTATTTAATGGTTGTAGTCTTTCTGATTTTGCTTGTGAAACCTATGTAATGGCGAAAAGCCATCGTACTATTTTCTCTTCGAGTGATAATAGAGCTGATGTTCCCTTTTCTTTAGTTCATTCAGATGTTTGGGGTCCTGCCCTACGTCCTACACATAACGGGATGAAATGGTTTATTACTTTTGTCGATGACTGCACTCGAATGACCTAGGTATGTTTTTTGAAACATAAAAGTGATGTTTGTATAGTTTTTCCCCTTTTCGATCAGATGGTGCTCACATAGTTTGGAATCTTTGTAAAGGTTGTTCGCTCTGATAATAGGGGTGAGTATTTCAAAAAGGAATTGACTGGCTTTATGTATTCGGCTGGTATTCTACATCAAACCTCTTGCTCTTATTCCCCTTAGCAAAATGGGGTTACAGAACGAAAAAACATACATCTTTTAGAGGTCACTTGGTCTTTATTAATTGGTGGTCATGTCCCATCTTACTTATGGGGCGAAGCATTGACCTCTGCTGTTTACTTGATGAATCGTACACCTTCTAGTGTTGCCCAATTTCCAAGACCCTTAGATGTGCTTTCTGATCACTGTACGCTTCCGCCCATTGTTTATTTAGCACCCTATATCTTCGGGTGTGTGGTGTATGTTCACTTACATACACAACAACGCACCAAACTTAATCCACGTGCGTCGAAGTGTGTCTTTGTTGGGTATGGCTCAACTCAGAAGGGTTATAAGTGTTATCATCCATCTTCTAAAAAAAATTTGTCTCAATGGATGTCATTTTCCATGAACACGACCTTCTTTATACGGAGATCACTGATTCTTCACTTTAGGGGGAGAATAGAAATGAAATACAGAATCATGATGATATAATGGTCTTTGATTTATCGAGACCACAATCACCTAGTGATAAAAAATCAATAGAAAAAGTCGATGGAACCTCCACTGAGTGCTCAAGTGAAGGATGTGAAGATCAAGTCCATGATAGTACATTACCTCCTACAACGGATCCACTAATCCAATCTTCTCCAGAAGACCCATTAGAGGTATCGCCCGACTCTAATATTGTTGATTCAATACTCATAATGTTGGTGATTCTAATATTCATGATGCTAATCTACCTAGTCTTAATTCTGAACTAGTTCAATATCATCTTCCACCTCAATCTAACCGTGGCCAACCACCAATTCAATATGAACCTGATCCTAAAGCTAAAGTGAAATATCCCATAAGCAACCATGTGTCATCTCACAAGTTGTCCAAGTCATACGCATCTTATGTATTCCAGTTATCATTTGTCTCTATTCCTAGTAAAATGCAGGAAGCTTTAGCAGATTCTAGATGGACCAAAGCTATGGCAAAAGAAATGGCAGCATTGAAAAAGAATGCCACTTGGGAACTTGTAATCTTACCAAAGGGAAAGAAGACAGTGGGGTGTAGATGGGTATTTACAGTCAAGCTCAAAGTAGATGGGGCTATTGAGAGATACAAAGCTCAGCTGGTTGCAAAAGGGTATACACAATCTTATGGTGTTGACTATCAAGAAACTTTTGCACCAGTTGCTAAACTCAATACTATGAGAGTACTTTTGTCATTAGTAGCTAATAAAGATTAGCCTCTTCTTCAGTTTGATGTTAAAAATGTTTTCTTGCATGGAGATCTTACTGAAGAAGTATATATGGATCCTCCCCCAGGTGTACCAGAATACTTAGATACAACAATGGTCTGTAATCTAAAGAAGACATTGTATGGGTTAAAATGGTCCCCAAGAGCTTGGTTTGGCAGGTTCACCAAGTCTATGAAGAAGTTCGGCTACAAACAAAGCAACTCGGATCACACTTTGTTTTTAAAAGATAGAAGAGGTAAAATCACTGCTTTGATTATCTATGTTGATGATATGGTGGTGACAGGTGATGATCATGAGGAGATTTCTAGCTTATAACAGTATTTGGCTTCTGAATTTGAAATGAAACAGCTCGGAGACCTTAAATATTTCCTAAGGATTGAGGTAGCCCGATCAAAGAATGGTATTTTCTTATCCCAGCGGAAATACATTCTTGATTTATTATCTGAGACGGGAATACTCGGATGTAAGCCAGTTGATACTCCCATTGAGCAGAACCACAAGTTGTTTATGTGTTTGAATGCAACTCCAACCGATAAGGGGAGATATCAGAAGCTTGTAGGGAAACTGATCTATTTATTGCATACCAGGCCATATATTGCGTATGCAGTTAGTGTCGTGAGTCAATTCATGCATGGCCCACGTAAACCTCATATGGATGCTGTAGAGCGCATATTGAGATATTTGAAATCTGCTCCGGGTAAAGGTTTATTGTTCTCGAAACATGATCACCTAAAAGTAGAAGGCTACACTGATGCAGATCGGGCAGGTTCAATCGACAACAGAAGGTCTATCTTAGGATACTTCACTTTTGTAGGTGAAAACCTTGTGACTTGGAGGAGTAAAAAACAGCCAGTAGTATCAAGATCAAGTGTTGAAGCTGAATATAGATGTATGGCATATGGGGTATGTGAGTTGCTGTGGTTGAGAAACTTGTTGACGGACTTGGGTGTTAAACCAAAAGTGGAAATGAATCTATCACAAATTGTGACAATACATTAACTATAAAGATAGCTCATAATCATGTTCAACATGATCGAACGAAGCATGTGGAGATTGATAGACATTTTATCAAAGAGAAACTTGAAGCTGGAATTATTACTTTTCCATTTGTAAAGTCTGAAGACCAACTAGCAGATGTCCTTACTAAAGCAGTGGCTGGCAAGGTGTTTATTGACTCTCTTGTCAAGTTGGGCATGTGTGATATTAATGTAATAATAAGTGTGTTAGCTCACAAACAATCAAAAGAATTGCTCTTTAACCAAGAAACGATGAAATAACTTTATAAAATCAATGAATAGTCTTATCACAACCCTCCTAAGCCTTTAAATAGGCGTCCTAACCCTAAACTAAACAAGCGGTGACTTTCCAAAACCAATCCTACCAAAATAAGCAAAACAATAACTTTATTCGTGTAAAGCCCACGATAAGGCCCAGAACGCGACCCGTGCTTATGGCAAGACAAAAAACCGAGCGCCAATTCGCTTGGATTTGATCAAAGCAAACCGAAAGGCTACCAAGGCCATACTCCTCGAGCCAATATTCATACGCTGATCTAACCTCTATCATATTCATCAAGGTATTCTTCCGTAAGCATTTGTACTACATCATTCCCCCCTGGTTGGAAGGAATTCGTCCTCGAATTTAAAGCATCCTCATTATCAGACGAATCACCACAAAATGGAATGAGATGTCAAACATTGAAAACATCCAAAGTCCGGATATGACTAGGCAAATAAAGGCGATATGCATTCGCGTTAATCTTTTCAATCACCTCCACAGGACCAATCTTGCGATGTTTCAACTTATTATAGTCACCAACGGAAAAACGGTCTTTAGTAAGGACAGCCCAGTCAAAATCACCCACCTCAAAATGAACATCACGACGGTGGCGATCAACAGTATCCTTGTACTTTGCATTGGACTCTAATAACTTCTGATGAACAATAGCATCAGTATCCTGAAGGTGCTGAGCAATCTCAGAAGCAGTAGCATGAATAGGCTGTAACCCAGGAATAGGCGTTAGATCAGCTGCAACGCGAGGATTAAACCCATAGAGAACCTAGAAAGGGCTATACCCCGAACTCCGATTAACCGAACGGTTAAAGGAAAATTCGGCTTGGGGCAAGATGAGAATCCCACTGCTTGATCTTAGTAACCACCAAAGAACATAACAGATTACCCAAGGACCGGTTAACAACTTCAGTCTGGCCATCCGTCTGTGGATGATAGGTAGTACTAAATTTCAACTCAGTGTGCATCATTTTCCATAAACAACGCCAAAAATGACTAAGGAAACGAGTATCCCAATCAGAAATAATAGACGTAGGAAAACCATGTAACCAGTAAACATCGTGAAAGAATAACTGGGCAACACTGACAACATCGGTAGTTTTCTTGCACGCAATGAAATGCGCCATCTTAGATAACCGATCTACCACCACAAAAATAGAGTCGTGACCCTGTTGAGTACAAGGAAGAGCAAGAACAAAATCTATACTGATATCACATCATGGACGACTCAGAACAGGTAAAGGCATATATAACCCTGCATTAGTAGCATGGCCCTTTGAGACCTGGCAAATATGACAACGAGAAACAAATTTATGAACATATATGCTAAGACCTGGCCAAAAATAAGACTCATAGATGAGCCGTAGTGTCTTGTCATGCCCAAAGTGGCCCTCATTATGCAATTCAGTGATGAGGCGAAGACGAAGGTTGCAGTCAAGAACACAGAGACGCTTACCCTTAAACAAAAACCCCTTTTGTAGAGAAAACTCAGATAACTAGCCCTCCTGTATAGCAGTCAGAACGAGTGAAAAATAGGGATCACAAGTGTACATCTCGGGAAAAGAGTCAAACCCAAAAACCAAAGTACGCAAGGACACCAACAACAAAGAACGCCTGCTAAGAGCATCTGCCACACGATTTTGAACCCCATATTTGTGGCGCAAGACAATGGTAAAATCTTGCAAATAATTAGACCAGCGCAGTTGTCGGGACTGACGTTATCTTGGTTACCAATATGCTTGAGTGTTTCATGGTCAGTATAAAGGAGAAATTCGGAGTGAATCAAATAATGACGCCAATGTTTAAGTGTCTGAACGACGACATAAAATTCTAACTCATATGCACTGTAGTTCTGTTTCGCACTTGAGAGTTTTTCACTAAAATAAGTGACAGGGTGAGTATGCTGACTAAGAACAGCCCCAATACCAACCTTAGAAGCATCAGTATACACTTCAAAGGGAGATGAAAATCCGCGGTTTAAGAATTGGTGCGAAATAAGCTTAGTCTTGAGAAACCGAAAACTCTTCACCGCCTCGAGACCAAAGAAACTTACTACCACACAAACAGTCAGTAATAGGAGCAGTGATAGTACTAAAATGAGGAACAAAGCGGCGATAAAAAGAAGCAAACCTATGAAAACTACGGGCTTCAGTTAATGTCGACGGGCTAGGCCAGGAGCGAACCGCCTCGACCTTAGACATATCCACAAAGATACCTTTTGCCGAAACCACATATCCCAGACACATAACTGAGTCAGTACAGAAAATGCATTTGGCAACAGCAACAAATAGCTGAGCTTGGGTAAGACAGACAACACCGCCTGGAGATCCTGGAGATGAGACGCGGTATCCTTGTTGTAAATTAAGATGTCATCGAGTAAACCACCACACACTTGCCCATAAATGGCTTCAACACCTGGTTCATGACTCGCATGAAAGTACTGGGTTCATTAGAGAGGCCGAATGGCATGACCAACCACTCATATAGGCCCTCCTTTGTTTTAAAGGTGGTCTTCCACTCATCACCAATTCGGATGCGAATCTGATAATAACCAGATTTTAAGGCAAGCTTGGTAAAGACAACAACACCATGTAACTGATCTAGAAGATCATCTAACCGGGGAATAGGAAATCTGTATTTGGTAGTGATCTTATTAATAGCCCGACTGTCAACACACATACACCAAGATCCATCCTTCTTGGGAACTAATAAAGCAGGAACCGCACATGGGCTTAAACTTTCCTAAATAAATCATTTATTAAGCAAATCAGTAACCTGTCGCTGTAACTTAGCATGTTCTTTCGGACTCATCCGATAATGTGGACGATTTGGGATTTTAGAACCAAGAACCAAATCGATTTGGTGTTGTATATCCCTCATAGGAGGCAAACCAGCCGATAACTCATCCGAAAAAAGGTCCGCGAACTCGTGTAACAATCCCTGCACACATGATGACACTGCAATCTTCGGCGTGTTAGGTTCACACATTAAAATAAACACGTGACTAGCACCAAGCATTTCGGTCTGAAAACTGTGCAAAGCCAAACAAGAAGACTTTGGCTCGACTGAGGCTGTGGGCACAGGCTCTCGAGTAGGTACTAACACAATTTTAACACCCTCAAATTGAAAACTATGAGTATTCTTCCAACCATCATGAGCAACCCGCCGATCAAATTGCCAGGGGCGACCCAATAACAAATGGCAAGCATCCATAGTAACAACATCACACCACACCTTATCAACATACTTAGAACCAATAGAAAAAGAAACCAAACAACGTTTAGTCACTGTTACCTTTGTGCCTTTCTTCAGCCAAGAGAGAGAATAAGGCGCCGGATGTTTCTCAGTGGCCAAGTTAAGCTTACGAACAGCTTCAGAAGATATGACATTCTCACAGCTACTTGAATCAATAACTAGCTTATAGACCTTCCCTAGAATGGTACAAGTCTACTGGAAAATATGATTGCGGAGCCAACCATCACCTTCAGTCTCTTTAGGAGTAAAACACAGTCGGCGCACCACCAAAAGTTCACCCCTGTCACCAGTGACTATTTCTTCCGGACTGTCATCTGAACCCACATCAAAGATGGGAGCCCCCAGAAAACCACCCACGAGATCCTCATCAATATCCTCATTCTCGGCAAACAAAATCTTACCAGGAGCAGGCGGTTTGGAACATCGGTTAGCATAGTGACCCATCTCACCACAATGAAAACACTTAACTGCATTAGCGCCATGACCTATAGCTTTAGGACCCTGCGGCCTAGTGATAGGAACATTAGGAGTACGGGGAACAGGACCACTACTCATGCGGTTTCGTTGTTTTTCTAGAATTAAGGCACATTGATGAGCCTCAAAGATCGAAAAAACATCAAGCAGGTTTAAGGAATCCTGCAAGTTAGAACAGAAACCCCCAATATAACGGGCCACTAACTGATTATCAAACTCTATCAAATCTACACGAGACAATAACTGATAAAAATCTTTGGTATAGTCATCCACAAATTTTGCACCTTGACGCAAGTTCTGAAAGCGTTGATATAGTTCACACGTATAATTGAATGGTAAAAAATTGGCACGGAGATATTTTTTAAGTTTTTCCCAATCAATGATTTTAGATTTACCTCTTCGGTGACGAATCGCTTTCAACTGTTGCCACCAAGCCATAGCACGACCACAAAAATGAGTTGCCACAAGCGCCACTTGTTTGTCGTCTGGCACCTCTTTGAACTCCATAACCTCCTCCACAGTCCCGAGCTAATCAATCAGATCGCCTAGTTGTAAGCTGCCATGAAACTCAGGCAAATCAATTTTCAAACCCGATTCCCAGCGTCTGTTCTCCCTGTGTTGCGGAACACAGGAAAAATTATCATCCTCCTCCAAAACGGCAAAGGGGTTGTTATCCTCTGTCTCCAAATCGTCCTCCACATGTTGTGGTGAATGGTCTTGTGGTTGGTTGGATTGCCGATTAAAGGCCTCGACCTGGCGGGTTAACGCTGCTACCTGCCTTGAAAGTTCGGTCATGCAGTCACGAGCATACACATCATCTAGAAAAGCTTCTCTCTGAGGTCTACCACGTCCTCTTGTTACTTGACGAGGCATATTTAGGTCGTAGCTGAATCTGATACCAACTAATGTAATACTAAGTGCGTTAACTCACAAACAATCAAAAGAATCGCTCTTTAACCAAGAAACGATGAAATAACTTTATAAAATCAATGAATAGTCTTATCACAACCCTCTTAAGCCTTTAAATAGGCGTCCTAACCCTAAACTAAACAAGCGGTGACTTTCCAAAACCAATCCTACCAAAATAAGAAAAACATTAACTTTATTCATGTAAAGCCCACCATAAGGCCTGGAGCGCGACCCGCGCTTATGGCAAAACAAAACTGAGCGTGACCTGCGCTATCTCTACTATAACATTCACTCGCCTTGAGCGCAACCCGCGTTTGGATCAAGGCAAACTGAGCGCGCCCTGCGCTCGTACTCCTTAGAGCCAATATTCATACGTTGACGACCTTATCATATTCATCAAGGTATTCTTCCGCAAGCATCTGTACTGCATCAGATATCCACGCACTAACTTGAGGGAGGGTGTTGGAATATTTGTTACCTTACCGCTCGTACTCCTCAGAGCCAATATTCATACGTTGACAACCCTATCATATTCATCAAGGTATTTTTCCGCAAGCATCTGTACTTCATCAGATATCCACGTACTAACTTGAGGGAGGGTGTTGGAATATTTGTTACCTTAGTTAGGATTAGCAAATATCTTGTAATCTTAATAAGAGTATTATCTTCTCCTAGATATGTAGATCTAGGAGATCTTCTTTATTCTTGTATACCTACTGTTTTATATCAATAAAATTATCAAAAATATTCAATAAAACATCTTTGACAAATGTAATATCTTGTTGATATAAATAATTAAAACAATGACTACTAAAAAAAATAAGCAAACTTCCAGAGTTTTTCTTTTTTGGTAAAATCTAATTATTAAACAAGTCTGTTTGTATATACACCCAAGTACCCAACATGTTAGAAAGTAAAAAAGTTACAAAGGAAAGAAGGGGGTAAACTTCAGAGTTACTGGCTGAATATTGACCAGACGTACCTAAATCAGTAAATCCGTATAACAAATTGAGGTTTCAGGCTTAAGTTAATGTCTATAGTCCAAATACCGAAATTTCACAAGACTTCATTTCCTTTATTGCGGCATTTCCTTTATTGGCTATTTGGCTTATCAACGGATGTCATAACTTTAAGGGTTATTTAGGGATTGGTCCTACTTATTTAGGGGTATTTAGGGATAGGTCCTAAAATTATCGATTATTAGGTTTTAGTCCTACTTTTATCGATTGACCTTGAGTCAACTCAGTTGACCGTGGTCAACCCATTTTATAATAATATAATTTTTGTTTTTTATAAAAATGGTCAAACTACCCTTTCTTTCTTCTCAAACTTTTCTTCTTCTTCTCAATTGACCCATTAATTAATCAATGATTCTTGAACCCACCAGCAAACAAAGCAGCCAAAAGATTTTGTCAACAACCAAATCGTGTCCACATAACCATCTTTAATAACAAATTGAATGAGAATTTTGCTTCACTTTGAGTATCGGTATTGAAAATATATCCATAAAACCAAAGTCATCTCAGTATCGGTTATCTGTATCAATGCAATTTCACTTGCAACACAATCTTTATATCAACATTCACTCTTAAATGGTCCAGGTATTATTGTAAGGATTCAACTATTTCTTGTTTTGTCTTTAGTTGAATTTCGATATCCAACATCCTATCCACGTCTAAAAACGATGGCTACTACCGAAAAATGAGGTCTTGATGAAGTATCTGGGAGTTCGGTATCGCAATTTGGTTTTTGGTGAATCGGTATCGAAATTGGATTATGGTTTTGAGAGTTTGAGGTGAAGATTAGGAGGAATGAAAAATGGGTTGTTGTTGTTTCTAATCGTTATTGATTGATATCGATATCGGTTCTAAGTTATTGACCCCAACAACTTCAAATCCGACACCTCCGTCTGTAATTGAAAAGCTTGGTATCGGTATCGAAATTGAAATTGGATTATTTTCTTCGTCCATTTTGTATCAAATCTCAACCGAAGCTCTGTATCGACAATAAATCATAACCCTCCATATCTGTTCTTCATATTGGTTGCGAAAATTGTGATGAAAAAATAATCATCTCCACATCGGTTATCCATATTTGATTCTCCTAAGTTAAATGGTTTTGGGTGTTGAAGTTGGGTTGCTGTTTTTGTTCTCTTTTGGATTGGATTGCTAAAATTTGATTCTGACTCATCGTATACCGCAAGTAGTCTTCTATGTCTTTGTTGTTGTCGCACTTCGATTTGGGTTGGATTGGATTGATGTTTTCATTTTCATTTCACTCTTTGAATTTGATGTTTGAAGGTTTATCATTGATTAATTAATGGGTCAATTGAGAAGAAGAAAGAAAGGGTAGTTTGGCCATTTTCATAAAAAACAAAAATTATATTATTGTAAAATGGGTTGATTACGGTCAACTGAGTTGACTCAAGGTCAATCGATAAAAGTAGGACTAAAGCCTAATAATCAATAATTTTAGGACCTATCCCTAAATACCCCTAAATAAGTAGGACCAATCCCTAAATAACCCTAACTTTAAGCTATGGGCAATCCCTGCACTCAAATCCCACACTATAAAACCCAAAACAGAGTGGTGCAGGATTGCAGCTAGGTATTCGATTAGGTCTTTTCTTCTATGGACCATATTGAAAAATATGGCGGCGACAACATATCATGGACAACATATTGTTTCTCTTCTCGTTCACTATTTTATTCCAAAAATACAATTCAACTGCAACAGCTACTGTGTTGCAAGATATTGTCCTATTCCAGTGTGTTTTCTTTGTAAAAAATGATGATTTATTTGGAATACTATCAGTCTGAATCAGAGAAACAACTTGACCAATTGTTACTCTTATATAGGTGTGGGTGAATTTGTGTTCTCAAATGTGTTGTAATTATCTGCTGTTATGTCTAGTATTCTATTGAAGTGATACTATATGGATAATAAACTTTGAACATGGAGTATATGTATTGCATATAGGCATTGACAGTCTTTGCAAGGAAAACATTTGTCCTTGTCGAGGAAAGAATCCATGAGTTTATCTAAGAAAATGTTGGTTCACTCTTTTTCACATGTAGTTTTTGTGGATGCTTTTTGGGATTAATGGAAACAAAGGATGTTGTTTCAGATACAAAGAGAAAGCATTCCATATATTAAAAGTAATGTCCCAAAGTGTAGAAATATATATTTGTTGTCACATACACCTCTTTGATTCATTGCCTATGCATTTTCAAATCAATAGAAGGAAACAAAAAGATTGGTCTAGAATTGAGGGTTGTAAAATTTTACTATTCACAAAAAAGAAATGTTCAATGAAGGCGCCTGAACTATTCAAGATGATGCTTATGAGGGTTGAGAGCCTATTGAGTCATGTAAAATGGGTTGATGGAGGATTATTGTTTGCAAGGTCGAATACAAGTCCCAGAAAAAGGTTTTGGAGGTCAGGATACCAGCATTGCTAAGTATTACATTTTCAGCAATGTCAGTCGTGTTTATTCATTATTGCAAGGCTAGTCGAGTGGATGAAACACTAACATTTTTACAAGTATGTGATGCAAGATTTGCAGCCAAATTTACTATTTATAGCGGTCAAGGTATATCTTGCAAAGCTGGAAAGTTTCAACTGCATAAGGGCTTCAAAAACATGGTAGCTCATGCAGGAAGCCATTATTTACATATGCATGCCGTTTTCCTGAAGCAAGGAGTTGTTCCTTTCTTCACTGGGATGGAAAACAATGAATTCATGGCAATAGTTTAAGTTACTACATCCTCAGTTTATTTGGGCTGCCCGTAGATGTATCTCTTCACCCGTGCATACTCATCTCAGATTGCACCAGTAACCTGGAAAACAATGGTTCTGCAAAGGGTATTGCCATTGCTCTGCTGCTACCTTTGAAGGCGCAGAACTGGGAGTGGTTCAACCTATGAATGGAAGCATCTTCTGCTGCTGCAATAAATGTCAAGAATGGGTTTGCCGTCCATTTGGAGGGAAGCCATTTTGCTGCACCATGATTACAGAATTGTAGATCCCGGATGTTTGGTATTACAGATTTCACCAATTAGCAGTTTAGCACTGTATGGCAGAGTGTGAAAATAAGCTGGTCTCCTTAGCTTTCTTAAATTTTGACTTGTAATAGTCGTTTTCTATATTATGCTGATAAAAATGCAAAAAGGAAGGGAAAGCAAAGAATCTTGAATTCCTATACCAAGCTTCATTACTTTTATGACCCTTCATTTCTCTATGTTTTTTGTTTTAAATGTTCATGTTTCCTTATTATGTTCTTATTTCTTCCATTTTTTAGCGGGTTGAAGTTTGCAGGCATAATAGAAGAAGAAATGTAAGAGCTAAATAGGAATGCCTTCAAATGTAAATGAGGAGCTACACTGGTACTTAAGAACAGAGTTTCCTCAAAATCAGTCTGGACTTTTTAACTTTGCTGCTCAAGTGTAAATTGTAGTAATTATTTCAACTAAGATTGATCATAGTAGTGTTGCTCCGTAGGATTGATCATAGCGTATCAGTTGAGAATGGTGTCTTTACCAAAGAAAAATAATAATGAATAGTGAACCTAACAGCTACTGCTCAAGTCAGAATTTAGGAGTCAGAGCAGCAATGAGCAGTACGCTGTTAAGGTACAAGATTTCGTATGCCAGGCAATAGAAGAGACCAAGCCGTCTTACTTCATCACTTTAACCATCATGTGGTTGATTATATTGGCCGGGTGATGGTTTAAAAAATGGTCAGTACTCATTAGTCGCCTTTGTAGAGACTGACTGGAGTCGTAAAAAACCAATAGGAAACGGAAAGGACGTACGTAACAGAATGAATATGGAATTCCTAGCTAACTGAATTATACAATCAAAGCTGATAGGAGTTAATTGCAATTGGCAACCAGTCCGTGGCAACACGAGCGATACTAAAAGTTCAATCATTCTGTGTGGTAACTCACGATAAGGAAGTTCGGACCAACCCATGGTGTCCCATTTTAGAGGTGGACTGTGGAGTTCTGATTTTTCGACCAACCTTTTCTCTTGGTTTAATAAAATACTTCACTCGCAAGAAATGTACTTAACTCGCATAGTTCTTCAATGAAATGCTTTTAGGTTTGTATAAATATGTGAATTTTATACTCATACTTTTGGGTTTACTTAACAAATCTGTCTTCCATTTGTGCATACAAATATGCCTAACATTTGCCAATAACAAAAGAAGACTTGCAATCCAAGCTTCCAATATAGTCTCACTCTTTCTTTCCCAGACGCTGCTGATTTCCTACAGATGATGTTGTTGGCTTTTGTTTTAATTTTCTGAACTACTAATAAGTAGTAATAACAAGGTTTTTGCAGGTCTGTCAAGAGGTGGAGCTACGCTTGCTGAAGAATGTTTTGCTTTAAAGGACAATAGAGGTCATAAAGTCGTATTGAGTTGTCTCTCTCATTACTGGTGTCTGCGGATAGACCGTCACATTAATAGGGTTTGGAGTGGGGTTATTATTAGGTATTCATGTTCTACTGCTGCCTATTTGTTCGAGATTGACGGCTTGATGAGTTCTCAAAAATACGATAAATGTTAATGCTTGTGAAATGTGGGCACCCATGGTGGTAGTACGTGGTACAAATTAGACCAAGTCCACTAAAAAGACTCGAGAGGGACGTACAACAACCATCCATAGTCTTTACTCAAATTTTCTCAACTTGGCACCATTGATATACCCCTTTGTTTTGCAAACTCTTCAATCTTTATACTTGAAGTATATAACTCTTCTTTTTTAACATTCACCAAAAAAATCAAAACAATTTCATCAGCAGCTTCCGAGACCAAGGTGTATCACCATTCATGTTATACTGCTTATTTTGTTCAAACCTAACGTCTTGATCAGTTCTCATATTGTGGCAAGTGATAATTTTTCTATATATTTTTTATTATGTTAGTGAGTTGTATATATAGTTGAATTGGTCATTTAATTTCTGAACATAATAACACAGTATGAACGAAGCAGAAGGGTTAGAGTTGGCAGCAGTTCTGAATATCTCAGTGGTCACTCAGATTTCGGCTAGAATATCTAACTGGAAGAATAAGGACCTCAACAGAGCCGGGAGAGTGCAATTGGTGAAATCAGTCTTATCTTCTTTTCAAACCTACTGGGCTCAAATTTTCGTCCTTCCTAAGAATGTGATAGACAAGGTGGCAAAATTATGCAACAGGTTTATATGGGCTGGGCCAAGCATGGAAAAGAAGATGCACCATGCAAGTAGTGCGACTCTCAGACTAGATAAAGAACACGGAGGGATAGGCCTTGTTGACCCTAGAGTTTGGAATAAAGCAGCATATTGTGGACTGGTTTTTAAACTTGCACAGAGATCAGAGAGTCTATGGGTCAAATGGGCATGGCAACATCACATCAAGCAAAAACATTTTTGGACCATGAAAACTCCGAGGGACTGTTCATGGGTGTGGAGGGGCATAATGAAACATAGAGAGATATCATGGAAGTTCATCAGATACTGTATTGCGAATGGAAATGGTACCAGCTTCTGGCATGACCCATGGTGCTCAGGCCCTCTTATTCTCAACAGTCAAGCCAGAGCTCTCCTAGCAAATGTAGTCCCAGAAGATGCCAAGGTGTCAGAAGTGATAGCTGATGGGGGCTGGTCAAGGGTAATCACCGATCTTCAGGAGTGTGAGGTAAAGGAAAGGATTATGAACACGGAGATTAACGCCTACATCACGTAAGACCAGGTTACATGGACACCTAACAACTCGGGAGATTTCTACATCATCAAAGATACTCGTCCTAAAGAATGTGAGGAGTAAAGTCAAATGGTTCAAGATAGTATGGGGGAAGTACTCAGTCCCAAAGCACTCATTCACAGTTTGGCAATTGTTCTCCGGAGCTCTTCCAACACAGAATCGACTGGTGGCGAAGAAGATTATCAGTTCTACAAAGTGTTGTTTGTGTGGAAACCATGAGGAAAGTTCGGCCCATCTGTTTTTCGATTGTTCCTACTCTAAGCTAGTCTGGGAAGAGTTCAAGAAGGCGATGGGACTACCAGCCACTGTGAGAGAATCCCATGATGAATGGTATTACTTAATGCGATTAAGCAGAGCGAATACCATGGTGTCAGAAGTGATTAGAGCCTTTACATGTGCGGCGGTCAAAAGGCTATATGGACTGAGCGAAACTGGAGGTTGAAGAAAAATCGTTTTAAAGCAGCTGATGAGGTAAGCCAAAAGGTCCTTAATAGTATGAAGATCTACATGGGAAAAACGCTGGAATCTGTTCAGGAAGAAGTGGGAACTAAAGTGTTATTGGCAAAGTTGGGAATCGGGGTAAAAGTTATACACAAGGAGGAAAAGTGGGTGAAATGGGAAAAGCCGGAGGTGGATACAGTGGTCCTGAATACTGATGGGTCGGTGCAAGAGGGGGTGGCAGGCTATGGAGGAGTCTTGCGGGACAGCGATGGGGAAGTGATAATGGCGTACAGTGGCAGTTCTAAGAGACTATCGGTTATCTTTCAGGAGCTTCTCGCGGTTCTTAAAGGGCTGGAAGGCGCAATACAGCTGAGAATCAAACGGCTTCAAGTGCAATCGGATTCCATGCAGGGGGTCCAGATCTTAACTAAAAAAGGAAAACCACCGTGGTACTGTAGGAACTTGGTAGCACATATCCAAGCTGTGAGTATGGAGTTTGATCACTTGTCATTTGTCCATATCTTCCGGGAGGGTAACCAAGTAGCCGATTACCTATAAATCGAAGAGAGAAGTATGTAATGATTTTTTGCTCTTTATTCCCCCGATGGATCGAAAAATGCATGTATTGACCATGAGGGATAAAGAAGGTATTATGTACTTGAGATCCTGATATATAAAAAGTTTGGGGACTGAGCCCCTAGTTTTTTCAAAAAAAAAAAAAAAAAAAAAAAAGTTTGGCGACGTCTTGTTTCCAAACTTGCAATGAGGTGGTAGGGTACTTGCAGGATTTCCAGTATGGGGTCGGTGTCCCTGGAGGAGCAGAGGCGATTTTGCATGCTGTTAATCGCATGGTATATGCTAACGGTGACAGTACATCTCTTTCTATGTTGCTAGTAGATTTTCAGAATGCCTTTAATATGGTTGATCGGACTACTATGTTGAGAGAGGTTCACATTCGCTGCCCCGCTATTTCCCCTTGGGTCGAGTATTTGTATTGTCAGCCTGCAAGATTATACTTGGGGAATGATTACATATGGTCTGCTTCTGGGGTTCAACAAGGTGATCCTTTGGGTCCCCTTCTCTTTGCACTAGTGTTGCACCCTCCCGATTCTACGATCCAATCAAGTTGTCAATTATTGCTCCAAGCTTGGTATTTAGATGATGGGACTCTAGTTGGGGATACAGAACAAGTGGCGGCAGCTCTGCGTATCATTCAGGAAGAAGGGCCTTCTTATGGGTTGGTTCTTAATGTGGCCAAGACTGAGATATTTTGGCCATCATTGGATCCGCGTCGTTCCACTCCTGGTCTGTTTCCTTCGGATTTATCTTGTCCTCAGCAGGGGGTCAGGTTACTTGGAGGGGCAGTTAGCACTGATTCTTCTTTTGTCATGAGTCTTGCTCGTAAGCGTGTTGAAAAGGCTATGACTTCGATGGACCGTTTAGCTGCATTGGAGGATCCACAGTGTGAGTTAGCACTTTTACGAGCTTGTGCTGGGCTCTCCAAGTTGGTTTTTGCAGTTCGTACTTGTCCACCACTTTTTTTTAGAGAGGCAGCTAAGACCTTTGATCAGCACATTCGCATGGTTCTGCAGGGCATTATAGTTTCTGATGGTCCTGGCTTCGGTGATTTGCATGGCGTTAGCTTACGCCTTCCATTGCGCCTTGGTGGGTTAGGTATCTATTATTGCCTCGATGTCTCGCTTTTGCTTTTGTGGCCTCCGTTTTCAGACTTTAGAGCTTGAACCACATTCTTAGGAGTTGTGGTCCGGTGCCTATGGGTGAGATCCCATCGATGCTACTAGTGCATTCGTCTCTGTCTTTCTGATTTTGACCTTGATTCTCTAGCTGTGAATGCTACCGTCCCCTCAAAACCACAAAAGTTTTGGCGGAAGCTTTCTACCGTAAGATTGTTGCTAGTCTTGAGAGGGAGTTTGAGTTCTCTACTCGCGAAAAGCGATCATGGGATGCTTGCGGTCGGAACATGCAAAAGATTTTCTACTTGCTATTCGATGGAGGGACTTGGACAACGATGTCACAGGTGGAGTATCGTGCCATTCTCGGTACCGCCTTATGATTCCCTCTGTACTCGACGGCGGGTCTTTGCCCCTGTATGCAAAAAAGTAGATTAGATGCTTTTTGGGGACCATGCACGATTACATTGTAGACATTTCCCTGGTTTTAAATACCGACATGATCATGTTAGAGACATTTTGTGTGATGCATTTTGGAGGGCTGGGGTACAAGTGAAGAAAGAGGCTCCTGTTAACTTTCTCACTGATCCGAATGAGGGCAGATCGACACTTCGGCCTGCGGATGTCTTGATTTACAGTTGGTCCGAGGGAAAGCATGCATGTGTTGATGTAACTGGAGTCTCTCCGTTGGTAGGGTTAGGGAATGGTGACTTTGAGGTAGGAGAAGCTGCTAAGAGGGCAGCAACAGGAAAGATGGAGAAGCATGAGGAAGCTTGTAGGGCTAATCAGCATTGTTTTATTCCGTTCAGTTTCGACACTTTTGGGTTCTTGGAACAACAGTATGTTGAGCTACTCAAGAGACTTCAGAAAGTTATGGACTGTAACGTTATGACAGCTGGTTCTAACGAGTTTGTTTTTAGAAGGATAGGATTTGCTATTCAGAAAGGACTTGCGGCGCAGCTTGTTGCACGCTTGTCATAATTAATTGTAAAATTCATTATCATTCATTATCAATAAAATTTCCACTTAAAAAAAAAAAAAAAAAAAAAACCTGGTTATGCATACTAAATATTTTCTCAATTGTGACAGGTTAAATTCTTATATCTTTTGGTCTTATGTATATATGTAAAACTAAACTGAGATAATGTGGAAGACTACTTCTTTGTTGCCTAGAATCCTAGATCATGCATTTGAACACCTGACACGTACACTCACAACTGGCTTAATTTTACAGTCAAATTAAGATTATTATTCCACTAAGAATCTCTGTTCTTTTTCCACAAAGGTTATGTATACATATCCGATACCCTCATACAGCACACGTACACTTCTCGATCTGTAGCTCAAGTACATCAAGATTTAGCGTCTGCATCACCTGATAAATCAGCCTCTCCATATTGGAGTAAGGCACTTGTTTCAGCAAGATTTGCCAAAACACACCAGTTGGGTCAAAAGTGATCCTGTTCGGATGAGATTGCGAGGGAGATGTTTGTTGGGGAGAGTTGAGACTGGACTTCGGTTTTGAAGTTGCCTACGTACCCAAAGATATTGCTAGGGATCAAGTCTTGATTGCATAGTTCTGGAAAAATGACGAAAGTTGGATTTTATAGGTAGGATTGGTAATAGTTACTTCCTCGTTCTCCAATATTCCAATTGTGGGATGAAGTTGGAGAACTGGCGGGAGAACTGTCACACGGTATGAAGTTGATGGAAATGAATCTTGAATGTAGACGAAGTTGTGGAAGTTGTTTGACTCGCAAAACATGTGTGCAATTGATATTGATTTTACGTGTAGGTATGTAGGCTTTGAGCATAGACTTTGAGTGTGGGCTTTATTGTAGATAAGTTCTGAGCATGGGCTCTGAGCGTGGGCTTTTTAGGTTATGAGCATGGGCTTTATTATAAATAAGTTCTGAGCATGAGCTTTATTATAAATAAGCTATGAATATGGACTTTTTGGACTCTGAGGATGAACCTTATTATAGATAAGCTCTGAGCACGGACTCTGAGTGTGAGTTTGTATTGAATTGAGCTTTTATTAGGCCACATTTGTGGGGGCCGGAACATCGCCCTCTCTTTGTTATATGAGCACGGCCTGTGTGGCAAAGAAAAAGTAACTAGATTTTTGGCATTTAGTAAGTTTTTTTATTAAATTGATTAGTCAAGTGTTGGTATGTTTGGTAAATATAAAAGGATTAAAGAAAATAGAGTGGTCAGTATTGGTATTGGGCATTTGCTAGTGGGCTAATTAGATATCAGCAAAAACAATGAGAGAACCTCACAGTATATGGGCGGCAAAGAAAGATAATGATATTTATCTCAATCTCTAAAAACAATAATATTCTTTCAATTAAAAATAATCGGCAGTTTCAAAGGAATCGACAAAAAGGGATCGGCAATTAATTAAATGGATTGGCAGTTCTTTGATCGGCAAAAAGGATGGGCAATTCAAATGGATTGGCAGTTCAGGGATCGCCAGCTCAAAGCTTATTTGATTGATTGAAGTACACTTGCTGATCTTTATTGCCTTGAATGCCAATAGAAAATCCCTGAACTTATCTTTTCATTCTGCTATAAATCTCTTTGGTTACGACTCAAAACACAACAACCAATTACAGCCCCTCGTTAAACAATTGATATGGCAATGCATGGGTACCCATATAAGCTTGAATAGTTCACGCTAGCAGTGTTATCAGACCCAGCCCGACCCGGTGGATTGACCTAGTAAACCGGCAAACCGATCTTCTAACCGGGCTGGTCTATCGTTAGATCGTTTCTGCAGTTGATCCGGAGCTAACCCAGTTAACTCGAACGGTTCTCTATTAAACCAAGCAAACCCAGACGGTTTCAGTATATTGGACCGACCCAGTAACCCAGTTTTGCAATTCACTCTGCGAACCAACAAGTGGGTCTGCCACTACAACCAACAACTTTCTTGGGTATATTACATCTTTTTATATACTTCTATTAATGCTAAGGTAGGAAAATCAAAATTCAAGCCACTCGGGTTGTAATACTAATTGTGTAATAAGGTAGTAGCTTATATATATTATAGTTTTTTAATATATGTTTCAACCCACTGGTTGGACCATTAACCCACTGGTTGGACCGTTAACCCACTGACCCGGTCCTCTTACCTGGTTAAAGTCCGGGTTGGGTTTGATAACATTGGTTCATAGGCTTTAATTCAACTAAACTCCTTTAATTCAACTTCTTCAAAAGAATATCTTGTTGGCTGGGATCGGTAACATGCGACTTTAATTATTTCAATCAGTTCAGTTTGAATCAATGGCTTGCTTATTCTGAGTTGTGAGTGAAGCAAGGTTGTTAAGGTAAATGTGAACCTAAGGCGCCAAAGGCCTATATTGCTTGTGGTGAGAGGAGAGGTGCACTTCTGATTGAAGACTTTTAGCAGAAACAAAACTGTTCCATGGCAGTGAGGTTCGCTTGAAGATAGCATGATTGCTGCTGGGTATTCTGGTACTGAAACTAGCGCGAAGTTATATCTTTCTAATGGAAGAGTAGGGTATCATTCCACTTTTAAGTGTATGTTATCTGAAGGACAGGACTGGAAAGGGGGTTTAAGGGATTAAAAACTATGATTATAGAGATTTAGGTTCTAATGCTAAACTAAACTAAATTAACTAACCTATTGAGAATTTATAAGAGAGTGAATTTAAGAGATTAGAATCCACCAATACTTTTGATCTATGACCTTCTGCTTCATGGTTGTTCTTACAAGTAGACTACAATTAGGCAATCGAGCAAATGCCGATGCCCTCTTGGACGAAACATCGTTAACAATTAACTCTACTTAAGGTTGTTCCTATGTTTATGCTATTAATATCTTCTTTCCTTTTATGTAAGCTCGGGCAGCCATTCAATGTATTACCAAGAGCAACATCAAGGAGTACTTCCTAATAGGGCGACCATTCAATGAATCACCACTTAAGGCAAACACAAAGAATACTTCCCCTAGGCAGCCACTCCCTGAGCTACCCCTTCTAAGGCAACACAAAGAATACTTCCCTAACTCTAAAGAACTATACTACTAGAAGAAAAGTAAAGAACACTAGCATGATATTAATATTGCAAAATATAAACCCTATTCTATACTTCCGATGTGGGCAATGGAACTAATAACTAAAAACATAAAGAACTAACCTGATTGAAGAACACCATGAACTAGAAGAATCATTAAACCTTAAGCACTGGCTTTCATCTCCTCTCTTGAAGGAGAACATTAGCCTTCCATAAAGAAGAAAAAACACGAAGAACGAGAAGAAGAAGAGTCGAAGAACATAAGACTAGAAAGACTAATTTATTAAGACTCAGCTAGTTAAAACCGATCTTTTATTATTAATATCTCTCTGCCTCAAGTTCTGGAGACAAGAATATAAGTGAATTGGCTATCTACATGAGGCAATTAGGTCCTCTATTTATAGGGGTTACAATGAGCTCTAGAAGCATTCCAAACCGTCATTTGTTTCCTAATACAAATAGACTTCTTTCAGAGTCCAACTTCGTCTTCAAAACTGAGAAGGAATTGGCTACAGTGTCGATTCATGCGTCTGGACGCACTATTCATGCATCCCAGACTTAATCAATATGTCTGGACGCTTGATCCATGCGTCCCAGACGCGTAAGCCTATTTTGTCTCTTCTGCTCTATCCTTTTATCCTCTTTTGCGGGCTTTGGTCCAAGCAACGAGTCATTTGGCCTTGGGCTTCCAAATAGGCTTTAAAATAGGTCCAAGTCGCATCTTTAATAGCTTCAATTCCTTGGCCTTCTCCATGATTGTCCACGGGCTTCCCATGTGATCATTAATGCTCCAAATTGCTCCATTTTATCCCTTTTTCTCTAATATTCTACAAAACTCTCTTTCTCACCTGTAGAATCTTAAAACATAACTTACAAACACTATTAATCCACTAAGATGGCTAAACAAGAGGCATAATCGAGGGTTAAATTGCACTTTTTGAGCACTTATCACAACTCCCAACTAGCCTTTTGCTAGTCTCTTAGCAAATAAGATAAAAAAAATAGATAAGTGATCAAAATTACATCCTAAAAAAATAAAATCCTAACTCACTTTCGCAGGCATCGCGATTGCATTTACCATATGCAACAAGGCTTTAAACCTTTAAGTTCCCCAAAAAGGACGAGTTATAGTCTCGTGAGGGTTTTCAGGTGGTATACCTACAAAATCAATCAATAGCATGTTCAAGAATGATAGTATTTTTCAGAGAGAGAAATTCCTTACCCACTTAGTGCTTACTCCAATAGACGGTATCCATTGTGAACTACATTGCTGCAAAGATTCATAGATTATGATGGGAGATAGTAAAAATTGACAAAATTCTCAATCAAGGCTTATGTCTGTACTTAGTCAATCTCTTGTACTCTCCTATCCAAGAAACTGAATCCCTAGTTTACCTTTAGACAGATAATCTCGACTTTCAATCCTCACCGGTCATACTCTCAACAAAGAATCTCTCAGAAGATGGTCTACTATTTTACCTCATGTATGTGGGGAAAAGAATAATGCATACAAACATCCCACATACTACCTTGAAAAATAGACTTCTAAATGAAAGTAGTCTCATGGAAAGAATGTCAATCACATATGAAGTGTCGGGTCCTTCACTTTAGCATCCTCTCACCTATTCTAGACTTCGTACCATACTGTAGTGATAAGTCATGGGTTGTAACTTGGCTTGGGTATTGGTTTATGAAGGAAAGGTAAAAAGGTATCTAAGGTTGTTTCTGAAAAACACTAAGGGTTTTGCTTCTTTCTTTGGAAGATTTCTTCAAATTCTGTATTGCAGAGAAAATTCTTCCTTTGTCTTAGCTTTTCCATCCATTCTATTCAACTTTTTTTTTTTTTTTTTTTTTTTAAAAAGTTAAAGCTCAGTGGTATATCCTTGATTAGTACTGAATATGCTTGTTTTCTACTAGCTTCTTTCACTTTGAACATAATGATGGACTTCATTGTATCTATCTGATATTTCCTTGTAATCTTCCTTTTGTGGTCTTTCTTCCTCTTTGTGCCCCTCGTATTCTCAGAAACATATGGGTATGGCTGATAAAGATTTTGTCAATACTCCTTTGTCCGAGTTGGGTGGTAAAAGAGTTTTATGAAAGAAAATGGCTTATTAAAAGGCTCAAAAGGGTTTAACATGATGGTCCTACTAGGTGGGATAAAGGCTGAATGGGTTCACTACTTGACTTATCGATTATGATACTGCTTTTGAATAGACTACAAGACCTAATGGCTATCTCCCGGTTGATGTCACCGTGATTAACCAAATCAACGAATAATGAGACTATATTACAACGACATAAAGAACTGAAAGATGTTAAGTCACTAAAACTCGGATTTTTCATAAGAACTCTCCAAAGAATGGGTATAAAGCTCAAGTCTTACGGGTTAAGTCTAAAAATTCTACTTCTAGTTTACTAGGGGTTTAAATCTCTCTTCTAGCAAAAGTACACAAAACTGACCAAGTACTATGGTGGTGCCTTGATAAAGAATTCTATCAATAAGAACTATGTCCGAGCATAATAAATAGTCTAAGCGGTAATGAAATCAATATTATTAACTATCTATCAAACTCAACACTAAGCAGTATAGAATATATATCCCAGACTCATCATTAAAATTCATTTTTCTCATGTTACTGATATAGAAACCAAAAATATTTTTGTTTTTCGAAAACTAATTTTCGAAATTCATTTCTCAAGTACACCCTCCCCCTACTTATGCATGCATTGACCTCAATGTATAAAGAAGTAAATGAAATGGATGAGAAAAAGGTAGGATATTACCATTGATGCCGAATATCAGAATTAGTTCAAGAAACAAATTTTTAGGTCTTTTTACGTCAGATCCCCAAGACATAATGTGAGTCTTTTAAAGTCAGATCCTCAAGACTTTTGAGTCTTTTATAGTCAGATCCTCAAGACTAGTATTCCCACCTCACTACTGATCTCTCAACAACATGCTTACTTCCTGTAGACTCGGTCTACTAGAGTTATGAGACTTTGACTCCGGTGCTTGCAACTCCTCTCAGTAAAGGATAAAGTTATGAAAATCTAAGGCCCGGCTATCGATGACACTTATACTAATGAGATCCTAAGGAGTCAAGCTTACGACGCTTGGCTTCCTCATGCAAAAAACTTAAACTAGACAGAGTAACAAGTTCAGCAAGACATAGAATGTAATCTTTAAGGTGTGTAGGTAACTTACCCCAATTTTCCGCTTCAACAGTGGTCTGATAAACCGGATCGTTGAGAAAAATGGCCTCCACGTCTCCAGTAGGTAACTCCAGAAAAGGCTTCAGTCGATGAGCATTGACTTTGAAACGAGTCCTTCTCTTTATGTCTTCTACTTCAATAGCTCCAAAAGGTGTGCCATGTCTTACTATAAACGGTCTCGTCTATCTAGATCTCAGCTTTCCAAGGAAAATTTCTAGACGAGACTTGTAGACCAGAACCTTCTGTCTAGGTTTAAATTCTCTCTTCAGAATTCTTCTGTCATGTAATGCTTTAGTCTTATCCTTGTAAATCCTCGACTTATCATAAGCATCACTTCTCAATTCCTCTAATTCACTGATCTGAAGCTTCCTCCTTTCTCCTGCTTGATCTAGGTTGATATTCATCTCTTTCACTGCCCAATAGGCTTTATGTTCTAACTCAACAAGTAGATGACACGCTTTTCCATATACCAAGCGATAGGGCAACATCCCTATGGGTGTTTTGAATGTTGTTCTATATGCCCATAGTGTATCTTGGAGTCTAAGAGACCAGTCTTTCCTAGATGGATTTATTGTCTTCTCGTAATACTCTTGATTTCCCTATTCGAAACTTCTGCTTGACCATTAGTCTGAGGATGATATGGTAAAGCTAGCTTGTGAATTACTCCATACTTTGCCATAAGATTCCCAAATACACGGTTCTGAAGTGAGAACCGTTATCACCGATGATGGCTCCGGTGTTCCAAATCTTGGTAGAATGTTCTTCTTCAGAAAGTCCACGACGACTTTATGATCGGCGGTCTTCGTAGGAACTGCTTCAATCCATTTTGAAACATAGTCCACAGCCAGTAGAATGTAGGTGTAACCAAAAGAAGGCGGAAATGGTCCCATGAAGTCTATACCCCATACATCAAAGATTTCTGAGATAAAGATTGGTTGTTGAGGCCACTCGAACCTTTTCGAGGCCTTGCCCAAAAATTGGCATCTCGAACATGCTTTGCAATAAAGATTTGCATCTTTGAAAAGGGTAGGCCAATAGAATCCAGCTTGTAATACCTTGTCTGCAGTACATTGCGGGCCAAAGTGTCCTCCGCAAGGCTAATCATGATAGAATGATAGAATGGATTCCTGTTCCAATTCTGGGATGCATCTTCGAATAATTTGATCCGAACACTTCTTGAATAAGTATGGATCATCCCAAAAATAATATATGGCCTTTGAGTAGAATAAATCTTTTTCTTGCTTGCTCCAATGTGATGGTACCTTGTCGATCACAAGATAATTTGCAATGTGGGCATACCATGGCACCGATATATTGAACAACCGTTTCATCGGGGAAAAGTCTCACAGATTTGTAAATTGTCTTCTGTATTCTCCACTAGCAATCTAGAAAGGTGATCAGCAATGACATTCTCTGTTCCTTTCTTATCACGTATCTCCAAATCAAATTCTTGCAAAAGTAGTATCCATCGGATCAACCTAGGCTTGCCATCCTGCTTAGCGAGTAAATGACGCAACGTAGCATGGTCAGTATAGACAATCACCTTTGAACCTATCAGATATTGTCGGAATTTGTCAAGAGAATAGACGACAGCTAAGAGTTCCTTCTCAGTGGTAGAATAATGAATTTGAGCTCCATTTAGAGTCTTGCTAGCATAGTTGATTGCATACGGCACTTTCTTGTCTCTTTGTCCTAGAACGGCTCCTATAGCATAATCAGATGCATCACACATGATTTCAAATGGCTGGCTCCAATCGGGTGCACGAATGATTGGTGCTGAAGTGAGTGCTTCCTTTAACTTCATAAAAGCTTCAACACATGATGTATCAAAAGCAAAGACAATATCTTTCCCTAACAGATGTGACAGTGGTCTTGCAATTCTGCTGAAATCCTTGATAAATCGACGGTAGAATCCCGCGTGACCTAGGAAGGCATGGATATCTTTAACAGTTCTCGATTTGGGTAGATCCTTTATAATATCAATCTTCGCTTGATCTACTGGAATTCCTTCCTTTGAAACTTGGCGACCTAGCACTATCCCTTTCTTTACCATGAAGTGACACTTTTCCCAGTTCAGAACTAAGTTGGTATCGCAACAACGTTTAAGGACTAAGGAGAGATGGTGTAGACAATCCTCAAAAGATGATCCAAAAACTGAAAAATCGTCTATAAAAACTTCCATGTATTTCTCCACCATGTCGTCAAAAATACTCATCATGCATTGCTGAAAAGTGGTCGGTGCATTGCATAGACCAAAAGGCATACGACGGTATGCGAATGTTCCGAATGGACATGTGAATGTGGTCTTCTCTTGGTCCTCAGGGTGAATATGGATTTGAAAATATCCTGAGTAACCATCTAGAAAGCAGTAGTAAGCTTGTCCAACTAATCTTTCTAACATCTGATCGATGAATGGCAATGGAAAATGGTCTTTCCTTGATGCGCTATTCATTTCACATGTCGATGCAAACTCTCCATCCGGTCTGATCTCCGGTTGGAATCAACTCATTGTTCTCGTTCTCGATCTTTTGTGGTTCCGGACTTCTTTGGCACAACTTGAACTGGACTAACCCATTGACTATCAGAAATAGGGTAGATAATACCGGCGTCAAGGAGTTTGACGACCTCTTCTCTAACTACTTCCTTCATTTTCGGATTAAGCCTCCTCTATGGTTGCTTAGAAGTCTTGGAATCCTCTTCCAGATGAATCCTATGTTGAACTATCATAGGGCTGATCCCCTTGATATCATCAATTGTCCAACCTATAGCTGACTTGTGTTTTTTTAAAAGTGCTACTAACCTAGATTCCTGCTCCGCAGTCAAATCTGATGCAATGACTACTGGGTAGGTTCCCAAATCTCCCAAGAAAACATACTTGAGTGTAGACGGTAAAGTTTTCAATTCTAGCTTAGGCGGCTCCTTCTTAAGCTCTTTAGGTGGTCCATCAGGCATAGGCGATTCAAACTTTTCTTTGAACTTGCTGTCATCCATGACAGGTGATGAATCCAAAATCGCATTGATTGCCTCAACACTAAGTTCCTCACAATCTGAGTCTGTCAGAGCTTTCAATAACTCGTCAGTAGGATATGAATGAGTCAGATAATCCTGTGCTAACGCTTCAATCATACATACCTCGTTCACAGCACACACCTCCTGTGGTTGCTGTAACATATGGAAAACATTGGTCTCGACTTTCATATTACCAAAGGATAACGTCATATTACCGTTTCGACAATTGATGAGTGCATTTGCAGTGGCCAAGAATGGTCTGCCTAGAATGATTGGTATCTGCCTACTAGATGTAGGTTCTGTGTCAAGTACTATGAAATCAACCGGATAATAGAAATCTTCGATCTTGACTATGACGTCTTCAATTAGTCCTCTAGGTATCTTCACTGATCTATCTGCCAACTGTAAAGTAACATCAGTCGGTTTTAGATCCTTCAAGCCCAACTTCTCGTAGACAAAATATGATAGAAGATTCACACTGGCACCCAAATCTAATAAAGCTTGTTCCTCCAAAGAATCTCCAATTCTGCATGTAACAGTTGGACTTCCAGGATCTTTTAGTTTCACAACCGATAGATTTTGTAGGTACGATAAACATCGTTGAGCGATAAAAGCTTCTTTCGGAATGTTGGTCTTCTTCTTCACTAGATCTTTCAGGAACTTGGCATACGAGGGAACTTGCTTGATGGCAGTCAGAAATGGGATATTAATCTGTAAATTCTGAAATATCTCGCAAATCTTCTTGTACTGGTCATCTTTTCTGGTATTCACTAGTTTCGAAGGAAATGGTGCTGGCGGATTCTTCAATATCGGTTCTCTTCTTTCGGCTTCGGTTGCCTTGGTAACAGATAGTGGAGTGACAGGTGGAGTCACTCGTGATGGCTTCTTCTTACTTACTTCCACAGTAGTTCCTTCAACTTCTTTTGCAACAGTTTCTTCAGCAGGTGGCACAACACTAGATATATCTGGAATGTTAGAACTGGGTGGGATGGTGGGGACATAAGTTACCTTAGGCTCCGCAGAATCTTTTCCTGGTTCATAGACAATCTTGTTATCAACTTTCTTTCCTGACCTCAGAATGGTGACAGAATTAACTTGGGCATTCGACTGAGTAATCTCCAGGTTATCCACCTGCAAGACACCTCTTCCTTTTCGGATTTGGCTCGGCGGGCTTGGTAATGCTCCTTTTGATCTCTCTGTCAAGGCGTGGCGATTTGCCCTATCGGCCTTGAATGACACTAAAGTTATTCACCAACTTCGGGTTCTTTGATTTGTCCATTTTTATTTCATTGACAATGGTGGTGATATCATCTTCGGATATGGGGTAAGCGCCTTGCTTTCGACCGAGGCGTAGGGGCAATATATCCACTCATAAGATCTGGTACTAACTCTCTCGTTTTGTGTTGGCTTGGTATTTTTGGTTCGGTATGTTGTTGATTTACGTATGGTTCTTTGGCGGTTTTGGAACCGATAATCGGTTATTCAGGAACCGGATTTGGTGATTGGAATCACGGAGGAAAATTCCTCGATTTGTATTTTGTGGCTTCCAATAATTACGTCCCCGATTGGCTGGTTATTTCTTCCTAAAGAGTTGATACTGCATGCCTCTGCATTAGTATCTAGATAGTACGAACACTCTTTAGTGGTGTGGCCTTTATCAGAACATAGCTCACAAATGGTATAACAAGGCTTGGATAGCTGAGGTTTAGCTTGGAAATTGTTTGGTTTTGGAGGATTCATGGAGAACTGATCAAACTTCTTGTTCAGATTTTCAAGTCCTGTTGATAGGCTTGCCATAATTGATAGCATTGCTTGATTTGGGTCTTTTTGAATTTGGTTGCCAAATTTCTTTAACACCCTCCACTCTAGCTACGTCCTCGTTGCTAGTACTCCACTGTTGAGTGTCTTCAGCTAAATTCTCGAGAAATTTGTAGGCTTCCTCTCCATCCAATGATGTAAACTTACCTTGATGCATTGACTATATCATCTGCTTGTTCATAGTAGAAAGTCCTCGAAAGAAAAAATGAGTCAGTGTGCTCTTATCATAACCATGATGTGGACATGAGACTAGCAGATTATTGAATTTCTCCCAGCTTTGATGATATTCTTCAGTCACCTTCCCTTTGAAATTGTTGATGGCTTGCTGCATGGCATCGTGATTCGGGGTGGGTAGAATTTGTTCATAAACTTTGTTCTCAACTTCTCCGGTTGTTGATTGAATTGATCGGTTGTCGCGGTTAACCATTCGGATGCTTTACCTTCGAGTGAAAGTGGAAAAAGAATTAACTTGATACTCTCATCCCTGATATTCTGGTTCTTGAAAGTTCTTAGGACTGATAGAAATTTGTTCATGTGAACATAAGGCTGAACATTGTCTGAACCATTAAACTTTGGAAGCATAGAGATTACTGATGCTCTAAGTTCAAACTGGTTAGCTTCTGTCTCTGGAAAAACAATACTGCTAGGTGGGTCTCCAATGATTGGTGAATAGAAATCACTCAGCTTCTTCCTTTGTTGTGCTTGCATGGGTGGGATAGCTTCAGGATTATTTGGGTTCATAACACCTCCATCATTGCTTGCGGCCATTGTTTCAATCTCGTCTAGTATTCTTGTGAGTCGGTTGTTAAACCTTGTCCACTGTTGTGTTCTTACCGAACGATGATATGGATGACGGGGCATACACTAGAAAATGCTATGCGAAAATGACGAAAAACTATCCTACAATGCTTGAATAATATGCAACTATTCTAAATTATACTAAAATGTAAAAATACTTTCCTTCAACTGGGTTGGGCTTTGCAGCTAGTATCTCGCCCGTTGTCTAAAGCTGTCTCTTCTAGTGTTATGGTGAATCGATTGGATTGCTTAAGTACCACGGCCCACAGACGATAGTCCGTTTGTCAAGATTCAGACAAGAAACACTAGAGTTTGATATTTTGCTGTGTTGGCTTACAACTTCAATTGTTGAAAAGGTCCTAAATGCAATTATACTAAAAAGTAATAAAACTAAACTATGATGCAACTATACTAAGAAAGCAATAAAAAGAATGAAGATTCGGCTAACTTGGATGGTAGATCTTGTCTTCGAGATGTCTTTCAAGCTTCTTTCTTTCTTAAAAGGTTGGATGATGCGGCCAAAATTACCTCAATATCCAAAGTTCTAATCTTGAAAGAAAACGTTAAACATAAACAACTTTAAAACGGCAGCGGTGCCATTTGACACTCACTCCTTTTTGTGTGTAGATGGTGTATGGATGATGTAGATAGATGATGGTCGTTGAACAAATAGAAGCGTATCAAAACCTAATTATCCCTCAATAAGTAAATGATGAGTAGGGTATCGTTCCACTTTTAAGTGTATGTTATGTGAAGGGACGGAATTTGGAAAGGGGTTTAAGGGATTAAAACTATGATTATAGAGATTTAGATTCTAATGCTAAACTAAACTAAATTAACTAAACTATTGAGAATTTATAAGAGAGTGAATTCAAGAGATTAGAATCCACCAATACTTTTGATCTATGACCTTCTGCTTCATGGTTGTTCTTACAAGTAGACTACAATTAGGCAATCGAGCAAGTGTCGATGCCCTCTTGACTAAAACATCGTTAACAATTAACTCTACTTAAGGTTGTTCATATGTTTATGCTATTAATATCTTCTTTCCTTTTATGTAAGCTCGGGCAGCCATTCAATATATTACCAAGAGCAACATCAAGAGTACTTCCTAATAGGGTGCCATTTAATGAATCACCACTTAAGGCAAACATAAAGAATACTTCCCTAGGCAGCCACTCCCTCGAGCTACCCCCTTCTAAAGGCAACACAAAGAATACTTCCTAACTCTAAAGAACTATACTACTAGAAGAAAAGTAAAGAACACTAGCATGATATTAATATTGCAAAACATAAACCCTATTCTATACTTCCATCCCCTGGTGTGGGCAATGGAACTAATAACTAAAAACATAAAGAACTAACCTGATTGAAGAACACCATGAACCAGAAGAATCATTAAACCTTAAGCACTGGCTTCATCTCCTCCCTTGAAGGAGAAGATTAGCCTTCCATAAAGAAGGAAGAACATGAAGAACGAGAAGAAGAAGAGTTGAAGAACATAAGACTAGAAAGACTAATTTATTAAGACTCAGCTAGTTAAAACCGATCTTTTATTATTAATCTCTCTCTGCCTCAAGTTCTAGAGACAAGAATATAAGTGAATTGGCTATCTACATGAGGCACTTAGGTCCTCTATTTATAGGGGTTACAATGAGCTCTAGAAGCATTCCAAACCGTCATTTGTTTCCTAATACAAATAGACTTCTTTCAGAGTCCAACTTCGTCTTCAAAACTGAGAAGGAATTGGTTACGATTAATGTCGATTCATGTTAATGCGGACACACTATTCATCGTCCCGGACTTTAATCAATGCGCCGGGACTTTCGATCTATCGTCAGGGACGCGTAAGCCTATTTTGTCTCTTACGCTTCTATCCTTTTATCCTCTTTTGCGGGCTTTGGTCCAAGCAACGAGTCCTTTGGCCTTGGGCTTTCAAATAGGCTTTAAAATAGGTCCAAGTCGCATCTTTAATAGCTTCAATTCCTTGGCCTTCTCCATGATTGTCCACGGGCTTCCCATGTGATCCTTAATGCTCCGAATTGCTCCATTTTATCCCTTTTTCTCTAATATTCTACAAAACTCTCTTTCTCACCTGTAGAATCTTAAAACATAACTTACAAATACTATTAGTCCACTAAGATGGATAAACAAGAGGCATAATCGAGGGTTAAATTGCACTTTTTGAGCACTTATCACTTATCAAACTAACACTTTAAATATATAATAACTTAATCATTATCAGCTTGGAAGACAGGTAGTTCCGTCATTTCAACCGGCATAGTTTCTTCCCAAGCAAGACTTCCATTCTATTAACTCATTCTAATAACTTGTTTTAATAACTAAGTAATTGAATTAAAACTTACCGATATCCACTACGTATAAAAGGGTAGGACGGCCCCAAGACAAAAATATTATTAAGTCATACCCTCCTGCAAAAGAAAGTTAGAAATTTTATATAACATATGTAGATATCCTATAGGTATTCAAATGTAAGCCCAAACACACTCGCACACTCAAATCACTTTCTCTTATAAATTAATCAATTACTTTTCTTATACACCCACCCTTTAGTACCTACTCCACGATTTGTACTCCACATATTTGCCAAATCACACATTTCTGTGTGCCTCTCCCACCGAATACCACAATATCATAGCCATCTCTGGGCTTTCATACACATATTTCACAGCCTCTTAGGGCATAAAACTTAGGTCATTCATGACACATTCAATGAATACCTTAGGTCATTCCCGCTACATTCAAGGAATACCTATCATATCACTAACGGGCCATTCATGGCACATTCAATGGATGCCCTGGGTCATTTCCGCCACATTCAAGAAATATCCAACCCTACATTCTCGTACACTCAAGGAATACAACTAACCTGCAAAGCGAATACCTTAGTTCCTCTCTAGGGCAGTCCAAACAATCTGGTCATTCATGACACATTCAATGAATACCCATTTATAATGCTAACGGGCCATTTATGGCACATTCAATAAATGCTCACATAGCATATGACATCATCAGTCATAAAACTCATTTCCAAAACTTGAGGCGTGGAGAGTTCTAAAAGGGTGCGGTAAATTTGTTTACGCATTATTGAACTTTATTGCATATATTATTTTCCAGAACGAAGGAGTATCTTGTTTCTTGTATTTTTGGTTTACGCGTTATTAATTATATGGATGTCTAAGTGTCATCGCGTCGTATATAAAAACTGAAATATCACATAGTAGTTAATACACGTACACACGTATATATATAAAGGTCTTAGCCTAAAGCCAAGCACACTAATAGCCCTAAACCTATCATAATAGACCTAATCTTAGTCAAGCCCAAGGTCAACCGGTCAAAGTCAACCCTGGTCAATAGTCAAAGTCAACCTGCCAATGGTCAACAGCAATCAACCAGTCAGGTCAACAGCAGTCAACCAGACCTAAACTCCTCTAACCCAAAAGCCCAAAGACTAAGGCCCAAAGTCTAAAACTTAAGCCCATAAATGAAATTCCAAAAATTTAAAACACTCAAGCCCACCTACGAAATTCGGCCCAAGCCCAAGCCTAAACAAAACTCACGCACTATTCATCTTCTTCTTCTTCCTCCTCACAGTGCCTCCACCACCACAGCAGCCCCCACAACCACCGCTCGCCACCACTATTTAACCTAGCGGTTTGGTTCCTTTTGAAAACCCCTACCCAATGATACCACCAAATCGCGATTCCCTTATACTACGAAAATCGCGATCGACGCCATTAATGCTCTGTAAAAGCTTCAATCGTCCCTCTCCAGCACCCATTCAAACATCAAATACTACCTCAAATCAACACATCTAAAAACCCAACAGCAAGAGTTCAAACTAAACAAACAAGACAGGCGACGCCATTAAACAGCTTCCTAAAAGCTTCGACAGCCCACATCTCACAACACCAACAATCGCCGTCAATTCAAATCAATAAAATGCATAGATACTTACCTAGTTCGACCACGACATTTACAGTAATCATAATCAATTTATATACTCATTTTATTTCAAAGGATTGGGGCAGATTTTCTGGAGACAATTTCGAACCAGTGAAAACAGTAGTTAAACCATATAATTTTAAATGTAAAATTTATCATGTGAACACAATAGGTATTCTCCAATTCCTCCGCATACATACAGAGTGAGTAAACACAGAAACTTAACATGAGCAGTAAAGCAGAAAACTGATATCATTATAACTTTGTCGGTAAACCCAAAACATGCTGTAAGAGTAATAAGAGTAAGAAATTTCATGTTCAATGAAGTGAGGTATTCTCTACTCACCTGTAGCGTGCTCCGACTATCAGCTAGTTAACAGAAAAATCTTCCTTTTATGCTGTCAATAAAACCACTTTTGTTTTTTCTTTCCTCTGTATAAAACTCTCGCTGTGTTTTTCCCCAAAAACTCTACGTGAGAAAACTCCTTTTTTATTTTTTTAAAAACCCCCACCGAAAAACAAGGATAATAGTTATCTATTTACCTACGGGGCTTTTATTCTTAACTGATAGTTATCATATATTTAGTTTAACCTATTATCATTATTATTATTATTATTATTATTATAGGAAAATACAATAAAAAAAGACGGGGTGTTATAATAATTATAACAACTCTAATCTTTAAACAACATAAATTACATTATTTGAATTGAAAATAACTATTATATTATGAAGTCAAGCTTATTCTAGAATTTGTTTTGTTGTTATTGATTTTTCAAAAAAAAATTTACTTGAATTGTTTGTTAGAACTTGTGTGGGTATTTTAGAATCATTTTTGGGCTTGAAAACATTGTTAAAATGTACCCATTCATATAGGTATGGACATTGGGTGTTTTTAGACCCATTTGAGGCTCATAGGTTAACTTAAACAGACTTAAAACATTGAATAAACAATACCTGCGAATTTCCTCTGTAAAAATCTCATTATTCAAAAACAAAACCCTAGCTTCTATTAAAAAGAATATTTTTGATTGAAAGAAATAAAAAGAAGGGGAAGAAGAAGAAAAAGGATTGGAGAAAAGGAAGCATATATGGGTATTCTTTTACAAATTCAATTTCGGGTGAGTAATCTAAACCTTATTTTCATATAATTGATTTATTACTATGGTTTAGATTAGTTGTGTATTTAATTCTCTATAATGATATAGAACTTTGAGATCAAAATTATTTGTTTAATCAGAGACTTTCGGTATATTGAGTTACTGACACCAAAAGTTTAGCTTTGATATATAGGTGTTGTTATTTTTAAGAGTACTTGTATACGGTAGTGAGTAAACCATGTGTTTATTGATTGAATGGTAGTATTATATAAGCCTGCAGCTGTTTTGAATGATGTGAAGTCATTGGATTCATGTTATAGAGTTTTTATTTTCAGAATTTCAGAACTGTTCTTAGTAATTTAAGAATAGAAAATTCGTTTTTGATCTTTTTTATATGAATCCAACGCCTGTTTACTGTAGACACCCATATTTACAACTTTTGTGTTTTGTAAAATTTCATATCTAGTCGTTTTGCATACTCAAATTTAAGTTGAAGTCTGGCGCAGAAACTGGGACGGAAACTGAGCAGTCTAAAGTAATAAAATCATATAAAATAAAATATTTACTCTTTTGTGTTGATTCCAAAACCATTAGAATCTAGACTTAAAAATGTACAACCTCATCCTTTGACCCGAGTTCATACTTGTGTTTAAGATTATGAAAATTGACTTCAATATATGATAACTGTTTGTGCACATATTCTGGATATGTTGCATTATAGGAAGTGTATAGGACACTATACTTTGTAGATTTCTGGGAAACCAAAACCTAATGAAACCTTAAAGAGTCCTTTATTCGATATAGTGAACCTCACTTAATTTGGGTGAGTGACGGAAAAGATATGACCCCGACAATTCTATGAGTCAGAAATTCTATTCGTCAGAAAACAGTTTTTCTGCATAGGGTTTGATCACAAATTGCATAAAGCTAGGTGGAGAGTTAAGCTGAGTCCAATGGCTCCCTATCCCTTTAAAAGTAGTGTTAAAGTCAATAAAGTAGAGCTAAAGTCAACAAAATAGAGCTAAAGTCAACATATTTTACTCTCTATCATTATTTTTCTATGTATATATACAAAGGATTCTACTCTCTATCTCTATTTTACTCTCTATATAGAGAGTAAAATAGAGATAGAGAGGTATATAGAGAGTAAAATAGAGATAGAGAGTAGAATCCTTTGTATATATAAAGAGGAAATTAATGATAGAGAATAAAATCTGTTGACTTTAGCTCTACTTTTAAAGGGATAGGGAGCCATTGGACTCAGCCTTAGAGTTTTTGTAAAACATGAAAATGTGAGTTTTATAAGTCTTCTTTCTAACTCAATTGGCTTCGTCATATTCCAAAGGTCTGTGGTGGTAGATATAATGCCTAGAAGTTTGGTTGATAGAAAGCAGTGCGTCAGAAATCAGTTTCTGCGCATTGTGTTCAAGTTCAGTTTTAAAAAAGTTAGATTGAGAGTTAGTATTTTTATAAAACATAAAAGAGTAAGATCTGGAAGTCTGCTTTCTATTCCAATTGGCCTCATCATATTTGAAGTCCTATGGAATTAATTATGACGTTTGGAAGTTTGACTGACAGAAAACAATGTGTCAGAAATCAGTTTCTTTGCACTTTGTTCAAGCCTAGGTTTGGCACAGTTAGAATGATATTGAGTATTTTTGTAAAACATAAAAAATTAAGTTATTTGTGTTAGCGTTTCAACACAGAAAGCCTTCATGTATTTGGATACCTGTGGAAAGAGTTGTGCCATTCGGAAGATAGTCCGTCAGAAATCTAGTTTGCTGAAATTAGGATTTTTACCGTTTTCAACCTAAGTTTTCTTTTAGATGGGTTGAGGTTGGGACTTCGAATTCTACATGAAAAAGTATATCTACATACCTTAGTTTCTAAATAATTAAGTTACATGTCATTTGGATGAATGTAGGAAAAACTATAGTATTGACTATATGGCTGATAAGAACTACAAAGGCTTGATTCCAATCTTGAAAATGTGGATACGTAGGCAGCTTTGAGCAAAAGTGCAGCCACTACACTATATTATATATTAATTATTAGTTATTATTTGTTGTGATAATTAGCTATATGTGTACAATGTTAGTGATAGGGTTATATACTAAAAGTATTACTTTTGTATTAACTCTAATTCTTTTTTTTGAATGAGAATCATATGGACAAATGTTATGCATATTATATATGTTATTAGTTATATGCATGTGTCTAATACTTTATGTTGTAGATGATATGGTGTGAACACACAGAAGATCATATCATCAGTACCTTATAAAGTATATGTAATCGTTCACAACCTAGATGGATTTGGACAAACCATTAGTACGGTTGTAGTATAATCTGGTATTAGTCTATCTTGACTATAGGATTACACTAGTACACTTTATTTGTATTGAATAGGACCAAGTGAGGTTGTTTCTCCTTATACTGACTATATAAGAGAACAAACGCCTCTGTTATTATGGATGATTGTTCTCCTAATCCGGATATAATAACGGGCCCTTACATGCATCGTACATTGCTTTAAATTATCAATGAGTGAGATTCTTTTGTGAATCAACAAACTCGATGAATTGGGTAATGACATTGTATGTAAGGTGTGCTGTTAATTATAGAAGGAATCCATGTCCCGCAAGAAGTCGGGTTGATGATGTCCCCTTGAGGAGCTCAAAAAGATTGTCATGTAAACCCTGCAGGTGGATTTATTCCGACATGACAATGAGGTTAAGTGGTACTACTCAAGGACATAAGAAGTTGGTTAATGTAGTTGTCAGTAACTTAACTTAATCAACGGACATTCGATATCTTAAACACGGGGAGATCAACGAGCATATAATATGGAGCCCATAAACGCTGACACGTAATTTGGGATTAGGGCGGTAGTGCAACAATGGCCTTTAGTGGAATAAGCCATTTGTTGACGGACTTGGGCCGTGTGTTCAGGAAGAACATGGGAAGCCTGATAAGCACCCAAAACTGTATTATAAAAACCTGTAGAGACATAACATTTCGGTCAATTTTGTGCTTAATAATCATGAAATAATCGCATCTTCGTGCTTTTTGCAAGTTGGAGCAACTAATGTAAAAATTATGATAAAGACAGCATTTAAGCACGGAATAGGGAGTATACACATGCCTTCCGATCAAGCCCATGTGAAGCCCAACAAATCCGGACTAAAGCCCAAAGACTCAAATAGTACAGAATCCGGTTAGAAGCGGGATTACGCGTGTACGAAGCGTCAAACTTCGAAGCTCATATCTCTTGAACGGGACTGAACGAATGCGGCGAGTGAGCTGCTCCAACGATCAGTGCGACGAACTCTACGCATAGGCGGGAAGTTGTAAAAATGCCAAAAGACCGGACTGCCACTGGACACTACACGTGGACCCACTAGGTGGGCCCATAAGATTTGATGAGTCATCATGCAAGTCAAGACAAAGGTGCAAATAATTGGTGCAAATTTGACACCTTGCATGAAGTTAATGAGTTGGTTGGATTTAGGTGATGATTATCTAAAAAAATGAAAGGTGTCAAATGAGAGGAGAGTGTTTCACGTGGGAGAAGAGAAAAAGGCTATCTTATGTAAAGGGGGGGCTGATTTTGGGAGTTAGCTAGCTTTTACTTCCTTGACTTTTACTTTTCATTTACTTCCATGTCTTTACTTTTAGTTTTTAGTTTTTAGTTTTAAGAAAAAAATCTTGTAACTTGTTAATGGAGAACTACACCTTCTAGTTCTTGAATAAAAACTTCTGTTTTCCTTAGGTAATTAGTTGGCTTTGTATTCATTTCTTCTTTCTATCTCTTTTTACTTATCTTACTTGTAGTTTTAATCAAATCCTAGGATCATGAGCTAAAACTCTCCCAAAGGGAGGGTTAATGATGCTCATGTGAGGATCAGGCTACAAATTTAGGATTCCAAAATCACTACTTAAAATACTTAGGTTCTATTTTTCATCCTGTCCCAAAATGATAGAGATTGACAAATATCTGATCAACTGTTGTAAAGTAGAACTAGGAGTTGGAATGATATTTCAGAGATGAAATATCATTTCAATTCCACATGCTAGCATGATATATTTAGAGATAGGTATATTATGTTAGGGATTTGAGATGGTAGTGACCTGTTTCTAAAAGATTTGTAGCTAGGCCTTGCATGAGTAGGATTAATCCTTCCCTATCTTTCTCTCTCTTTCATTTAACTATAAAACAAACTTACAAATTTTAGATAACTTGTGTAAAAAAAATCTATCTATCAAATCCTTCTCACTTAGTTCTCCAAGGTGTAGATTTCAGTTGTGATCATTTAGATTCTTGTCTTAGAAGTTGGAACGAAATCCCTACTCGAACTAGATTGGCATTCTAAAAGAAAAACAGTGAGTAAGGAATTATTGAGTTTTAACACGTAGTAAGTAAATTTCTAAAAACACGGAAAAGTGCTAAGATCAAATGGCTCCGCTGCCATTCTAAAAACCCAAGGACCTGTGCTTGCAAACTGGAATTGCTCCAAGGGGAAATTACCCACGCTCATCCTTTCATATATTTCTTTTTCTTATGTTTTCTTCATTTTTTTTTTTTTTTAAATTTCCCGCATTTTTGCTACTGATAAACATTCCAGTTTTGGTTGTACTTACAGGTTCCAAATGCTAGGACCTGGAAACTAGGCTACAACAATCACTAAGCTTACTGTGAAACATTTGGTCTGTTGTGCACGTTTCTTTTATTTGGTGGACTTGCGGGAAGCTTGCAAGTTCCAAATTTTAAATATTTTTGCATGTTTCACATGTATGTAGTTATTATGTTGTAGTTAATGGACTATATTTTGCGTATTAGGTTAGTAATATGCATGAATCATGTGAATACGTCTGTGAATATATATATGCGGTTAATTGGTCATGAATTACATATTAATGTATATATACATACAAATGGTACTGTTTTGCATGGTTATATATATATATATATATATATATATATATATATATAACCATGCATATATATATATATATATATATATATATATATATAAGTCACATATTTAGCATATATATATTACCGTATGAGTGGTTATTTACATGTTGGCATATATAACTTAGGAGTTATACATAGTAATTAAGGTGTGTTTTGGTATTTTGGCCATAACTTTGGCTACGGTTCTCTGAATCACGCGTGTGAGCTCAATTCGGAAAGATCTCGACGGCGCGCACACTGTAAAGCTTGGTGGAGGTCATTTTTGAGGTCAAAATCAACTGTTTTCTCCTCCAAAATCATCATTTTAGAAAATTGTGTTGTTTAATAAGTCGATTTTGTCATGAAAGAGGAGAACATTCCAACGAGGGTTAAAATCTTAGTTGGATAAGTTGTTTCTAAACCCTAAGGGGTGAAGCTGCTCTCTATCTGACACTTGCAATCTCAATGAGTATTGACGAAATCGAATTATTATGCAATACAAACAAAAAGTTATTTTAGTCTAGGTAAAATACGTTGCCTGTTTAGTTTACGTTTTAACATATTAGTATATATATGCGTACGTATAATATTTTCACATGCTACCATATCTAAATACGTATTAGTAATTCAAATTTGTGCAGAATGTAGATATCGTCGCCACGCAATATCGATTTACAAATTAAGCATACATACGATATTACGCTGTGTATATTTGCCTGCATCGTATGGAAATATTTATCGATGATACAACCTTGCCTATTCAGTATAGCTATCATTATGAGTAGAGTATCTTCACATACTACTGCATCTAGTATAGTATGAGTAGATCGTATTTGTATGTTTGTATTTTCACCTTTGCATAAATCGAAAAAAAAAAAAAAAAAAAAAAAAAAAATTAAGAACGACCTTTCATAAATTTTAATTCCATAACTCTTAATCATATTCCAACGGTGTCTAGGAAAGTTGACAGATTGAGGTTACTTAATTAGAACCGTGCTTGCACGGAAAGCCTCCCTCATATCTCTCTTGTGACCTGGCTGTTGGTTTATGCACACGTATTCCTAGCTTCACTGCTACGTTAGCAGCAACTTAGGCCTACGTTGTTCAACTCTAATGCTTGAACATAATCATAAAATTCAAGTAATAATAAGTTTCTTCTATCAATTAGATCTAATTTTATGCTTGCATGAGATTAAGGTCTGGTTCTACTAAAGAATTTGAACATACTTATCGTAGGAGAAAATACGATAAGCAGTTGCGTAAGTTCTCACCTCCACAAAGTTCTTCATCTATTAATCCAAATCAAGAAGATTCCTTGTCACAATTTTCGTCATTCATTATGGCTGACGAAAATCCAGCAGCTGAGAAACCCCTTTCGGACTTCTATACAGCCTTACAGAAAGGATCTTCTTCCTGCATCAAACTTGAGGACATTGTTGGTGATTTTCGAATTCCGCCACACGTGTTTAGTTTGTGACCTATGTATCATGGTTTGGATCATGAAAAACCGTACAATCATCTTCATAGGCTTCAACAAGTAGCCACAACATTTCACCATCCAGCCGTCTCAAAGGAACAACTCTTGCTTCGGTTGTTTCCATTCACTTTAGCGGATAAAGCGTCAATTTGGCTAGCAGGACAACAGCCACAATCCATAGACAAATGGAATAAACTTGTTCAAGCTTTCATGCTTCAATTTTACACTCAGAAGAAAACTACTGAAATGCTTCAGAAAATTCAATTCTTTCGTCAAAATCCTCATGAATCCTTTACGGAAGCATGGAGTTGCTTTACTGATCTTCTTTTAGAATGTCCTCATCACTAACAAGACAAAGTTGTCCTTGTTCGTTCATTCTTTAATGGACTTTCTGATCATCAAAAAGAAACTCTTGATATAATGAACGGTGGTTGCTTCATGGACAAAGGAACTACTGAAGCATATACTTTTCTTGAAAAACAAGCAAAAGGTACACATTAGGGTAACACTGATTCTTCTAGGTCATCTAAGGATAATGTTACAAAAGCTACGTCTATTTTTGAGGTAAAACCCGATCCCGAATTGAAAAAACTGATAGAAACCCTCACTGAAAAAATAGATGCTCTTGCAGTTCAAGTAAACGATCAACTTCCATAACAAGCCATGAGCGTTAACACTTCCCCATGTGTTCTATGTCTTAGTCTAGACCATCTCGATGCTTATTGTCCCTTGTTACATGCTACCCCTACCCAAACAACGGAGGAGGCATGTGCATTTCCTAATGCACCATGGAGACAGCATCCAAATTTCGCTTGGCGCCCAAATAACCAACAAATGGCTCCTCCAGGTTTCGCCAATCCACCTGTTCGACCAATCAACAATTTTATTTCATACCGCCAAGGAAATAATCAGTAATACCAACAAAGTCAAAATCAATTTCAAAGTAATTCAAATGCTAACTATCAAAACAACCGCGGCCTTGTTCCAGCCAATCCAAATTCTGGCTATAATCAACAACTTCTCAGCAATAATCGTGAACTAGTAACTGTTACATGCTACCCCTACCCAAACAACGGAGGAGGCATGTGCATTCAACATTCCTAATGCACCATGGAGACAGCATCCAAATTTCGCTTGGCGCCCAAATAACCAACAAATGGCTCCTCCAGGTTTCGCCAATCCACCTGGTCAACCAATCAACAATTTTATTTCATACCGCCAAGGAAATAATCAGTAATACCAACAAAGTCAAAATCAATTTCAAAGTAATTCAAATGCTAACTATCAAAACAACCGCAGCCTTGTTCCAGCCAATCCAAATTCTGGCTATAATCAACAACTTCTCAAAGAATAATCATTGAACTAGTAACTGTTGCACAACCTATGCCTCTTGCTACTGATAGGACAAGCGAGATGTTCTTCACTTAGATGAACCAACAATCACAAATCCTAACGTCTATCCAACAATCACTTTAACAATTAGCGCAAGACAAGAGCCAGAAAGGCGCGTTTCCTGGCCAAGCAGTTTCGAACCCTAAGCTAGCAAACACTGCCTTTGAACTCACCAATATACCTAGTACAAGTACTCCAACCCAAGGTGAGGTGAATGCAATCACTACTCTTTGATCTGGGAAAACCGTTGACAATCAAATTCGTATGCCAGATGATCAAACAAAAGATACCGAAGGTTCCAAGGAATCTATTTCAGATAATGAACCTACGATAGAAACACCAAGTTCAACAACGTCATAATCTAAAAAATTGGGAAACAAAAAAGTGGACCCTTATGCCAAATTCCCCCCTAAGGCACCATTTCCTGCCCATTTGGCAAAGAATAAACCGGATGAAAACTTTGATGAAATTTGGGAAACCTTTAAAAATTTGACAATAAACTTACCTTTTCTCGATGCCCTAAAGCAATTACCAAAACATGTAAAATTTTTGAAAGACATGTGCACCACAAAAAGAAGAGCAAATGTACCTCAACAGGCCTTCCTTACTGAACAATTTCCGTCCATCACTGAATACAATGGTATAGTAAAATACAAGGACCCCGGTAGACCAACAGTTCCATGCACATTAGGTGATAAATATACGGCTACGACATTACTAGACCTAGGAGCTAGTGTGAACTTACATCCTTATTAATTATTCAAACAACTAGGTCTACATGAGCTTAAACCTACCACGATGACTTTACAATTAGCCGATCGATCCATTAAGCATCCGAAAGGCATTGTGGAAAATGTCCTTGTAAAAGTCCAAGATTTCTTTTATCCCATAGATTTTGTCATTTTGGATACAGAAGTTGCCTGTGACTCCATTCCTATCATATTAGGGTGTCCATTCCTCGCAACTGCTAATGCGCTCATAAACTGTAGGGATGGGTCCATGACCATGTCCTTCAGAAATCTTTCGGTCGAGGTTAATGTGTTCAAGTTGATGAAACAAATTCCAGAGAATGATATTGATGGTGGGATTAACATGATTGACACCCTCGTACAAGAATATTTCACAAACTCTTTTCCTGAAGATGAAGTACACCAATTCCATTCTTTTGGCGGTTCTGAATTTGATGTTGATGATTATTCAAAGGAGGTATATGAGTTTTTAGAATCAATACCACCAATTGACTCTACTACCGTCCTATCGTTTACTTGGACTAACATAAATCTGTTTTCTCTGTGGAAGACGACTTTCCTCAAGAATCTTTAATACCTACTCCTCCCACCCCTGACTTAAAGCCTATTCCTTCGGACTTAAAATACGTACAATTAGATCCAGATGGTAGTCACCCAATTATCATATCATCACAATTGACTGCTGATCAAGAATCATGTTTAATTAAGGTCATTCAAGAACACCGTTCTGCTATTGGATGGTCTCTCGATGACATTAAAGGCATTGACCCTAATGTGTGCACCCATCGCATACATCTTGAAGAAAATGTCAAGACATCACGTGAACCGCAACGTCGTCTAAATCCAACCATGAAGGATATGGTACGGGAAGAAATTTTAAGGTTACTTGATGTAGGTATTATTTACCCCATCTCAGATAGTGTTTGGGTAAGTCCAGTCCATGTTGTTCCCAAGAAGTCTGGAATTACAGTTGTGTGAAATGATAAAGATGAATGCATATCCGCTCGCATTCCAGTGAAGTGGCGAATATGCATTGACTATCGAAAACTTAGTGTAGTCACTCGCAAGGATCATTTTCCACTCCCATTCATTGACCAGATGCTTGAACGGTTAGCGGGTCATGCATTTTACTGTTTTCTTGATGGCTATTTAGGATATTTTCAAATCGTCATAGATCCTGCTGACCAAGAAAAAACAACGTTCACCTGCCCTTTTGGTACTTTTGCATATAAACGAATGCCATTTAGCCTTTGCAATGCACCCGGTACATTCCAACGTTGTATGCTTCATATCTTCAGTGATATGGTTGAACGTTTTATGGAAGTCTTCATGGATGATTTCTCATTATATGGTAATTCTTTTGATAACTGTTTATCAAATCTTGAAAAGGTTTTAATACGTTGTGAAGAGAAAAATCTCGTTCTTAATTGGGAAAAATGTCATTTTATGGTTACAAAAGGAATAGTACTAGGTTATATTGTTTCGAAGGACGGAATCGAAGTCGATAAAGCAAAGATTGAAAAAATTGCTTCCTTGCCTATACCAACTTCAATTCGCGAAATACGTGCATTTTTAGGACACGCAGGGTTCTATAGGAGATTTATTCAAGATTTCTCAAAGGTTGGCCGACCTTTAACAAATCTCTCACTTAAAGATGCCGTATTTGACTTCACTTTCGATTATAAACAAGCTTTTGAGACCTTAAAGTCCGCCCTGACTACAGCTCCGATAATTCAACCACCTGATTGGTCTAAACCCTTTGAATTAATGTGTGACACGAGTGACTACGCTATTGAGTTGTCTTTAGGGCAACGAGAGAGAACAAGCCAATTGTCATTTACTATGCTAGTAAAACTCTTAATGACGCTCAACGTAACTATACCACCATTGAAAAAGAATTTCTAGCAGTTGTATAAGTTTCGTCCTTACCTAGTTGGTTCTTCCACAATAGTCTACACTGACCATGCAGCGCTGCGTTATCTATTAGCAAAGAAAGATGCCAAACAGAGGTTGATCCGATGGATCCTCCTTTTGCAAGAGTTTACTCTAGAAATTAGAGATAAAAAAGGTTGCGAGAACATGGTAGCAGACCATTTATCACGACTCGTTAATGATGTCGATAATGAGGCCGAACCAATCTGCAATTCATTTCCAGATGAACATTTGTATTTCGTTTTTTCTTCTCCTTGGTATGCTGATATAGTAAACTACTTAGTTACCGAGGAGGTCCCTTCATCCTGGACTCGAACGGACCGGAAGAAGTTCTTCTCCACTGTGAAATTTTATTTTTGGGATGATCCCTACCTCTTCAAGTATTGTTCTGACCAACTGATATGCCGTTGCATTCCCGACTGGGAACATAATGACGTGTTATCCTTTTGCCATGAACAATCTTGTGGTGGTCATTTCAGTGGTAAGAAAACTGCAGCCAAGGTCCTACAATGTGGATTTTATTGGCCAACGCTGTTTAAAGATGCACACAAGCATTGCAAAACATGCAACCGCTGTTAGCAGCTAGGATGCATTACTCAATGCAATATGATACCCTTAAATCCAATTTTAATTGTAGAAATTTTTTATGTATAGGGTATCGACTTTATGGGCCCTTTTCCAAATAGTCATGGCTTCCTATACATACTAGTAGCTGTTGACTATGTGTCAAAATGGATTGAAGCGTTGGCATCTCGTGTGAATGATCATAAAATGGTCGTATTTTTCGTAAAGGAACATATTTTCTCTCGATTTGGCGTTCCCAAAGCTATAATTAGTGATGGTGGAAAACATTTCTGTAATAAAATTTTTTAATCATTAGTAAAGAAATATGGAGTTACTCACAAAGTGGCAACTCCGTATCATCCTCAGACCAGTGGCCAAGTAGAAGTCTCTAATAGAGAGATTAAATCAATTTTAGAAAAGACAATTAATCCATCTAGAAAAAACTGGTCTCTTCGATTATCTGATGCCTTGTGGGAATATAGAACAGCTTTTAAGACACCTATAGGCATGTCCCATTACCGTCTCGTTTTTGGTAAACCTTGTCATCTTCCAGTTGAACTCGAGCATCGTGCTCTATGGGCTATCAAAAGCCTAAATTATAATACCGATGCGGCAGGTGAGAAGCGAAAATTGCAGTTAAATGAGCTTGAAGAGATTCGGAGTGATGCCTATGATCTCTCGAAATCCTATAAAGCCAACATGAAAAGAGTGCATGATAAGCACATATTAAGAAAAGAATTCAAAATTGGTCAAAAAGTTTTATTGTACAACTCGAGATTACACATTTTTCCAGGAAAACTAAAAACTCGATGGTCTGGTCCTTTCACTGTCTCTGTTGTCACCCCTTATGGGGCTATCTCTTTGAAAAATGTCGACGATGACAACGAATTTCAAGTAAATGGCCAACGCCTTAAATATTATCATGAGTTGCATTCTCCAGATGTCGAAAAGACTCTTCTCAAAGATCCAGTCTACAAAGACTAAAGATTCGCTGGTGTATTTCTTTCCAGGTGTTTAAAACAAGGAAAGTACACCATTAGGGTAGCCGGGGCCCTCTTCTATTTTCTTCTCTCAAAACTCCTAGAGTGTGTGGTTGCAAACGCCGGAACCTTAGTCCACAAAAACTCTATTTCAGAACTGAGTATAAATGTCTTCTGTTCATCGAGCAAACGTGACTTCTGGTAAACAATAGGTACCAAAAATTTCCCCACCTTCCTTCTCTTCCCTTTTCTATTCTCTTCCTCGCGAACTCCAGCTCATCATTTGGTGTAAATCTCACCCATCTCGAATAGGTAATGGTCGTAGTACTTTTGCTCGAAAGCGACGTGCGCGAAGGATGGGGTGGTGTATAAATTGTCAAACACCTTTCTGTCTAGGTCTTGATTTACTATCCGATATGAGCTGGTATAAGGTATATTATTTGTCCGACACCACCAAGTGGGGATAAACTTCGTCGTCGTCCCGTTGCTCCCACCGGGTGGGATTCGTCTTGAGGATCTGACGTTAAAAGACTCACATTCGTCTTGAGGATCTGACATTAAAAGACTCCACATGTATATACTCGTGTATTTTATTTTCACCTTTGCATTGTGCACAAAGAGAGTCGTGATGAACAACATCGGATAGTCCCATCGCCGCACACAGCAATGGATTTCACCAGGCCAACCCGAATAGTTTTCTATTTGATGACAGTTCGGGGCGGTTTGAGGCTATACCATATGTACTAAGGGTAATATTATTATTAGACCATTGCACATTGGTCAGGGATGGTACCGTCTTGAAACCTAGGCCCCAAAATATAAAGGTTAAGCCCGGTCCGGCCGGATGGATTGGATTAAGCCCGATATACATGATAGTTGCCTGATTTTACTGTAATGATTTTCTTCTTGTAGTCCGGTGTTGTTGTCACGTTCTTTTGTATAATGACACATACATCTTCCCTTGTACATTGCCACGTTCATCTCCACTTGTACATTTGTATATAAAAAAAAAAAAAAAAAAAAAAAAAAAAAAAAAAAAAAAAAAAAAAGGTTGAAGGTGCCTTCTTCATATTCTATTGGATGACATTTTTAATGCCGATCATTTTAGCATTCGATTCGTTTAATTTGGAATTGAAACGAATCAAAATTCCGCGTTTGAAATTTTGGGACATAAGGGAAATTTTTGGAATTCATTTGGGCTTGGACCAAAAATTAGAACCGACCCAAATCACGTGTCTGGTCACAAAACCCAAATATTATCTCCATCGTAATTATTACAAGGCACAAACGGTCAGATATCCACAAACGGTCAGATATCCACAAACAGTCAGATATCCAAAACGGTCAGATATCCACAAACGGTCAGATATCCAAAACGGTCAGATTTTTGCCTATAAATTCCGACACTCCTCATCACCCTTCACTCACCTCATTCTCTCACTATCCAAAGATTAATCTTCACATATTATATTTTCATTCAAAATAATGGATCCGATCGAGCGATTGGAAAAGGAGCAACGTGAATGGGCTGTCACAGTATTCGTGATAACAGTATTTGTCATTATTCTACTGTCGATCATGCATAACTTCATCCGGAATATCTAGATCTATGTAACCTCAATATCTCTTTCCCTTTGTCGCTTTGTATATTACTATGGTGTGTTAAATAATTCTCAACCATTTGTACGGGTTACGTATTAAATGGAGGAGCATCCTATTTAATAAATTGTGTATATTAGTTGTATTTTTACCTTATCATAAACATAAAATAGTTATCAAAACCGTAACAAATAAGAAAAATCAATAACGCAATAAAATAAATCAAACTCAACTTATTGTTTTCAGAGAAGATCGCGCACGCTACACGGTACGCCTAACACTTGTCATGTACGCAGCTCGATTATTCTATCCATCTTCTATTATTGAGGTATGATCATAAATTTTGAAATTACGTGTAGGTCTAACTGCCCTGTGAAACTTCCTTCCGTATTCTCTATCATTTTAAGACCTCATTAATTGTTTTTGGACACCTGACATGAAAAGACATACTATGGATACCCATAGTTGCTGTACATAATTAGGGATACCAACATCACATGTTTCACTTGTAAGTCAAGATCTAGATGCACTTGGCATCCTGATTCGTACCAGATCCTATATTTGCTATAAATCTCTTCCTTTCAGCCATTCTCATTTCACGGTTTCTACACTATCCTACCATCAATTATCCTTCCAAATAGATCAACCAAGAAAGATAGTACCCGAGAAGAACTACCTGAAATTTTTTGATGATGGCCGATTTTCTCCTTTTTATGACACAGAAATTGTACATCGAGGATGGATGCCTCTTCTATATCATGCAGAAGCAGCCTATTCCAGAGATTTGGTCTTGATGTTCTACCAATTTAGCGAACCTGAAAATGGAAAATTATGTTTCCATGCCTATGGACAACGTTTTGAATTAACTAAGGAAATTATCTCCGACATACTTCAAATTCCAATGAATGACTCGGGGTTCGATCTTTCAGAGTCCCCATTTAATTCCTTCAAAAAGTTACTACGGGCCACCGTATCTCATGGCGAAGTCGAAAATAAAAATCATGTTGTTCTTCAATGCTCTTTGAAACAGAATCAACGAGTTGTGCTCCATTGGTTGGGACACAATGTGGTGGGTACGTCACACCAATCTGAAGTCACCAAGCCTCAACTACACCTACTTTGGATTATGCAGAATCAAAGAGATGATTTTTGTATAATCCAACACCTCTGGAACGCAATCACCAGAAGAACAAAAAGGTTAGCACCTCTGCCTACTTTAGTCACAAAAATTATGATACGTTGGGGTTATCCAGCAGTTTCTCCAGAAATACCTCTTCAAAGAGCATTTGTTACTATACTTCACAAAGACTGTGTCGGTGGTTCTTGGACACCAGATACTCTGCCAGATGAAATGGATGGCCAAAACTCAAACTCTGCACATTTCTTTGATGAAAATGCCATGCAGAACATTTTTAATCCCATGGAAGGTATTCAATTTCTTTATCAAGGAATGAGGGAACTACACGCACGTCAAGAAATCATCATCAAAAGTCTTATGGATTTCCAAAAACGTCAAGCGATGCATGATGTTGATCAAGAGGCAATATTGGAAACTCACTCTCAGTCATTAGAAAAATCACACTCTTCTAATAGAGAATCAAACTACGATCCCTGGCAACCAGGGGACCCTTCAAATCCAGCTTAGCCAACAAATTGATGAACTAAACAGTGTTGTCCACGATCTGCATTCCTATCACCATCCTTATCATCATTCTTAACCATAAAAAAATAAAATAAATAAATAAAAAAAGGGTTGCGTTCTGTTTTTACAAAACTCAACTTTCCCCAAAATAAATAAAATAAAATTATTATTATTATTAAGTGTTTCATCATGTGCTCCTTTAATAAAAAATTTTGTTATCTTTGTATCTTCTTTTGTACGAAATGCCTACTAGGATTGTCATATTTTAAGTTGTGATAATAACAATTTTAATGTGTTCTTTTAAACTTGATTACAGGAGATTTTATCTTCTTGCATACTCATTCCTCCATCCAGTCAAATTTTCTTGGACATATTTCTTCTCATATCTTTCCCCATCACTCCACTCAATCAAACATGGCATCTTCATCGAACGTAGCATCTTCATCAAACAGGACACCTCCGAAACTCATCCCTGAGCAATCATTTCAGGCCATGATGGATTCCAATACTTATGGACTTCATTTCCGTGATTGCATTACTAACATCGGGTGGTCTTCCCTTGTTATTCGCCCTTACCAAACTTATTCTCCAAGTTTGGCGGCCTACTTTTATGCTAATATGGAAGATACACCAGCATTCAACGTTGATCATGGCTTTTTCTTAGACAGATTCACAATCAAAGTTGGTGGCACAAACCATGTCTTTTCAGAGGCAACAGTTGCCCTGACTTTAGATCTTCCATATCACGAGCCGGCAACAACATGGCTATACATTTATCACAACTCTACTCGTTCCTTTTCATGGCCTGCTTTTCGCGCAGCATACGATGACGGTCTTGAAATTAAAGATGAAGGAACTAAACTTGGCAGATGGCCAGACATCACCATTCCCTTAGCCAGCATGACCATGAACATGGGAAATGCGATGTTGTTTGTCCTTCTTAACATCATGGGAGATTGGCATTTTTCTATCGCCAATGATGCTGCATGTGTAGTCTTCAATGCACTTGCTCGAGGTCATACATTCTTTGATATCTTAAACTGTGTTATCTCCAATTTGAAACGAGCTCGTACTTTTCGAGATCAGTATATACTTTTACCTGTAACTGCTTGCCGAATTATAAAGACACATTTCCCACAATTTTCAGCTACTTTTCATGACTGGGTCAAAGTAGATTCTATGTGCCCAACAAACAAGATAATTCATTCATTAAGGTTTAGGCAATGGAAACGTCCTGCACGATACTTGAGACATGTTCGTTGTTATCCAAACGATGATAAGATGATGAAACATTTGAAAGAATCTGGTGAACAAGAATGGGCCACCATTTGGGAATACATTATCTTTTGGCGCGATACTAAGGAAATGTATTTCACTGAAGAAGATGCCAGACCTTCACCACATCCTAGATGGTAAACTTGAGTAGGGAATTGTACATATATCTAACTGTATATAGTTGTATATAGTGTGCTACTGTTTTTCTTTGTTTTTTTTTTTCTCTTTATAATATATTATGTTACCACAACTTTCTGTTCCAGCAATCCAGCTCTAATCTTTTTCACGGTTATCAGGTAATTCCTTTCTTTATCTATTTCTATTTCGAAAACTAATCATCACTCTATTTGGGAGTGATTTAAAAAAAAAATTATTAGGCAACTTGTAGTCTGTATATAGTTTCTATTTTCTTGTTAGTAAATGTAATTAGTGACAAGGTCTTGTTTCTTTTTCAATGATGAAAATTATCTAGAAGTCTCACATTAGCATTCGAATTATGATTCGTTTTTAAGAAACTTAAGCTAATACGTACGCAATAGTTTTTATATCTTTTCATGAGTATTCATGCACTAAGTATCATTGATTGTACATGACAGTAAGTTTCTGGAACCCACGGTTAGTCTACTTAAACTATCAATCCTATGAGAATCTAACCAAAAGCCTCGATATGAGTGATTTGTGAGTAATGACACAGAGGAGTAGTTTTTCCAAATAGAGAAAATCACGTATCGACTTACTTGATCACCATCCGAACCCTAGGCGAGAATTTAGGCATTCTTTGGATCGACATAGCTATAAATTATTACCTGTTACAAATTTTACTGCTAGTCACTCCACTGAACCTTTCATCAACCCTTTCACTTTCACCAAAAATTCCTTACCCATATATTAACCCCAAATAAAAGAACCTACCTAAGTGATGAGTATGAGAAATAGGACGAAATGTAGAAAAATAAAAGAAGACTTGTTCCAAATAAAAGTTAGTTACCTGCTTCAAAATAATAATAATAATAATAATAAATAAATAAACAGAATCATGTTTCTTAAGCCTTTAAAAAAAATGAAATAAGTACAAAGGCTTAAGAGCAAGGTAGGAAAACTCAGGTAGGAGCAGGAAAAGAAAACAAGGATTTCTCGAGTGTAAATATCTTGAAGACCTTATTCTCTCATACTTATCATTTTTGATCTTCCACTTTCATTTCTTTCTACACTATCACCTAAGCCCCATAATACCTAATAAAAACCGCTAGCTCAATTAGGAGTAGGATAGTGTGATAATAAGTAGTAGATGTGATTGATCGACCTCGGCTCCTCTGACTGTCATCGAGTATGTGAGGAAAAGTGTGCCCACTGCACACTGGAGTTAACAAAACCTGAGTGGGAAAATTATGAGCGAATTTGTGTTTCGACACATACATGTGAGAACCCATTTAGGTACGCTCTCCAAAGGATCCAGAAACAGCCCTGCTTGTGCAATTCAATGTAAATTCACTGTATGCATGCTCATATGTAGATGTTTTAATTATTGTATGCATATTAACTTGAGTTTCGAAAGAATTAATCCTCGTTCCCCGCTAATGAGATGTATATCTATCTGAGATTAATTTAGGAAACAAGCTTTTGTTACTGAGTCATTGTAGTATAAATGAAGTTTGTGAGTATCTTCTCTAGAAAACTCTCACGAGGCTATAACTCGTCCACTAGGGAATTCATAGTGGTTTAAGGCCTTGTTGCATATGGTCAATGCAACCGCACTCTGCGAAACGAGACTTAGCTTAGAATGCACAGTTTTGGCCACTTATCTGTTCTAATGTCTCTTCTTTGCTTGAGGACAAGCAAAATGCTGTTTGGGAGTGGTGTGATAAGCACCCAAAACTGTATTATAAAAACCTGTAGAGACATAACATTTCGGTCAATTTTGTGCTTAATAATCATGAAATAATCGCATCTTCATGCTTTTTGCAGGTTGGAGCAACTAATGTAAAAATTATGATAAAGCCAGCATTTAAACACGAAATAGGGAGTATACACATGCCTTCCGATCAAGCCCATGTGAAGCCCAACAAATCCGGACTAAAGCCCAAAGACTCAAATAGTACAAAATCCAGTCAGAAACGGGATTACGTGCACAGAAGCGTCAAACTTCCAAAGCTCATATCTCTTGAACTAGGACTCCGAATGCGACGAGTGAGCTGCTCTGACAATCAGTGTGACGAACTCTACGCATAGGCGGGAAGTTGTAAAAATGCCAAAAGACCGGACTACCACTTGACACTGCACGTGGACCCACTAGGCGGGCCCATAAGATTTGATGAGTCATCATGCAAGTCAAGACAAAGGTGCAAATAATTGGTGCAAATTTGATACCTTGCATGAAGTTAATGAGTTGGTTGGATTTAGGTGATGATTATCTAAAAAAATGAAAGGTGTCAAATGGGGGTTAGTTGTGGATAAGTGAAAAATAAATGAGAGGAGAGTGTTTCACGTGGGAGAAGAGAAAAAGGCTCTCTTATGTAAAGGGGGGCTGATTTTGGGAGTTAGCTAGCTTTTACTTCCTTGACTTTTACTTTTCATTTACTTCCATGTCTTTACTTTTAGTTTTTAGTTTTTAGTTTTAAGAAAAAAAGCTTGTAACTTGTTAATGGAGGACTACACCTTCTAGTTCTTGAATAAAAACTTCTGTTTCCCTTAGGTAATTAGTTGGCTTTGCATTCATTTCTTCTTTCTATCTCTTTTTACTTATCTTACTTGTAGTTTTAATCAAATCCTAGGATCATGAGCTAAAACTCTCCCAAAGGGAAGGTTAATGATGCTCATGTGAGGATCAAGCTATAAATTTAGGATTCCAAAATCACTACTTAAAAGACTTAGGTTCTATTTTTCATCCTGTCCCAAAATGACAGAGATTGACAAATATCTGATCAACTATTGTAAAGTAGAACTAGGAGTTGGAATGATATTTCAGAGATGAAATATCATTTCAATTCTACATGCTAGCATGATATGTTTAGAGATAGGTATATTATGTTAGGGATTTGAGATGGTAGTGACCTGTTTCTAAAAGATTTGTAGCTAGGCCTTGCATGAGTAGGATTAATCCTTCCCTATCTTTCTCTCTCTTTCATTTAACTATAAAACAAACTTACAAATTTTAGATAACTTGTGTAAAAAAAAAAATCTATCTATCAAATCCTTCTCACTTAGTTCTCCAAGGTGTAGATTTCAGTTGTGATCATTTAGATTCTTGTCTTAGAAGTTGGAACGAAATCCCTACTCAAACTAGATTGGCATTCTAAAAGAAAAATAGTTAGTAAGGAATTATTGAGTTTTAGCACGTAGTAAGTAAATTTCTAAAAACACTGAAAAGTGCTAAGATCAAAGCCCAAGCCCGTCAGGAGGCCCAACCCTAATTTCTCCTCATAGTCCCTATTGTAGCCTATAAATAGAATACTCGTTCTCTCTGGCCGAAATTAACCATTCACTGGATTAAAAAAAGAGGCAAGGAAAGATAGATCCAAAATTGGATCTAGCTTTGTGAGAAAGAAGGGGATTGGTAGATCGTTGCCCACACAACGTCCAATCTATTCTAAAGGAATACAATAGAAGATCAAGGGGTTGATTTCGGATTTGATAAAGCTTGGATTCTCATAGTTATCTAAATCGGATTCAAAGGTATGTTTTCTATTCAAAATCGTGAGAACCCCATTGATTCCGCTATGCATGGGTTCTCACAGTTTGTAGAAATATTCGTTCTGAAATAACGGTTCTTATAGTTAGTACTTAATTGTGTACGTGATTGTGGTAGTTTAAAATGTATTCACAAGACATTTAACTAATGCTTTATTCCTAATTGAACCTTTTGATATTTATGATTTATATAATGGATAATGAGGTGAGTTTATTGGTTATTGTGTTTAGAATCTTTATTAATGATTCTATTGCTAGAGACGATGTATATTTTATAATATAATGAAAATATTATAATAACTGAGAACTCTTTAGTGTTAAAATCCGGTGTAAAAGTGTCCGGTGAAAATTTAATGTGTCACCCACATCTTTAGATCTCTCCACGCCTCTTTGATAAAAAGAAATGAAATGTTTATGACTAATGATGTCATGTGAAAAGCCGCCTTAGAGAGGAACTAAGGCATTCGCCTTGCTAATTGGCTGTATTCCTTGAATGTACGGGAATGTAGGTAGGTATTCCATGAATATGGCGGGAATGACCCAAGGTATTCATTGAATGTGCCATGAATGATCTGTTAGTATTATGATGGGTATTCCTTGAATGTGGCGGGAATGACCCAAGGTATTCATTGAATGTGCCATGAATGACATGTTAGTGTTATGATGGGTATTCCTTGTATGTGGCGGGAATGACCCAAGGTATTCATTGAATGTGTCATGAATGACCTGTTAGTGTTATAATGGGTATTCCTTGAATGTGGATGGAATGACCCAAGGTATTCATTAAATGTGCCATGAATGACCTGTTAGTGTTATGATGGGTATTCCTTGAATGTGGCGGGAATGACCCAAGGTATTCATTGAATGTGCCATGAATGACCTAATATTTTGTTATGCTCAAAAGAGGCTTTGTGATTATGCATATGGAAAGCCCAGAGATGGCTGTGACTCACAAGTTATGAGTTTACAAGATGAAAGTATGTTTCCTGAAGGCGATATCCCGCTTGGGACATATGTCTTGTATTGGTACTCGGTGTGAGTGAGGCACACGGATATGTGTGATTTGGCAAATGTGTGTAATGCAAATCGTGGAGTAGGAACTAAAGGTTGGGCTGTGTCTTTTAATAAATAAGTCAACGAGATAATTAATAAGTAAAGTAAAATATTGATTTTACGTATGATGGAGTTATTGTATATGATGTATATGATTTCTTATGAGAAATATATACGTGGTTTGTATGAGTTGATACTCACAAGGGATGAATGTACTCCTTGGTTATGACTTTTGCTCGTTCTCATAAGTAGACGAGTGATATTAAAGAAAAATATTGATTTTATGTGTGACTGAGTTATTGCATATGAATATTTATATATTATGATGTATATGATTTCTTATGAGAAATATATACGTGGTTTGTATGAGCTGATACTCACAAGGGATGAATGTACTCCTTGGTTGTGATATTTCTCCGTTCTCATAAGTAGACGCGTGGTTTTTAAGTAAAAGTATATGAATTGTGTGATGTTATGGATGTGAAGTGTGACTGTGAATAATATTAGTAAATGATTGTGATTTCTATGTGTCTGCAAAATGACTATAACTTGATATGTTATTACGAAAATATTAATGACTTGTGATAGTCTAAATCTATGGTTATGCACGCAGAAACTTTATGACGTAATAATGTCATATGAATGACTACCCTTGATATATGTATTATGATAAGTGGTATTCCCCGAATATGCGGAACGAACTAGGTTATATCAATTAGACTTAAATGTCTTAAATGAGGTTTGGTTATGAATGGAAATTTGACTGGCTGAGATAAATTATTTTATTGTGATGCCTAACTCTGTTTTGCAGGAGGGTAGGATCTATTAATCTTTTCTGCAGGGACGTAAATATTCTATCCTAAGACGACGTATTGGCTTAAAGGTAAGGTATACTAAACTCATAATTTAATTAGATTATCATATGTGCATTTAATAAATGGAATGTAAGTGGTATTTATGTTGTGAGTTATTTTGAAAAGTGGGAATGATGAGTACTGTTATATGAGATTCTTGGAATTGGTATATTGGGGGTGAAATCTTACTTGGGAAGAAACTACACGCCATTTTGGAAAATGGAACTATATTGTCTTCCAAGTTGAAATGGTTAGTAATGTTATATTTGAAAGATATATTATATATATATTTTGTTGTTAGTCTACTCATACCAGCAAATTCAATTTGCTGACCCATGTTTTCTTTGTTTTGCAACGTGGGTGTGTTCTTGGGAACATGGATGGTGGAGTGCAGTGGATAAGGACACATGATTTGGAGTTGCTCTTGAAGTCTTTTGGTTTAAGATTTTCTGAAGGGCACGGTTTTGTTTTGAGATAAATGTAATAGAGTTGGTGAGTTTCTTTGTAGTTTAATAATATGATTTAAGGATTGTTTCTTTTAGTTTTCTTTTGATTTCAGTTTTGTATATATCGTGTTTGATAACAGGTTTTTGGGTTTTGTTTCACCTCGGATTTCTAGATAATTAAATATCATTGTTTTAAATATTGTCTGGAAATTTGGGGCGTGACAGTATCAAGGAACTCTTTTCTCTGATTGGAGAGCTTAAGCGCTACACAGTTCACTCTGATAGAAATGGCTGTTCAAGTGGTTCAGCTGAGGTAATTTTTACCATAAGAGCTGATGCTTTAGCAGCTATGAAGCAATATAATAATGTCCAACTGGATGGGAAGCCTATGAATCCAATTCAACAATGCAAAAGGATCGACAATGCAAAAGAAGATGCATTCGAAAAAATAGCAGATTGTTCGAACTTTTTTAGCGGCAATTCAGTTCGAAAGCGGCAGTACAGCGGCAATTCAATTCGAAAGGATCGGCAGCTCATTTAGCGGTAATTCAAAGTGATCGGTAGTACTCGCGACAATTCAATTCGAAATCGGCACTACAGCGGCAATTCAATTAGAAAGGATCGGTAGTACAAGCGGCAATTTTCATAGTAGATTTTATAAGGGTTCGGGGTAGACTATGGACAAATCGGCGTAAGGATGGACAACATGATTGATCAGGCTATAAATTGATTGACTTAGGAATAAGTTTCAAACTGATTTGTATATTAACTTTAATAGTACCTATCAGGAAACTTTTGTTCAAATTGAAGAAAGTTTGGACTTGCCATATCATCAGGAGCGGCAAATGGAAACCTATTGTTTGTGAAATAGACAGCACATGATTATAATGGAAACCAATGAATTTTATTGTTTGATGATTATAATGGAAACCAATGAATTTTATTGTTTGTGAAACAAATGGAAACCTATTGGTTTACATTTCTTATGAGTCCTTGGATATAAAAAGAAAGCAAGTCGGCTCTTTATTAGTCATAAAACTATAAAACTGAGAGAGAAGAAAAATAAAAAAATAAAAAAATAAAGTTCTGATGTTATAATTCTTTCTCATTCGTCTTGTTCAGTAAGGTGTTGTATATGTGCACGTTGGAGACTCCGGTGCTTAACAAGGTGATTGCGTGCTTGCGGGTTTGATTAATTGAATCGAGAGTTTGTGAAAAGGTTAGATTATTATTTTGTTTAGTCTGTGACAGTAGGGTTTGAAAATATTTGTTTAATGGAGAAGAATTATAACTTGAATAGGAGATGGGGTGATAAAGGGGATTTTAATATGAATAGGGTGGCGAAGGGTATTGAAGTAGATAGTTTGAGAGCAAAGTATGATATTAGGGATGATGTATCTATTGAGTATGTTGGTAGCGATATCGACCAAAATTGTGAAGAGGATGAGATAATTTTATTGTTTTCACATTTTTGGCTTGGTTGTAGTGTTCCATTTCGGAAATCAGTTTTCGAGTTATTAGCTCGATGGAGATTACATCATTTACAATTATCTCCTGGCTATTGGGCTATCTTTGCCAGTATAGCGAGAATTTGTAAGGTTTATCAAAGGAGTAAGTCGGCAGACCTTTTGTTTTAGTTATTGAAGCTTATACGGCAAAACAATGCTTCTTTTAAAAGTTATGCGTTGGGATATCATAATCATCACAACCAGAATTATCGGTTTTATGGGATGCCTTCGAACTACAAGAATGCGAAATTGTATGGTTTTAAGATCAAAGGTAATTGGAGGTTCGAGAATATTGATTATCCTAACAATATATCAGGTAAGGATGTTACCTCAATATTCTTATAAATATTATTTTAATTAGTTAGCATGACATTTTGATTATCTTGTTTTTTTTTATAGGGGATATTCTGAAGTTTCCAAATATATCAATCTTTAGCAGTTAGAAGATAAAAAAGAAATTTGTTAGTTTGTTTAGTCATAATGCATATGTCTATAATTTGTCGTTTCCAGACGATATTGTAGATTATTATCATGATATAGAATATGGACTGCTTAATGAGCCTAGAGAATTAGCACCTTACTGTGGCTCAAAGAAGAAGAAAAATGTTATTGTAGGTGATAGTAGTGAAGATGACGAAGAAGTAGAAGGAGATGACTCTGAGGATAGTGGACAAGAAAATATTAAGAAGAAAAGAAGCGTACGTCCAAGAAAGAGGGAAAAGAAAAATGGGGATAACTCAATTAAATTTGAGGAAGGGATTGCAGATCGAGAAATGGTATGTATATAATATTTCTTTTAAAATATCATATATGTAATGCCTATAATATGTTTTGGAATGATGTTTCATTATGACAGGTTTTTTGTCTTCCTGCAAAAAAACTACTGATGTGCATGATATTGATGATGATGATGATATCGGTGGGGAAGCGATGACTAACAGTATATCTAAACTTGATGTTAGTGTTGATCTTGTTTTCGTGATTTAGATTTATGTTTGTTATTGATTGTTTAATGGTTATTTTGTTAATGTAGATGGAAAAAGTTTACTATGGTGGAGATACAATGGGTTCAACTTCTGTTGTCAGCATCAATTTTGGAGTGCCAACTCCTTTTGGTGGAAGTAGTTTTGGAGTTCTAATACCTGTTGTTGCCACCAATGCTAGTGTAGCAACTTCTGCCGATGGCACCATTGTTGGTGTGTCGAGTTTAGTATCAACTGTTGTTTGCACTAATGCTGGATTGCCGACTTCTATTGTTGACACCGATGCAGGTGTGTCAACAGAAGTGTCAACGATTGTTGGTACAAATTCTGAAGTGTCTAATATTGTTGGCACTAATGCTGAAGAATCGACTTCTGCTGATGGCATGAATGTTGTTGTGTCGACAGAACTGTTAACTGTGGTCAGCACCAACACCATTGTTAACTCAATTGTACCTTCTTCATTGCAGCCAGGGATGAGCGGCAGTTCTGCAACACTTGTGCTTATCACTCCAGACGTGCAAGCCTTGGCAATTGAAGGTTAGATGTTGAAAAGTTATTTTATGTTGTATTTACTTATTATTATATATTATTAATTTAAATTATTTTGTCTAATATTTTAGATCTAGAGTTATTGTGTTTGGATTATCAATGAAGTATAGATTTTGTAAAAATTGTTAATATGTTAAATTCAAAGCTTGCATAGGTAAGTGTGTGTGTGTGTGTGTGTGTTTTTTTTTTTTTTTTTGAAATTTCATTTATTTGGTTGCTAAAATATTATAGAAACACATTATTTTTTATTTTCTTAGGCGTCGAAGCTTAGGGATTGTGCTAAAGAAATCTTAGAAACAAAAGAAAATTATAAGATTAAAACTAGTGAATATACGAGATTGAGAAATATTTGGAAGGAGAGAGAGCTCATCTTTCAGGAGAATGAACATATGAGAGGAGTACTTATGAGAAATGAAGTAGTTTTGCACGACTATGAGATGAAAATGAATATCATGAAAGCTGAATTGTCTAAACAGAATCAAGAAATTGTTGTTCTTAGAGAGCAGAAAGTTTTGAGTGATGAAGTTGAGATAATAAAATGTGAGAAATTGGAGTTGGCTAAACGAGTTTACGAGGCTGAAGGGATTAGAGGAGATTACAAGGTACTATTGGAAGAGAATGCATTTTTGAAGAAAGAGTCAGATGAATATCATGAGAAGGTGGAATATTTTAGGGTTGGGTGTGAAGAGAAGGATGATATGATTGAGAAACATACAGTTGAAACTAAGAAATCTGGGGCATTGTTGCATGAAACATTGGCAAGTGTTGGACTTTGGAAATCGAGAGATTTTGATAAACGGGAAAAATTACAACAACTGTCAGATTATTATACTATGTGTTATAGGAAGTTGGAAGATGTATCACCTTCGGATCTAAAAGGTGTTCCCGTTCCAGTGGAGCATAACATTATGCCACAACTTCTTGAGTGAAGTTTTTGTTTTTTATTTTTAGGATGATGTGAGATTAAGTTACGGTTTTTTCTTTCTCGATTATGTTTATTTTTGCACAGTCTCATGATATTTGGATTTTATTTGTTTTTTATTAGATTGGTAATCAGAATAAATCGAAATATAAAGGGTCGGTAAAAAATATATAAGAGTTGGGAAATTTGGCCTTGACGTAGGTCGGCAAAATAGATATAAAAATTAAGGATAACATAATTGGGGTGTCGTCGCCCCCATAATGTATTGATAACATAATTAAATCTGGGGTGTCGCCGCCCCCATAATATAATGATAACGTAATGAATTTTGGGGTGTCGTCGCCCCCAAAGTGTAATGATAACATAATGAAATTTGGGGTGTCGCCGCCCCCCATAGTGTAATGATAATGAAATTTGGGGTGTCGCCGCCCCCATAGTGTAATGATAACGTAATAAATTTTGGGGTGTCGTCGCCCCCAAAGTATAATGATAACATAATGAAATTTGGGGTGTCGCTGCCCCCCATAGTGTAATGATAATGAAAGTTGAGGTGACGCCCCCAAATTGTAACGATTATATATTGAAAGTTGGGGTGACGCTGCCCCCATAATGTAATGATAATATAATGAAATTTGGGGTGTCGCCGCCCCCATAGTGTAATGATAATTAAAGTTGAGGTGACGCCTCCAAATTATAACGATTATATATTGAAAGTTGGGTTGACGCTACCCCCATAGTGTAAAGATAACATAATGAAATTAGGGGTGTCGCCTCCCCCATAATGTAATGATAATAAAATTTGGGATATTCAACTCTAATTAAAACGAAAGATGGACCGAATTTTATTGAATTATGAAATGATTACAATGAATGAAAAACAAACATTCAACGATAAAAAAAAATTCAAATGAAAAGCATTCCATGGCTTGGCAAATTTTTCTCCAATGATTCGACGAAGGAAATAAGACCCTTTAGATGCTGGCCTATCAATGATGAACGGTCCTTCCCAATTCTCTGACAGCTTTCCAGATTTAATGAGCTTCCGTTTTTGGCTAAGTTCCCAATCTTCTGGTTCAAAACTCTTGAGGCAAAGCTTTCTATCGTATTTGTGTTTCATGTCTGCCTGATATTTTATTAGACATTGTAAAGCTTCTTCTCGAGTTTTATCAATTGAGTCTGCCACCAAAGTTAGAGTAGCATCATTGTTTCCAGTTTGTACTGCTTCTGTCCTTGTAGTTGGTGCAATTAATTTTGTCGGGAGGACAGCATCCATGTCATAAGCTAGGTTGAAAGAGCAAAGATTGGTAGAATGCTTTGGAGTGGTGCGATAAGCCCAAAGCACTGCTGGCAACTCTTTAACCCAATTTCCTTTTGCTTCATAAAGCTTATTCTTCAAAGTCGAGAGAATCGTCTTATTGGTTGCTTCTGCTTGTCCATTTGCTTGTGGATAATATGGTGCCGAGAAATTATGCTAAATTTTTAGTGAGGTGTAAAATTTGTGAATTTCTTCCGCATCAAATTGTTTACCATTATCAGAGACGATGTTAGATGGAATTCCAAAGCGACAAACAATGTTTTTCCATAAGAAACGCCGTACATCTGTTGCTGAGATGTTGACAAGCGGTTGAGCTTCTACCCATTTAGTGAAATAATCAGTCGCAACCAATAAGAATCGTACACTTCTAGGAGCCTTTGGTAGGGGTCCCATAATATCCAAGCCCTATTTTGCAAAAGGCCAAGGGCTTAGAATTGGGTGGAGTTCCGTTGCTGGAAGTTTGCCCATATTTGCATGTTTTTGACATGGTATGCATTTTTGGGCAAATTCCGCTGAGTGTCTTTGCATGCTAGGCCACCAGTATCCTTGAGTCATGGCTTTATGTGCAAAACTACATCCCCCATAATGGTTTCCACAAAGTCCGAAGTGTATCTCTTCGAGAACTAGATGAGCTTGATCTTTGGAAAGACATCTAAGAAGATCGAGGACTAAAATTGTTTCCCTTCCTATAAAGTAGGAGCTTGCCTTTAGAATTTGGAATTATGATAAATTTCCAGGCATCTCTCTTAATTTTGTAAGAAAGTGACGAATCCTTAGGTAGAGTTCCATGTTGCAGAAATTCTAAATAAGTAGGTCTCCAATCATCTGGTGAAGAATCACCGTCGATAGATTGGAGATCCAAATGTAGTACTTCTGGAGAATTATCTGCTTCGTGGGACTCATCTTCCATATCAACATTGCTTTGGTCAGCATCATGTGTGAGTGGAGAATCACTCTCAACACGATGATCGGCCAAATCTTGATGGTCGGCTAAATCTTCTTGAGCTACTTCCTCTGAGTGAGATTCTAAACTTGTGTCGGCCGATTGAGCTAGCTCTTCTCTCTTTCTTTTCCTTATTGTTACGACATTTACTTGCTCGAATTTGAAATTCCGAGATGTCATCTGGAAATAGCATAGATGAGCAATATATAAGTTTTAAACATGTTCTTCTATAACATTTATGCTTGGAAAAGGTTGGAAATCAATATAGATTTTTCTTTCATTGTTAACATCAACTGCGGCAGAGAGATAGGTTAAGGCATCGGCGTGACGATTATCATTGTGAGAGTGCTGGTGAACTGCAATGGATTTGAAATGAATTGATAGCTCATGCATTTTTTAGACATATGCAACCATCCTATCATTTCGAGCAACAAAAGATCCTCCAAATTGATTCGCAACAAGCTTTGAGTCAGTGAATAACTCGATCTTTGTCGCCCCCAAGTCAAGTGTTGTTCGCATTGCATAAAGAACCGCTTCATATTCAACTTCATGGTTTGATGCGCAAAATCTGAGGCGAACAAATTTTTCAATTTTCTTGCCATCATGTTGGATCAAAACACAACCAAAGCCTGAACCTGATTTGTTTTTGGAACCGTCCGTGTGTAGAATCCATAAAGAAGGGTCGGCACTTGTGGATGGATTGGCCGATCCTTGTTGTGGATTAGGAGGAGGTTCCTCAAACTGCTTTTCCATGGTTGGTATGTCATCGACAGGAAAATCAACCATAAGTGATGCCATTGTGTGGCCTTTCTCAGATGATCGGGCTTTGTAGATAATTTCGTAGGCACTCAAATATGTTTCCCATTCTGCTAATTAACTCGAATCAACATTTCGAAGAACTTTTCTCATTGATGATATGCCCTTGGAAATAAAACTTCAATCTTCGTGCACTATGGACAAGTGAGAGAGCTATTTTCTCAATCTATGAATACCTTACTTCTGGAGCTGTAAGGGTCTTACTTATGAAGAAAATTGGTTGTTCATTTTCATCATCAATGAATAAGACGGCACTCACAGCTATTTCTGATGTTGCCAAATAGATGTCAATTGTTTGTCCGATAGTCAGATTAGCAAGAATTGGCGGTTGTACTAGGTATTCTTTCATTTTCTGAAAAGCTACGTCACACTCACTGTCCATTGTGGGGATCCCTTAATGGCTTGAAGAAAGGGGTGGAGCAGATCTGAATATTTTGAGATAAATCTACCCAAAGCAGCTATCCTACCTGTAAGTTGCTAGATTTGCTTCTTGGTTTTTGGAGAGGGTATTTCAGTAATTACACGGATTTGATTAGGATTAGCTTCAATTCCTCGTTTGGTCAAAAGATATCCAAGAAATTTACCCGATGCTAACCTAAATGCGCATTTTGATGGATTTAGATGCATTCGAATATGCACCAGCCGATCAAAGAATTTTTGCAAGTGATGAAGGTGAGAAAACTCTTCATGCGACTTGATGATCATATCGTCAATATAAGCTTCCATGAACTTGCCTAAGAAGTTTGAAAATGATGTATTTATGAATTTCTGATATGTTACCGGTGCATATTTTAGACCGAAAGGGACCTTATAGCAAAATAAGCCTTGGTCTGTTATGAAAGTTGTAAGTTCTTGTTCATCTTCGGCTAATGCAATTTGATAAAATCCCATTGAGGCATCCATAAAAGAAATTCGTTTAAACCCTGAAGTGGCATAAACCATTTCAGAAATACGAGGCAAAGGATACGGGTGAACATGACCATTTTTATTGACATCAGTAAAATCAACACAACTTCTAAGTTTCCCATTTTTCTTAGGGACTGCTACTACATTGGATATCCATTTTGGATATAGTACAGGCCTAATAAAATTAACACTTAGAAGTTTGTCGATCTCTTCTTTCACTTTGAGCTTTCGATCGGAAGCCATTCGGCGAGGCTTCTGACGCACTGGCTTTTGTGTTTTGTCGATATCTAGCCTGTGACATGCAAGTGAAGGATTAATTCCAGGCATTTGTTCAACCGTCCACGCAAACACTGTGCATTTTTTCTTCAAAAGCTCAATGAGTTCATCCTGCTCCTTCTTGGAAATTTCCGCATAAATAAAAGTGGTTTCTTCTTCCTTGTTGCCGATCTGTACTTCGAGGAGCCTGTCGATGGTCGGGGGCCGCCTAAACGCTGCTCCATAGCGTTTACCCGGCCAATGGAATTCTATAATTGCTATTTTACCCCCATCGACATTTAGGATGGTGTTGCCCTTGACTTCCAAATCTTTATAATCTTCGAGTACAGACTCATAGCACTTCAAAGCTGCTATCTGATCACTTCGAACTTTGCATACCACACCATCACACTAGAACTTGATAGCCTGATGGAAAGTAGAAACGACAGCTCCCATTGAGTGGATCCAATCTCTTCCCAGAATGACATTGTAGGAGGAGTTACAATCCAAGAGAAGAAAATCAATTGTAACTTCCTTGTTCATTAATGTCATCGAAAGAGAGCATCTACCAATTGATTTTGCTACTATCTCATCGAAGCCAATGATAGGATTTGGATCGGGAACTATCATTTTCTCAGGAAGATTGAGTCCTTTGTAACAACGCTTGTAGATCACACTTGCCAAACTACCTGTATCGATCATGATTTTTTGCACACAATGAATTCCAACAAGGTATTACAACAACATCATAATGAGGATGACGCACTTCTATCAGATCATTGTCAGTTCAATAGAGAGGTCTTTCCTCATAAGTCTCAGTACCCATACCATGGAGAAAATCATATCCACTATAAACATAGTGGTGGCTGAGATCAGTGATCTTGGAGTGATTGAAATTCTTGCGCTAGGTGTTAGACATTGAATCAACTCTGGCATGACCGACTTTGATTACATTGTGTGCTGCCACGACTAAAGCTTGTTTCGTTTTACCTAACACGTAATCCTAGAGCATAACCTTCTCGATCAAACCTTGGATTCTACCCTTTCGAGATCGGCATTGTTCAGTTTCATGACCAAAATCATCGTGGAATTTTCACCACAGTGATTTGTCACGTGTAGCCTTGGTATCTTCGGAGAGTGGAAAAGGTGGAGATAAGATATTCTTTCCCTTAATCTTCTCATAGATAACAACATACTTCTCGTTGAGGGTGGTAAGCTTTAACTCGGAAAGTTTCTTTTGTTCTTTGTCGTTCCATTGTTGTGGCCTACCATCACTCTTGGACTTTTGATCGGTTGTTTGTTAAAACTTCAGCTTTTTACTCTGTTCCTGCGACTTGCTTACTCGATCCCTATCTCTGTGAACTCATGTAGATGCATCATTTTCAACTCGAATAAACTGTTGAGTTCGAGCAAAAAGTTCATAACGAATTGTTGGGACATCTTTTACTATAGAGTTGTAAACGCCGTCCCTATCATAATTAATGCCTTCCTTGAAAGCATAAATGACAAGAATACCAGATGCATCTAGAATTTCAACGGCCGCTTTCTAAAATCTTGCAACAAACTTACTGAGCTTTTCGTCTTTTTGTTGTTTAATACTGAATAGAGAATTAATATTTTTTGGTTCTTTCCAGTTGTGACGAAAATGGTCGGCAAACTTGTAAGCAAGATCAGTAAAATTGTAGATGGATCTTTCTGGAAGCATGTTAAACCATCTCATCGACTCAATTCCAATGAATGTGGATGGGAATAACTTGCAAAGAAGAGCATCGTCGAAAGTCCATAAGATCATCTTGTTTCTGTAATTAACAAGATGCATCAAAAGATCTCCATCAATCTCATCATACTTCTCGAATTCTGGCTGCTTGAAGTCCTTGTGATGAACGATTGTTTGGATTTGGAGAGAGAAGGGAGAATTAATACCACTCTCTATAGCGAGATTTCAAATTTTGTTTTCTCGTGACTCCTTATCATTAACAGCCTTCAGTATTATCTTATGGACACGCCGTTCAGAAAATGGAACATTCTCTCAATGATGGTCACGACCGAATTGTGGACGTTTTGGCCAAGATTTATTCAGAGGAGATGGAGTGAGTTCTCGTCGACCCGTCTATGCAGGTGAAGGTGATCGATTCCTTCATCTCCTATGGTGAACATCGGGAGAATACGGACGGAGTGCTGGACTATCACAACCATTTTCTTGACCTATTGCAAGTGAGTCTCCATCTCCATGGCTACCATTGTCAACATACTTTGGCCGACAATGAGCTCTTGGATTGGGACTACAACTTGAGGGATTAGGTTGGGAACTGAAACTGCTTGGTGAATAGTGCTGTTGTCGAGATCAGCGCATACTGCTGTTGCAACGAAGACTTGCAGTGGCTTGCCTACCCCTCCTAGAGCTTGGGATAGGAACTTCATTGGTTTTTCGTTGGTTGGGTAGTCTACCTTACCGACCTATATGGATATTTTGCCGATCTCCCTTAGTACGATTCGAATCGGCTAAACTTGTTTTCGTCATGAGATCTTTTGTGAGTTAGTGATCCCTCATAGGGTGGTCGGTATCAAGGTCGGTAGAGGAGTTTGTGGATTCGCTTATGATTACCTAGAAAATGTTGGATTTTGGCATTGCACATTCTGTTTGTACGAAGCCTTTCGTAAGCGACTCGCACAATTTCTCTTGGTGCAGGAGTTTGTACTTGGAGTCTTTGACAGAGATGCTTCAGTGTTCAAATGATCCCAAGCACTTTTTGCTGTGGACCCTGAATCATCTTCGAGAAGTTGACGCAGTTGTTTCTTCAAATTGTTATTCTTACTCTCCAATTGTCGGAGACGATGGTCGACCTGAGTTGATGGATCAGATACATGAATACCCACTCTCTCAGTCGTAGATGGCCGATGACCATCGGACTTGGAAAGTGAATTCCCAGCAGAAAGTGAGTGTTGAACTTGTGCAGCAATAGGGAAACTTTCACCGTTGTTTGTTTTTCAAGAAGCCATTGACGTAACTTTTGTTTTGTGGTTGAGGGTAGGAGCACAGACGTCGCCAAATATGTTTCAACAAGATTTGCCAAAACACACCAGTTGGGTCAGAAGTGATCCTGTTCGGATGAGATTGCGAATGAGATGTTTGTTGGGGAGAGTTGAGACTGGACTTCGGTTTTGAAGTTGCCTACATACCCAAAGATATTGCTTGGGATTAAGTCTCCATTGCGTAGTTCTGGAAAAATGACGAAGGTTGGATTTTATAGGTAGGATTGGTGATAGTTACTTCCTCGTTCTCTAATATTCCAATCGTGGGATGAAGTTGGAGAACTGGCGGGAGAACTGTCACACGATATGAAGTTGATAGAAGTAAATCTTGAATGTGGAAAAAGTTGTGGAAGTTGTTTGACTCGCAAAACATGGGAGAACTGTCACACAATATGAAGTTGATGGAAGTGAATCTTGAATGTAGACAAAGTTGTGGAAGTTGTTTGACTCGCAAAACATGAGAGAACTGTCACACGATATGAAGTTGATGGAAGTGAATTATGAATGTGGATGAAGTTGTGGAAGTTGTTTGACTCGCAAAACATGTGCGCAATTGATATTGATTTTACGTGTAGGTATGTAGGCTTTGAGCATAGGCTTTGAACATAGGCTCTGAGTGTGGGCTTTATTGTAGATAAGCTCTGAGCATGGGCTCTAAGCATGGATTTTTTGGGTTCTGAGCATGGGCTTTATTATAGATAAGCTCTGAGCATGGGCTCTGAGCGTGGGCTTTTTGGGCTCTAAGCATGGGCTTTATTATAGATAAACTCTAAACATGGGCTTTGAGTGTGAGTTTGTATTGAATTGGGCTTTTATTGGGCCACATTTGTGGGGGCCGGAATAGCAGCAAAAGATGAATGTCCTCTTACAAGTTACAAGGAGATCATTTTTCTTGTAATATATATACTACTTTTGAAATGCTCAACACAAATGTGTAATTTCAAATGAATGATACCTACCTAGTCTGCATCAAAATGTATCTACTACTAGTCTTCCATGGATGGACAAAATTAAGTGTGTTGGACAAAACAAGGATGTGTGTGTGGTGCACGCAATTCTTCATGAAAATGAGTGTTAGTTATTAAATAAAGTGGGTGTTAAGTAGCTGTGCATTACAATTAGCATATGTATATATTTATAAGAATATGTTGCTTGGTTGAATTTTCTTTGTTCTCTTAAGCTTTTCGTTCTTGATGAAAATTATATATCCTTACTGCAGGTTGGATTCACATCTAAAAGTGTTGCTTTTGTATAACGAGGGCACTCTCAGGTCCCCAGGAGACGCAAGCTTGCAGACCTTTCTTCTCATTCTTGGTCGTCAAGAATACTGTAAGAAAATGATTTTGGACATTTTGGCCGTTGTGGTTACTCCCGTCACAGAAGTGGGAAAGCGTTTTCTTGGTGCAATGAAGCGACAAATCAGTTATTTTACAAATTATGGTGAAAACATTCAGAACCTAAAGAGCCACATGAGCCAACTGAAAGCAACGAAAAAAGATGTTCAGAGTTCGGTTGAGGAGGCAGCAAGGACATTGGAAGAACCATCTGAAACTGTATTAGACTGGCTGGCACGGACTGGAAAACTGGAAGAAGAAATGAAGGTTCTAAATGAAGAAGTAGAGACTACCAAAAAGTGTCTCAAGGACCTATGTCCAGATCTTGGCTCTCGCATGAGACTAAGCAAGCAAGCGTTACGAAAACCGTGGATGTCAGTCGTCTTCAAGAACAGGGGAACTTCGATTCAGTTTCTCGTGTTCGAGCTCCTCCAAGTGTAGAATTCGCGCGAATGAATAGCGTTTTGGCCATTGCTTCTAGAGAATTGGTTATGCAAGAGGTGATGGAAGCATTACATAATGTGAGCATCCATTCTGTTGGTGTGCATGGGATGGGGGAATAGGGAAAGACGACGCTCACGAGAAATCTGAACAATAAAATTTAGAGTAGCCATCTCTTCAAAACAATTATAATGGTGACAGTGTCCCATAGATCCAGATTTAAAGGCAGTCCAAGACAACATTGCTGACTGGCTAGGTTTCAAATTTTGGCCGGAGAGTTCAGCCCTCACAAGAGCGCATGTGTTAGACAGTGCTTATTATATCGGATGATGTGTGGCAGAAATTGGAGGTGCCTGAACTAGGACTTCCTTTTGGCGGGGAACACATGGGCTGTAAACTAGTACTCACTACTCGAAATCGTGAAGTATGTGAGCGAATGAAAATTCAAAAAATAATCAAAATGGAACCCCTAATGAAAGATGAACCTTGGATTCTATTCAAAGAAAAAGCAGATAATGTTGCCATGTTGCCATGTTGCCGAATTTGCAGCCTATTGCAAAAGAGATTGTAAGAAGATGAAGATGCAAGGGCTCACTGTTGGCAATTGTCACTCTAGCATCAGCCCTAAGAGCAGCGGAGGAAACCGAATGGTGCAATGCCTTGAGGGTTGTGAGGGAGTAGTATACACTTCCATTGAATATTAGCCACGTGTCCAGCACACCAGGACGATCACAGTCATCCACACATCCAGGTCGCTGATGACCAGTTCTTACAGATTAAGTGGCCTCATCAACACCCCGAACGTCCTTCTCCCAGAGCGCCCGCATCCAGAACGTCAAGTTTTTAGAACACTAACTCTAGCCAGCACCCCAACATCTAGTAACGTATGTTGCAGCTGGCATCATCAAGACTAGAGCTTCAGCTACGCTTGCCATTACTCTACTGAAGGTCGCCTTCATGGTTCATTAAATGTCATCAAGTCCAAAACTTGACCTGACGCGAGAGAGGAGGAGGCGCGGTCACCTTTGCCTATATAAAGAAGATGAGAAACTACGTCTGACCTGATTCAAATCTCCCCCAGCAAAGAGAACTTGATACGTAGACAGTTCGTCCAAACGAACTCGGTCAAACCCAATAAATCATCACATCTCCCCCCAAATTGCCTACTCTAATAAAGTTAAATGAAACATAACCTTTACAAGGGTATTAAAAAATCCTACTCCATATGATCTTAAAGGAATTATGCTTGAAGCAATCACATCCCTAAGATTCAGTTATGACCATTTGCCGAACCTAGAAATCAAGCAGTGCTTCTTGTTCTGTTGCTTATATCCTGAAGATCACAATATATATTTTCCCGAATTGGAATTTTATGGCGTTGGAGAAGGGTTTCTGAAGGTGAATGGAACACATAGAACAAACCTGCCCATTATATGAACTCCAGTTATACGAACTCCAAAGAAACTCCACCATAAAAAACAATGAATTAGAAGCTAATTTTTGGGCGGGATGTTCTTCCCACAATATAGATCATCCTTACAAAAAATCAGCACATTTGAAGATGTCTAGACGTATCAAAATTTGGTTACAGTGTTATAAAATTATCCAACTGTCCAGATTTTTCAAATTTCAAAACAACTTTTGACAAGGTTAAACATTTTCGTTTGGGCTAATGTTTTGTATAAAGATTCTCTATTATGAGAAGAATATCTTCACCAAAAATCAGCCCTAAATTCATATTATAAATCCACTTTTAGTGGTGGAGTTCATTTGGAGTTCATATAACGGGCTCATAGAATGAATTACTTTATTTTGTTGTAAAATTAAAGAATTGTTGTCAATTATTGGATGGCGACAAAGATAATGATATGTACGTGAAGTTGCATGATATAGTTCAGGATGTTGCCTTACTTATCGGTTCAAATGATGAGAATGGTTTTTTTGTAACAAAAAATCTAGGGTTAGTTAGACTAACCCCCCATTAATAGTTGCAATTAATGTTACCCCACCCACCCCCCCAATTTTCAAAAATATTAGTGATACCCCCCAATTGCAAGATCCAACGGCTACGAGATGATTTTTTTTTTTCAGATGAAGAAATTTGACCATTGGATCTTACAATTGGAAGTATCACTAATATTTTTGAAAATTAGGGGATAACACTAATTGGTAACTAGTAATGGGGGTAAGTCTATCTAACCCAAAAATCTATTTAGACTCCCTTAATAACTCCATGGGGACTCCATATCTTACGTGGCATCCAAATTATATTTCTCTTTCCAATAATAATAAATAAATAAATAAAAACAAAAAAAATAAGGGTGATCTTGGACACACCCATAAAAACACTCCCATACCCCATAACCAACATAAGTTTTTGTCATACCCCAATAATTGCTTAAATCCAATAACATCTCCCAAATTAAGTTGGGGTATTTCCAATAAGGGCAGAGGCAAAATGATTAAAAAAAAATAAAAAAAAAATAAAAAAAAAATAAACGACACGTCATTTGGTACCCTTTTTTTTTTTTTTTTAGCGAAAGTTTCTACATAGAGGAAGGGGGGAAAAAAGAAAACCTCTTGTCTTATGAAGTTATCTCCTATTTGCATATTAGTGTACGTTTGTCTTGGCAGCAAACAAAGGTTATGAAGTTAAACAACTTTAGTGTTTCTAGCCGACAAAGGTTACGAAGTTATCTCTTATTTGCATATTACTGTACCATAGTTGTTTAATGAAATGCCGCATTGAGGGGGAAAGTCGTGTTGCTAATTTCGTGTGTGCAAGGTTGTGAAGATTGCCTACGGAAGTGCATGTCTTCTATTTTGGATGTGGTTAGGTTAGGAGAATGGAAATTTGAATTTGGTGTGGTGAAGTTAATCTCGTTTGGTTGTTTGGCTGGGAACAATTGATGTTCTATGTTGTTGGGTTATAGATTATACTCTCTAGGTGCTTGTTATGTTATGAGAATTGTTATTCATGAATGGTTGTTTGAAGTGGGCGCTGTTTGTATGAATTTGGGCATATTCACTTGACCTTGAACCTTTTATTTCCTTCCTGTTTGCTTTAGTCCTGACCTTAACTTCAGTTTTTCTTGTTTATACTGAACCATGGGAATTTGTCTAGGAAAGCATAGTCAAAAACATGAAAACTCTGCAGCTTTCAATGACGTCAAACCCACTGTAAATTCCAATACAAGTGAAGCTCCGGACGTAAGAAGAGAAGTAAGAATATTGCAGGCTCGACTAGACATAAAACCTAGTACAGATTCTGCATGTTGTTTTGCTTCATGTGAACACAAGCCTTATTGTAACATCGGGACTAGAGTCTTGATAAAATTGGATGTTGTTGTGGTTGAAGGTAATTTCAACAATGAAGAGCGATGAGAGTTAGACTCAAAGAAGAATTTGAAAGCAATGTTGTCAACGAAGCGTGAAAGAAAGAGACCTCTTCGACGGGGAGACCTACTGGTGACTTTGAAGGAAGGTGTAGGAACCACTGGGTGAACTCACATTCAGCGACAACTCAAGCTAGATTCAGAAAGTGTGAAGTTCAGGTTTGGGCTAAAAGTTACGTCGATTGAGGTCTGAGAAGTTGAAATTGTATGGCTAAAATTATAAAGCCATAGGTAAAAGTTGCTTCTGTGTAGGATCACCTAAGTAAGACATGATGTCTTCATTTGTACTTGTAAAGATTATTTTGAGTTAATACAAAGTAAAGAATTTCAATATTTTTTACTATAAAAATGAATTCTCTCTAAAATTAGAATACAAACCTGTCATTATATATTCAGGGGCTGCAAAATGTTGATGATAAATATTCTAGTATCTTACCCTATGACTTCATAGAGAAGCCTTCTAACAAAATACTACTAGATTTCATCAACAACCTTGTATATAACAGAACTCTCCTATTATCAAAGTAAGCAGTCTCCCGAGCAAGAAATATACTCACAGATGCAGAACATTAATTTTGAGTTTCCCAGCAAAATCTTAGCAAAAATGACTCTCCAAAGTGAACCAGTAGAGAATGAACCATACTTCTTTATACTTAAATTCAACTTCACATCAACTGATTCTACATCTATGAGTACATCTCTGCCAGGTCTAGAACTGAAGTTCAATACAACCTATTCATATCTTCAGTTAGGCCAAGATGGTAATCTTAGGATCTATACTTACTTTGATAAGGTTAATGACACTACTACGAGACCTCCATGGGATGAGACCTTAATTTACAATGTTCTCTAGAAGACTTTTCGATGAGAGTGAATGCCAATTACCTCTGAGGTGTGGAGAGTTTGGGATTTGTGAGGATAATCAATGTGTTGCTCGTCCGACACCCAAAGGACTAATGGGTTGGAGCACGAGATGTGCACCTCCAAAGCTTCCTCCTTGTAGTAGTCAAAGTGGGATTAATGTCGATTACTACAAAATCGTTGGGGTTGAACACTTCTCAAGTAATTAACTTCTTAGGAAATGGACCGATTAAACTTCTCGACTGCAAGGCGAAGTGCAGCAAGGATTGGACATGCTTGGGTTTCTTCTATAGAACTACATCAACTTGCTTACTCACTCCTCAGCTCAGTACCCTCACTAGAGTCTCAAATTCTAGTCATCTAGCTTTTATTAAGATTGCCAAGTAGATTTGGAAATCCAGTCTGTAATAAGGAACTGAATGTCATTTATTGTTAATCGAGAAAAATGTCTTTATCTTTTGAAATAATTGTATCAACTACCATAAGAAAAAGTGGAAGAATTCTACCTTAGCACATGTCTAGTTTTGTTTGATTCATGCCTCATCGTCTCATCTACTTATATAGTCATATCGGCTACTGATCAGCTCAAACTACATTGCTTCCACCTTTCTTCTGGAAGAAATAAAATTCCTGACCATGAAATTGTTTACTTTTAGACCAACCAGCTCTAGTAGTTTTCTTCTAGCTAGCATCACAACTTTGAGGACATAGCATCAAAGTGTTAGGCCAAAATAAATGCCAAAAATACAATGCTAAAAATGTAAAGATACTGATTATACCAACATTGTGGACCTAATTAAAACCTGGCTTCATTAGAGATATTATTTGAGCACAATCAAGCTTTAGTATATATGTTCATGCCTGGCTCATATGATCGATTTTTTTGGTGGTTGTTAACAGTTTATGCAGGATTCAGTCGTTGTGTGAAAAACTCAAAGTGCAGGATTGGTAAATTTATATCTTCGAACTTGAGTTGTACTCATCATTTTTTTTTTTTGAATTTAGTGTGGAGCTAGACAAACTTCACGAATGATGATCAATGGCTAAATTTCTATCTTCGTCAAGGGCAGTGGCATGTGCCCTGTACAAACTATGGTTTCCGACTCTTGCTTCAGTTTAGTCGCACATCATTTTTTCTTGAGAAGCCTTAATTTGGAATGCAACCAACTTTGTCCGGTAGAGTGTTGTTACCTGAAAATTTTAAAAAAAAAAATTGTGCCAGTCGAGGCAGGATCACACTACCCGCAAAAGATGTAGAATTCTACTTATATTGTTTAACATTGTAGTAATCCAAAGTATAATAGTCTTCTACGTTCTCCCATTCGTCAAAATTTGATTTTGAATTTTTTTCTTCATTATCATTCGGTTGGTATTCACCCTCATTACTTTGGTATGATTGATTCAAATAAAAAATGGGTGTTTGCATGTTGATTGATGAGATAAAAGAATAAGAGGTTATCAGAGGAAAAAAAAAACGCCGTCTTTTTCTTCTATAACTGAATCACGTAGAGTAAATGACTTGTTTTAGTCAATAAATATCTTGGGTACACCTAATAAAAAAGAAGGATAATTTAGGAAGCTAAATGTGTCTAAAATCATTTTATTTACTCATTTTTAAATTGGGGTACGGGAGTGTTTTGTTGGGTATGTCTAAGATCACCCAAAAATAACTAATAACTTACCCAATTAAATAACACTCGAAATAATAATAAATAAATAACAAAAATCTTACCTATATTTCTACAAACAAATTAAAGAAAAAAATACAAAAGATAAAGAAAAAGTAAAAAATTAAAACCCAACGCCCTAAAAAAAGTTGGGCACCCAAAAAATTCACCTTCGTCATTCTCAATCCCCTCACTCTCTTTCTTGTGACAAAATTCTATTTTTTATCACTTTAGTTTACATTTATTTTGAATGGAGAAAACACATCTATATGATTATCTATATATTGACTTAAACAAATAATGTTTTTGGGAGTTAAAGTTTATTTTTCTTTATTTTTTTTTCTTTGGTTGATTTGTTTGTGGAAATATAGGCAAGTTTTTTTTATTTAATTGTTATTTTGGTTCTAGTAATTTAATTAGGTATATTGTTTGGTATTAATTTTATTTCTATGTTTGTTATTTGAATTTTGGAAAGAGAATAGGATTTTGAAGTGCCACATAGGAAATGGAGTCCCAAGGGATTTTGAAGTAAAAATATATCGGTTCATCTAACAAGGGGCTGTTAAACATTAGATTCTTAAACAGATTTAATTTAAATAGAACAATCCTTATTCTGATAAAATTGGACGGCTCTGGGACGGAAGGATTCGAACCCTCAGAAGTCGGGACCAAAACCCGTTGCCTTACCGCTTGGCCCGCCCCATTTATATTTCTATTCAACACTAATAAACACTAATATAGGTATTGGATGTTCGTCAATTCCCGTCCAAATATCTATGGAATCCATTCGATTGTTGCAACGATTTGACACGTGTAGTTGTAAAATTAAACTTAATTTATTGATTATTACATATAATTCTATTAAGATATTGTATGAAAGTATGATTCCTTCTATTTTGTTTGAGAATTGAAGGATTTTTTATTGGGTTAGTCAAAGAAAAAGAAGAATTTTTTTGCCTTTTTTCATTTTTAGCTTATATCGAAAACTCAATCAAAATACAATTATCTCCAAGAATGAAATATTTGTTATGCTTAATATTTTTTGTTTGGTCTGTATCTATCTTAATTCTATACTTTATTCGAGTAATTTTTTCTTTGCCAAATTGCCCGAGGCTTACGCTTTTTTCAATCCAATCATAGATGTTATGCCAGTCATACCTCTGTTCTTTTTTCTGTTAACCTTTGTTTGGCAAGCTGCTATAAGTTTTTGATGAGATCTTTAATACTGTCTTACAAACATTTATGATTTATAAAAAAAAAAAGATTCTAACAATAAATTGATAAGATCAGACAAGTCTTACATCAATTTAAACAAGGAAATTCTTGGATAGCGCGTCTGGATCACCCCATTTCCTCATTCTGACCTTCTACTTCCAGTGAACAAGGACCCTATATAGGGTCCCCACAATAACTCATTGTGCTATGAAAGATAATTTTCATACCGAAAGAGTCTTTTTACAATTTCTGAAAATTCCTTTCTTTTCTAGAAACCTCTTTTTTTTTTCATTTCTTGGTTTGGTGTAAAAATAGAATATGCGGTATAAAAAATGGATAATCTATTCCCTTTTTTACCAAAAATGATCTTATCTTGGAGATTTTGTAATGCTTACTCTCAAACTCTTCGTTTACACAGTGGTGATATTCTTTGTTTCTCTCTTCATCTTCGGATTCCTATCTAATGATACAGGACGTAATCTTGGACGTGAGGAATAAAAAAATAAGGGATTTTTCATTGCTTGATTTCTGAATTTTCTTATTATTTATCTATTATGGATATTTAACTACGATAAAGATAAAATAAAGTTCTCGAGATTTCTTTAGAATTTGAAAGAAAATATCAAATCATCAGATGAAACGGAAAGAGAGGGATTCGAACCCTCGGTACGAATAACTCGTACAACGGATTAGCAATCCGACGCTTTAGTCCACTCAGCCATCTCTCCTAATTGAACAAAGGATAATTACTATGTTACATTATAATTGAAGTAAAGAAAAAGTCTTTCTTTATTCTATAGATACAGATACAAATTTTATCCGTTTTTCAGCAATTTAATTCGAATTACATTTAGATAACGGGAATACCCACAAAAAAAAAGTAAAATAAATGAAGGTAAAGAATATACCTCTTTGATTTCATACGAAAGCTTCTTTTATTCCCCGGCCCGGTCAGTACCTAGCCGGGCCGTTTATTGTTTTGTTACAATAAATCATACATGAAATAATTTATCTGACTTTGAAAACAAAAATACATTGAATCAACAACCACAAATTTTTTTTATGTTCTGACTTCAGTGGTTCTTTCGGGCTACACCTGTCACTAAACAACTCACCAAGCAAGATAGAACTCGTTCTTTCAATAGGCTTTCATTTGCCTATCTCATCAAGCCCCCATAAAAAAGCGTCAACATTTGAATTTCATTATTTTGTTCCAATCCTATCTTGATTACGTATGATGCTCTTGTTCGACAAATGACCCACTCATATACAATAATTACATTGTAGCGGGTATAGTTTAGTGGTAAAAGTGTGATTCGTTCTATTAACAACTTAAATAGTTAAGGGGTCTTTCGGTTTTATTCATATTCTGATTAAAAACTTTATTTCTTAGAAAGGATTTAATCCTTTACCTCTCAATAAACAATTTGAGGAAGAATATACATTCTCGTGATTTATATCCAAGGTTCAATTATAAATTGAAAAATTGGATTATGGAATTTGAAGCATAATTTTTGAGTTGGATAAAGACTTCCAATTGAATGAGTATGAGTAAAGAATCCATGGAAGGAGATACAAAAGTATTTTTCTAATCGTAACTAGATCTTCAATTTTTTTTTTAGAGGGGAGATTGAAGCGGAATAGCTATTAAAATTAAATGATGGCTTTGGTTTACTAAAGCCATCGATATATTGTTTTAGCTTGGCGGAAACACAATTATTTTTCTCAGGATTTGCGCGCAAGTAGAAATAAAGAACGAAGTAACTAGAAGGATTTTTAAAAATTCCACTCTTCTAGAAGGATCATCTAAAAAGCAAGTTGGTTGGGTGCATTCAGACAGAAAAGCTGACATAGATGTTATGGATCTAATTTTTTTCTTTATTTATTTTATTGCGTGTACGACTTAAATCTGGGAATCCATCCATCTTCCATAAAGGAGCCGAATGAAACCAAAGTTTCATGTTCGGTTTTGAATTAGAGACGTTCCAATTTGAAATGATGAATTTACGTCGACTATAACCCCTAGCCTTCCAAGCTAACGATGTGGGTTCGATTCCTGCTACCCGCTCCATATTATGATAATGACGCGTGTATGATGATTAATGTAAATAAATGTAAATACACATTTTTATTCCCGAAAAAAAAAATCGTACTTTTTTTTACGAGCAGAATATAGAGATAGGAAAGGGAAAAATGCGAAAGAAAAAGTAGGAATGAAAAGAGTCCATTGTCTAATGGATAGGACAGAGGTCTTATAAACCTTTGGTATAGGTTCAAATCCGATTGGACGCAATTTGTTTCCATCTATTTTTTATATTTGATTTCATTTCTATGCCAAAAAAGACATTTTGAATGATTTGAATGAGATAAGTTTATAAACTATTCCTTTTGTACTAGGGAATTATGTTTGTTCCTGAAGTATAAACCGATCCATCTGTTCTGAATAGCTTCCTTCAAAAGGACTTCGCTTCCTCGGTGAATGTCTTGGTAGAAGATATTATTTCTTGGAACTTAGGTTTATTAGTTTTTAAGTAGATGCGTAATTGAGCGAGAAATTTCTTTACTTGTCCAATTTCTAACGAATCAAGATACCCATTTGTTCGGTATAAATCATCAATACCTGCTCTTCCACCGCTAGAGGGGCTGCTTGGGATTGTTTGAGCAACTCACATAATCGTTGACCTCTTGCCAATTGATTTCGAGTAGCTTTATCAAGATTAGAAGTTTAATTGTGCAAAGGCTTCTAACTCTGCTGAATTGAGCCAGTTCAATTTTAATTTGCCGCCTACTTGTTTCATGGCTTTAATTTGAGCCACAGATCCTACTCTAGAGACGGAAATACCCACATTAATTGCAGGTCGGATTCGGCATTGAATAGATCGGCGGATAAGAATATTTGTCCATCTGTAATGGAAATTACATTAGTAGGAATATAAGCCTAAACGCGTCTCGATTGAGTCTCAACTATTGGTAAAGTAGTCATACTTCCTTCACCTAAATGAGAACTTGATTTAGCGGCTCTTTCCAAAAGGCGTGAGTGCAAATAAAAACATCTCCTAGATAAGCTTCTCGCCGGGCAGTCTTCGTAATAGAAGAGACATTTGGCGATAAGCTTGTGCCTGTTGGAGGGATCATCATAAATGATTAAAGTATGTCGCTCACGATACATAAAATATTCAGCCAAAGCCGGCTCCCGTGTAAGGAGCAAGATATCGTAATGTAGTAGGCTTAATCGGCCGTTTCGCTACCACAATAGTGTATTCCATCACCCCCGTTCTGGAAAGTAGTCACTACCGAGCCACGTAAGATGCTTTTTGCCCAATAGCTACATAAACACATATTACATTTTGACTTTTTGATTGAGAATAGTATCGTGGCTACTGTTGTTTTAATTGCAATCGTCCCCAATAATTAATTTCACGACCGGCCCCTATAGGGATCATCGAATCAATAGCAATAAGTCCGGTTTGCATCGGCTCATATACGGAACGTCTCGAAATAATACCGGGCGGCGATTCAATTAACTGAGATTCGAAGCGAAATCTCACCTCTACCATCAATAGGTTTAGCGAGCATTTATAACACGACCCAAATAAGCCTCAAGCTCACCGGTATCTAAGCAATTCTTCCTGTTGTTGCTTTTACAGAACTTCCCTCTTGTATCATCAAACCGTCACCCATTAACACAACACCAACATTATTTGATTCCAAATTAAGAGCAATGCCTATTGTACCCTCTTCAAATTCTACTAATTTACCTGCCATTACTTCATCAAGACCATGAATACGAGCAATGCCATCGCCTACTTGAAGTACGGTGCGGTATTAACAATTTTGACCTCTCTATTATATTGCTCAATACGTTCACGGATAATATTACCAATTTCAAATTCGAAGGGTTACCATGAGTCTTGCTTAATTCTTTTTAGAAGCAAAGGAAAAATCAATAAATAATGCCTACAGTAGAAGTACTAATCCGTTATTTCTTTCATCGCCCCAAACATACCAATATTAGCACTAATGGTGCGTAAATTTAACTCGTTGTTCAAACAACTATTCAGAGTTCCTAGAGCTCCTTGTAAGGCTTGTTGGAAAACGCGTTGTCTGACTTGATTAATCGCTCTTTCTTGTTCAAACTAAATGGTTTCATTTTTGTAATTTTCTAATCGTTCCAAATTTTGATAAGTTGAATTAATCAAATTCACTTTTTCTCGTTCTATCTCAGAGTATCCATTCACTCGAAACTCATCCGCTTCCATTTTAACTTTCCATAAGCGGTCCTTGGCTTTTTCCAGCTTTTCAATGGCCCCTCCGCGAAGTTCTTCTGAATTTCGAAGGTACTAAATGACTGGTAGTCTTGGGCCTTTCTGGCACACACTCGTGGAAGCCAAAGTTGTCAGTGCTAGAATCATTCTCATACCTAACAAATCTACGGAGTCTCATGCTAAGGAATTGTGATTTGTTAAATAAAGTCTCTTACTTGGAGGAATGAAGAATCTTGAATTACTTAGTATGGTTGGGTCAAGAATTGAGAAGGTGCCAGAAGAAATAGGTAACTTGACTAATCTAAGAAGCTTAGATTTGAGAGATACTAAATTGTCAACTATGGCACGAAACAGTATATCAAGGCTATCAAATCTAGAGTACTTAGTGTTGAATATACCTTCATTGGTTGGGACAAAGAAGGGGTGTAATATGGGGCGGGGCGGGTCAAATAGTAATGAGTCGGGTTGGGGCAGGTCTAGGGGATACAAATCCAGCGGTTCCTGATGGGGCAGGTTGAAGTGTCATGTCTTAGTACCATCACCCGACCTGTTGGGTCAGTTTACGGGGCGGGTTTTGGGTGGGTAATCCGGGTCGGGTAGAAATTATCATTTTAACCGAATTTCACAAAAAAAAAATTTTCAAATTCTACAAGTAATATATTTCCAATTCACAACATAGAGAAAAAAAATGGAATCAATCAATAAAAAATAAACAAAAATAAAAAAACTTTAACTTGAACCCAAAACCATATCTATAAATTTGAAACTTTTTTCTCGTGATTTACTATTTATAAATTGATTATTTTTCATAGCATGATAAAATAAAGATGGGAGCGAGGATTTATGGTACAAAACAATAAAATATAAACTAAAAGAATTCGAAATTAATACAAGGATGAATGATTCATCTTCTCCAAAATTCGAAAGTTGAATTTGAACTTTTGATATTTGCCTAATGTTCAAACTTGAATATGTGAAATTGATGTCGCCTAATGTTCAAACTTGAATATGTGAAATTGATGTTAAACTCATAAGTTTGTATTCATATCTCTCAAATTCCTACAAAAGTTTAAAAAAAATATAAACAAAATACAAAAATATTAGAGTTATAATCTTGAAATTGTACTGGTCAATGGGGTTGGGTCAACGGCTTTTGACACGGTGCGGGTCGGGCGGCTTGACGGGTCGGGTTTGAGTATAGAACATACACCCATAGCCTGACCGCGTAAAAACGGTGGCGGAGCGGGGCGGGTCTATTTTCGGGTTGGTGCGGGTTTGGGTGGCGGGTGAAAACCGGGTACCCTACTGGATGATGGGTCAACAATTTTTTTTACACTCCTAAGATCAATGAACTAAATTTCAAAAAAAATTGCGAAATTTCCACAAAAATTTTCGTTTTCGATATGCATAGAAACATTTCGAACCCTACATTTCCTGTTTGCAAGTTTTCGACATAATTTCACAAAATTTTCGACCATTTTTTTCGATTTCGTTCATTTTGTACACTAATATATAGTTTTTTACGAAATTTACAAAAAAATTCGAATGGTAGCAAGTGCAATAAATAATTTAAATAGTGGTTAAATTATTTTTGTCAATTTAACATTTAACATTTAGCATTTAGTATTTACTAGTTACTAAACATTAAAGACCTAATCATTCTCAAACAAGCATTTAGCATTTAGTATTCACCTTGCCATCTTCGTTTGTTGTTTTTCCCATTTAATTTTAATTTTTTATTTTTTTATGGGAGCACATTTGATTATTAAGATATATCATATGTCTATTTGAGAGGATTGTTAATTTTGAGAAAGTGAGTTGTTTATTTTGGTCATTTTTTGTGCATAGACATTTAAATTTGAAAGAATAGTTACTAGGCTTTTTTTTTTTTTATGTGAAAACTTCTCGAAAATTTCTATATTTTCGTTTTCTGTGGTCACCGAAACAATAACCGAAGACGAAATTTAATTCCTTGGTTAGGACACAGTCAGTAAGGATGGTGAACCAAATGCTAGTTTCGCTCAAGTGGCATCTTTACCTTATCTCTCGTTTCTTCAAATTATTGTGAGAAGTACGGCATCCCATAACATGCCATGCTCATGGGATAATTTGAAATGATTTTGTGTAAATGTAAGTAATGAAATCATACTTTCCCACCCAGTGGAGGATATATGGAATAGTTGTGAGCTGCAACTTCACGAAGTAAACCTGATTGAGCATTGGGTTAGTAAGTTGTTATCTAACTCAAGTTTTGGCCATGATCTTACTTAGCCACAAGCGCATTGGCCACAGTTGTGCCACAACTATAAGCCATGGCAAAAGATCTTTAGCCACGGTTTATATCCATGGCAAAAGCTCGCTATTCTTGTAGTGCTGCTTACGATTCTTTAATGAGAGCTATAATTGTAATAGGACCTAAAGAAGTATTTAGTCATTTAAGAAGAGTTTTTCCATGTGGCTTCACTCTCTTATGGGATAGTTCCATAGAGGTTGTCGACGTCAGATGTACTATACTTTTCCGATAGGTGATATTGGTGAATAATATAGAGAGAGATGATATATAAAGATTTTTCGAATTTTACCAATTCTGTATTTTCCAAAAAAAAATCCGATTTTTTGAAATTTCCGAATTCGAAAAAGAAATTGGATTGGAATTGGAAATTTTTCCGATCCAAAATCCCTCCATCCATTTGAGCTAATCAAACTTGATCCAGCCAGTGTGAAAAAAGGGCCTTGGCCAAGCCTAGACCCTCAAATCCAGCCCGTTATTTAGAATGTTGTTTGCTCAAGTGGGCCAATCTTTTATCACAATACAATATTAGGCACAATCCCACAAATTGAAGAACAATTATAGTTGTAGTATAGGGTTACTTTTATTTATGGTTCCAGGACAAATCAACGGGCCAGTGTTTGTAATTATGGTTCCACGCCAAAAATTTCTATTTTTTTTCAATAATAACCTTCTCCTCCTATACATAATAGAAATTTTCGGACTCAGCCCAATTTTTATGTGAGCAAACTCTTATTCTACAAATCTCTGTTCTACTTCTATCGATCAATTTCTTATTCTCTCATGACAAACATCTACCTTCTTCTCCATCTAAAAAAAAACTTCAACTATAAACTTAAATTTTTTTTTGATTGAGATCTAGTTGTTTCCATATTAGAGCTAGTTGATTTGTGTGTTGTGATTAGTGATTTAAGATGTGAGAAAACATCTTATTTTCTCATGACAAACACTCTTCTCACTTTGCATGCAATCTATTTTTTTATATTTTAATTATAGGTTATTGTTGATTGAAGAATAATTAGGTCGATTTCGACACCGGTTCAACAAACAATTAAACAACAATTGAATTTCCTTTTCAAATCTTCGAATCTTATGTTAATCAATCGTGTGATTTATCTCGATTTCAATATTGTTATCGTCGATAATATTTTTAAGTTGAGACTTAAGAGTAGTAGTCCGATACACATGCAAACACCATTATACATGTGTATACCAACATAATCACACTATTATGCAAACATGCAAACATCATTATGCATGTGTACATGTATACACTTTTTTGCATGTAAATTCGTTGCTAAAACCTGAATCGTCCATTCTCTGCAATTAAATATGATTCCTAAAAATTAGTGGAGAGAGAAAAAAAAAAAGTGACCAACAAAGTGGAAACATGTTTTTGCCCAAAAAAATCATGTATTCGAGTGCAAAAATGTCATTAAACAAAAACGGGTCCACGAGCCAGAGCCATAATTATATGCCGACATCAAAAGTAAAACTCAATATTGTCCTATGGGCCTGTTCTCTATTATCACAATGCAAAGCCCAATAATCTATATCTACTATTGCACAGTGGGCGAAAATGCTCATAAGGAATATTAGGAGGCCACGTCAGCAGTATTTTTAAATGGGTACACAAAATTAATTAAAAGTTATGACAGTATTTTAATTAATTGCGAAACAGTCCCTACTACACATTATATATGACGTTGGATTTGCTCGAGATTCTCTATATGATATCGAGATACATATAATAAGAACAAAACAATTACACGCCCAATCTTTAAACCAATGCGCGATAACTACAAATCATTCAAACACAAAATTTAAATCGAAAAAAGAAACACCTTGAATTCAAAACCTTCGACTACTATTAACCAAAAAAAAAAAAACACCCAAAGCCAAAACCCACGAGTTCTCAACCTCAAAAAAAATGAAGAGCTCTCTCATTGACGAAGGAAGAGGAAGCAATTCGCCAGTCCATTGATTCGTAAGTTTTTTTAGTAATCTATTTTTTAACACCTGTTTTTGGGTTTGAAATGTTTATTCAATCGAAGCTATATAAAAACGCAATTCTTCTTCTTCTTCACAGAAAAAGGAAACCTCCAATCACAATGAAGAAGAAGGCAGTAAAGCCATTCTAGACAGTTCGATAAGTAAGCAGTTTTTCCCCATAACCTTCAGTTTCACGATAAGGTTATTTTACTGCAAAGATGAATTCAATTCCGAGAAATACCATTCATGATCCTTGTGTATATTTTTTTTTCCAAAAACTCACATTCTTAAAACAATGAAGGTAAATGACTTAATTTTTTCATGAATGGCAATTTATTCTTTAAATATTAAATATATATAAATAGATAAAAGCCATTTCCCATGTAATACATCTTCAGTAGTTTGAATTGTACCTCATTATTTTAAGTTTTTCACATAAATGGTAAATATTAAATAGTTGAATTAATTGATCGTCGCCACAATCAATTGAGATAAATATATAATTGAATAGGAGAGAAAGGGTATTTGAATTTTTAGGGTCCATATCAATTTGATTAGAAAGATGGTGTTTTTTCAAATAGATATAAGAAGCAAACTTTTAAGGATGAAGCATCTTGATTGATGGTGACCATTGTTCACATAGGAGGAGATAGTAGGTATATGTCTCAATATCTTGGAACTACTCGCCAGTAGTGACTATCATACATTTTTGAAGATATGAAAAAACTAATCAATATGTCATGACCAATTTTTTGGATGAATCTATTTAGGTTTGTCTATAATTAAATTGTTTTTTTTCTATTTGTCAGCTTAGATTTTAGAATGGTGGATTTAATGGAGTAGACTTGAAGAAGATTATGGCAAATGATAAGTTACTTGAGAGTTGAGATTGCACTGGCTGACCCAAAACGCTCCAAAAGGTGAGCATATTTTTTCAACTTTTATATTCTTAGAGTAGTTGTTTGTTAGAGTATTCTAATGTTTGTGTGTCTATTGTATTGGGTGATGAAAAATTTCAAGGCCAAAACCCACGAGTTCTCAACCTCAACAAAATGAAGAGGTCTCTCATTGACGAAGGAAAAGGAAGCAATTTTCATCAACTAAAAATATATTCACAATTCGCCAGTCCATTGATTCGTAAGTTTTTTTTAGTAATCTATTTTTCACTATTCTTTCAAGGAATATATTGAGATCTATATTAAATTTTGAGTTATTCTTATTGTATTTTTTGGTTAGAGATTTCTTTTTGTATGAATTGTTTTGGGTAATGGATGTGAGTCATTTTCCATTGAAAAGGGAATTTTGTGTTGTTGAATGGGGAACATGGGAGTTCTTCTACGTTTATACCACTGCAATATTAACTAGCAAAGTTTCCACTGTAATCCATTCTTTTCTTATTTCACATTAAATCTTCATGTTTAGTTTTAATTAATTGCCATTTGAATTGTTTGTTGAAATGTCTTGCCTTAATTTTATTCATTTTTTTTTTAAATCTCAATATGTGTCTTCTTTGCTTAGTGGAAGATTGAAGAGATTATCCATGTCAATGGGACAAGAAATTTGAACCACCCACTCTGTGTTCCTTTCAATCGAATTTAGACATTGATTTCTCTGTAGTCAAGTGACAACAATCTATAGTGTTCTTAAAACCATGTATGCACTTCTTTGCTTTAATTTTGCCATCTATAGCGTTCTTTCATTTTCTCACGTCTTCTGAAAATTTTGCCATCATTTTGCAGGACGACTGAAATCTTTATTGAAATTCATGTGAATAACCTTAAGTACAAATCAACCATTCTTTCTTTATGCTATCAAATGAGTCCTTTCTATGGACTGTCATGTTAGGCTACAGACCATATGATTTTCATGCATACATGATTCTCATTTTCATACGTACACACCAAAATTTTGTTTGGGTGAATTCTTTGTTTGTTGCAGTCTATTTTATTTAAAAAAATTTCATTTTGATTCAGCTTTGACGCCTTGGTATGCAAATATTGTTGCCTTTCTTTTGCAAGTGTAGAAACTAATTATTTAGTAGTATATAGATGCATCATCCATGTACGGAAGCTTTTGTTAATACTTCTCACGTACCATTTCTCAGCACACCATATTGTTACTTTCCGATCACCTCACCTCAAATTTTAAACAATCCAATATAGTGGGAAGAAGCAAACAAATAGTTTACCAACTAATGAAGACTTTGAGTCGGTCAAGAATGTGTTGATTACATTAGCATGGTACAGTTATGAACTTCTTGGAATTGCGACATCTTTTTTCAGGTTAGCCGCCTCAAATGTTGAAGCCCAAGATAGAGTGCTTGAGCAGGGTGGAGATAGGTCTTATGTAGTTGATCGTGCCCAAGTCATGGAAAACAGTGAGGACTTTGAACGGTTTTATTTCTTTCCAGGTTTGATAGCTTTCAATTGTGTCCATAAGTTTGTCTTACAATTTATTCAGTTACATGCAATATCAGTTTCTCAGTATACATAATTAGAATTTGTCTGTGACACATTTATGCGTTCAACATCTCAAACACTTTTGTACAAAACTACCGTTTGTACAAGACTACACTTTTGGACAAGATGAGAGCATAATTCTGCAGTTGATTGGCTTGCATGAATAACCTCATTAAGCAATGTAGACCCAAACCGTTGGGACCCCTTAAAGGTTCTAACCAAGGAGCACAGAGATCCCAAAAACGCATAGTTTCTCCTCCAAAAATGACCTCTCCAGTCGGGGAACACATTAGATATTTACCTAAACCAGTAGGTCCTTGCGCGGATCCCACGTTAGCCCCAAGACGTTGGTCTCTAAACCTTTCCCTGAATAATCTTTAAGTCATTTTTTTTTGTTATTTGGAGAATGCATAATTTAGCTTTATATCATAATGTACAAACATAGTTTGAAAAGCTATGGTGGCATTATCGAGATTTGGATAGTTAGATTTCAAGTAACATACTCCATTTGTAGGTATGAAGTAAACAATATTTAGTATTTTGACATCATGTTCTTTGAATATCATGCTATTATTATTTTTCCTTCAATATTCATGAATTCTAACTATATGTATTATTCTCCTATTGTTGTGTTGTTTTACTCTTATGTGCTCAATTCCTTAGAGGTTCATATGTTTCCTAACGACTGTATAATTCTTAGTATATTAGTAGAGTTATACGTTCTATTCAGGGCTGGCCCTGGGCCTATGCTATCTAAGCCCTTGCATAGGGCCCCCGAATTAAACCAAAACTAAAGGCCGGCCCCATTAAGCTTACAAAGCCCACTATAATATTAAAACCCCAAACAATAGCCCATAAAAAGTAAACAAATAGGCCCCACGTTGCGGACTTTGCATTGGGCCTGCCCTGGTTCTATTACAGTACTGAAATTTATAAGCCTCAATTTTATTGATTAAGTTTTGTAACGTGTCCTTCTTACCCTCATTTGTACTACATTGTGATTACCACTATGTCAAATGCACAGTACGAGAGCCTTTCTTTTACTACGAATCTATGACCATGTTCGTTTAGCATCTAATCATAAGTTCAACACTTGCAAGCCTTGAAGTCACATTCCACGTGTTTGTGAGTTCATATTTGGGATCCAAACAATTGAGTTTGATTTTCTTTTGTATGCGAACATTGTAGTTTCAGAGACCAATTAAAATCAAGATATGCTTGATCGAAGCATTTAAGAAGTCTTTGCTTGGAACTTCTTGGTGAACTAATATATAGAAGTTAACATTACTCATCCCTTATAGTTAGTAAACCAATTCCTCCGTGGTCCTTAAGAGACACCAATATTTTTGACGTTTATAGTCTATGCCTCTACGGGTTTGTTTTTTAATTAAACGAAGCAATATGCTTTCTTACTGATGGAAATATCTTTGGCTTAATCTAATAATGGTTTCATATATTTCCACTTTTCAAAACTTAAATGTTTCTCATATACTTTCTTTAGACATGAATGGTTGTATTATTTACTAGATTGAATGTTACTTTTTTACAGGTTATTAGGCTTGATTGACTGTGATAATAAAAGAGTGTTGCACCGGGGGAGGAGAACCAAGTACCAACTATATATGATCACACATATTAAATTTGACACAGGTAGAACTCTTCAAGCAATTATCAATTCAAGTTGCATTACATACCGATGCCATTCTCCTTCTGCTCCATGGTTTATGGCCAAGTGACCATCGTGTGTTGCACTGATTTAGCTTTCCTCTACAAGTATTTCATTATGACTGCTAGATCACTATCTACTCAACTTACAAATCCCAGTAAGTATTTTTTGGAAAAGGCTTTGTTACATTATGAGTTTTTATTTGGCATTAAGACCACTTACAATAGACTTTTCAGATCCTTTTTGTGATAGAGAATTAGACAACTCTCGATAAGTGTTAATTCTTTGTACACTCGCAATGTCTGTTTTATAATATCGAAATTCTATTTTAAAGACATATGCTACCACTGTATCATGTAGAAAAATGTCCAACACCAGTAGTATTAGGGTGAGTAGTTACTCGATGCAGGAATATTAAGTGGTTTTAGTGATGGCTAGATAAATGACGGTTCTTTTCAAAAAAATAAGTGATTGAATGTTTAAAGTACTGCATGGCTTTCAGTTCATGTTGCAGCACCTTATGTTAGTATTTATGCTTTGGACAGGAAATGCGTTGTAGCAGACTTATACCCGACGTATGTCTCCACAAGTTTGTACCAACATGGGTATGTCGGGTTTGTTGAATGTTTGATAAGTGTAACTCTAACTGCAAGAGGAAGTGTCAGAGTAATTGGTTAGAATTATTTAAGTAATAGTATGTTCGTTTTTTTTTGCTGATAGTATGTTCGTTAAACACGAGTTTGTAAGGGTCTGTACAAGTTAGTGTTACAAGCAAGGTATAACGCCAACCCGTATTTGAACCATACATCCCGACTGTTTAGGATATAACACCAACCTATATAACATTTCTTTATTTTGGTAACACCAACTGTTGGCATTGGCCCTTCTCCTGGCTATCTTAACAGAATACATCCAAAGCATCAAGTACAGTGTGTGGGCCAGCACTACCAATGGAAACAAGAAGTTGGATGCTGGATACCAGGAGGCTCAGGAAAAGTCTGGTGATTGTCATGTGCTTTATATTCTAAGAATAGCTTCCTACGTTCCATGTTCAACATTTTGGTTTAATTAGGTATCTTCTCCAATTTTCAGGTAAACACCAGTGGGCAATTTGTGGGTCTCGCAAAGATGGTGGGTCTAGTTGATTTTAACAAGAGTGTAGAGTACTGGAAGCAAGATAAGCGGAATGGATGCTTCTCTGTCAAGTGGCACATTGTAAAGGATGCACCCGACCAATTAATAGTTTGTCGAAGCATCCAGTTGAAGCATAAATGAGAAAGATGCAGCCAGTTATGATGGTCATCAGTAGCCTTAGTTCAGAGGCAACTTTGGGTGGTGTACCTGAAAGTTTCTATGCTAATCAGTTTGATGATGTCTTGAAATTAGAGGCATATAAGCGGATGTTCAACTCATAGACAAATGGGGACTGAGCCTGCTGTCAACATGTGCGCGAGTATGGAAGACAGTTTAGCAAATTCATTCTTTTCCAGGTAAATGGAGACAGGAGGAGTGCATGTTGCTGAAAGGCTTTGTGATCTCGCATATTCAAGTATCTGGGAATTCTCAAACTCACTCATTCTTACATATTTGCATTTTTATATATGCAACATCTCTTCCTCTATTTCATAGTTTCTCAGACTATTTTGAAGAAATATATGATTCAATTTGTGTGGTTACCCTGTGATGAATTGGTGGCTTTGGCATTTCAAGATTTTCTAGGAAACTTTAGGATCAAGAATGATGGCATAACCACCACTTTAGACTTTATAGTTCTTTTCTGTAATTTCTACGTCTCATATGTGTTTTGAAGCAGGTGTATGCATCAGTTGTATTTCTTTTCATTTCAATGTATCAGATAGGTTCTATAAGCCATAGGGAAGTACTAAATTCTGTTTATTTGGGTTTCTTTCTATTGATAGGAATGGCCTAAGGGTGTATATTGTTTTCTGTTGGATATACCTTTAAACGTGTAATTTGGTTCTTTCTTTCATTTGAAGACAGAACCTCACCTCTTATTCTCTTAAAGAATTTATGTCGGGATACCCAAGAGGTGGTTTGTGCTCTGACGGTTACTTTTATCAGATTCTGGAGACTCCATCTCCTCTTACCAAATAAATCACATGATTATATTGTATAAATCTTAATGAAACGACTTATTTTATAAGATACCATATTTATTACACTAATGCTGCTGCACCCAAAAGTAGTGTTTTCCACATTAAATTGAATCTAGAAAAAAGACTTTAACAACTGAACAAAACTAAAGAAAAAAATTGAGTGTTGTTATTTTCCCTGTAAGAACAGAGATTGAAAACTATTGAGTGAGATGGAATATGTCTAGATTGATGCCATTGAGTATGGTATGTAAGCTCATCTGGAGATTGGGTTTTGGCAGGAAATTAGCCGTTTGGTTTGGGGATGAAGGACAGAGGGTTTCAGATAAACTGATAAACTATTCGAACATTTACCTGATCACACCCACTCAACATGTTTTTGGTTTTTTGAATGACAACTTACCCACTCCCTCAACATGTTGATACGTGAGAACACTTTACAAAATGAAGGACACGTATCAAACTAAAAACAGCCCACTTTAAAATGGACCAGGTCAGTTTAGTAGTTGACTCTAAGAATTTTGTAAAGCCCAAAACACAGGTAAAGCCCAAACGTTTAAAACATAACAATGAAACAATCCCGGCCATGGGCCGGGCAAAATGCTGGTAATAATAATAATAGTCCACTCAAATGGTAATATATTATATATATATATAATAATAATAAAATGAGTAAAGAAAGAGAGAAAAGAAGGCAAGCTCTCGAACACTACTCAAAAGTGTGAGTGAACCAAAAAACGCCCACTACTCTTTCAATCAAATAATCAATCGTTATCAATAGAGTTTGTTTTCTTATTATTAGTACTAGTTATTACGTCACTTTATTGGGGTAAATTATTACGAATATCTTGATATTACGGTTTGGTCTGATTGATTTGGGGTGTTTATGTCCCTTTTGTTTATTATTATTATTTTGTGTTTGTTTGAATGTTGTGTTATAGTTTTTTTATGATGGATATTGATCCTGATACTTACAACTCAACTGTCAAAGAACCTGTCGTTATGCAAATGGACTTGCCAGAATCCTCGAACACCCAGGTATACATACATACTTTTTTTTTTTTTTTTTTTGTTATTTTATTTACTTTGGTTTTGTAGTCGAAAGATAAGGAAGGGGATCTTGCCACGTCGATGGAAAATCTACAGATGGGGGAGGCGTCTAAGTTTAAGAAGAAACCTGTGATTATTATTGTCGTTGGAATGGCAGGTGTGTTAACAGCCTTATATTATAGTGTGTTTACTTATGCTTTATAACTTCGTAGTTGTAACTTTGTGTGTTTCTTTTAGGTTGTGGAAAAACAACTTTTCTTCATAGGTTGGTATGTCATACACAAGCTTCAAACATTCGGGGATATGTGGTTAATCTCGACCCGGCGGTTATGACCCTTCCATTTGGTTCCAACATTGACATACGAGACACTGTTCGCTATAAAGAAGTAATGAAAGAGTTCAATCTCGGACCCAATGGTGGAATTCTTACTTCGCTCAACTTGTTTGCAACAAAATTTGATGAGGTATTCTTTCAAATCATACTTGGTCTATCTTGTAAACTTCTTTTTGACGTATATCTTATTAGGCTTGTATCTAAACCCATCTATGCCATTTTGTGGGTGGGGGGGTGTTACAACTCAAGGCCATTTTTAGCTAAATGCAGGCAATTTTTTTCTTTTATTTTTTGTTGGTATAAGTACTGTGATCTTGATTTTCCACTACATTGAGTAACTTGAGACTAATTTCTCCTTCAGTAGTTATTACTTTTATTGAAGTAATTCGTTGAGATGATCTACTAATCTATAAAATCAGCCATTTTACATGAGCACCACTTCTACAGTCCATTCGACTGAAAATTACTGTCGTAGACACACCATTAGATTGGAATGAGAAATTAAACAACCACTTACTTGCTCATTGCATTTAGTTTTTGTTATTCCCGTCGCAGAATGGCTCTCACCTTGTGCAGCATAGTCTTACTGAAAAATATTTGGTGTTTTTTGTTAGCTAATCGAAGACACTTACTGAACTTTTGTTAACGTTTTTGAAATACATGACATCTTAATTGGTAAATTTGAATGATGGATTTAAAGTTAATGAAATGGATTGGTAAATTTATTATGCACTGTAGTGACTAGGTTGAGGTGCATATGTCAAACACTCAATAGATACTTTTCAGTTACGGTCGATAACACAATGATTAGACAAAATATTGTTGATTTTCATTGGTATAAGTCTCATTAACGAGAAAGAGAGAGAGAGAGAGAGAGAGAGAGAGAGAGAGAGTTGTTTTGTAAACATAAATTGGCTAACCCTGAACCAGAATGCTGGCTCCGGCACTGGTTCCAGCTAGCGCCTTTATGCCTCTACGCATTGAAACATGAAGATCGTTAGCCTAAACGGGACATGAAGTGTTCAGAGTTTCTGATTCAACAATGATCTTTGCTATCACTTGGTTTACTTTTATTCACTCTCTTGTGTTCCTTTCTTTTGTTTTCACGTAAATTGACTGGAATACTCTGATTTTAGGTTATATCCGTCATTGAGAAGCGAGCTGATCAGCTAGATTATGTTCTTGTGGATACTCCTGGTCAGATTGAAATATTTACATGGTCAGCCTCAGGATCCATTATTACTGAAGCCTTTGCTTCAACTTTTCCTACTGTGGTTGCTTACGTGGTCGATACGCCTCGCTCAGCAAGCCCTGTTACCTTTATGAGTAATATGCTCTATGCTTGTAGCATCCTGTACAAGACACGCTTGCCTATGATTTTGACTTTTAACAAGACTGATGTGGCCCAACATCAATTTGCTCTAGAGGTACGTTTTTCTTGCTGATCGTCATATTTTGTATATACCTTTTTTCTCAAAAGCTGTAACTATTTGTTTTAACGAATTTTTAGTATATTATGTTAGATCATTTTGTCTGCATCATTAACGTGCAAACTGTGCTTGACTTGCTGGATGCTTTTCTCATGTTAAGATATTGATCAACTGTTGGAATTAGAATTGTATATGTCAATGACCTTGTAGAACATTGATTAACAAAATAAAATGCAAGCCTCTCGAATTTTATCTAGCGCAAGTAATTGCAAGATGTATGAGGCATAAATAACTACAAAGTGATTTTCCTCCATGAACCAAGATGGCTCATGTGTAAGCCTCAAAGGGGTGCTGCAAGCTGCAAATCTGTGTTATATTCAAAGAAATTTAGTTTAATCTAGACTCCAGGGAATTGAAGGGAAGCTCTCTGGATGACTAAGCATATGTTGTATTTAAATAAACTAGAAGCAGTTTACAAATGGGGATTCGGAGTGTAATCTATAGATTTTCAAGAGATGCTAAAAATTTCTTGTGGTAACATGTATTGCTGGTGTTTTGACTGGTTATTGCACCTCCTCAAGGCTATAGAACGGTTTGCAGGATGAAAAAAGGTGGACTGGGTTGAGAGGGGCATCACTTGTAAGTCACCAACCAATTGAGGAAAAATAAGCTTTCAGTTGCCAGTAATCTTGGGAAAAAAGAAAAGGAGCATTTAGCTTGTGATTTCCATTGTTGGGTTATGGTTCCTATATCAACTTAAAATGTTATACTCAAGTCAATGAGGTCTTAAGTGGATATAAGAGTCGGATTAGTGATATTCACAGTATTTAGTAACATTTAAACCTGAGAGCATAGCGGTGTGATTCATAATGTTGTCGTCTGTGGCAGAGGGGTAATAAATTTAGAAGATAAACCTGCTGATTAGAGGATTTCCTAACTGGGCTCTGTGGAAGCAACCGATTTTTTTCCTGACGTGTCTTTCTCTAACAATCTGTGCTCCTCGACGAGATGTTGATTATAGACTAACGGACGGCTAGAGACGAGCTGTTTGTAATAGAAATCTACTTCATAAGCAGGGGGCTATGTTGTCAAGGCTGAGGTGAGGCCAAGGTGCTAAGCTTCCCATCTTGCGCCTTCCAAATGCCTTTGAGAACATGCCACAACAATTTTCACTGAAATTTGCGCCTTGAGCCCCTAGGAGGTGGCGCCTTCCCAATGCCTTTGACGACAAGCCACAACAGTTTTCACTGAAATTGGCGGTCCTAACACTTCTGACAACAAGCCACAACAGTTTTCACTAAAAAAGTAAAAAAACTTAACTAAAATTGGCACCTGGGCGGCGACTTTCATAGCATACGGAGCTTCTTATCAGCTCAGTTACTATCATTTAATGGACAACCTACTGATAAGGTTTTCAGCTTGCCTGCTTTATGCCATGTAATATTTGGAGATCTTGATGGTGAGGACAACAACTACCTATTCAAAGATAGCCAAATGTTAGGAATGACTTCATTTTTATGGAGGAGAAAGGGATGGAAGTATCAGGTTGCCTAGCAAGATGCTATGGCTAGACGAAATTCCCCAATAAGAAAGATTGAAAGACCAAATTTACATAATCTTGGTATCCCATCTGCCTACGAAATCTTGAAACAAGAACTCCGTCAATAAGATAACTGCATTATGGTTTCCTTAATATCCTCCAAGATCTGTACTCAACGTACTCCCTGTTATAGAAAAAATCCTCTGATTTCTTCCATTTCAAAGCACCCACACTATGATCTGTGCTCAACCTACTCCTTGTTATAGAAAAAATCCTCTGAGATATAATTTCTACACCAATGGCCTCTATGATATTTTTCGGAAAGGACCGTGGTTTCTTCAAAGATGAGAAGAATAGCTCCCATACTCACTTATCTATCCAGATTGGCGTCATGTTTTGTCACCCTTATTGTCTGGGTGAGGCACAAGCCTATACTACTGTGGCTGAAATACGATGGTTGCCTAGGGCAAGTCGATACGTGTCAGAGCCATGAGTTATGCAGTAGCACTTTAAAGTTTTTGTCCACGATGTTCTTGCCATGGACTACATGTCTTGATTATTTCCAAAGTGATACTGCCATGTATGTGGGCCTACATGTAGTGACGTAGGCCCACATACATGGCTCGCTCTCTTTTCTTTTCTCTGTAATCTTGTTTCTTTGGTAATGATGCCAGATTGCCTAGTATTTTGTTTCGTATCATTCAATTGTTGGCTTAAACTGACTTCATTTACTTTATAATCAGTGGATGGAAGACTTTGAAGTATTTCATGCAGCACTAGAATCTGATAGCTCGTATACTTCAACCTTAACAAGAAGCCTCTCACTTGTGCTCGATGAGTTCTATAAGAATCTTCATTCTGTAGGAGTTTCTGCAGTTTCTGGTGTGGGAATGGACGCCTTCTTTAAGGCTATTGAGTCAAGTTCTGATGAGTACATGGAAACCTATAAGTAATGCTTTCACTACTAAGAATCTTTCATTCCACCTTCAATGGTCTTTACATTGGATTCATGTGACTAACATGTTTATGTGCCTTTAGGGCTGATCTTGACAAGAGGCGAGCAGAGAAGCAACGGTTGGAGGAAGAACGCAAGCAAGAGAACATGGAGAAGCTAAGGAAGGACATGGAGAAATCTAATGGAGAAACTGTGGTTTTGAGCACAGGTTTGAAGGACAAAGAAGTTATTACCATGATGGATGACGATGAGGAAGAAGACGACATTGAGCCTTTAACTGAGGATGAAGAGGAAGATATAGATGAAGATGAAGAGGAAGAGATTGGCAGATTCTCTTTTTAGATTTATCTCGACTCCTGACATGGTTTTCTAATCAAACGTGTATAATCAGAATCATGACAAGAATTAGGCGGGTTGATAAGCCCAATTTTTTATATATATATATATATATATATATATATATATATGGTGTAGTTTTGGGGTGCTCGGTGTGATCCAACTGTTAGTCTGCAACATTCAATATGTGTAATGAGTCATACAGGTATATTGAAGTTAAAGAGAATGTTTGTTGTTCATGAATTTGAAGTTTTAATAGATAGAGGACTTTTTAATTGATTTGTTAGGCATTTGGTAAGTATTTTTTTATTTACTGATGTAGTAGTTTATTGTTATTGTAACATTGTTGCAATTCCTTCATAGGCGACAGTGTTGTCTTTCTCTGTACTCGGCATACTCTTGGTCTGTCCTCTTTCTCTGCTCGTATCCTTGCCCTCACACTAATAACTGCGAAACATTTGCGAACTTTCGAGCGTCACATTTTAAAGGCCTTTGTGGAAAGTTCTCTCTGCGAACTCACAAGCAAAGAAAATTTTTGCGCCTCGTCAACAAGTGTCATTATTTAGCTTAATTAAAACTTTCTACTAATGGGGCTTTTGGTTGGTGATATCATGATTCAACAGAAAGTCGTGAGCAGTTAGCAAATGAAGGGAAGACGAAGAACCCCAAGTCTACCAGGGAAGGGGGGAAAACATCCATTAAAAGGAAATGGATTTGATCTCGTTCACCACTTTGGTCGATATTTGATAATTGATGCACTTGTTTGGCAAATGAAGGCATTAACAATGATGAAAATTCACAAAACCACGACTCAATAAACCCATCACACCCAACTCCAACTTCGTTTTAGTGGAGAAGTTGCTCTACTCAATACCAACCATCAAAACAACAGAAACAAATGCCAAATTGCCTACTATATATCCTTGCCGAAACATTTAGAAAACATCACTACAACATTGAGATTAATTTCAAACTGATTACTTGTCTGTTAACATTTGTACATCCAACCTAGATGTCCATATTTCCATTAGAAAATCAGTCCGTTAATTTGTGACTGGGAATTTACCCTTGGAATTGTGATGATTACGGCCAGATCATCAGACACACACCCGTTTCTTTCTTCTTTCAGAGGCGTGGGGGTGGGGGTGGGGTGGGGGTGTTATCAAACAAGGCTAATGCTTCATCTCCCATTACCTTCTATGAATCTGACTTGGCTTGTGAGTTGTGATTTGCGAATACAAATCTAAAGAGGACCATCAGACTGATGGCCTGCTGTGTCCGCTTTTGCTTGTGACCTTATTGGTTTACAGAGGAAAGCAATGAATTTGACATCAAACCAGTCCATATGGGAAAATTTAAAACAAGGAAAATAGCAAGCACCTGTTTTAGGTCAATTACTAAAACAACCAAAGAACACCTTCAATATTCAACACCCAAATATTAGAATCCGTACAAAAATCTAACAACATTATCCATGTCCCATTTTTGTCAACAGTGAGTAATTGGAAACAGACCAAACTACTATAGATCAAATCTGAACAAAGTTCATCTCAAGTGTAAAATAGCATCAAGCATCCTAGTCAAATAATTCAAGATCCCTTCCGTCTGAAAGTTGGATCCATTACTTACCAAGACTCCAAACAAACGGCATAACTCGCACCCAGCATAATTTGTGGCCTGAAAATTTATGGAAGGAAAGTTTAAGCTTTAAAGCAGAAGAATATATCTGCAGTATCCATCAACTAGCATCCTTCACCAGCATATAAAACACAACAACCCTCTCTCCCAAGCCACAGATTGCATGCACTAAGAAGTCCTCATTATTGTTACAGAAATGCTGAAGGAAAATTTAATATTATAATAACCCAAAATCAGAGCTTATGGAGGATCTACTTACCAAGAAATGGAAATGAAGATGTTGTAATGCTAGTGATTTATATAATACAAAACACATGTGAAAACGGAGGAAGGAAATTTCAAATGGATATGCAACAAGGGAGATAACTCACCATGCTCACTATCAAAAAATCTGATTTCAGTATCGATTGTATGCCTTCCCATAATCATCGCGTCTTTGGCGCTGGAACTCACTGTAACTGTCATGAGGTCTTGAAGTAGAATAATTTTCAACTGGATACGAGTACCTACCCCTGGGATCTGTTGGCAGACTAGGTACTGCATAATGATTACTGCCTGGAGTGTTGTCATAGTCTGTGTAACCATGGTTGTTATAACCATTAAAGGCAGATGCAGACATCTGTTGCTGTGCCTGCTGCCGTCTTTGAATATCACATTGAAGGAACTCTTCCCATTGCTTTGCATGCATGCCCCTCAGAACAGCCAGCTTTTTCATGTGGGTTTCTCTCATTTCCCTGATGGTCTGTAAATCCATATTGCAAAAGCAACATCAGTGAGGATTCCACTTTTCCTAAATACCAAGGTTCTCTGCAGGCAGAACAAAAAGCACACACAGACACCAAAATTTTAGGGCTTCTTTTGCCTTCAGTGAAATTCAACTGGGCTTGTGTGGCAAAAATCTTTCCCTTCCCAGTTTGATCATGTATAGGTCACAGGGAACTTATTTTATGTAATACATCCTAGTGTTTGACTAAACAGAGGCTTCGGGTTTTCAATGCGACAATCGCTGTTGTGAAAGTTCAATGCAACATGGATGTTGTACTGAAATCACAATGCAACAATCCATGTTGCATTGTCACATTGCCGAGCCGCTGTATTGAAGGTCGCTACCACATGGAAATATCCGTTACTAAGATTCACAAGTCACCATAATATGGCCCAAAAACCCCCCAACAAGCCCCACATTGGTCAAAGTACTTGTTTCTCACCACTTTTGCCACAGAGACGCCAAACAAAACACACACACACATGCACGCACACACAAGGAATGAATTAATAGGGACCAAATTCATAAAACCATGTCCTATCAGCAGACCAAATAAAAACAGAAAAAAACTATGTCCTATCGGTAGACCAAATAAAAATGGACGCCTGCTCCATTCTCTATTAATTCAATCCTTTGGCACATATTAATGTCCCTCCGAATCCCATTATGCACTTGTCTCGGCCTCTCCGGCATTGGAAAATATGATACATCTATCGTTTTTAAGTTTAATAGAGGTAATGTATTCTATTTTTCAACAATGCATGGAAAAAAATGTAGGAGTAAACAAGTTCATGCTCAAGAAAAGGAAGATATATCACCATGCAAATGTTAAAAGTCTTTTCCTTTGTAAAGATGATTTTTCAGAAAGAACTCCATATCCTGGTGTTCTGGCTGCGGAAGGTGAACCCGATCACCCATATATTGTTTGAAGATCAATTAAAAAGGAACTTATGGGATCTAGAGAGCTCATAATGACAAAACTACAAACAAAAATAAGATAGATACAACTGGGCACAACTAGTGGTATAAGGGCTATCCCATTTAACATTTATGGAATAAGATGGGAGAACTGTTGTTAGAGAACGTCTGAGTTAGTATTCTTTTGTGTATGTGTAATGTGCACTTACTTCGCTTTTCAACAGTTTAGCTATCTGACTGTACTCATTTTGACTTGTTTTCTCTACGGATAAACATCCATTTTCTAAGGAGAAGTTTTACTTAGAATATCTAATCCTAGCCTTGAAAATCTAATCCCAAAGAAATTCCTATTGGAACAATAGGGAAACAGATTTTCGGGAAAGGTATAGTACAACCACAGCACATGACCAAATGCATCTTGCACAACCAAGTTCAGGTGAAATCTTTTAACTCAACTCTTGTACTTCATGCACAATTGATAAACGTAACACAATTTCTACTTTTGTGGTGGCACAACAAAATCACCAAAAGATTCGGCTTCTTAAAATTAGAATTTAGAAGAACAAGAAGGGCTTCCCGAAGTAAAAGAAAACATCAAGAGAGATGACAATCTGGGTGAAATGAAGAGTACATATGCATGTTAAGGGAGCAACATGAACAAAAATGTGTCAATAAAGTCCATACCTCACGATGCTTATAATTCTCCTCATCTTCTTCTTTATCACGAATCTTACCAAGTTCCATCGCCTCTTTCTTATATTCCAACTCTAATTCTTCCAAGGTTTGTGTATAGGCAGGGAAGTCATACTTAAGGCCAGAAGGCAGATCAACCCCACGCCTATCCATATCCCAACCATCAGGTTTATTGGACCCACTGCTCTGAGAATGGTCTTCATAGGGATTAAACGCATTTCTGGAGAAAGTGGGGTGTGCTGGAGATTTTGAATGACTCAAACGACCTCTAGCTCCGTCATTACCATAAGCTTCACGAAATGAAGAGGATGTTAAGCGAAATCCCACTTTATTTCCAGGTGTCTAACATAGATGGAAGCTTTAATTATAGATAATATCTTAGGTTCAAACTGTGACCCCATCCAAAATAGATGAAGTTCGGATATGCTTGCGGTTAAAAAATTTGTTTCCGGAGACGGTCCAACTGATTCAAACCCACCCCTATAAATAACTTCACAATCGACACATAATTCTTGAACTTACCTCTTGCTGCAAAAAAGGAAAGATAAAAACAAGTATACTTTGTTAAATGGTCGTAAAAAATGAATTTTTTTCTAGTACGGAATAGAAATGGATAACAAGACAATATATAAACAATGTTCAGTGATTAAGGATTTCCATCCATTAGTTACCAGATCTGTAATGATGGTGGGAATGTCAATAAAGTATGTCTCCCTACCTTGTGAAGCACCCCTTGACAACTGCTGTAGATCCTCACGAACATGGTCTTCTATGGCCTTTTCCTGTCGCCCAAGCCTTGGTTGATACAGTGATGAACTTCTTGGACTGGGATTGGACCTCTGAGATTCAGAGCGACCCATCCTTGAACTAACACGGGTCCCATCAGGTGATCTTGATCTACTCATTTGAGAACTAGAACCTCCTTTATCACCCTTTTCCCCTTCCTTAATCACTTTATGCACAGCATCCACGCCTTTTTTCAAGCATAACCTATCCTTGCCGCTAACAATTATGAACTTCTCCTCCATTTTAATTTTGCAGCCAACATCATTTTCAATTCTCTTGATTACTTTTTCGGTGAAAAGGGCTTTTACATGCTTCTCCCTTGCGGCTACTCTCTCAAAGAAATCCTGAGACTTGCGATTTGCTCCAAGGGTACTAGGACATCCCTATAATGTGTCACATGCCATACAAGAAATGAGGAACATCTTGTACAAAACATAAATAAGCAGCTTGTACAGGTAAAATCACCACCTCAATTTGTCAGTCAACTATACAAGTCTAACAAGCCTCACTAATTCAAAAGAGCTCCTCTGCTAGTTTTGTAATAGCTCGAATGCCACATTAATATATTTTTGTAATAAATTAATATGCTAACCATGCACATAAAAAATACAGTAGGTTGAAATGAAGGAATCTTCTTTTAGGCTTCTAATCTCACAAAAATGGTCACTAAAAGAATAGCATATCTATCAGGAACCTTCGGATTGAAAAGGATATGACAAGAATAGACTTGAAGCTCATATTAGGTTAATTGAGGACAACTTCCCCTCCCCACCCCAAATGGACCAGTAGAGAAATGCAGCTACACGAATGCCAGAGTTGGACAGGTAGGAACCTTGGAAGCTTAGAGAGTAGCATGTCAATTATCATTTTAGCAAACAATCACTTACATGCAAACGACACTGGTTTTCATTAAATAGTTTTCTAGTAATAAGTGCAAATAATCAACGTGTGCATAGAGAAAGAAACAGCTTCGTTTTCTGTTGTATTTTCTCCTAAAGATAACCTCAACCACCAGTTAAAAGAATAATAAAGTTGTCCACATCTCTATAAATTTCAGAAATCATAACAGAAGGAGAAACTAGTAACAAAAAAAAAGGTTCACTAATGCACTCAAAAAAGATTCATTGGTGAACAATGTGTTTCAAGTTAAAAGGATCATACCTGAGTAAAGTGGCCCGATTCTCCACATATTTTACAGATCATTTCTTCTTCTTTTCTTTTCTTCCAGTTTCTCTCAGTAGCCTTAGATTTAGCCTCCCATACTTTAGCCTCTCGGCTAGTAAAATCAGTGGGGACAGCATTTGGATCATACGGCTCCTCCTCTTCATCAGAACTTGCATGAGACCTTTTATTTACCTTTGCTTTCTCCGATGCTGCGGCCATTGATGGTACAGGGGGGCCAGTATATTCCTTGTAAATATCATTGAAATCATCATCCACATCTGGTGAGGGTATATTTGCCATTTCCAATTGTAAGTCTCAATTCTCACTTGTAACACCTTCCAACAATAGAAATGCACATTATACACCATCAAGTAAAGTATGTGAGAAAAAAAACAGAAACTAATGGCAACAAAACAATGACTACGCCTAAACGCTAGACATCCATGCTTGGCGTTTCTTTTCTGTTATCCTTTACACTAGCCTTTTCCAAGATGAACTTTTGACAAAAAAAAACGGGTTGTCCCCGAATGGTATCAAGAGTCTCAGTGGTATGGTCATTTGTACTAAGTAAGATCCAAGTCTCCGATCGTTAATGAGAAATATCAGGGACTTGGATATGAAAAAGGAAGATCACAATCTTTCGGGGGAAGAGTGGAACAAACGGATAAACCTCAAGGCAGATTTTGAGAACGTGGCCAGAATGGAGGAAATGTCATGGAGACGCAAGTCAGGAGAGAGGTGGTTAAAGGAGGCACAATCTAATACTAAATTCTTCCATCAGTGTAGGAACAGGGAGAATTTTTTAGATAAGTTGCTTATAGAGGGGGAGGAGGTGAGGGGGGATGATAGTCCGAGAGAGAGGGTGGTTGAGTATTATTTGAATATGTATAGAGAGCCACATAATTATAGACCTCGGGTGGATAATTTGGATTTGGCAGGCATTTCTGAAGAACGGAACGAGCTTGAGACTCCTATGGAGGAAAAAGAGGTTTGGGAGGCTATAAAGAGTTTGAAAAATGATAGATCTCCAGGTCCGGACGGTTTTCCGATTGAGTTCTTCAGAACGGTTTGGAAAGTGATTAGAGTGGACTTCATGAAAATGGTGCGGGACTTCTATGAGACAGGTTTCTTAGCTCATAGTCTTAACAACCCGTTCATCAAGTTGATTCCTAAGAAGCATGGAGTGGAAGACATATCTGATTTACGTCCCATTAGCCTCATTGGTAGTGCGTATAAAATCATTTCTAAGGTCTTATCCATCAGGTTGAAGAAAGTGTTGTCGAAGGTCATAGCTCAGGAACAAGGGGCTTTTGTCTTTGGACGTCAGATTCTGGATGGAGTTTTGATTGCTAACAAGGCCATAGACGATCGAAGGAAGATAAATAGGCTAGGGATGGTATGTAAGATTGATCTAGCAAAGGCTTATGACCATGTGCATTGGAACTTTCTTGATTACATCATGAGGAGGATGGGGTTTGGGGCAAGATGGAGGGGTTGGATTCGGAGATGTGTTTCTTCCGCTTCTTTTTCCATTCTCATAAACGGAATGCCAACGGGTTTTTTTAAGAGCTCCAGAGGTATAAGACAAGGGGATCCTTTATCCCCTCTTCTCTTTATCATGGTGGTTGAGGTGTTTGGCAAGATGGTAGACAGAGCAAATTGTCTAGGGGTGTTGGAAGGATTCAGGGTGGGCAGAAATCAGGTTTTGATATCGCACCTCCAGTTCGTGGATAATACCGTGGTGTTTACGGGGCATAGCTTAGACCAGTTGAGGTATCTTCGGGGCATTCTGTGCTGTTTTGAGGTGGTGTCGGGTCTCAAAGTTAATATAGGGAAAAGCACCATTTTTGGAGCAACGGGAAAGGAGGACCTGGCTTTTATGGCTTCCGCCGTGGGGTGTAAGACTGGTTATCTCCCATCCAGATATTTGGGTTTACCTCTCGGGGCTTCTTACAGATCTGTATCTATCTGGGACGGGGTTATAGAGCGGTTTAGCAGGAGATTGTCAGGATGGAAGGGTCGATTTTTGTCCACGGGTGATCGGGTCATCCTTATCAAGAGCATCTTTTCGAGTCTTCCGGTGTACTATATGTCTCTTTTCTATATGCCATCCACTGTTGTCAACAGATTGGAATCAATCATGAGAGATTTTTTGTGTGGCGACAACGATGATACACATATTTCACCTCGTGCGATGGGACAGGGTTTGCAAGCCAAAAGAAGATGGAGGACTGGGTATCAGAAGTCTACAACAGTTTAATCAAGCGCTTCTTGGTAAGTGACTCTGGAGGTTTGGGGAGGATAGAGAGAGTCTCTGGAGGAAAGTTATTGTGTCTCGGTTTGGGGAAAGAAATGGAGGCTGGGAGAGTGGGTCTGTTCATACTGCTTATGGATGCAGAATATGGAAAGGGATTCAAAAGGTCAGGAAGTTTTTTCTCAAGAACATTGGCTACAACCTAGGTAATGCGGATAGTATCCGCTTTTGGGAGGATGTTTGGTTGGAGGAGAGAACTCTGATGATGGCGTTACCTCGGTTATATACTCTATCTAACTCAAAGAATAAACCAGTTCGCTGGTTCATGCGGGAAGATAATGGTTCGATTGTTTGGAACCTTGGAATATATGGGGCTCTCTGTGACATGGACATTGCTAGTATGGCTGCTCTTATAGAGAAGTTGGAACTCATTCCTAATGTGAGACCGGATAGAGATAAAAAATTGTGGCTCATCGACAAAAAGGAAATTTTTTCTTGTAGATCATTTTATTCCATCCTTCATTCAAAGCTTCAATGTCCAGGTATGAGAGTGCTGCATGATTTCCCGAGTCATATTATATGATGTTCTAAAGTCCCTTTGAAAGTTGCTTTCTTTGTATGGTGTGCATCTTTAAACAAAATTCTGACTGTAGATAATCTTAGGAAAAAACGTATTAAAGAGATGCTTATTAATTTATGCCCTCTGTGTTTGAGGGATGGTGAGTCGGTCAATCATATCCTTCTTAGCTGTCCTTTTTCTTGGAGTATTTGGTGTTTCTTTGTCTCGGAATCAGACGTTTCGTGGGTATGCCCTAAGTCGGTGAAGGCTTTACTAGTATCATGGCACTTGGATGTTTATTCTCGTAAAGGGAGACGCGTATGGAATATGCTACCTTTTGCTATCTTATGGGGGCTATGGCTAGAGAGGAATAACCGCATTTTTTAGGGGGTGTCTTTGCCTAGGGAGAAGGTGGTGTTGACAATTAAGGCGCTATTTTGCTTCTGGCTGCGCATTTATGAGGAGTTCCGGACGGTACCTTTTGAGAGTTATGTCTGTAGATGGGAGTCCATTATGCTATGAGGACTCCCATAGAGGTTTTTCGTTTTGTTTTTTTCTGTGGTTTCTTTCCTCTTTGGTTCTTTTCACCGTTCATGTTGAACGCATAAGGATATCTCATCCTTTTCTATTTTATTTTTAATATATACACCTTTACTGAGCAAAAAAAAAAAAAAAAAAGATCCAAGTCTCCGAGGATTGAAGTTCCTTTGAGCTGTGCATAATCATGCCAAGTATCAGGATAACAAGGGTTACAAGTACAAGGTCAAACTACTAAATACACTCAAAATGTATCTTCCTAACAAGGACCTACAACTATAATGACCAAATATGTAAGAATTTTTTTTTCTGAAATCAGGCTTAAAATATTCTGTAACAGATGCTGCAAATTTATGATATATGCCTTTCTTCCCTCAAAGTTGTCATCTGACTCTTTTTTCGTTCTATATATTCGTTTGTTTCATATTTTTTTTCGTGATTTAAATTGATATCATTTGGAAATTACATCAAGAAAATTTTATATTGATTATCAGCAAGTAGCTCACTCTACATATCCTTCCTTTTCTCATTTTATACAATGTCAATTTTGTCATTATCATCACTTCTCCATCCCACTATTGGAGATACCCAAGTACCCAACAATTCCAACAATACACTCTGTCACAGTATCACTTCTGGGTTTTAGTGGACCCTTTACATCAAGCAAGCTCTTGTTGTTGTTCTCCTCCACATCTCTCTTTTGAAAACAAGACAACCATCTTGATAAAAAAAATCTCATATCATTTTTTTTAAAGCTAATGTTGTAGCATTGAATCTCCTTCAAATGAAGCATCACCGAGTTTAAATCCTTTGAACTGTAAGAGATGATTATTCCCATTAACAGTTTCATACTTTCATGTATCATATCAGTCTGACGGCATGATGTATCAGCAACAAAGAACTCGTGAACAACACCACTTATTTCAACAAGAGAGCAACCTGGCAGCTTCCTAATTCCATGAGAACCCATCCCTTTTCTAGTTTTCTCACCCTTTTCACATCATTTCACCTTGATGCAGCAGCATAAACATTTGATATAATTTGTCATCTAACTTTTTTCCACTCTATATATCCTTTTTTTCATTTATTTGATAGATAAAATACATTAATTGATATACTTTGGAAATTACATCAAGAGGAATTCATATGGATGATCACCCAGTACCTCACTATATATTTTTTTTTCTCACTTTATATATCCTTGAATGTCTTTTTTGCCATTATCATCACTTCTCCAACTCACTATTGGAAATATCCAACAACTCTAGCAATATACTGTCACAGTATCACTTATCAGTTTTTGTGGACACTATACAGTTTACATTACAGAAGCTCTTGTTGTCTCCTCCAAATCCCACTTTTGAAAACGAGACCACCACCGCTGAAAATTTAATAATCTGGAAAATTAGAACCACCATTCCTGAATCAGCAAATTTAATCTTTTTCAAACAAAGCATCACCTATGTTATATCCTTTGAATCGTAAGAGATGATTAATCCCATAAACAGTGTCATATATCATATCAGTCTGAGGGTGTGATGTATCAGCAACAAAGAACTCGTGAACAGCACCATTTATTTCAACAAAAGAACAACCTGGCTGCTTCCTAATTCCATGAGATCCCATCCCTTTTCTCACCATTTTCACATCATTCCACCTTGATGCAGCAGCATACACATTCGACAATAAAACTTGGGCTCCACATTTTCTCGACTCAAACTCAGAGATTCTTTTAGCTGCTAACTCCGCCAATTCTACATTACTGTTAGTCCTAGAGCAAAAGAGTAATGAACGCCAAATGACCACATCGGGTTCAATTGGCATGGTCCAGACAAACCTCTCTGCTTCAGTCAAAAGATCGGCACGCCCTAGAAGATCAACCATACAACCATAGTGCTCAATGCGAGGGATGAGGTTGTAGGTTTTGGTCATAGACCCGAAGTGATAAAAGCCCTCATTTACCAATCCACTATGACTACATGCAGTTAACACCCCTAAAAAAGTGATCTCGTTTGGTCTGATCTCACTTGAGGACACCATCTGAGAAAACAATTCCAATGCTTCAGCAGACTTGCCATTCATAGTGAGCCCAGATATCATCACAGTCCATGAAAAGACATCCTTTTCAACCAATTCATTGAATATCTCGACAGCCTTTACAACATCTCCACACCTTGTGTACATATCAATAAAAGCATTGCTGACAGCAAGACTCGTTTGAATTCCATTCCTCTCGCAGTAAGTATGTACCCACTTCCCCTGATCCAGTGCACCCAAATGCCCACACGCAGAAACAACAGAAGCAACTGTAGCTTCTTCTGCTTTCACTCCTTCAACTAGCATCTCCCTAAACAACCCAATCGCTTCTACAAACAAATTTGACTGCGCACAACCAGCAATTATAGAACTCCAGCAGACTACATTCCGTTGATGCAATCTACGGAATACTTGCAAAGCCTCCTCAGCATGCCCACACTTGGCATACATAGCAATTAAAGATGAACCCATAAAGACATCAAACACACACCCACTTGCAACAACAAACCCATGAATCTTCCTACCCAACTCAAAATCTCCAATCCTTCCACATGCAGTTAGCGCACTCACCAAACTAACATCATTCGGTCTAACACCATTCCTCTCCAACATATCTCCAAACACTCTCAACGCCTCTCCCCAAATTTCGCCCTGCATATATCCAGATATCATACTATTCCAAGTAACAATATCCCTATCCAAAACACCAACCAAATCAAAAACCCTCCTAGCAGACTCCACCACACCACATACCGAATACATTGATATAAGACAATTCTGTACAAACACATCCCCTTCAAACCCAAACTTCAAACTCGACAAATGTACCTCTCTCCCTTTATCCAAAACCAATAGTCTACTGCAAGCTTTAAGTACAAACGGAAATGTATAATTATCCGGGACAACAACCCCATTTCTCCTCATCATATTATAAACAAAAACCGACTTCTCCGGCATTTCACTATGCGCATAAATTCTCGACATGTAATTCCACGCGTAAATATTTGGGTTTTCAATTTGCTTAAACAGTAATGAAGCAAATGAAATATCATCACACCACATAAGTAGTTTACTTGAAATAAAAGGATTGGTAAATAATTCTCCTGAAATAATAAATTTCGCGAGAATTTGATTGTATTGGTTTGTGTTTATGGGCTTTGTACTGAGGTGACATCTTATGATTCGATTTGAATGATTAAATAAACGTGTACACATTAATTAATCAATAGTTAAATTAAACAAGTAATTAATGATAGAAATTAGGGGGTTTAGGGTTTAAAGGACTGACCTTTTTTTTTTGAAGGCGTCAAGTTCTGCTGCTGTGAAGTTTTGAGCTAAACCCTAAAAAAACATGTGTTTTTAGTTTTGAGTAATGAAGTGGATAATAATAATGTATTTATTTTATTTTTTTTTGGCGCTTTTGAATGATTGTGATTTAGGGTGGGAGCCAGGAGCCTTTTACACGGAGCCCATCAATCTATGTCCACACCACACGCGATCCGGCGTCATGACACAAACTTAATAGTAGACTGACTGTGTTACTTACACTAGTACTTGAATAGTTTAATGCACGGTAAAAACTTAAAAAATTTATAAATTGGATTACTGAAAATTGGTAAACCAACAAGCACTTTAGGCGTTCACTGTGTGTATGGGATCTAGTTTAATATTTACTAACTAGCATGTCTTTAGTGCGCGAGATGTATGGCTACGCATAATTCCTAACCACATATTTTCCAACCCATAACCGGTAGCAGAAGTGCCCACTTAATGGTAGCGTTGGCATTTCACATATTTTCATTCATCCCCAATTTATTGTATTTTCTATTTTTCTCAATTAGATTGCGCGCCCAAATCTTCACCCCTTTCACCTCTTCTTAAATTCATGGTCAATCATTTACTTCTTTCACTCTCTAAAGTTTACAGCAAGGAAGTAGAGCAAAAAAGAGTGACAACAACCAATAACACTACACGACTTGAATACGTTCGAACATTGAGGTTAGTTTATCATCCAATCACTGAAGTCGATTTAATCTTTCATCTTCTTTTTAAGGTACATTAGAATTTTTCATATTTAGGTCGTTTGTACTAAAAAAGTTTTTCTTTATTTAGGTAAGCTCCTATGATTTAATCAAATAAGGCTCGATGATGACGAAGAGTTTCTTAGAAGTCTATGTTTTGAAAGTTTTGCGTATGATGAAAGTGATTCTCTAGATGTGGAATCAACTGTTTCCCTAATGGAGAATGAAAATATTGACAGTAGTGATAGCGATGCTGAAGAGTCTGATACATATAGGGCTTATATAGAAGACAAAACAACATTTTTATCTATGCAGTTTAGGACCTCGGATGAGGCCTACACTATTTATAATGAGTATGCCAAATCAATCGGCTTCGGTGTTCGTAAGGATGTTTATAGAATTCATCCAAATGGAGTTGCTATTAAGCGGAGATTTGTGTGTTCAGCCGAAGGTGAACGACATGCAGATAAACTCTAATCGATGACACCCAAAAGAACACCCAGACAGGTCACTAGGTTCAATTGTAAAGCCTGTATTGTTGTTATTTTTTATTCTAAAGCAAAGTTGTGGACTGTGAAAAAGTTTATTGGGGAACACGCATATCCACTTGTATCGTATCCGAGTTCATTGTTTCTTCGGTCACATAGAAATGTGAGTCGAGAAGTGTTGGAATTTGCTACGTGCCTAAATGATGTCGGTGTTCGTAAATGCCAACTGATGGGTCACTTTGCACATATAGTTGGAGGTTTCCTTAATGTTTGTTTTACGAAAAAAGACTTGTATAACAAAATGGGAAAAAATATGAGAAGTCACTGTATTGATGGCGACGCCAACACACTGCTTGCCAACTTAGAGGGCAAGGTGAAGTTAGATCCTTTATTTCATTACAACTATGAGTTAAATGCGAGTGGGCAGTTGGCTGAGCTGTTTTGGGCGGGTTCCACCTCCCGCCTGGATTACTGTAGCTTTGGTGATGTGTTGTTGTTTGATTCAACGCATGCGGGAGCAATCGATTTCAGATGTCGATCGTTGTGTTTGCTGGAATCAACAACCACCTACAGACTATAGTTTTTGGTTTTGCTTTGATCATAAGTGAGTGCGACGACGCTTATAAGTGGGTATTGAAATCATTTATTGACGAATGTGTGGTGAACACCCTAAATCGCCATCACCGATGTCGATTGTAACAATTAAGTAAAACTTTGAAATCTATTCTTCAGATTCGAACACCTACCGTGTTCTTGGCACGTATTGAAAAATTGCATCACCAATGTCAAAATCCCCGGATTTGCAAATGAGTTCAAACTCTATTATGTTTATGAAATGTTCTCGGGGAGAGTTCAAGAAAGGTGGAAACAAACTAGTGGAAAATAAAAAGTTAGTCATAACACATGGGTGATGAAGGTACGTAAGAAACGGGCGAAGGCGGGCAGAATCGTATCTTCATGGTGAGTTCTTTGGCGGTTCTAAAGCCAACGCAGCGTTCTTGAGTCTATTAACTCTGTTATAAGACATCATGTTAAGCCCGGGATGCAGCTGTTTGAACTATTTGGGAAAATGGAATTGGCAGTTGCAAATATCTGTCACCGAGAGCACGAATAAGAGGTAAGGACTGCAACGACGAAGCCTTTTATTGGTAGCCACTTGATTGAATATGCAAAGCAAGCAGAATCTATCTATACTCGATCTGCTTTTCTTGCTTTTATGAAGCAGTTATAGGAGGAATCGATGTACACTGCAGAAGATAAACGTGATGTGGGTGACAATATTCATGTATACATCATCAGTCGTCATCTGAAAAAGCAAAAAAAGACGAGTGTGGAATACAACCTTTTAGAGCAGGATGCTAGATGTTCTTATGGGCTATTTCAGTCGTTTGGATTTCCATGTAGACATATCATTTCAGTTTACAAACACGAGGACCTTCATTGAAATACCCCGTGAAATGTTTTTAAGGAGATGGACACGAAGTTGCTAAATTTGTCATTCCAAATAACGATCCAAGTTTTTTTTCGCAGTCGCTTCCATTATTCGTCATCACGGTGAGCTTATAGGAAAAAAGAAAGAAGATATGTTTGTGGGCCTCTCAAACAGTCAAAAACAGTGAAGCTTTTAAATCCATGTTATCATCTTTTTCTAGAGCTTCTGAAGGCAGTCCACAAGTTCCCTTTGAAATGCCTTATATTCCACCAGAAAGTGGTACAACGGATGACATTCCGTCTTCTAAAGGCACCGCCGAGGTAGAGATGCCTTTCACCCCACCTAAAACCACCCATCGTCCATTTGTTAATGATCCACCACACGTAAAATCGAAAGGTAGGTCGCATAAACATAGTAGATTGAAAGGTTAGAATGAGACAAGAAAAAAGAAGTGTGGCCACTGTGGTATCGTTGGGAACACAAGGCCCACATGTCCACTTTTGCATCCAAATGATGGGGGTAAGTTTCTTATACCGTTGTCATATTCTCACTTGTCTGTTAACATTAAATAGTTACAAAAGTTTGTTGATTCTGATTTGTATTCGTCAATATCTTTGTTGTGGTGCACTGTTTCACAGGTCCAAGTGCTAAGCGCAACTATGTCGAGCGTGCTGCAGGAGTTGCCGATGTGAGTGAGGATGATGACGGGTTAAATAGAGATACTGGATGTAAGTGATAATTTTGCGCGTTATCTTCTTTTTATAAACGTAAGAAAATGTTTCTTGTTTGTTATTTTCATAGGGTTCAAAGTAATGTTGTTTGTTTGGTGGGCGTAGTGGAAGTTGGTAATGAAGCAGGAGGATCTCGAAAGACCAAGCAATGTAGCAAGTGTCGATCTACAGAGCACACAAAGTATAGGTGTCCTGATTTGGAAGGTATGGCATAATTTTTACCGACGTAATTTTTCTAGTAGGGAGTAAACTAAACTTAGATTGTACCATTAGAGTGACTATTTTTCTCCTGTTGAACTTATAGCGTTTCCCGTGGATGAGGTTGGGAGGAAGGTTTCGGAGAAATTCAATGTTGGAAAGTTTTATAGTGATGACGGGAGAGTCTTTTTCCGTATTACGGATGGTTGACGTTAGGAAAGAGGAGTACAATGCTGCTAAGCTTTAGAGCAGTTGTTGCTAATCTTCTAACAAGATTTTTGTAAACATCTTTTTGTAATAGTTAGATCAAGTGGAGCATGTGCTATTTGTCGCACAATAGTGAAGATTTTAAGATTGGCTTCTAAATTATTTTGTAGCGGTATCTATGGTGTTATTTTCTTATTTTCTTTGGTTTAATCAATGAAATAGAGCAATATTCTATACGCTATATTGACAAGCATTGTTTGTATATTCTGTTGTTTCTTATTGTTGGGATGTTGGGGTTGTCCCTCACCATGAGACAAGACCATCAGCAGACATATGTTAGTTAGTGTGACATTGATATGTTCATAAATGGATCTGTTCGTTCTTACAGCGCCGAACAGAGGAATATGTCATAAACAGTAACATAACATTATGGTATGACAAATATAGTATCATATCTATCTGTGATTCTAGATATACTACCAAACGTATATATATTATAAAAAGTCACATAACATTTGAGTATGACATATATAGTGCCATATCTATCAGTGAGTCGCTTATGATACTCCTAGGAGTTCGGAAGATCTAAAATTATTGTGAATATACCTGTTGGTTCCTCCTCGTATGATGAGGACTTGCCTGATTAGTACTAATGACAATAATGAGATTAAGAAACCAATTCTTGATTGTAATGCGTGGGGAGAAAGGGAGTGTGAATAGAAACATACCGGAAAGTAGAATTGTTCATAGTTCGATAGCTATGAACAATGAGATGTTCATAGTCCATATTGTACGTACTACGAACAATAAATGTTCATAGTTATGAGCTATGAATATTCTTTGTTCATACCACAATTCGACTATGAACAATGATTGTTCATAGTTCGGTAGCTATGAACAGTGATTGGTCATAGTTCGGTAGCTATGAACACTCAATGCTATGAACAATGAGTGTTCATACCACAATTGACTATGAACAATGATTGTTCATAGTCATGAGCTATGACATTCTTTGTTCATATCACAATTGGACTATGAACATAACAGAAGGTTGGAGCGGTTGCAGAGGAATATGTCATATGTTAACATAACATTATAGTATGACAAATATGGTGTTATATCTATTTGTGATTCTAGCGCTTATGATATACTACCAAACGAATATATTATAAAAAGTGACATAACATTCGAGTATGACATATATAGTGTCATATCTATCAGCGATTCTAGCGCTAATAATATATACTACCAAAAGTATAAAACTTTTATTAGCATATATTATAAAAAGTGACATAACATTTGAGTATGATATATATAGTGTCATATATATGTGATTCAACTACCGAACGTATAAATCTCTAATTCACATATATTAAAAAAAGAGACATAACATTTCAGTATGACATATATAATATCATACCTATCAGTGACTAACGCTAATAATATATACTACCAAACGTATAAAAAGTGTCATAACATTCGAGTATGACATATATAGTGTCATATCTATCTACGATTCTAGCTTATGATATAGTAACCCACCGTATAAAACTCTTATTGATATTATAACCTTATAAAAAGTAACATAACATTTGAGTATGACATATATAGTGTCATACGTATCATATAAAACTCTTACTAGCATATATTATAATATCATATATTATAGTAACATAATATTCGAGTATGACATATATAATGTCATATCTATCTGTGATTATACCCAACATATAAAACTCTAATTAACATATGTTATAAAAAGTGACATAACATTCGAGTATGACATATATAGTGTATTAGTGTCATATCTATCAGTGATTCTAGCACTAATATATACTACCAAACGTATAAATTGAATGCTTGTCGTATATATTATAAAAAGTGACATAACATTCGAGTATGACATATATAGTGTCATATCTATCAGTGATTCTAGAGCTTATGATATACTACCCAACGTATTTTATTGACATATGTTATAAAAGGTGACATATATAGTGTCATATCTATCTGCGATTCTAGCTTATGATACTACCCACCGTATAAAACTCTTATTAATATATGTTATAAAAAGTGACATAACATTTGAGTATGACATATATCTATCTGTTACGCTTATGAGACCCAACGTATAAAACTCCTATTGACATATCTTATGAAAAGTGACATAACATTCGAGTATGACATATATAGTCATATATATCAGTGATTGTAGCGTTTATGACATACTACCAAACGTATAAAACTCTTATTGACATACGATAACAATTGTTTTACATTGAACCATTGGACCACCCATAAAGGATGATATACTTTATGTTTATAGAACTATTAATTACATACTACAACCTATATGACATTTTTTTATAACATATATCCATGTTTTTATAATGCAATCTTATGTACCGGGTAGTAGGTCACGTACTCTGTACTCTATGAAATTTTGCATAACATACTATACTATGTATGTTACTCTTATGAGTAAAACTCGTCACACCCCGATTGTCTCTCTACACACGAGAAGTTATTCATAAAAAACTAGTGCTCTCTCCACACCCCATGTTTTGTTAATATGACCATTATAACCTTAAATAACTCTCTCCACACCCCATTGTAATTTAAACAAGCTCTTCACCATACTTAGTACTCCACCAACAGTCCTACCATTCATGCTCTCTGAAATTTCTCCCTTTCTCTCTCTCTCTTGTTCTCTTAGGTTAGTCTTGAGTCTCCTACAAAATTGTTGTTATTCCCACCAAATTTTCACTTTAAGAATGGACTCATGCGCTGGAAGCAACAGTCAAGATAAATTCTCCAGCCAAAATCAAAATGATAACTTTCAAGGTTCTCCAAGTGACATGGAATCGACTTTAACACTACTGCAATCAAATTATTATTCCGATGATGAACATTACAACAATGTTGAAATTAGCTATCCCAATATGACCGACTCATTTACAACAATTGAGGTAATAATGTAATTTGAAAGCTTGTATTTTTTATTTATTTTATCAATAACTTAGCAAAAAACAATTTTCGTCAATAGTATCTAAGATTAAGGGTTTACACAGGTCTTCGAAGATCGTCACTTCGTTGATCCGATGGTGTTCGGCCGGTTGGTACGATTTGTTGGAGTTGTGGTTGTGATATCAAGGTCCGATAATGGGGACTTGGGCGAAGACCTAGAGTTTTCTTGAGTTGTGAAAGGAGTGGAAAATTTAGACCATCCGTAAAGTCGAAAATATTGAACAAAAAAACGAAAGAATATAGGCAATCCACTTCGAAGAAATGTGGCTGTCCATTTGTGTTGAAAGGGGAATTACGAAACGAAGGTGGATGGATACTGAGTGTTATGTGTGGAACTCATAATCATACTATTGGGGAGCATCTTATAGGTCGTGCATTCGTTGGAAGGTTAAAAGCTGAAGAAAAATTGATTGTTTAGGATTTGTCTTTGAGTGGTGTTAAACCGTGTGAAATTTTACCCCTCTTGAAACAAAGAGATGACAATAATTTGTCAAACAAAAGCACTTTATACAATTATCGTCACAAGAATCAGTTGGTTCGATTGAGTGGAAGAAACCAAATGCAAGAATTTCTAAGAAATTTAGATGAATTTGGTTACACAGAGTTTCATAGGGATAATCCCGTAACAGGTGAATATAGAGATTTGTTGTTTGCACATCCCCAATCAATTCATTTGGCAAAGTGTTTTCCCGAGGTCATTGTCATGGATTGCACGTACAAGACGAATGTGTTCAAGATGCCATTGTTTGAAGTTGTTGGGTTCACATCCACGATGAAGACATTCTGTATTGCTTTTGGGTATTTGGAGAGTGAGAAAGAAGGTTCTTACCTTTGGATTTTGAAGAGGTTACGTGATATTCTGGACTACAAAGCTACTTCTGTAAAGATAATTACGACTGATTGTGAGTTGGCACTTATGAATGCGATAGCTATAGTGTTTCTTGAAGCTGCACACTTATTGTGTCAAGTTCACATTAGGAGGAACATCGAGACAAAGGCCAAAAAAACATTTGAGAAATTTGTTGAGTATGAACAATTTATGTTTATGTTCGAAACAGTGATAACAGCTCGTACTGAAGTTGAGTACTTGGAACACCTACGTTGTTTTAAACTTGAGTACGAAGATCATTATGGTTGACCTTGCCTCTTTTTGTGTGTGAGATGGTATATGGATAATGTAGATAGATGATGGTCGTTGAACAAAATAGAAGCGTATCAACACCTAATAATCCCTCAATAAGTAAAGGATAAGTAGGGTATCGTTCCACTTTTAAGTGTATGTTTATATGAAGGACAGGACTGGAAAGGGGGTTTGAGGGATTAAAAACTATTATTATAGATATTGTAGATTCTAATGCTAAACTAAACTAAACTAAACTAAACTAAACTATTAAGAATTTATAAGAGAGGGAATTCAAGATATTAGAATCCACCAATACTTTTGATTCAATGACCTTTTGCTTCATGGTTGTTCTCACAAGTAGACTACAATTAGGCAATCGAGCGAGTGCCAATGCCCTCTTAGACGAAACATCGTTAACGAATAACTCTACTTAAGGTTGTTCCTATGTTCATGTTACTAGTATCTTCTTTCTTTTTATGTGAATTTGGGCAGCTATTCAATGAATCACCATTTAAGGCAAACACAAGGAATACTTCCTTTACTCTAAAATACTACACAACTAGAAGAAAAGTAGAGAATAATAGTATAATATTTAATTACAATAAATAAAACCCTATTCTAGCATGATATTCGATTGCAATAAATAAAAGCATGTTACTAGTAAATATTCAATTGCAATAAATAAAACCCTAAACTAGCATGATATTCGATTGCAATAAATAAAAATCTTAATCTATACTTCCATCCCATGGTCTGGGCAATGGAACTAATAACTAAAAACATAAAGAACTAACCTGATTGAAGAATACCATGAACCAGAAGAATCATTAAACCTTAAACACCGGCTTCATCTTCTCCCTTGAAGGAGAAGATTAGCCTTCCATAAAGAAGGAAGAACGAGAAGAAGAAGAGTCGAAGATCATAAGACTAGAAAGACTAATTTATTAAGACTCAGCTAGTTAAAACCGATATTTTATTATTAATCTCTCTCTCTGCCTCAAGTTCTGGAGACAAGAGTATAAGTGAATTGGCAAATTACATGAGACACTTAGGTCCTCTATTTATAGAGGTTACAATGAGCTCTAGAAGCATTCCAAACTGCTATTTGTTTCCTAATACAAATAGACTTCTTTCAGAGTCCAAATTCGTCTCTAAAACTGAGAAGGAATTGGTTACAGTGTCGTTTCATGTGTCTGGACTCATGATCCATGCTTCTCAGACTCTAGCAATACGTCTGGACTCACGATCCATGCATCCCAGACGCGAGCATTGAGTCTGGACTCACGATCCATGGGTCTCAGACTCAGAAGTCTATTTTCCCTATTTTGCTCCATCCTTCTATCCTCTTTTGCGGGCTTTGATCAAAGCAACGAGTCCTTTGGCGTTGGGCTTCTAAATAGGCTTTAAAATAGGTCCAAGTAGCATCTTTAATAGCTCCAATTCCTTGGCCTTCTCCATGATTGTCCACGGGCCTCCCATGTGATATTTAATGCTCCGAATTGCTCCGTTTTACCCCTTTTTCTCTAATATTCTACAAAACTCTCTTTTTCACATGTAAAATCTTAAAACACAACTTATAAACACTATTAGTCCACTAAGATGGCTAAACAAGAGTCATAATCGAGGGTTAAATTGCACTTTTTGAGCACTTATCACAACTCCCAACTAGCCTTTTGCTAGTCTATTAGCAAATAAGATAAAAAAAATAGATAAGTGATCAAAATCACATCCTAATAACTAAAATAAAATCCTGACTCATTTTCGCAAGCATCACGATTGCATTTACCATATGCAACAAGGCTTTAAACCTTTAAGTTCCCCAAAAAGGACGAGTTATAGTCTCGTGAGGGTTTTCAGGTGATATACCCACACAAAATCAATCAATAGCATATTCAAGAATGATATTATTTTTTAGAGAGAGAAATTCCTTACCCACTTAGTGTTTACTCCAACAAAAGGTCTCCATTGCTAACTACATTGCTGCAAAGACTCATATATTATGATGGGAGATAGTAAAAATTGACAAAATTCTCAATCAAGGCTTATGTTTGTACTTAGTCAATCTCCTATACTCTCCTATCCAAGAAATGGAATCCCTAGTTTACCATAGGCAGATGATCTCGACTTTCAATCCTCATCGGTCATACTCTCAGAAAAGAATCTCTTAGAAGATGGTCTACTATTTTACCTCGTGTATGTGGGGAAAAGAATAATGAATACGAACATCCCACATACTACCTTGAAAAGCGGACTTCTAGATGAAATTAGTCTCATGGAAAGAATGTCAATCACATATGAAGTGTCGGGTCCTTCACTTTAGCATTCTCCCACTTATTCTAGACTTCGTACCATACTGTAGTGATAAATCATGGGTTGTAACTTGGCTTGAGTATTGGCTTATGAAGGAAAGGTAAAAAAGATTTAAAGGTTGTTTCTGAAAACACTAAGGGTTTTGCTTCATTCTTTAGAAGATTTCTTCAAATTCTGTATTACAGAGAAAATTCTTCCTTTGTCTTAGCTTTTCCATCCATTCTGTTCAACTTTTTTTTTTTTTTTTTTTTTTTTTTTTTTTTTTTAGCTCAGTGGTATATCCTTGATTAGTACTGGATATGCTTGTTTTCCACTAGCTTCTTTTACTTAGAACAGAATGATGGTCTTCATTGTATCTCTCTGATATTTCCTTGTAATCTTTCTTTTGTGCTCTTTCTTCCTCCTTGTGCCCTCGTATTCTCAGAAACATATGGGTATGGCTGATAAAGGTTTTTGGCTATACTCCTTGTCTGGAGTTGGGTAAAGGGAAAGGGTTTTATGAAAGAAAATGACTTATTGTAATGCTCAAAAGGGTTTAACATGATGGTCCTACTAGGTGGGATAAAGGCTGAATAGGTTCACTACTTGACTTATCAGTATGATACTCTGTTTTGAATAGACTACAAGACCTAATGGCTATCTCCCCAGTTGATGTCACTTCGTGATTAACCAAATCAATGAATAATGAGATTATATTACAACGACATAAAGAACTGAAAGATGTTGAGTCACTAAGATTCGGATTTTTCGTAAGACTCTCCAAAGAATGGGTATAAAGCTCAAGTCTCACGGGCTAAGTCTAAAAATTCTAATAGGGGTTTAAATCTCTCTTCTAGGAAAAGTACACAAAATTGACCAAGTATTATGGTGGTGCCTTGATAAAGAATTCTATCAACAAAAACTATGTCTGAGCATAATAAATAGTCTAAGCGGTAATGAAATCAACAATATCAACTATCTATCAAACTCAACATTAAGCAGTATAGAATCTATATCCCAGACTCATCATTAAAATTTATTTTTCTCATGCTACTGATATAGAAACAAAAATATTTTTGTTTTTGAAAACTAATTTTCGAAATTCATTTCTCAAGTACACTGTAACGCCCGTATTTAAAAATACGTATTTATCTATTTATTAATTTAATTATTTAGTTTTAAAATTCACTGGATTGGATTTTAGAATATGTGGGCCTGATTTCTGGGCCCGAGTCTGTGTTGGGCTTGGGTTTCAAACCCAAGTATATAATCACATTGTTCTAGAGAATAGGGTTTTTGAGAGAATAAAATATAATAAAAATGGAGACAGAGATAGAAGCTGGATTTCTAGAGCGTTAGAACGCGACGATACGGACTAGGAGGATTCGTGGAGCTTGGGATAAAGGTGAGTAGATTAGTTTTCTATTTCACGAAATATGTTAATTATTATGTTATTATTAATATTCGTCCTGGCATTGGTAAACTGTCGTTATTAAAACTGATTAAAATCTGTTGAAACTCTGAAATTGGATTGGAACTGGTGGAAGCTAGAAACAAGCTGTCAATGGCGCACGAGCCCTCGCACCCAAACAAAACAGTGGTCCTGTATATGATTTGTAACTGTTTGTATTTTATTTTTCGGTTATACTCTTGTTGTGTTGGTTGATTAAGGGTTAATGTTGGGTCGATTGAGTGTTGGGTATGCTGAAGGGGTGTGTAAGTGGGTGCTGTTGCAGGTGGAAGAAGGCGTCCATTTTTTAGTTTTGGGAAAACTCGGTTGGGTTGTTTTTAGTTTAATTAGAACTGTAGTGTTTTCATCTAGATTAAAAATCAATGGGTTCATAGTGATTGTAGTGTGTGTGTGTGGGTTGTAATGGTGCAACTGAAGCTCAGGAGGAGCGTTAATGGCGGCCAGAGAATCGCCCAGTGGATTTGGTTAAGTGAACTGTTGTTGTTTGGGTTTGACGATGTTGGGTGGCTAGTGTAGTGTGTAAGGGATGCAAATGGGGGTGTTGGGAGCTTGGATAAAGCCGTTAATGGCGGCGAGAAGCTTCCAGATCTAGTTTTGGGTTGAAGATTTTAAATTCAAGAATGGAGTTTTAGCTTTTATTAAAGTGGTAGGGGTTGTCGCGGGGATCAAAACCGTGGGCTTGAAATGGGTGGTCGAGTGGAGGTCGACGGTGGTCGATCCGGTGGTGGAGGCTGTTGGAGGGAGAAGATGACTGTTGACCAGTTGGGCTTAGGCCTGGGTCGGTTTCTCTGGGATTGGGCTTTGGACCAAAGCCTTGAGTATGGTTTTGTTTAGGCCCGATTCTATTTTAAGTTGTTGGGCCAGTTCTAGATTAAGTTCTATGGGCCAGTTTTATTTGGTTTATTTGGGCCCGATCTTATTTTGTTTTGCTTGGGGCGGTCCATATTAGTTTAAACTGTTTTGGGCCAGTTCTATTTGTTTTGTTTGGGCCGGTTTGGTTTAAAGTTTTTAAGCCGGTTTCAGTTCAAAGTTTTTGGGCCGGTTTAGTTTAAGTTGTTTGGGCCAAAACTAATTAGTTTTCTTTGGGCCGGTTTCTAATTTTATGTGGGTTGGTCCTTATAATAAGTTCGTTTAGACTTTTTGGGTTCTAAGGTTTGGGGTTTGGGCTTGGCTAGTGGGTCCGAACCATGACCTTAGCCTTGAGCCCAGGAACCATGCACCTTTGACCTTAGCCATGAGCCATGGCTATGACCCTGAACCTGTTGAACATGAAAACGACAGTTTGACTTTGACAATGATGTGTTGACTTTGACTTTGACTTTGACCGTTGACTTTGACATTTGACCGTTGACTGTGGAATGTTGACTTTTTACAATTTTTCACATATTTAAGAATATGGACAAATGTAGTAATATAATATTGTCGAAGCTTGTATAAATTTGGTTGTCATTATCTAAGAAAGATTTGACGTTGATATTGTGTATATTTTGACACGTGACGAGATAGAAACTTTAGGAGATATAATATTCCTAAAACGCTATAAAAATGTTATGCGATATGTTTGAAGCAATTGTGACACTATATATATATATATTAAATGCAATTTTTGGAGAAATAAATGGATATAAACGCTCCATTATTTTATATGTGAGATGCTAGTAGAGTATTTGTGGATATTTCCCACGGGATTGTGGCGTAGTGCAATAATATATTGGCACGTGACGGAATGAAAATGGTTATGAGATATATTGAGATATTTCTAAATATTGTGGCTTAGTGCAATAAGGTATTTGACCTGCACGTGATATAGTGGAATTTTTATGAGTCATAAATGGATGACACTTGAATAAATTACGTAACGAAAATCCTAGAACCTAGCTACCACAACTCATGTGATTTGGCCCTTCTGGCGTTTCAGTGAATCTGAATGGCTTTCGGGCGTAAGTGATGTGATTGACCCTTCTGGCGTTTCAGTGAATCTGAATGGCTTTTCTGGCGTAGCTGAATAGTGACTTGATTATTCCGTTCGCAAAATAGAACGAGACGCGCGATATTTTATGTCGAATAGTGGTAGTACTTACATAATGTCTTTCGTGTGAGGGTTATCTGGTGTGCGGCATCCCGCTCAGGGTAGTTACGCACGGAGTGGTTCATTATGTAAGGGGAGGCATGTGAATATACATGTTCGGCGTTGGGAAGTGATTGTGGTAGCCAGGGAAACTAGGTAAGACATAGATACGATGTGATTTTAGGGACGCGCAAAGAAAACCTTAATTAATATAATTATGGTAATATGTTGGTTAATGATATATCTTTAGATAGAGGATTGTATATGGTTTTGCAGAAGGGTGGGTCAAACTAATTACTTGTGCAGAGACGACCCACTCTGTAATTGAGCTTGAAATGAGGTAAGTATAGAATATGCTTGGCTGGTTATTAGTTTAGTTAGAACCTAAGGCGCCTCGTGGAGGAACTAAATGCCTTTTATTATGCGTATGGTTTGTTGTGTGGTTAGTGGGAAGTTAAGGCGCCTCAGTGGAGGAACTACCTGCCTTACCTATTGTAGTTAAGAATGTCGTATTAGTTGTTGGGAGTTAAGGTGCCTCGGTGGAGGAACTACCTGCCTTATTTATTGTGTATGTATATGTATAAATATATGTTGTATTTTAGAGCTACTCACACCAGCATTTTTATAATGCTAACCCGATTTGCATGTTTGCTTATCGGGTGTGTTCATTAAATGAACATAGTTGATAAGTCTTGACAAATGTAGTGTTGAAGAAGGTTGGTTGCTGCTTGTGGTTTGCGTTAGCGTTGCATTTTATGATATGTTTTGTTTTCCCTTGAGGTGATATAGATTTTCAGTTGAGACAAGGTTATTTGTATCTTCATTTGTAAATTTAAATAAAGAGTTATTGAAAAGAGATTTGTAACCTAATCTTATTTGTAAAATTTTGTAATGAAGAGGACTTTTGTTTAAGTTAAAATTTTTATTGGTTTTTAATTATCCGCATATTTAAACTGTTTATGGGTTTTGAGAGTTGAGAGTGCGTCACACCTCGAAGATCGAAGAGTCGGGAACAAATATTGTTTTTCCGAATTCTGTCGAAATTAGGGGTGTGACATACACCTTCCCCCAACTTAACATATGCATTGTCCTCAATGTATAGAAATTAAGTAAATGAAATGAATAAGAAAAAGGGAAGATGTTACCATTGATGCCGAATATCAAAATTAATCCCAAAAATAAGAACATTTCCTTTTACCAAGTTTTTTTTTTGTTAGGTTTTTTAAGTCAAATCCCCAAGACTATATATTATATCATGCATTATCAATTTGGAGTGAGGAGATCAGATTTTCTTACCCAAATCTGACGAATGTTTGGAGGACGAGGAGGTCTCACCTTGTGGGTTGTCAAAAATATTCCTTGATATGCCGGAAAGATTCTTTGGTGAAGTTGCTTTCTACCTTGAACTATTTTAGGTCCGATGATTGTGTGATAGGCCTTGTGGTTCCCCGCGTGTAGAAGATTGACGAAAATCTTTCTTTCTAACGTAACAATAATAACCGATGTGCCCCTTTACCACCGGTGATGATAATAGATATCGGTGACTCATTTCAAGGTGGGTGGTAGACTTGTTTCACATACTTCTCTCGTTCGCACAATGATGGTGTAGAAGAGGCTTCAACAAAGGCAATGCTTCTTATCAATATGGTGCACTTTCTGCTTCAGAAGACTCATTTCAGTTTCTAGATTCTGTTGTTTTTCCAAAACTTCTTTAAGCTGATTCTCTAGTAACTGATTTTTCTGGGCAGAAGTTTGTTGTTCATCCTGAAAATGTAGAGTTCATCTTCTCAAGGTATGATACTCTCTCTGCCAATTTTCCATTCTACTCACTTAAATCCTGAATTTTCTGTAGAGATTCCAAGAACATGGCTAGCAACGCCTCTGTGGTGGGGTTCTTAGGTTCATCATAGTTTTCTGTAGATTGAGCACTCTCAATTGTATCTTCGAATGGGCATAATTCTTGTATCATGCTATCAAGGAAGTACACCTCTCCACCTTCGGTGTCATCACAATCCTTATACAATAGGTAAAAGATATTTATGTCCATGGACATCTTACCAAAGTTGATCTTCATTTCACCGTTGTGACAATTTATCAAAGCATTTGCGGTAGAGAAGAAAGGTCGGCCTAGAATAATTGGTATTTTATCAAAGGCTTCCTGGGTGTCTATCACAATGAAATCTATTGGATAGTAGAAATCGGCTACTTGAACAAGAACATCCTCAACTATGCCTCTGGGAATCTTGGTAGAGCGGTCAACTAACTTCAATTTGACTTGTGTAGGCTTTAGGTTCTCCAGGCCCAATGCTTGGTACACATGATATGGCAAGAGATTAACACTAGCACCAAGGTCTAAAAGAGCATTACCCGTGAATTTTTCTCCAATCTTGCATGATATTGTAGGACTTCCTGGATCTTTGAGCTTGACTGGAGCTTGCTGATGGATAATAGATGTTGTTTGTCCAGCTAGAAACGCTCGCTTTGGAACATGAGTACTTCTCTTTATGTTGCATGCATCCTTCAAGAATTTGGCATATGATGACAACTGCTTGATCGCTTTGAGAAAAGGGATATTGATGTTATCTTTCTCAAATGCCTCCTTCATCTCTAAAAATTGCTTGTCTTTTTTACTTTGAGCGAAAAACATAGGAAAATATGCCTTTGGTACAAACACATCAGCATGTGTTTGCTCTTCTTTCTCTTTGGCATTCTTGCATATCTTGTCTTTGTTATCTTGACAAATGGTAGTTGAAAGGATTTCTCCCACTTCCTTTCGAGCTTCATTTGAAATCTTGACCGATTGCTCTGTAACAATGTCATCATGAGAAGGTAAGTCAACCTTGTTGTCTATCTTCAATCCTGATCTGAGAGTAGTAACTGAGCTGACCTGATCATGGAGGTGATCAGTACTAAAAGTTGTCCCAATGTGGCCTACATCTTTACTCCTCGATAACGGTTCCAATAAGCTAGGTTGAGTGGCTTGTGTCTTTACAGACAAAGCAGTAGTGAGTTGGTCGACCTTAGCCTCTAGAGACTCCATTCTAGAACATTGACTTGCCTGAGATTGCTGGAGATTGAGCTAAAACTGTGGAAGAAGCTCTAGAACACTTTCAAACTTCTGATTTTTCTGTGATAGCAAAGTAATAACATTCTCCAGGTTGGCAGGTGCGGCATAATTTCTCTTAGGATCAGGCACTAACTCTCCACTTGTATTGGAATTCTGCTGAGAGTATATTTGTTGTTGAGGAACCAACTGTGAAGCTTGACTTGTCTGTGGAATATAACTTTGATCTTGAGAACCTGGGGGTCCAGCGTTACCTTGAAAGTTATTACCACCTTGGTTGGGCCTCTGAAATGAGTTCACATTGTATTCTCCAACTAATGCATGTTGATAGTAACCAGGACACTCTAGAGTTGCATGGGAAGTGTCTGAACAAATTTCACAGTATCGGCTAGCTTGCATGACTGGGAGTGATTTAGCTTGAAACTTGTTGATCTTGGAGGGATTTATAGAGAACTGATTGAATTTCTTACTCAAAGTTTCAATGCTAGTGGCCAGGCTGTCCAATGTAGACTTCAGTTCTTGATCTGATTATTCATGTGCTTGGTAACCAAATTGCTTTGGCTCCCCCTCCATGCTAGCGATATCCTCGTTGCTAGTAGTCTACTGTTGTGTTTCTTCAACTAAATTCTCGAGAAAGTTGTAAGCTTCCTCTCTATCCATCGATGTAAACTTGCCTTTGTGCATTGACTGTATCATCTGCTTGTTCATCATCGAGAGTCCTCGATAGAAAAAATGAGCTAGTGTGCTCTTATCATAACCATGATGTGGACATGAGACTAGTAGATTATTGAATTTCTCCCAGCTTTGATGATATTCTTCAGTCACCTTCCCTTTGAAATTGCTGATAGCTTGTTGCATGGCATCGATCTTACGGGGTGGGTAGAACTTGTTCATAAACTTTGTTCTTAACTTCTCCGGTTGTCTATTAAATTGATTGATCGCGGCAGCTTAACCATTCGGATGCTTAACCTTCGAGTGAGTGTGGAAAAGAATTAACTTGATACTCTCATCTTTGATATTCTGGTTCTTGAAAGTTCTGAGGACTAATAGAAATTTGTTCATGTGAACATATGGCTGAACATTGTCTGAACCATTGAACTTTGGAAGCATAGAGATTACTGATGCTCTAAGTTCAAATTGGTTAGATTCTGTCTCGGAAAAATAATCTTATTTGGGTGGGTCTCCAATGATTGGCGAATAGAAATCGCTCAACTTCTTCCTCTGTTGTGCTTGCATGGGTGGGATAGCTTCACCATTATTCGGTTTCATAACACCTCCATCATTGCGTGCAGCCATTGTTTCAATCTCATCTAGTATTCTTGTGAGTCGGTTGTTGAACCTTGTCCACTGTTGTGTTCTTACAGGACGATGATATGGACGACGGGGTATACACTAGAAAATGCTATGCAAAGATGATGAAAAACTATCCTACTATGCTTGAATGCAATTAAACTAATATGCAACTATTCTAAGTTATACTAAAATGCAAAACTACTTTCCTTCAACTGGGTTGGGCTTTGCAACTAGTATCTCGCCCGTTGTCTAAAGTTGTCTCTTCTAGGGTTTTGGTGAATCACTTGGATTGCTTAAGTACCACGGCCCACAGACGATAGTCCGTTTGTCAAGATTCAGACAAGAAACACTAGAGTTTGATGTTTCGCTGTGTTGGCTTACAACTTCAATTGTTAAAAAGGTCCTAAATACAATTATACTAGAAAGCAATAAAACTAAACTACGATTCAACTATACAAAGAAAGCAATAAAACTAAACTACGATGTAACTATACTAAGAATGAAATAAAAAGAATGAAGATTCGACTAACCTGGATGGTAGATCTTGTCTTCGAGATGTCCTTCAAGCTTCTTTCTTTCTCAAAAGGATAGATGATACGGCTAAAATTACCTAAAGATCCAAAATTCTAATCTTGAAAGAAAACGTTAAACATAAACAACTTAAACCGGCAGCTGCGCCATTTGATCTTGCCTCTTTTTGTGTGTGAGATGGTATATGGATGATGTAGATAGATGATGGTCGTTGAACAAAATAGAAGCGTTGTCATCTTAGATGATGGATGATGTTATTTTGAACAAAATAGAAGCATATCAAGCATATCCGGACAGGCGTGCAAGCATATCGGCCGGATACCAAATGGCGCCGCTACCATCTTAGTTTCACTTTCGCATTGTTTTCATAGTATAAGTACTCTTCTTAAAGTCCCATTTCACCCACCCACCCTTGTTTGATTCTAACTGTGGTTGTATTTTTCAGCATTAAACTTCCTCGAAAAAAAAAAAAAAAAAAAAATTGCACGGAGTGCACTCGCTAAAGTTCTTCGGAAGTTTGAGCACCACGCCAAAAAGCGACCCGCGCTCAAACACTGTAACTCGAAGTTTACACTGAGTGCACTTGCACCCAAAGTGAGAGCACCCGCGCCCTGAGCTGAATTTTGCCGGATTTCCACAGGTTTGATTCAAACTTCGATTTTTCAAGTTTTTTCAGTGTTCTAACTTGTTATATATTAATCGAACACGCCAGAACAAGACGCTATTCATAAGCGAAGCAAGGATGCAATCAGGTATACCTTTCTTCCACACCTCGCATCTCCTGTTAGAGGTTTATACTAGTATATCAGGATTGTTTGGAGTGTTGACGTGTTTAGTTAAGTTTGGTCTTAACCTTGTATGAGATTAAGGTCTGGTCGAACAAAAACACCTAACATAATTACACGCCAACATCAACAAGCACGCCTATCTAGTATACCACTCATTGCACCTCTAGCTACTATTCCACATACTCTACCTGACACAATGCCCGACGAAGGAGAGACTCCTCTCTCGGACTTTTATAAAGCCTTGAGCGATAGCCCCAAATCTTGCATCGTTATAGCAGACTCAGTGGGGGATTTCCGAATCCCCCCAAATATTTTTAATTTGTTACCCGTTTTTCATGATCAGCACATGCGTAGGATTGAACAAGTCCTAACAACATTCTACCATCCTACGGTTGGTGCGGAACAAATTAAACTGAGGGTATTCCCTTTCACCTTAGCCGATAAGGCGGCGTCTTGGTTAACTGCCCAAGCGCCTAATTCTGTGGACTCGTGGGCTAAACTTGTTCAGCTATTTATGGAAAAATTTTACCCACCCCTAAAGACGGATGAGATGCTTTCCAAGATTCATTTCTTTCGACAAAATCCTCATGAATCATTTTCAGAGGCTTGGAATCGTTTCACCGATCTCCTTATAGAGTGTCCACATCATAACCTAGCTTAAAGACACGTTAGTTCGTGCCTTTTTTCAAAGGACTTCTACACCACCATAAAGAAGTCCTTGACATAATGAATGGGGGTAGTTTCTTAAGTAAAGGAGCCTCGGAGGCTTATAAATTTTTAGAGGATCAAACTAAGCAAAATAACAACTAGGGGGGTAGTGACGATATCCACCGCTCCGCTAGTTCTTCTAATACGATTAAGGCGCGGTATGTTTGAAATTAAACACGATCCCGAGCTTAAAACTCTAATCGAATTACTCACTAAAAAGGTAGAGGCCATTTCTGTTCAACAAAAGCCTATCCCCGTCATGAATGTAAATTCAAATCCATGTAGTTTCTATTGGAGTCCTGAGCATCCCGACTCCATCGTCTCTATAGCCTATGAACAGGCTTGTTCCATTAATAGTGAACCTAACGCCCCTTGGAGACAAAATCCCAACTTCGGTTGGAGAAATAACCAACACGTCACACCTCCAGGGTACAATAATCAATATGTTAGGCCAACGCACAGTTATAACCAAGCTCCACTACGACAAGGACAAGGTCAGGGTAATTATAATAATTATAACAACCAAGTGCAACCTCGACAAGGTCAAGCACAAGGTCAAGGTAGTTATAATAATTATAATGCTAATAGAGGTATCGTTCCGGTAAATAATAACTATCAAAATCCGCCCATAAATAATTCACGCGAGATAGTTCCCGTGACTAATACACCCACACAACCGGATTGTCTTGACACCTTCATACAAGTGAGCCAAAAACTTTTCCAAACCATGGCTCAATCTAACCAACAGCTTCTACAATCCGTTAATAATTTAAGCCAACAGTTGGCCCAAGATAAAGCCCAACCCAAAGGTGTGTTTCCAGGTCACGCAATACCTAATCCTAAAACAACAAACACAGCCTTTGAGGTAACCGATAATACTAGTAATGAATATGAAAATATAGGTGAGCTAAATGCCATCACCACTCTCCGTTCTGGCAGAGTGGTTGATAACAAAGTAACTATGCCTATAGTTACCCCACCAGTAGCCCCTACACCTGCTATTTTACTAGATACCGAAAGAGCCTACCACTGTAGAGGTACCAGTTACAACACAACCTAAGAAACAGAAAGCCAAGGTTAAACATCCAGGTGATACATATGCTAAATATAGAGAGATACCACCGTTTCCACAAAAATTATCCATGTTAACTAGGGATACAAATTATGAGGAGATTAGGGACGTTTTCAAGAATCTAACTATAAACCTTCCCTTCCTCGAAGCTATTAAAAAGCTACCACACCATGCTAAGTTTCTTAAGGAGTTGTGTACTACTAGGCATAAGACCAATATACCAAAAGACGCCTTTTTAACAGAACAATTCCCAACTTTATCTGAACATAATGGAATTGTTAAGTACAAGGACCCTAGTTGTCCCATCTTGCATAATGCACCTTAGGAGATTCTTATCTGACGATCGCGTTATTAGACTTGGGGGCTAGTGTTAACTTACTCCGCTTTTTATTTGTATAGACAAATAGGTCTAGGACGAGATGCAACCCACCAAAACGACGCGTTGCAATTAGTCGATCGGTCTATTAAGTATCCTAAGGGTGTGGTCGAAAATGTCTTTGGTAAAAGTTCAGGATTTCTACTATCCAGGCTGATTTTGTCATCCTCGATCTGAAGTCACTAACGACTCGTCTCTCCGATCATCTTAAAGGCGCCCTTTCCCGGCAAACCGCCAATGCTTCATTAATTGCAGCGATGGTTCGATGTCCATGTCTTTTGGCCATCTTGCTGTTGAAGTAAATGTTTTTAAAACAAAGACACATTTACCCGATTCGCTTCTATGGATGGAGAGGTTAGCATGATCGAGAGCTTCGGCCAAGATTATTTCAACAACACGTTCCCCGATAATCATATGCCCAAAATTCTTTTCCTTTGGACGTTCGGACTCAACATTTTCATCCCTACACTAGTCGATACACATATTATGGATGAGGACGAGATAGATGACTTTCTCAAAGATATAGAGGACTACCATAGTAAGGTGGATATGACCAATCTAGATGAGGAATTCGATGAGTTTCTTAGAGCAGGTGATGATTCACCCTATCAAGAACTACTTTGCACAACATCCACCTCGAATCCACTCCTTCCACCCTTTCAAAGGAATCTCGAGTTTGCACTCGATCTTTTTGTTTCTCCTGTGCTTCATAATTTTTTAAATCCTCCTAGCAAACAAATATTTCAGAAAGACAAACCATTTGACACCTTCATTTTCAGAATTGAGACAGTCCCTACCTACACAATGAATGAGTTTTATGCTAAACCCACATCCTCATTTTTTCCATGCTTTCCTTCTACAACTAATCCATATCCACCATATCTTCCACAACCATTCACTTTTTCACACTTATTCACTAGGACACCCTCTCGTTCAAAGATGAAAAAGAAGGTGCATGCTAAGTTACATTATAGGTCTATCCGACTTCGCTTTCATTTCACTAGGTTGCATCATAGGAAATCTTGGTGCTTGATTGTGTTTGGGTATGTTTTCTGTGATATTTATTTATGGAATGATCCACAACTATTTCGGTTGTTGATATATGATAAACTGCATGTTCATACATATGTTTAGATAAAGTCTCGAGTATCTGACTATAAACGACTTAATTTTTGTGTTTGGTGCATTTCCTTTCATTTCCAGATATTGGTGAGTGCACAATTAAGGTAACCGGGCACTCCCTATGGAGTGTGTGGCTGTAAGTACCGGATCCTAAGTCCACGTTTAACATAATTCACGTTTTCCACTCTTGCATGTTTTCTCGGATTTTTGAGTCATGTTTCTCTATGGGGTGAATTATGTCCTTATTGCTTATTGTTTTTCCTTATAAAAATAAAAAATAATAAATAATAAACATAGTAATCTAGGAAGTCTCGGGAATCTGACTTTAAAAGACCTACTTTAAAAAAAAAAAAAAACAAAAAAAAGAAATTTTCTAAACTCTATAGTAGTCACGGGAACTATCTCGCGTGAATTATTTATGGTCGGATTTTGATAGTTATTATTTATCGGAACGATACCTCTATTAGCATTATAATTATTATAATTACCTTGACCTTGTGCTTGTCCTTGTCGAGGTTGCACTTGGTTGTTTTAATTATTATAATTACCCTGACCTTGTCCTTCTCGTGGTGGAGCTTGGTTATAACTGTGCGTTGGCCTAACATATTGATTATTATACCCTGGAGGTGTGACGTGTTGGTTATTTCTCCAACCGAAGTTGGGATTTTGTCTCCAAGGGGCGTTAGGTTCACTATTAATGGAACAAGCTTGTTCATAGGCTATAGGACAGTGGGAGTCGGGATGCCTAGGACTCCAACAGAAACTACATGGATTTGAATTTACATTCATGACGAGGATAGGCTTTTGTTGAACAGAAATGACCTCTACCTTTTTAGTGAGTGATTCGATTAGAGTTTTAAGCTCGAGATCGTGTTTAATTTCAAACATACCGGCTGCCTTAACTGTATTAGAAGAACTAGCGGCGGTGGATATCGTCACTACCCCCGGTTGTTATTTCGCTTTAGTTTGATCCTCTAAAAATTTATAAGCCTCGGGGCTCCTTTACTTAAGAAACTACCCCCATTCATTATGTCAAGGACTTCTTTATGGTGGTGTAGAAGTCCTTTGAAAAGGCACGAACTAACGTGTCTTCGCTAGGTTATGATGTGGACACTCTATAAGGAGATCGGTGAAAACGATTCCAAGCCTCCGAAAATGATTCATGAGGATTTTGTCGAAAGAAATGAATCTTGGAAAGCATCTCATCCGTCTTTAGGGGTGGGTAAAATGTTCCATAAACAGCTGAACAAGTTTAGCCCACGAAGTCCACGTAATTAGCGGCTTTGGGCGTTAACCAAGACGCCGCTTTATCGGGCTAAGGTGAAAGGGAATACCCCTCGGTTTAATTTGTTCCGCACCAACCGTAGGATGGTGGAATGTTGTTAGGACTTGTTCAATCCTACGATGTAGCCGATAAGGTTTTTCATGGTCTAAACCATGAAAAACGGGTAACAAATTAAAATATTTGGGGATTCGGAAATCCCCATCGGGTCCGCTATAACGATGCAAGATTTGGGGCTATCGCCAAGGCTTTATAAAAGTCCGAGAGAGAGAGTCTCCTTCGTCGGGCGGGCATCAGGTCGTAGAGTATGTGGAATAGTAGCTAGAGGTGCAATAAGTGGTATACTAGATAGGCGTGCTTGTTGATGTTGGCGTGTAATTATGTTAGATGTTTTTGTTCGACCAGACCTTAATCTCATACAAGGTTAAGACCAAACTTAACTAAACACGCCAACACTCCAAACAATCTCGATATACTAGTATAAACCTCTAACGGGGAGATCGCGAGGTGTGGAAGAAAGGAATACCTGACAAGGCCCTTGTTTCGCTTATGAATAGCGTCTTGTTTACGCGTGTTCAGTGTATATAACAAGTTAGAACACTGAAAAAACTTGAAAAATCGAAGTTTGAATTAAACCTGTGGAAATCCGGCAAAATTCAGCTCAGGGCGCGGGTGAGCTCACTTTGGGCGCAGGTGCGCTCAGTGTAAAGTTCGAGTTAGAGTGTTTGAAAGCGGGTCGCACTCGGTTTGGGCACGGGTCGTGCTCAGCTTCCAGTAACTTTAGCGCAGGTGCGCTCCGTGTAATTTTTTTTTTTTTTTTTTTTTTTTTTCGAGGAAGTTTAATGCTGAAAAAGACAACCACAGTTAGAATCGAACAAGGGTGGGTGGGTGAAATGGGACTTTAATAAGAGTACTTATACTATGAAAACAATGCGAAAGTGAAACTAAGATGGCAGCGGCACCATTTGATAAATGTAAAAAGATAATAGTTTACCTACGAAATGAACGATGAAACTCAAAACGTAAGTAAACTAAAACTTATATTACGTGGCTAAATTTATCAAAGATTGTTCTACTCTCGATCTATTGAACAGATATAGTGGAGTAGGAAGTTCGTTCCACTCCTAGTCCTTCCGCATGCTGTGTTTTCTAGTATAATTACTCTACTCTAAGTTTAATGAGCGATTTACGAAATGATAACTAGACTACGATGCAACTACCCACAAGATACAACTAGTCGACTATTTAAACAACTATGGGAATACTACGTCGATTCTATGATAAGGAGTTAGAGGGGGGTTGATTCCACCTTAGCTCAACTTAATCCACTAATGATGAATCGTCGTAATCCGAATTGAACTGCTTCGCAGAACAATCTAGTTATTCCTAATCCCTAATTACACATGGCATTTCTACCAATTCATAACTAGCATGTGAATGATTACACCCATTCTCATGGTGAACTAATCATTTCTAGAGTGGAAAGGAAATTACGACGACTCTACGATAATCGGAATCAAGCTTTCATCAAGGGTTCTCAACCCCCTCTAATGGAGGTTTAGCCGAGAATCATCACGCTATCATTCCCAATCAAATTCAAACAAGACATGATATAAAGATTGAAACTTTGCTTATTTAAACTCAAATGGAAACTACTCATGCAAAAATATATTCAATCTAATAAAGACAAATAATTGAATCTAAGAATTGAACTAAATAAGTAAATGGAAAATGAAACTAGATTACCAAGAACACTATTTTATTAATCTACTGAATAATAAAACAATGATTCAAATACTAAATTAATAATCTACTTTGTTCTAAAGTAATTAATTAAACATGAAACTAGATCTAAAACAAGATATGAAAAACTAATTAATTAACTAATTGAAATTCTAAAACTAAGTTCTAAAACTAATTAATGAAGGCTAACTAATCCGATTTTTAATCTAAGTCTAACTATCTACAATTAACAAAGAGTCAAACTTTTGTTTTTATACTTTCAGATCCAAAAATCGTGCATGGGATTGGAGCCATGTTTTGGGCCAGAAAATCGGGCCCAAAACCCAATTCTTTCAGTCCGGAAAAGGCTCTTCAGCTAGATTTGGCTTCAACAGACTTTTCGTCTACTTTTGCTCCTCTTATTGGATCAAGGCTTAGACCATTGGAAAGATCTTTCCGAGCCGGTCGTTTTGACATAAGGTAGGCCCAATTCCGAGGTTTGAGTCCAAAGATACGGCCGGAAGTTCTCACGACTTCTTTGTTTACGCCAGCGTCGACTTTTCAGCTTTTGACCGGGCTTTACAAAGGCTTTGTCTTCTTAAATCTTGGCCTTTAATCACGGAACTCCTTAGCAACCGACCTTTGCTCCTTTATCTCGCTAAAATGGCACATTTCTGCACATCATGGACTTTGAAGCCTAAAATGCATAAAGAACACGTAATCAGTATTAACTCTTAATTATTACTCACATAATTGGTCTAAAAGTATGATTGTTAAGGGGTTAAAACTACAGTTTTGGGCTCTTATCAAACCACCCCCAAACAGCATTTTGCTTGTCCTCAAGCAAAGATGAGAAATTAGAATAAGTGACCAAAATGGAGTTCTATCTACTCTTTGTTTATTTGATGCGATTGCATTGACCATATGCAACAAAACCTTAAACCACTAGGAATTCCCTAGTGGACGAGTTATAGCCTCGTGAGAGTTTTCTAGTGAAGGTACTCACAAACTTCATCTATACTACAACGACTAAGAAATAAAACTATTGTTTCCTTATTAATGCTCTAAATTAACTATACCTCTTACTAGCAATGCATATAGAGTAATCAAGTCTAAGCCTAAGCTAATATATGCATAATAATCAATCATCTATAATAAACATATATACAATGAGTAATACTATGAAATGCCTAGCAGGTTCGTTTATGAAACTCGGAATAGCGTCCTTAAGTAGGTTCTCACAATAATAGTCAAGATACAACCCTCTGATTTTTCCACTCAAGTTTTTACTCGATTAATAAGTAATGGGCACACTTTACCTTACAATCTCAATGACAACAAGGAAGCCGGAGTCGATCAAACACATCTGCCACTTACTATCACACTAACCTATTCCTAATTGAGCTTGAGGTCTTTATTAGGTGTTGCGGGGATTAGGAGATGGTTTAAGAAGGAAGGAAATGGATATTCAAAAAGGACAAGTCTGAAATAATAGAGTCTTCATATTATGTAACTAGAGAAAACCTTGTTATTTACTTTTGCTTCTACACTTTGTTTCCATCTTTAGCCATATTATTTTTTTTTCTTTGGCTTTTGACTCCTTTTATTCTATTTTTTTGGAGTTTTTATTTTATTTTTATTTTTATTTTTCTTTTCTTTGGATGGAAACTTCTTTTCTTTATTTTCTGAAGCAATTAACTAACTTTTGTTTACACAGGTTTTTCTCTTCTTCTTTCTTCCTCATTCTATTCTTAGACTTATCTAAATTGGGTAGGTTGATTTTTTTTTTATTTTTTTTTGTTTTGTTTTGTAACAGGGTAAAGGATTTGTGGTTTATGAAAGGCTAAAGAAAGGCTCAGAGGGGCGACTAGCGGAAAATAATTCATAGGTTTGAATTTCTGGCTATATCGATCCAAAGAGGGCCTAAATTCTCGCTTCGGATATGGCATAGTGATCAAGCAAGTGGACGTGTGATTTCTCTATCCGGATTTTACTTCTCCCTTGTGTCATTTCTCAAATGTTTCGCTCAGATAAGGCATTAGGCTATATTCTCATAGGATTTGTAGAATAAGTACTCTAACCTTGATTTCAGAAACTTACTGCTAACAATCATAGATACTCATGTAATATATTTATAGATAGATGCAAAGATTATTACCTACATATTAACCTAAGTTTCTAAAAATTATTCTAATACAAAAGCTACGTGAGACTTCTAGATTATTAAAAGCATAGAGAAAGAAAACAATACAAATATTCCTAAGTGTATAACATAACTTATTTATTTATATTTTTGAATTTTTGAAATATTAACTAGAAAACAAATGCATATTATACATATTTATATCCTAACAGATGCCTTAATTACACGTGTTTCTATGCCCCCCCCCAAACAAGAAGCATGCTTTGTCCTCAAAGCATTTAAATAAAGAGGGTAGAAATATACCATGGAAACGCGTGAAATTCTGGAACATCTGCAAAACAAGGTTAAAACATACTAATATAAAAACTGACGCAACTCTATAAGAGTTCCTCCCATTATGGGGTTAACAAGAATCAAATTGCTTGGGACATAAGCAGACACTAACTAGAATGAAAACTTACCTTATCTCCCGCTTTATTCATCATCCTCCTCATCCTCTTCTTCTATAAAGAAGTGAGGTTCCTTCGCGTCCTGCCATGCCATAATAATTTGTCAGGCTTCCTGCCATTTATCATCTATTATTGCTAACCTATTAAGCGCCACTTGGTCTGACAGGGTGTAGGGTGCAACCTGATGAGGTTGTATCCTCCACCCTTGCCAAGTCATTGCACGGAAAGATCGAATAATACTATTGGTGGGTCGCACAGTGTCGACCGTAATCCAATCCGTGAAACATGTACAAAAAACAGGAAAGAAACATAACATAATATGGGAAATTAGAACAGGCATAAGAAGGTACTTATGCCTCATGCTATGGGCTCGAGCTAAACTAGACATCAAGGTTCTGGGAAGGTCATGGCACATACGTCCCGTGGCTAAAGCAAGGAAGACGCTGCAAGTGGCATCACTCACAGAAGAAAAATGCCATTCCCCTAAAATGTTTAGCATGATCCAAAACATAACAGTTCCTATGTTCATGGACAGGCTACCAAAGGCGACGTTATATTCCCCTTGGTCCTCGATAACGGAAAAAAATGCGCCCCATACGACTCATGCAAAACTCATAAGTGTAGACATGCATATTATCTACCCAATAGCACCATGGGTCTTGTATTTCAGCGGGCATAGCAAGTTCAAGAACAAATGCTAGCAAGAACCTGGTAATTTCCATTGGTTTATCATTAATATTGATGGATTGTTCTCCATCCGGTCTCTCAAAGAAAATGCAGTTATCGTAAAAATAAGATGCTAGTGTTGGAGAATAAAGTTCAGCAGGTCTTACCATAAGCGGTTCCCATCCTACGTATGTGATCGCCTCGCGAAACCAAGCACCATAAGTAGTGCTTTGAAACATATCTTCGAAAGACTGTTCCGGTATTATTGTAGGGGATGTCATCTCAAAATGATGCTCTGGAACAGCTGTAAATGATCCGGGAACAACCCGCAGAAAACTGGAAATTTTTGTGTTTACGGAGGTCGCATGCCAGTGCTCGATGATTTTCGAAGTTCCAAAGGTGTTTTGAAGCGAAGTCGCTCACCTTGGGCACAGGTGCGCTCTGATGATTTTTGAGTTCCAGTGTTTGGGCGCGAGTCGCGCTCACCTTAGGCGCAGGTGCGCTTAGTGCAAAATCTCTGACCGAGACTAGGGCGCAAGTGCGCTCCGAGGTGCTGATTTTTGAAAATGGTGAAGAACAACCGGAAACATGGGAGTGAAAGGTGAGTGATGGAAGTTAGGTGTAGTGTGGGTTGTGAGTGTAGAATGAATGAAGTTTTTATAGGTTTTAAGTTGCTAAAACGGATTGGGAAGTTGCCAAAAAGTTTTTACGGCAATTTCCGGAAATACTAAAATTTTCAAACCCGAAACGGAAACAACTCATATTCTTGATTCTAAAACAACCCTAGTATCTTTTAGATTGAATTTAGGATAAAACTACCTAACTTATCGAGATTTCATCCTAACCAATATTTATTCATAGATATGCTTATATCGGCAATATTCTCACCCAAACTCCGAAATAACTTCTAAAAATGAGGGTCATATAAAAATCATGCTGGAATAGATAATACCACCCCCAAACAATTTGGGAAGGTGGGATCAATATTAAACAACCACGCACAATGAAAATAACCGCATTATATTAAATTTTTCATTCAAAGTACGTTTCACTACAAAATTCAAATTACCGAATTAAAACTGACATTAAAATAACTAACAATAATAAAACTACAAATAAAAATTATCAAGCTATACTATCCCTAAATACGTCGGTACTGGTAGCGGAGGGCACACGCTCAGGAGATGGCTCCTGAGCTCCCGATAGGCCAGCACCATTCGTCTTCCGGCGACGACGCTCGTGCCTCGATGATGTATCCTCGGAAGGAGAATCCCTGTGAGGTGGGAAGCGTGCAAGCATATCGGCTCGGAATTGGCGCTGAGCTTCTAGCTCAGTCCTCATCTGTTCCCACCGCTCATCCTCTCACTGGGTACAAATCTCGAAGTTATGGTGGATAGTAGCCTGTCGAGTCCGGAGGTATTCGCAGATAGTATTGAGTGAACGCATACCACGATGAATCACAGCCATGCGTTCTGCATCTGACCAACACCTCTCCAAAGCATTAGCATCAAAACAAGTCAAGTCCTCCTCATCCTCCGAGTCATTCTCATTTCCACCATCCTCCTCGTCCTCTACCCTATCCTCAGGCAACCTCCAAACTCGTTGGACACAATCCTTATAAATATGAGGATTTCGGTGTAGGGTGAGGTAAATCCTATCAGACGCCGGAGTCGCCTCAACTTCAAAGATGATCTTGGTTATCAAAGCGGGGAGAGGTGCAATAGACTTCCCTACTCCCCTAATCATGTTAAGCAAAACTCCAAGATACGTAACTCGTACTTACGCTCCCGGAGTATCCATAGAATGTGGAGGCGATTCAGACCGATGTCGCTGACCTTCTCCTTCCCTAGGACGTTCCGACCAATCCACTGAGCTGCAGCCAGCTGGTTGGTTCTGAGGGATGCCTGGCGAACACAGTGCGAGCTTGTATTGTAGTTCCCTTCGATAATAGTAGCGTTCATCAACGGCTCTACCCCATTATATTGGGACTCCTGTAACGTGGCATACAGATGGATTCTAGGCGGAATGCCTAGAATTTCAGCCAACAACCCAACAGTTACTTCCTTCCTCCTCTTTGCCAACGTAACAAAAATTCTACTCCCCTCCAACTCCCTCGTGTTGTAAAACCGTCGGACTAACTCTTTGTGGTAAAAGGCGTCAGTCGAGTACCACAAGCTATTCCAATCTCTACTAATCATTTCGTCACCGTAAAACGGTGCGAAGTGGTCGCCAGTAAATGCTTGCTCTGGCAAAATTCGACGTTGTTGAGCCATTGGAGTTTGAACTGATTTGGTTTGTATAAGGTGTAGGAAGCAATGAGGAACAACCTCACTGGAACAACAATGGTGGTGGTGTGGTGGTGGCGCGGTGGTGGATCGGTAGTTCCAATCTTTGGATTTTTCGGTGGTTTTTGGTTTTGCAAAAGGATGGAGGTGGTGGTGGAAAGGTTTTTGAGAAGATTTGAAATTGATTTGGATGTGTGACGTGGTGTAGTTTTTTTTTTTTTTTTTTTTTTTTTTAATTTTATTTTTTAGTTAGGGTTTAAAGCTTTGTTGGTCGTTAATGGCGGTTTGGAGAAGTGAAGAACGTGACTATTGGTGTGAAGGTAAGGGCGCAGGTGCGCGCGAGTTGGGCCCAAGCCCAATTCGAATTTTTCGAATTTTGTCGATTTTTAGCGCAACTTCAAACTAAATTTGCCGCTTCGTTACCGGTCCAATTTTTGCGAATGAGATATGGAAATGATCAAGAGAGAATTTCCAATCCAATGATCCATAAAACACTCTATTCCGACGGTGGATGACATATAAAATAGTGGAAAACGCCTCAAAGTGCGTGCATGACGTACGTTATGCGAACGAATGAACTCTAAACTCATAGATTTTGTCAACCCGAATCAAAATACAATTAAACGGCCTAAGCAACTCTAATGGGACATAAAATATTCTAGGACGGAAACACGAACACCCCACCCCCAAACAAATTTTTTTACAACAGAGTTTAGAAAATTTGTTTTTTTTTTTTTTTTTTTTTTTGGGTCTTTTAAAGTCAGATTCCTGAGACTTCCTAGATTACTATGTTTATTATTTAATATTTTTTTATTTTTATAAGGAAAAACAATAAGTAATAAAGACATAATTCACCCCATAGAGAAACATGACTCAAAAATCCGAGAAAACATGCAAGAGTGGAAAACGTGAATTATGTTAAACGTGGACTTAGGATCCGGTACTTACAGCCACACACTCCATAGGGAAGGCCCGGTTACCTTAATGGTGCACTCACCAATATCTGGAAATGAAAGAAAATGCACCAAACACAAAAATTGAGTTGTTTATAGTCAGATACTCGAGACTTTATCTAAACATATGTATGAATATGCAGTTTATCATATATCAACAACCGAAATAGTTGTGGATTATTCCATAAATAAATATTATAGAAAACATATCCAAACACAATCAAGCACCAAGATTTCCTATGACGCAACCTAGTGAAATGAAAGCGAAGTCGGATAGACCTATAACGTAACTTAGCATGCACCTTCTTTTTCATCTTTGAACGAGAGGGTGTCCTAGTGAATAAGTGTGGAAAAGTGAATGGTTGTGGAAGATATGGTGGATATGGATTAGTTGTAGAAGGAAAGCATGGAAAAAATGAGGATGTGGGTTTAGCATAAAACTCATTCATTGTGTAGGTAGGGACTGTCTCAATTCTGAAAATGAAGGTGTCAAATGGTTTGTCTTTCTGAAATATTTGTTTGCTAGGAGGATTTAAAAAATTATGACGCACAGGAGAAACAAAAGGATCGAGTGCAAACTCGAGATTCCTTTGAAAGGGTGGAAGGAGGGGAGTCGAGGTGGATGTTGTGCAAAGTAGTTCTTGATAGGGTGAATCATCACCTGCTCTAAGAAACTCATCGAATTCCTCATCTAGATTGGTCATATCCACATTACTATGGTAGTCCTCTATATCTTTGAGAAAGTCATTTATCTCGTCCTCATCCATAATATGTGTATCGACTAGTGTAGGGATGAAAATGTTGGAGTCTGAACGTCCAAAGGAAAAAAATTTGGGTATATGATTATCAGGGAATGTGTTGTTGAAATAATCTCGAGCAAAGCTCTCGATCATGCTAACCTCTCCATCCATAGACGAATCGGGTAAATGTGTCTTTGTTTTAAAAACATTTACTTCAACAGCAAGATGGCCAAAAGACATGAACATCGAACCATCGCAGCAATTAATGAGCGCATTGGCAGTTGCCAGGAAAGGACGCCCTAAGATGATCGGGACAGAGTCGTTAGCGACTTCTGTATCGAGGATGACAAAATCAGCCGGATAGTAGAAATCCTGAACTTTTACCAGCACATTTTCGACCACACCCTTAGGATACTTAATAGACCGATCAGCTAATTGCAACGTCATTTTAGTGGGTTGCATCTCGTCTAGACCTATTTGTCTATACAAATAAAACGGGAGTAAGTTAACACTAGCCCCCAGGTCTAATAACGCGATCGTCGTATAGGAATCTCCTAAGGTGCATTATCTGATGGGAGGGACCGGGGTCCTTGTACTTAAGAATTCCATTATGTTGAGGATAGAGTTGGGAATTGTTCCGTTAAAAAGCGTCTTTTGGTATATTGGTCTTCGCCTAGTAGTACACAACTCCTTAAGAAACTTAGCATGGTGTGGTAGCTTTTTAATAGCTTCGAGGAAGGGAAGGTTTATAGTTAGATTCTTGAAAACGTCCCTAATCTCCTCATAATTTGTATCCCTAGTTAACATGGCTAATTTTTGTGGAAACGGTGGTTTATCTCTATATTTAGCATATGTATAACCTGGATGTTTAACCTTGGCTTTCTGTTTCTTAGGTTGTGTTGTAACTGGTACCTCTACAGTGGTAGGCTCTTCAGTTTCTATTTCGGTATCTAGTAAAATAGCAGGTGTAGGGGCTACTGGTGGGGTAACTATAGGCATAGTTACTTTGTTATCAACCACTCTGTCAGAATGGAGAGTGGTGATAGCATTTAGCTCACCTACATTTTCATATTCATTACTAGTATTATCGGTTACCTCAAAGGCTGTGTTTGTTATTTTAGGATTAGGTATTGTGTGACCTGGAAACACACCTTTGGGTTGGGCTTTATCTTGGGCCAACTGTTGGCTTAAATTATTAACGGATTGTAGAAGCTGTTGGTTAGATTGAGCCATGGTTTGGAAAAGTTTTTGGCTCACTTATATGAAGGTGTCAAGACGATCCGGTTGTGTGGGTGTAGTAGTCACGGGTGGTGTGAGTGGAACTATCTCGCGTGAATTATTTATGGGCAGATTTTGATAGTTATTATTTACCGGAACGATACCTCTATTAGCATTATAATTATTATAACTACCTTGACCTTGTGCTTGACCTTGTCGAGGTTGCACTTGGTTATTATAATTATTATAATTACCCTGACCCTGTCCTTGTCATGGTGGAGCTTGGTTATAACTGTGCGTTGGCCTAACATATTGATTATTGTACCCTGGAGGTGTGACGTGTTGGTTATTTCTACAACCAAAGTTGGGATTTTGTCTCCAAGGGGCGTTAGGTTCACTAATAATGGAACAAGTCTGTTCATAGGCTATAGGATAGTGGGAGTCGGGATGCTCAGGACTCCAACAGAAACTACATGGATTTGAATTGACATTCATGACGGCGATAGGCTTTTGTTGAACAGAAATGGCTTCTACCTTTTTAGTGAGTGATTCGATTAGAGTTTTAAGCTCGGGATCGTGTTTAATTTCAAACATACCGGCGGCCTTAACTGTATTAGAAGAACTAGCGGAGCGGTGGATATCGTCACTACCCCCCCAGTTGTTATTTCGCTTAGTTTGATCCTCTAAAAATTTATAAGCCTCCGAGACTCCTTTACTTAAGAAACTACCCCCATTCATTATGTCAAGGACTTCTTTATGGTGGTGTAGAAGTCCTTTGAAAAAAGCACGAACTAACGTGTCTTTCGCTAGGTTATGATGTAGACACTCTATAAGGAGGTCGGCGAAACGATTCCAAGCCTCTGAAAATGATTCATGAGGATTTTGTCGAAAGAAATGAATCTTGGATAGCATCTCATCCGTCTTTAGGGGTGGGTAAAAATGTTCCATAAACAGCTAAACAAGTTTAGCCCACGAGTCCACGTAATTAGGCCGGCAGTTAACTTAGACGCCTTTATCGGCTAAGGTGAAAGGGAATACCCTCGGTTTAATTTGTTCGCGACTAACCGTGGGATGGTGGAATGTTGTTAGGACTTGTTCAATCCTACGATCTTCGATAAGGTTTTTCATGGTCTAAACCATGAAAAACGGGTAACAAATTAAAAATATTTGGGGGGATTTGGGAGTATCGCTCAAGGATTTGTAGAAGTCAGAGAGAGGAGTCTCTTCTTCTTCAGGCATTATATCAGGTGGTGTGTGTGAAATAGTAGCTAGAGGTGTAGTGGGTGGTATACTAGATAGACTTGTTTGTTGACGTTGTTGTGTAATTACGTTCGGTGTTTTTGTTCGACCAAACCTTAATCTCATACAAGGCTAAGACCAAACTTAGCTAAACACGTCAACACTCCAAACAATCCTGATATGCTAGTATAAACCTTTAACAGGAGATGCGAGGTGTGGAAGAAAGGAATACCTGATTGCGTCCTTGCTTCGCTTATGAATAGCGTCTTATTTACGCGTGTTCAGTGTATATAACAAGTTAGAACACAGAAAAACTTGAAAAATCGGGTTCGAATCAAACCCTGTGGAAATCCGGCAAAATTCAGCTCAGGGCGCGGGTGCGCTCACTTTGGCGCAGAGTGCTTCGGTGTAAACTTCGAAGATGACGGTGTTTGGCGCGACCAGCGCCGGTTTTAAGCTGGTCGCGCTCGGCTTCCAAGAACTTTAGAAGAAGTGCGCTCCGTGCAATTTTTTTTTTTTTTTTTTTTTTTTTCGAGGAGGAAGTTTAATGCTGAAAAAGACAACCACAGTTAGAATCGAACAAGGGTGGGTGGGTGAAATGGGACTTTAAGAAGAGTACTTATATTATGAAAACAATGTGAAAGTGAAACTAAGATGGCAGCGGCGCCATTTGATAAATGTAAAAAGATAATAGTTTACCTACGAAATGAACGATGAAACTCAAAACATAAGTAAATTAAAACTTATATTACGTTGCTAAATTTATCAAAGATTATTCTACTCTCGATCTATTGAACAAATATAGTGGAGTAGGAAGTTCGTTCCACTCCTAGTCCTTCCGCATGCTGTGTTTTCTAGTCTAATTACTCTACTCTAAGTCTAATGAGAGATTTACGAAATGATAACTAGACTACGATGCAACTACCCACAAGATGCAACTAGTCGACTATTTAAACAACTATGGGAATACTACATAGATTCTATGATAAGGAGTTAGAGGGGGGTTGATTCCACCTTAGCTCAACTTAATCCACTAACGATTTAATCGTCGTAAGTAATCTGAATCGCTGCAGAACAACTAATGCAGTTATTCCTAATCCCTAATTACACATGGCATTTCTACCAATTCATAACTAGCATGTGAACGATTACACCCATTCTCATGGTGAACTAATCATTTCTAGAGTGGAAAGGAAATTACGACGACTCTACGATAATCGGAATCAAGCTTTCATCAAGGCTTCTCAACCCCCTCTAATGGAGGTTTAGTTGAGAATCATCACGCTATCATTCCCAATCAAATTCGAACAAGACATGATATAAAGATTGAAACTTTGCTTATTTAAACTCAAATGGAAACTACTCATGCAAAAATCTATTCAATCTAATAAAGACAAATAATTGAATCTAAGAATTGAACTAAATAAGTAAATTGAAAATGAAACTAGATTACCAAGAACACTATTTTATTAATCTACTGAATAATAAAACAATAATTCAAATACTAAATTAATAATCTACTTTGTTCTAAAGTAATTAATTAAACATGAAACTAGATCTAAAACAAGATATGAAAAACTAATTAATTAACTAATTGAAATTCTAAAACTAAGTTCTAAAACTAATTAATGGAGGCTAACTAATCCGATTGTTAATCTAGGTCTAACTATTTACCATTAACAAAGAGTCAAGCTTTTGTTTTTATACTTTCAGATCCAAAAATCGTGCATGGGCTTGGAGCCATGTTTTGGGCCAGAAAATCGGGCCCAAAACCCAATTCTTTCACTCCGGAAAGGGCTCTTCACCTGGATTTGGCTTCAATAGACTTTTCGTCCACTTTTGATCCTCTGATTGGGTCAAGGCTTAGACCATTGGAAAGCTCTTTCCGAGCCAGTCGTTTTAACATAAGGTAGGCCCAATTCCGAGGTCTGAGTCTAAAGATACGGCCTTCGGAAGTTCTGCTGACTTTGTGTGCAGTTTCTGCCCGTGTCGACTTTTCAGCTTTTAACTGGGCTTTACAAAGGCTTTGTCTTCTTGAATCTTGGCCTTTAATCACGGAACGCCTTAGCAACCGACCTTTGCTCCTTTATCTCGCTAAAGTAGCACATTTCTGCACATTATGGACTTTGAAGCCTGAAATGCATAAAGAACACGTAATTAGTATGAACTCTTAATTATTACTCACATAATTGGTCTAAAAGTATGATGGTTAAGGGGTTAAAACTACAGTTTTGGGCTCTTATCACGTTTCAAAACCTAATTATCCCTTAATAAGTAAAGGATGAGTAGGGCATCGTTCCACTTTAAGTGTATGTTTATATGAAGGACAGGACTGGAAAGTGGGTTTGAGGGATTAAAAACTATTATTATAGATATTGTAGATTCTAATACTAAACTAAACTAAACTAAACTATTAAGAATTTATAAGAGAGGGAATTTAAGAGGTTAGAATCCACCAATACTTTTGATTCAATAACCTTTTGCTTCATGGTTGTTCTCACAAATAGACTACAATTAGGCAATCGAGCTAGTGCCGATGCCCTCTTGGACGAAACATCGTTAATGAGTAACTCTACTTAAGGTTGTTCCTATGGTCATGTTACTAGTATCTTCTTTCCTTTTATGTGAGTTTGGGCAGCTATTCAATAAATCACCATCTAAGGAAAACACAAGGAATACTTCCTTTACTCTAAAACACTACACAACTAGAAGAAAAGTAGAGAATAATAGTATAATATTCAATTACAATAAAGAAAACCCTATTCTAGCATGATATTCGATTGCAATAAATAAAAGCATGTCACTAGCAAATATTCAATTGCAATAAATAAAACCCTAAACTAGCATGGTATTCGATTGCAATAAATAAAAACCTTAGTCTATACTTCCATCCCCTGGTCTGGGCAATGGAATTAATAACTAAAAAGATAAAGAACTAACCTGATTGAAGAACACCATGAACCAGAAGAATCATCAAACCTTAAGTACCGTCTTCATCTTCTCCCTTGAAGGAGAAGATTAGCCTTCCATAAAGAAGGAAGAACGAGAAGAAGAAGAGTCGAAGAACATAAGACTAGAAAGACTAATTTATTAAGACTCAGCTAGTTAAAACCGATATTTTATTATTAATCTCTCTCTGCCTCAAGTTCTGGAGACAAGAGTATAAGTGAATTGGCAAATTACATGAGGCACTTAGGTCCTCTGTTTATAGAGGTTACAATGAGCTCTAGAAGCATTCCAAACCGCCATTTGTTTCCTAATACAAATAGACTTCTTTCAGAGTCCAAATTCATCTCCAAAACTTAGAAGGAATTGGCTACAGTGTCGTTTCATGCTTCTGGACTCATGATCCATGCGTCTCAGACTCGAGCAATGCATCTGGACTCACAATCCATGCGTCCCAGACACGAGCATTGAGTCTGGACTCACGATCCATGAGTCTCAGACTCAGAAGTCTATTTTCCCTATTTTGCTCCATCCTTCTATCCTCTTTTGCGGGCTTTGGTCCAAGCAACGAATCCTTTGGCCTTGGGCTTCCAAATAGGCTTTAAAATAGGTCCAAGTCACATATTTAATAGCTCCAATTCCTTGGCCTTCTCCATGATTGTCCACGGGCCTCCCATGTGATCCTTAATGCTTTGAATTGCTCCGTTTTACCCATTTTTCTCTAATATTCCACAAAACTCACTTTTTCTCCTGTAGAATCATAAAACATAACTTACAAACATTATTAGTCCATTATGATGGCTAAACAAGAGGCATAATCGAGGGTTAAATTGCACTTTTTGAGCACTTATCAATGGTGTTGTGGAATACAAAGAAGACCAGTGGCTTTCGAAGTACAAAGAAAGGTTTGTTTCAGCTTGGATAGATCTCCATATACATTTTGGTACTTCGAGCAGTAACCGAGTTGAAAGTATGCATTCCTCTTTGAAGAGGCATTTGCGTTCTAGCAATAATGGTAACTTCTTCCCAAACTTTAATTTGATTAATAATCTCCTGACAAACCAAGTGACAGAAATTGAAAGTTCTTTTAATAGGAGCTTGAATCTCTAGGATCATCGTTACAAACAAAACACATATGTGCAACTTAGAGGGTACATTTCTAGAGATGCATTGGATTTGATAGCAAAAGAGCTAATAAGGTCTGTTAGAGTTGGGACAGATAAAATTCGTTGTCGTTATGTTTACAAGAGTATGTATGGGCTTCCTTGTGCGCATGAGTTATGTGAAATTGTTCTAATTGGTAGGGGAAGCATCCCCTTATCTTTGATACACCCTAGGTGGAGACAGCTTAGTAGCACTCGATTGATATTCCTAATGGGTCCTTTGATATTCACTGAGCTTACCGCATTCGAGAAGAAGTTTGATTGCGCTCGGATGAACAAAAGGTTTTGATGCTGAAAAAGTGTGTAGAACTAGGTGATCCAAAGGCAACTTTTATGCGAGAGCCTCGGGTTAACACCAATGTGAGGGGTAGGCCACTTGGAATAAAAATTGGTGTGAAGACTTGTAAAAATAAAAGTGACACAAAGAGAGAGCCTTCAACTTTCGAGTATGCATAAACAGTTGAGGAACAAATTGTAACTTGATAATTGTAAAATGAATAGCTTTACCTACGAAATAAAGCGATGAACTCTAAACGCAAGTAAAACTAAACTTAATCTTATCGGTCTATATTTATCAAAGATTCTACTCTCAAGTCTATGAGATATAGTGGAGTAGAGTGATTCGTTCCACTCCTAGTCCTTCCGCATGCTGTGTTCTCACGTGTTCGTACTCTCTACTTAAAGTCTAATGAGAGATTTACGAAAAAGGCAACTAGACTACGATGCAACTACCCACGAATTGCAACTAGTCGACGATGGGAATAACTAAGGGAATGCTACGTTGATTCGATGATAAGGAGTTAGAGGGGAATTGATTCCACCTTAACTCGACTTAATCCTATTAACTACAAATCGTCGTAATCCGAATTGAACTGCTTCGCAGAACAATTGGTTCTTCCTAATCCTTAATTACACATGACATTTCTACTAATTAATAACTAGCATGTGAACGATTAAACCCATTCTCATGGTGAACTAAACGTTTCTAGAGTGGAAAGGAAATTACGACGAATCTACATTAATCGGAATCAAGCTTTCATCAAGGCTTCTCAACCCCCTCTAATGGAGGTTTAGCCGAGAATCATTACGCAATCATTTCTGATTACTTTTAAACTAAACATGATATAAAGAATTGAAATTTACTTAATTAAACAATAATGAAATTTAATTTAATGACTCAAATGAAATAAGGACAGGAATTGAAATTAGATCTAGAAATGGAAATGACAAAATCGAAATTGATAAAAATACTACTTTATTGATCTAATCAAAATGAAGAACAAGATTCAAAGGTTTAATCTAATACAATAATTGAAATGGAACTAAACTTAATTAATCTACATGAAAAACTAGATCTAGAAGCTATTTTAATGGCTACTTTCTATTCTAAGCTACCTTTATTTTCTAACCTAAAAATCTACTATTAAGAAAGAATTAAGCTTTTGTTTTTATACTTTCAGATCCAAAAATCGTGCATGGGCTTGGAGCCATGTTTTGGGCCAGAGAATCAGGCCCAAAACCCAAATCTTTCAGTCCAAAAAGGCCTCTTCAGCTGCAGTTGGCTTCAACAGACTTTCCGTCCACTTTTGCTCCTCTGATTGGGTCAAGGCTTAGACCATTGGAAAGCTCTTTCTGAGCCGGTCGTTTTGACATAAGGTAGGCCCCATTCCGAGGTCTGAGTCCAAAGATATGTCCTTCGGAAGTTCTGCTGACTTTGTGTGCTGTTTCGGCCCGCGTCGACTTTTCAGCTTTTGACCCGGGCTTTTTAGAAAGGCTTTGTCTTCGAAACTTGGCCTTTAATCACGGAACTCCTTAGTAACCGACCTTTGCTCCTTTATCTCACTAAAGTGGCATATTTTCTGCACATAATGGACTTTGAAGCCCTGAAATGCATATAAAACACGAATCGGTGTTAACTCTTAATTATTACTCACATAATTGGTCTAAAAGTATGATTGTTAAAGGGTTAAAACTATAGTTTTGGGCTCTTATCAAACCACCCCAAACAGCATTTTGCTTGTCCTCAAGCAAAGATGAGAAATTAATATAAGTGACCAAAATGGAGTTCTATCTACTTTCGTTTCACCGAGTGCGATTGCATTGACCATATGCAACAAGGCCTTTTAAACCACTAGGAATTCCCTAGTGACGAAGTTATAGCCTCGTGAGAGTTTTTCGATGAAGGTACTCACAAACTTCATCTATACTACAACGACTAAGAAATAAAACTATTGTTTCCTTATTCATGCTCCAAACTATCTATACATCTCACTAGCTATGAACAAGAATAACCAAGTCAAAAAACCTAAGCTAATATATGCATAATAATCAATCATCTATAATAAACATATATACAATGAGTAATACTATGAAATGTCTAGCAGGTCCGTTTCTGAAACTCGGAATAGCGTCCTTAAGTAGGTTCTCACAATAATAGTCAAGATACAACACTCTGATTTTTCCACTCAAGTTTAGCTACTCTAGTCTTGTGATGGGCACACTTTACCTTACAATCTCAATGACAACAAAGGAAGCCGGAGTCGATCAAACACATCTGCCACTTACTATCACACTAACCTATTCCTAATTGAGCTAGAAGTCTTTATTAGGTGTTGCGGGGATTAGGAGATGGTTTAAGAAGGAAGAAAATGGATATTCAAAAAGGACAAGTCTGAGATAATAGAGTTTTCATATTATGTAACTTAGAGAAAACCTTGTTATTTTCTTTTGCTTCTATACTTTGTTTCCATCCTTAGCCATATATATATATATATATATATATATTTTTTTTTTCTTTAGCTTTTGACTCCCTTTTATTCTATTTTTGGAGTTTTTATTTTATTTCTATTTTTATTTTTCTTTCCTTGGATGGAAACTTCTTTTCTTTATTTTCTGAAGCAATTAACTAACTTTTGTTTACACAGGTTTTTCTCTTCTTCTTTCTTCCTCATTCTATTCTCAGACTTATTCTAAATTGGGTGGGTTGATTTTTTTTTTTTATTTTTTTTATTTTGTTTTGTTTTTGTAACAGGGTAAAGGATTTGTGGTTTATGGAAAGCTAAAGAAAGGCTTAGAGGGGCGACTAGCGGAAAATAATTCATAGGCTTGAATTTTTGGCTATATTGATCCAAAGAGGGCCTAAATTCTCACTTAGGATATGGCATAGTGATCAAGCAAGTGGACATGTGATATCTCTATCCGGATTTTACTTCTCCCTTGTGTCATTTCTCAAATGTTTCGCTCATATAAGGCTTTAGGCTATATTCTCACAGGGATTGTAGAAATAGTACTCTAGCCTAGGATTTCAGAAACTTACGCTAACAATCATAGATACTCATGTAATATATTTATAGATAGATGCAAAGATTATTACCTATATATTAACCTAAGTTTCTAACAATTATTCTGATGCAACAGCTACATGAGACTTCTAGATTGTTAAGAGCATGGAGAAAGAAACAATACCAATATTCCTAAGTGTATAACATAACTTATTTATTTATATTTTTGAATTTTTGAAATTTTAACTAGAAACAAATGCATATTATACATATCTATATCCTATCAGATGTTTTAATTACACGTGTTTCTATGCCCCCAAACAAAAAGCATGCTTTGTCCTCAAAGCAATTAAATAAAGAGGGTAAGAAAAATACCATTGAAGCACGTGAAATTCAGGAACATCTGTAAAACAAGGTTAGAACATACTAATATAGGAAATAAAAACTGACACAACTCTATACGAGTTCTACCCATTATGGGGTTAACAAGAATGAAATTGCTTGGGACATAAGCGAGACACTAACTAGAATGAAACTTACCTATTATCCCCGCGATTACTCATCATCTTACTCATCCTCTTCTTCCATAAAGAAGTGAGGTTCCTTTGCGTCCTGCCATGCCATGATAATTTGCCAGGCTTCCCGCCATTTATCATCTATGATTTCTAACCTAGTAAGAGCCACTTGGTCTGACGGGGTGTAGGGTGCAACCTGATGAGGTTGTATCCTCCACCCTTGCGAAGTCATTGCACGGAAAGATCGAATAATACTATTGGTGGGTCGTACAGTGTCGACCGTAATCCAATCCGTGAAACGTGTACAAAAAATAGGAAAGAAACATAGCATAATACGTGAAATTAAGACAGGCATAAGAAGGTACTTATGCCTCATGCTATGGGATCGAGCTAAACTAGACATCAAGGTTCGGGGAAGGTCATGACACATACGTCCCGTGGCTAAAGCAAGGAAGACGCTGCAAGTGGCATCATTCGCAGAAGAAAAACGCCATTCCCCTAAAATGTTTAGCATGATCCAAAACATAACAGTTCCTATGTTCATGGACAGGCTACCAAAGGCGACGTTATATTCCCCTTGGTCCTCGATACGGAAAATGCCCGCGCCATACGACTCATGCAAAAACTCGTAAGTGTAGACATACATATTGTCTACCCAATAGCACCATGGGTCTTGTATTTCAGCGGGCATAGCAAGTCCAAGAACAAATGCTAGCAAGAACCTGGTAATTTCCATTGGTTCATTATCAATGTTGATGGAGAACACTTGTTCTCCATCCGCCTTTCAAAGAAAATGCAGTTATCGTAAAAATAAGATGCTAGAGTCGGAGAATAAAGTACATCGATCTTACCATAAAGCGCCCCAAAATTAACGAATGTGATAAACACAAAACCAAGCACCATAAGTAGTGCTTTGGAACAAATCTTGAAAGACTGTTCGGTATCAATGTTGGAGATGTCATCTCAAAATTACGCCTGGAATAGCTCGCGAATGATCCGGATACTACGCGAAAAACTGGAAATTTCCTGGTCCACGGAAGTCGATGAAAAGTCGCCCGATAGGTGTGGTGGTCGACTCTAAAGAAATTGAAATTTTCAGTGTTTGAGAGCAGGTCGCTTCAGCTTGGACGCGCGCAGCCTCGACAAAAACTCAGAAAAAATATCAGAGCGCCGAGTGCGCTCTCTGTCAGAGGGCTTGAAAGCGCTTTCGGAGTTCGTAAACTTCGGAAAATGAGCGAAACGAGGGAATCGGGGAGTGAAAGGTGAGTGATGGAGTTTAGGTGTAGTGTGAGTTGTGAGGATAGATTGTATCAAGTTTATATAGGTTTAAAGTTGCTAAAATGGATCGGGAAGTTGCTAAAACTAATTACGGCGGTTCGAAATCCTAAAATTTCCAAACCGAAAACGGAAACAACTCATTTTCTTGATTATAATTCAAAACCAAGATCTTTTAGGTTGATTTTATGATAGAATGTACCTATTTAATCTAGATTTCATCCTACCATGATATTTATTCATATATATGCCTAAAAACACCATATTTTCACCTTGACTCCATAATAAATTCTAACACGAGGGTTATATAAAAATCATGCTGGAATAGATAAAACCACCCCCAAACAAGTTGGGAAGGTGGGGTCAATATTAAACAACCACGCATAATGAAAATAACCTATTATATTAAAAATAATTCATGCGGAGTACATTTCACTACAAAATTCAACTTACGGAAATAAACTTACATAAAAATAAATGACAGTAATGAAACTACAAATAAAACATACAACATCAAACTATACTATCCCTAGCTACTCCGGAACTGGTGGCGGAAGGCACACGCTCTAGAGACTGCTCCTGAGCTCCTGATGGACCAGCACCATTCGTCTTTCGGCGATGGCGCTCGTGTCTCGAGGGTGTATCCTCAGAAGGAGAGTCCCCGTGACGTAGGAATCGTGTCAGCATCTCGTCCGGAAGCGGCGGCCGAGCTTCTAGCTCGCAAGACTCATCATTCCCACCTCTCGTCCCTCTCTCGGGTACGGAGCTCGAAGTTATGATGCATCGTTGCTGTCGTCGAGTCGGAGGAGGTCTTCACAGATAGTGTTGGCCGAATGCATGCCACGATGGATCCAGCCATGCGTTACGATCGACCGGCACCTCTCCAAGGCATCGCGTCAAAACACGTCAAGTCTTCCTCATCCTCCGAGGCATCCCGATTTCCCCGGCCTCCTCTTCATTCTCAGCTCCACCATCCTCTTCTTCTTCTTCTCTATCCTCAGCCAATCTCCAAACCCATTGGACACACTCCTTATAGATCACGAGGGTTACGGTGGAGGGTGATGTATGTCCGATCGATCGCTTGAGTCGCTCTCAACTTCGGCATGATCTTTGTTACCAATACGAGGGGAGAGGGCAAAGGACCTCCTACTCCCCTAATCATGCTCGGTAAAAACTCTAAGATGCAGAAGTCATACTTCCGCTCCCGGAGTATCCATAAGATGTGGAGGGATTCGAGGCCGATGTCGTGACCTTCCCCTTCCCTCGACGTTTAGACCAATCCACCGGCGTAGCTAGCTGGTTGGTCCTAAAGGGAAGTTCATCGAACACAATGCGATCTCGCATTGTAGTCGCCTCCAATAACTGTCTCGTGCATCAATGGCTCTACCCCATTATGTTGGGACTCCTGCAGGGTGACATCCAAATGGATTTTAGGCGGAATGCCTAGAATCTCAGCCAACAACCCAGTCGTCACTTCCTTCCGCCTCTTCGCCACAACTACAAAAATCCTCATCCCTTCTAACTCCCTCGTATCGTAGAACCGTCAGACTAAGTCCTCGTGGTAATAGGCTTCAGTCGAGTACCACAAGCTACTCCAGTCTCGGCTGATCATCTCGTCACCGTAGAACGGCCCGAAGTGGTTGGCAGTAAAAGCTTGCTCCGGTAAAATTCAGCGTTGTTGAGCCATTGGAAGTTGGAATGTAGTGGGGGTTTAAATGTGATGTGGTGGTGGGATTTTAATAGACCGGTTGAAGCAAACAGTGGTGGTGGTGGAGTGGTGGCGCGGCAGCACCAAAATTTGTTATTTTGGTGGATTTTTGGTGATGTAATTTGGTGGTAGTGGTGGTCGGTGGTGTTTGGAGTCGATTTGGGTTGGGTTTTGATTTTGGTGGGTTAATTTTCGTTTTCTTTTTATTTTGAATTTGTTTTTTAGGTTTTTGGAGCTTGGGCGTTAATGGCGGATGGAGAAGAAGATCGAACAGTTGGTTAAGGTAAGGGCGCGGGTTGGGCCCAAGCCCAAAATCGAAATTTGTGATTTTTTTTTTCGATTTTTCGCGAAACTTCAAATCAAAATTGTCGCTTCGTTACCGGTCCGATTTTTGCGAATGAGATATGGAAATGATCAGGAGAGAATTTCCAATCCAATGATCTATAAAACACTCTATTCCGACCGTGGACGATATTTAAGATAGTGGAAAACGCCTCGAAGTGCGTGCATGACGTACGTTATGCGAACAATTGAACTCTAAATTCATGGATTATGTCAACCCGAATCATAATACAATAAAACGGCCTAAGCAACTCTAATGGGACATAAATATTTAGTACGGAAACACGAATACCCCACCCCCAAACAAATTTTTACAACGAAGCTTAGAAAATTTGTTTTTAGCAGTGGGTCTTTTAAAGTCAGATTCCTGAGACTTCCTAGGTTACTATGCTTATTCTTTAATATATATATATATATATATATATATTTTTTTTTTTAATTTTAAAAATAAAAACAATAAACAATAAAGACATAATTCACCCCATAGAGAAACATGACTCAAAAAATCTGAGAAAACATGCAAGAGTGGAAAACGTGAATTATGTTTAAACATGGACTTAGGATCCGGTACTTACAGCCACACACTCCATAGGGAGGGCCCGGTTACCTTAATGGTGCACTCACCAATATATGGAAATGAAAGGAAATGCACCAAACACAAAAGTTGAGTCGTTTATAGTCAGATACTCGAGACTTTATCTAGACGTATGTATGAACATGCAGTTTATCATATATTAACAACCAAAATAATTGTGGATCATTCCATAAATAAATATCACAGAAAACATATCCAAACACAATCAAGCACCAAGATTTCCTATGACTCAACCTAGTGAAATGAAAGCGAAGTTGGATAACCCTATTATGTAACCTATCATGCACCTTATTTTTCATTTTTGAATGAGTGGGTGTTCTAGTAAATAAGTGTGGAAAAGTGAATGGTTGTGGAGAATATGGATAAGTTGTAGAAAGACAGCCTGTAAACAATGAGGATGTGGTTTTAGCACAAAACTCATTCATTGTGTGTGTAGGGGCTGTCTCAATTCTGAAAATGAAGGTGTCAAATGGTTTCTCCTTCTGAAGTAGTTGTTTACTAGGTGGATTTAAAAAATTATGTAGCACGGGAGAAACAAAAGGGTCGAGTGCAAACTCGGGATTCCTTTGAAAGGGTGGGAGGAGGGGAATCGAGGTGGCTGTTGTGCAAAGTAGTTCTTGATAGGGTGATTCATCACCTGTTCGAAGAAACTCATCGAATTGCTCATCTAGATTGGTCATATCCTCGTTACTATGATAGTCCTCTACATCTTTGAGAAAGTCACCTATCTCATCCTCATCCGTAATATGTGTATCGACTAGTGTAGGGATGGAAATGTTGGAGTCTGAACTTCCAAAGGAAAGAAATTTGGGCATATATGATTATCGAGGGAGCGTGTTGTTGAAATAATCTCGAGCAACGCCTCGATCATGCTAACCTCTCCATCCATAGGCTAATCGGTAATGCGTGGTGTCTTTGTTTTAAAACATTTACTTCAATGACAAGATGGCCAAAAGACATGGACATTGAACCATCGCGGCAATTAATGAGTGCATTGGCAGTTGCCAGAAAAGGACGCCCTAAGATGATCGGGACAGAGTCATTAATGACTTCTGTGTCGAGGATGACAAAATCAGCCGGATAGTAAAAATCCTGAATTTTTACCAGAACATTTTCGACGACACCCTTAGGATACTTAATAGACCGATCAACTAATTGCAACGTCATTCTAGTGGGTTGCATCTCGTCTAGACCTATTTGTCTATACAAATAAAACGGGAGTAAGTTTACACTAGCCCCTAAGTCTAATAACGCGGTCGTCGTATAGGAATCTCCTAAGGTGCATTGTACAGTAGGGCGACCAGGGTCCTTGTACTTAACAATTCCATTATGTTCAGATAGAGTTGGGAATTGTTTTGTTAAAAAGGCGTCTTTTGGTATATTGGTTTTACGCCTAGTAGTACACAATTCCTTAAGAAACTTAGTATGGTGTGGTAGCTTTTTTATAGCTTCGAGGAAAGAAAGGTTTATAGTTAGATTCTTAAAAACATCCCTAATCTCCTCGTAATTTGTATCCCTAGTTAACATGGCTAATTTTTGTGGAAACGGTGGTTTCTGTTTATATTTAGCAATGGTATTACCTGGATGTTTAACCGTGGCTTCCTGTTTCTTAGGTTTTGTTGTAACTGGTACCTCTACGGTGGTAGGCTCTTGGTTTCTATTTCGTATCTAGTAATATAGCGGGTGTAGGAACTCTTGGTGGGGTAACTATAGGCATAGTTACTTTGTTATCAACCACTGCTTAACGGAGAGTGGTGATGGCCTTTAGCTCACCTATATTTTCATATTCACTACTAGTATTATCGGTTACCTCAAAGGCTGTATTTGTTGTTTTAGGATTAGGTATTTCGTGACCTGGCAACACACCTTTGGGTTGGGCTTTATCTTGAGCCAACTGTTTGGTTAAATTATTAACTGATTGTAGAACCTGTTGGTTAGATTGAGCCATGGTTTGGAAAAGTTTTTGGCTCACTTGTATGAAGGTGTCAAGACGATCCGGTTGTGTGGGTGTAGTAGTCACGGGTGGTGTGACTAGAACTAGTTCACGTGAATTATTTATGGGTGGATTTTGATAGTTATTATTTACCGGAACGATACCTCTATTAGCATTATAATTATTATAACTACCTTGACTTTGTGCTTGACCTTGTCGAGGTTGCACTTGGTTGATATAATTATTAAAATTCCCGACGACTCGCCCTTGTCGTAGTGGGGCTTGGTTAAAGCCGCATGCGTAGGCCTAACATATTGATTATTGTACCCTTGAGGTGTGACGTTTTGGTTATTTCTCCAACCCGAAGTTAGGATTTTGTCTCCAAGGGCGTTAGGTTCACTATTAATAGAACAAGCCTGTTCATAGGCTATAGGACCGATTGGGAGTCGGGATGCTCGGGGCTCAACAGAAACTACATGGATTTGAATTTACATTCATGACGGGAATAGGATTTTGTTGAACCGAAATGGCCTCTACCTTTTTTAGTGAGTGATTCGATTAAAGTTTTTAGCTCGGGATCGTGTTTAATTTCAAACATACCGCCTTAATCGTATTAGAAGAACTAGCGGAGCGGTGGATATCGTCCACTACCCCGGTTGTTATTTCGCTTAGTTTGATCCTCTAAAATTTATAAGCCTCCGAGGCTCCTTTGCTTAAGAAACTACCCCCATTCATTATGTCAAGGACTTCTTTATGGTGGTGTAGAAGTCCTTTGAAAAGGCAACGAACTAACGTGTCTTTCACTAAGTTATGATGTGGGCACTCTATAAGGAGATCGGTGAAACGATTCCAAGCCTCACGAAAATGTTTCATGAGGATTTTGTCGAAAAGAAATGAATCTTGGATAGCATCTCATCCGTCTTTAGGGGTGGGTAAAAATGTTCCATAAACAGCTGAACAAGTTTAGCCCACGAGTCCACGAGAATTGGAGCTTGGGCGTTAACCAAGACGCCTTTATCGGCTAAGGTGAAAGGGAATACCCTTAATTTAATTTGTTAAGGTACAACCGTAGGGATGGTGGAATGTTGTTAGGACTTGTTCAATCCTACGCGATAATGCCGATAAGGTTTTTCATGGTCTAATCCATGAAAAGCGGGTAACAAATTAAAAATATTTGGAGGGATTCGAAAATCCTCACTGGTCTGCTAGAACGATGCAAGATTTGGGGCTATCGCTCAAGGCTTTGTAGAAGTCGAGAGAGGCCTCTCTTCTTCGTCGGGCATTATGTCGGTGATGTGTGTGAAATAGTAGCTAGAGGTGTAGTGGGTGGTATACTAGATAGACTTGTTTGTTGGACGTTGTTGTGTAATTACGTTCGTGTTTTTGTTCGCCGGACCTTAATCTCATACAAGGCTAAAACCAAACTTAGCTAAACACATCAACACTCCAAACAATTCCGATAAACTAGTATAAACCTCTAACAGAGAGGCGAGGGTGGAAGAAAAGAATACCGACAAGGCCCTTGCTTCGCTTTATGAATAGCGTTTTGTTTACGCTTGTTAGGTGTATATAGCGAGGTTAGAACACTGAAAAATATGAAAGATCAAAGTTGAATCAAAACCGCCGAAATCGAAATTTTTGTTAATTTGGTCATATAGAAGCCTTGATCCTTTCGGTGTATCTTAGAATTCCAGAGTTTAAGATGTCGCTCCCACATGGGGGGGGGGTCGCTCGAGGGGCCGATGAGTTAGGGGTTGGTCAAGGCCAAGGAAAAGGCAGCAAGGCCAAGTTGTAATTTCCGCCCGAATTTTTCAACTCTGAAATGGACAACCACGGTATGAATCAAACATGGGTGGGTGGGTGAAATGGGACTTTAAGAACAGTACTAACACTACGAAAACAATAATGAAAGTGAAACTAAGATGGGTGGCGCCATTTGATAATGGTAAAATGAATAGCTTTACCTACTACGAAATAAAGCGATGAACTCTAAACGCAAGTAAAACTAAACTTAATCTTATCGGGTCTATATTTATCAAAGATTCTACTCTCAAGTCTATGAGATATAGTGGAGTAAAGTGATTAGTTCCACTCCTAGTCCTTCCAAGATGTCGTGTTCTCCGCGTGTTCGGTACTCTCTACTTAAAGTCTAATGAGAGATTTACGAAAAAGGCAACTAGACTACGATGCAACTACCCACGAATTGCAACTAGTCGACGATGGGAATAACTAAGGGAATACTACGTTGATTCGATGATAAGGAGTTAGAGGGGAATTGATTCCACCTTAACTCGACTTAATCTTATTAACTACAAATCATTGTAATCCGAATTGAACTGCTTCGCAGAACAATTGGTTCTTCCTATTCCCTAATTACACATGACATTTCTACCAATTAATAACTAGCATGTGAACGATTAAACCCATTCTCATGGTGAACTAAACGTTTCTAGAGTGGAAAGGAAATTACGACGAATCTACGTTAATCGGAATCAAGCTTTCATCAAGGCTTCTCAACCCCCTCTAATGGAGGTTTAGCCGAGAATCATTACGCAATCATTTCCGATTACTTTTAAACTAAACATGATATAAAGAATTGAAATTTACTTAATTAAACAATAATGAAATCTAATTTAATGACTCAAATGAAATAAGGACAGGAATTGAAATTAGATCTAGAAATGGAAATGACAAAATCGAAATTGATAAAAATACTACTTTATTGATCTAATCAAAATGAAGAACAAGATTCAAAGGTTTAATCTAATACAATTATTGAAATGGAACTAAACTTAATTAATCTACATGAAAAACTAGATCTAGAAGCTATTTTAATGGCTACTTTCTATTCTAAGCTACCTTTATTTTCTAACCTAAAAATCTACTATTAACAAAGAATTAAGCTTTTGTTTTTATACTTTCAGATCCAAAAATCGTGCATGGGCTTGGAGCCATGTTTTGGGCCAGAGAATCAGGCCCAAAACCCAAATCTTTCAGTCCAAAAAGGCCTCTTCAGCTGCAGTTGGCTTCAACAGACTTTCTGTCCACTTCTGCTCCTCTGATTGGGTCAAGGCTTAGACCATTGGAAATCTCTTTCCGAGCCGGTCGTTTTGACATAAGGTAGGCCCCATTCCGAGGTCCGAGTCCAAAGATATGTCCTTCGAAGTTCTCGGCTTGACTTTGTGTCTTTGTTTCGCCCGCGTCGACTTTTCAGCTTTTGACCGGGCTTTTAGAAAGGCTTTGTCTTCTCGAAACTTGGCCTTTAATCACGGAACTCCTTAGTAACCGACCTTTGCTCCTTTATCTCGCTAAAGTGGCACATTTCTGCACATAATGGACTTTGAAGCCTGAAATGCATAAAACACGTAATCAATGTTAACTCTTAATTATTACTCACATAATTGGTCTAAAAGTATGACTGTTAAAGGGTTAAAACTACAGTTTTGGGCTTTTATCATAACTCAAGAAAGCAAGAATAGTAAAGCCAAGAAGTTGGTACCATGCAAAAGAAAACCAAGAAGAACTCATATTCAAGTATTTGTAGATTTACCTAAAATTGGGTCTAATTGGGATAATGGGTTACGTGACTTAAATCCATTGATACGAGACTTCATTGTGGATTGGCAAGATGTTGAACTGAATGGACATTGTGGATTTAGTGCGATTGCACGATGCTTAGGGTCTAATAGAGATGGTGCATGGATTACTGTGAGGGCTCTTACGTTGACAGAGTTGATTTCCCATGAGGCATATTATACTTTAATGATGGGTGGAGAAGAACGAAAAGAAGCGATCAAGACAAATCTACGATGTACAATTCCATTTAAGATGAACCCCAAAGAATGGTTTGAACTTCCTTCAATGGGATTTTTAGCTGCTAATACTTTTCAGTGTGTCCTTGTCGTCATTGGAGAGAAAGATTGTATGTCATACTTTCCTTTGTGGACTGCTCCTGATCCAACTCGTGTCTAGATAGCGGCAACAGGCCACATTGGAGGAGGCATACATTTTGTGAAACTCGTGCTTGAAGATGATAGTCCTATTCCGCCACTTGCTCCAGGGTGGGAGTCATTTGCATGGACAGAAGCTTGGGATTGGGCAACTATAATGGAACCAAGGATCGTGAAGTGGTATAAAAGGGTTCCAAAAAATGTTATGGATTTAGACCTTTTGTAACTATCCTTGTACTGACAGGATTTTTTGGCTTTAATATTTATTTTGTGTATGTGTATATACTGTCATAAATTGCAGAATGTATTAGAATATGTTAGAAATGGTATTAACTAGTTTTTGTTAAGTGCTCTGTAAATAGTATTAAAATGTCAGAATATGGTAAGTGCTTTGTTGGTTTAAGGTAGGAACCAAAGGCATATCGAGCTTCAGGTGAGCTTTATCACTTGTGTTGTGACAAAAGAACACCAGCTGCCTTTACAGCACAAAGTGAACGAGGGATTGATGGGTTCTAGAACAAGCTATCTTAATTTGTAATAAGAATTCAGGACTGGCGAACTAGCAAGGATATTCCTGTCAGACAGTAAATGCAAAGAGATTTTTTTCCCCTCTTGTAAACATAAGTCAGAGTATGTTTATGATGCTCTGCAGTGTACTCTGAATCCTATTTTTATAGCTAATTTTGGCACTTGTTTGAAATTGCATTAATTTAGTGAATTGGCAATGGAACAAGCAACCCAGAGTCTAATACACATCTTAATCTCTGACAAATGTTTCTTAATCACGTTTTGCACAAACTTTTGTTTCAAACATTCTCTTATAACATTTTTTATAAAGTTTGGGATATTATATGTAGCAATGACTTTATGGAGATTACAATTATCATTAAACCCTAACTATCAATGTTCTAAACCGTCATTTTAAACATGCCTCCACGAACACGAGGAGGATCAAGCACCCAAACCCGAAAAAGAAAATGTAACGAAGTGCCACCAATTCCCATTGTTGACGAACCCGATGAAGAAATCGCAAAATCAACAACTCCTCCACTAGAAATTTCATTGCCAACCATCGTAGGCTTAGAGTAAGTTCATCTCTCTTTCATTTTGATTTAGTTATGACATTTTTCATGCTTGTTGAATGTTCTTAGAATTTGTTGTTCTCTGCCAAAATTTTATAACTGGTCGAAATATATTTTATACCCTTATCTTATCTTCACTCTTTTATCTTATCTTCAATGCTACTCTATTGTCCTTCATACTACATAGTGGACTTTAAGTGTTCATACTCCTAGTGGCTCAAATAGGGGGGTATCTCAAATTGACACATGAACATTCAGTGTTCATACTCCTAGTGGACTATGAACACTGAATGTTCATACTCTTGTTGGACTATGAACATTCAGTGTTCATACTCTTGTTGGACTATGAACATTCAGTGTTCATACTCTTGTTGGACTATGAACATTCAGTGTTCATAGTTGATGCAGTACAGTTTGCCAATGCATATGTCAATGAACTTGGCATATGATGCATATGTCAATAATGAACAGGAAAAACGGGCAACAAAGTCGGAAAGACATGGAAGCGGCCATATTTGATTGGAAACGTCAAAATAAGCATAACCCACGGCGAAGCACTACCCCCTCTCGGGCCCTAAATCCATCGTTTAGGCCTTCAAAATCACGTTTTTGCTGTTTTAGGAAAATTTTGTTTTTGCTATATCTTTTGATTGGAGATTCCATTTTTGATTTGGTCAGTTGGGTTAGTTCTATTTTGATTAGTAGTTTCTTAATATGTGGTGATCCCAAAACTTTCCATTTTTGGAAAATTTCGAGTTTTGTGGTAATTAGGGTATTTCGCCTATATAAAGGCTGGTAGTCTATATTAGGGTTTTTCGTTTTGGTTAGAGTTAATAATATTAAGAGTTACTTCTCTTGTTTCCATTGTGTTGGTATTCCTTGTGTGTGAATCAACAAATCTTGAAGCCATTAATCCCTGGTAAGAAATTCATTGTGCATAGTCCAATAGGAGTATTTCACAAGAAATCAACAGGCTTTAGTGTAGGTTGTGAAAATCTGCAACTTATAAGTTCTTCTCTACATCAATATTCTTATTGGACTATGAACAATGAATGTTCATACTCTTGTTTGACTATGAACATTCACTGTTCATACCATTGAATTATGAACAGTGAATGTTCATACTCTTGTTGGACTATGAACAATGAATGTTCATACTCTTGTTGGACAGCTTATACATTGTCGTATAAAATTTTTATTTGTTATATAGTGTTATGTATAGTGTCGTCCACAGCTTATACATTGTCATATATAAGCTTTGCGAGTAGATATGACACTATAACTGTCATACTTATATGTTATGTCACTTCTTACAAAATTGACGGGTCGATATGTCACTTTAAGTGACATACTTTCGCAGGGTAAAAACTTCAATCGTTGACATCTCACTACATATGTTATAATAAATAGCATGCTTCCACAATGCCATTTCTAGTTGCATATATTTGGCATAAAGTATGATATACTTTCTGTTTATAAAACTATTAATTACATACTACAGACTATATGACATTTTATATAACATATATCCATGTTTTTACAATGCAATCTTATGTGCCACATACTCTGTACTCTATGAAATTTTGCATAACATACTATACTATGTATGTTATTTAGAAGCACATATAAAATTATTTTTACATAATACATTCGTACCGCGTTGGGTATGTACTTTGTTATGTATGACGGTATGCTATGATATTTTCCATGACATACTATACTATGTATGTTATTTATAATCACATACATCGTTAATTTTACATAGTACCTTCGTAAGGTGTTACTTATAACATACTTTCTAGGCTATGACTATTCGGATGACATACTATCATGTATGTCAAACATAATGATATAGACAATTATTTGTATCTAATTTTTAGTGAAGCGTTTTTAATGACACTTTACTACATATGAGCCAGGATTTTGCGGCTCCCTTGGAGCCTTGGAGGAATGAATGTTGCATGCGTCAATGAATGGTACGAGTTAGGAAAATTTTCTAGTAGGGTGGAGTCCAATAGCTAACACAATAGCATTTTGGATAGTGATGGATAAATATGATGATCTATTTTGGATGATACTTAGGCACCTAGCTTTTCGGATAAGTGTGTAACTTCAGAACTTATAAATAATTATAAATAATTCCAAAATATAGTATTTGGTTGAATATGGATTTTGTTAGTTGGTTCAAATTTTCGTTTCATATGATTCTTAGGAAATTCAAAGAAAAGAGTGGAATCTGAAAAAGAGAAGCAATGAAATCTCATGTAATGGCATCTAATTTAAGAGAGAGAGATAGAGAGTGAAAAAATGACTTTTTCATTGTGAGAGAGTTAGATATGACATTTTCTTTCCTTTGTAAGAGAATTAGAGAAAACTTTTTGATGGTTTCTTTGAGGTCTTTGAGAGAGAACATAACAACAAGAAGTACCAAATCCAAAATAAATTCTAACTTCATTAAGTCATGAGTATCTCCCAATAATTACATAGTCATAAAAACCAAAGCATCTAATGAGTAATGAAATCCTCATGAAATTATCCTTAACAAAATTGACATTTTCAGCAACATGGACAAAATGGATCATCACTCATCCCCACATTCTAAAATCTAAATGGGACTCCTAAACAACCAAAGCAACTAATGATCCGAACAAAATATACATTTTCAGCACCATATACAAAATGGATCATCACATTAGCATCCAGTATCCACATTCCAAATTTATAGACAAAAAACTAACTAAAGCACCGAATGACACCCCTGAAAAGATATGCAGTTTCAGCAACAAACACAAAATGGATCACCACTTTAGTTCCCACATTCCAAATCATTTTTTGGTTAGATGATATAGCAACCATTCCCTACGCCTCTCCAGCCTTAACACCATGAACACCCTTGCTTTTTTGTCTTCATCAAGGAGCTCTAAAGCTTTAATGAAAGTAATGCTATCTAGGTCAGACACATTTTCTAATTCAGCAATGATCTTTGCTTCTTCTGTATGTTCAACACTAGAACTAGTAATTTGTTTCTTCATATTACGACCCTTTTCAGAAACTGCAATAGTTTCCATGCCATGAATTGCCTCTTCCATACCCTCTCCAGTGATTTTTCACAGTTTCCTAGCATTGGATTGATTGCTTGATCGCGTTGATCGATTCCTCTTAGCATTAGTTGATGGGACTTGAACATTTTTCATCACCTTTTGCCTTCGTTCTAAATAAAAGACATATTTACTTAATCGATCAGTTGCTAACCTTAATACCTGACAGTAGTACGACGTAGAAAATGACGCCAACAATACATGTGTTTACCAAGTTACCAACTAAGTCTGTGTATAGTTCATTTATCCTATTCATACTCCATAAACCAAAATGACAACTGAAAAGGGACTAACCATTTTGATCTTTAACATGGCCCAAAGCAACTAATTTTTCATCTACTAAGTTGATCACTGCTGCATTTGGGGGAGGAGTCACAGTGCCTCGGGCCGCTCTTGCTATCTTTGTCTGAAATTCTGATGCCTCAAGAATCAGCTTTTCGTACATATAGCCATTTATTAATACATGATACGTCGGACGACCGCTCCGAGCCATATGAAACCTGAGCCCCATGTCTGAGCCATTGGATTGATTGCTTGAGCCACATGTCTGAGCCATATGAAACCTGAAATAAAAAGTTTTTATAACTCTTTGAGGTACCAATCAATCACCCTACCTCTACTAAAGCTCTATAAAGCTGTACAAATGCTCCAAAATAAAATGATTTACAAAATGATATATTACTTAATTAAATAATAAAGCTCTACAAACTACTGCTTTTTTCGACTTCTAGTTCCAGTATGAAAGCAACTTACCGGAAAGACGTTTTTAGGTGGTGGTGTTTCGTTCGAAGGCGGAGGCTAGACAGGCGGTGGTGGTTGGTGGGAAGGGACTGGGGGTTTGTACAGTTGGAGTGAGACAATTTTGTGTTCGAGAAGTTTGGTGACGTGGTGGAGACTGGAGAGAGAGAGGAGTGAAATTTTAGTGATTTCAGGGGAAGGAAATTTTGCAAAATATCAAGTGTCAGAGAGCTGGTGGGGAATTCTGCGTTGGTTAATGGAAGAAAATTTACCTAGAATTTTTTGATTCTTGATTTAATCCTCGGAGTTCGAAAGATCTAAAATTATTGTGAATATACCTGTTGGTTCCACCTCGTAGGATGAGGACTTGCCTGATTAGTTCTAATGAAAATAATGAGATTAAGAAATGAATTCTTGATTGTAATGCATGGGGAGAAAGGGAGTGTGAACAGAAACATACCAGAAAGTAGCTATGAATAGTGATGTTCATAGCTATGAGCTATGAACAATGAGTATTCATAGTCCATATTGAACGTACTATGAACAATCAATGTTCATAGTCATGAGCTATGAATATTCTTTGTTCATACCACAATTCGACTATGAACAATGATTGTTCATAGCTAATGACTATGAGCAATCAGTATGGACTATGAACAATCAATGTTCATAGTCCAATTGTGATATGAACAATGCTGCTAAGCTTTAGAGCAGTTGTTGCTAATTTTCTAACAAGATTTTTGTAAGCATTTTCGTAATAGTTAGATCAAGTGGAGCATGTGCTATTTGTCGCACAATGGTGAAGATTTAAGGATTGGCTTCTAAATTATTTTGTAGTGGTATCTATGGTGTTATTTTCTTTGGTTTAATCAATGAAATAGAGCAATATTCTATGAGATGCGCTATATTGACAAGCATTGTATATTCTGTTGTTTCTTATTCTACGCACGTATTAGCAATTCAGACATTAAATCACAAAGGTCAACTCAAGGGAACACTCAACCTTAAGGCTTAAACCCATCTATAATGATATAAACAAATAAATATGATGAATTAATATTCTTCCTAACATGGATTTCTTTTCTTCTGGAGTTTTCTCCACTTCAAATATATCTGGTATGAAAACCGGAGAAAACCATTATGGAACTACTCTACTACTTTTATGACAGGGATTACCACTAAGCACTGAAGCAACCACGATACTCACAAATTTCCAAGTAGTTGTGATGGTGTTGTTAGCAAGGGACCCAAATCGGCTAATGGTAAAAAACAAACAAAAGAGAAAAATATCCCATGCTGCCTCTAGATGATCTCTACAAAACTGGACTACCTCAAATCCACTTCCACGTGGCCAACTGAACATGTAGACGATGTTGTATATGGTACTCCATAAATTCATCCCCAAAATTATATCCCAAGCACTCATCTTAGGGTACCTGTGTAACAGATTGCAAACTGATTGAGTTGGTGAGCATGGAAAAAAATATATGCATTGATGTATTAGATGATTGTTTCAAGAGAGTAATCCACTGAATGAAAAAAGCTTTTTGATTTTTGCATTTCCAAATTCCAGCCACCAAACATATAAAAGATATAAATTTATGTATTGAGTCGGTTAAGTCCTTATGTATCTTGCTTTGTCATTCCCCAATTTAGAATAGTATCTAAAAAAAACAAAATAATATTGGGGAACAACTTCTCCAGAAAACAATATAATATCGAGGTCCAAGCATTTCAATAATAGAAGTGATAGATTTCTGAGATCCCGAATAGACAAAAATAGAAATTGAGGTGTTATGCACAGTGTTAAGTTATTAACACTTATTGTTAGTGAAAAACCCAATAAAAAAAGGGGGAGATAAAAAAGGAAATTGACTGATAGAGGGAGAAGGAATTTATATGATGTGTACCTACTATCAGCTTCTGGCCTTTCCAAGGAGGAGCCTCAAATCCATAATGTTAGTAGCATATCTCACTTCTTCATAGGTTGTCTAAGCTAAAAGCATGGAGAATTCCAATACTTTTTCTTTTTCAGCTTGTTCGATGTTGCTTGAGCATATGCCGTCTCCTGATCATTGTGAAGAAAGGAATCATCAGTATTTAGATTGCAAAATGAGGACATTAAATTATAATGCTACCAAAAGTTCCTTTTTATAGGACATATGTACAAAAACTTATACCTGCAAGCATTCGTGCATGGAGGCATTAGTAGTTCCACTGCCAAATTCTACTTTAGGTGGTCTTTTTGTTTTCTGGGTGAGCAAACAGACAAAAATAAGTTACTCACAACAACAAAATGTTTAATGTGATGGAGAAAATTCATTTACTACTAATTCTCATTATAAATAGAATCTATACAACCGTTTTTAAGTTGCTTATACTATGAGAAATATTTTCTGTTATGTGAATTTACATATATAATTTACATACCTTTGAAAGATTTTGCAGTTGGTCATATATATATCTGCAACCCACCGAGGCCAAGAAGCTCTACGCCAAGGGTAAATATAAAAACAGCACGTGTCTACGCCACATAATTAACAATCCCAACTGAATGCAAATTAGGATTACACACCTACGACTTAAAACAAAAAATGGCATTATCATTAAAAGACATACTTGCACTAAACTGAAGATGATTGGAAGAGTAAAAAGTATGATCATACACCAAAAAAGAAAGCATTCTAATCCCAATGGATGTCATATTTCACATTATGCTATAGAGTTCCAAATTTTAATGTATAAAAGGAGGCTCACACTAATCAATTAGTACAGTAACTTGAATCAACTCCAATTGTCATTTCTGTATGGGCAGGGCAAAAATATTAACAACATTGCTTCTTACAAAAAGTTGATTGCATCAAGAAATGCCAAATGCCTAAGAGTTCTCCGCTAATGCTATGTCAATTGCATTCATATGTTGTTGTAGTGGATCTAGAAGATGACCATACGTGTGATGAAGAGAATATGTAAAAATGAAGTAACTTTGCAATCATATGTAATAACAACTGCAATACGCTAGTTCATCATCTTCCCCACTGAGATACGTACACAAGAAGCTTAATTACAAATATTAAATATCAACGAACTTACTTTTTTGGATCGCCATTGTTGATTTCTCTGTTTCAAAACTGAAACTTTGATTTTGGAGTGTGCTGAAGTACTAAAGTGAAGTTGTGAGAATATATGAGAACTAGTGTGACAATGAGAACTAGTGATTAGTCAAGGATGAGTGGGCCTAAGAGGGGCACTTTTACAAAGAGTTGTATGGTTCAAATGATGATTCTTCACCCCAAGGGGCAAGTCCGTTGTGAGAAGTTTGTGAATGGATGTGGCCTTTAATGCTAGGCGTGAAGAAGAACAAAGTTGATGGGAAGTGTTTGTGTTGGTACTGATGCAATGCTAACGGTTGCACGATCTAACTTTATTACACTGATCTAAATGAAGGAAAATGTGCCAGCAAACAATCTCATCTAAAGTACTTCCCACATGGTCTTCATATAAGTTACTAGGTCAGTAGATCATTTGGTGCCTGCTGTAGCATATCATTCTATAATTTTGATTGTAATGATTACATGTCCAATTACATACTCCCTATTGTCTGCATATGTTAGTTAATATGTCAGTTAACTAGAACCACTTACCACGTCCTAACCTAACACGCACCCAAAATGCCAATCCTTTTGACATACACTCTCTTCCTAGTTGAAATCGTACATATGAATGCTCTACTCTTAACATAGTTTAGTTTGTAATATGTTGTTGATGGCAAAATAGATACTCAAGAGACTAGTCAAAATTGAGTGACCATTTCTTTAGATTAAATCGAAGTCATAAAGCGACTAAGCAAGAGGACCACATGCATTATCTCAAGTTATGCACATACATGCATTCCTTCAAAATTATACATACATGACAAAATTCAATTGATAAATTCATTTCGAGAAGTAATCGTGTATAATTCAAGATCTTGCACAAAAATTATATGCTAGGTTTTCGGTTCAGGGCCTATATATAGTCTATAGCATATACCAAGGACCAAAATATCGAATTCGGTGAATATCTCGATGTACAAAAAAACCTAGATATTTCAGAAATATCGGAGATATTCATTTTTTTGTTGACCAGTCAAAATTTTGTTTTGTATGTCGATATATCGGATATATCGTCTATTATATCGGAAATATATAGTCAATAAATCAGTCAAAGTCAACAATATTCGGTCAAAGTCAACAATATCTGTCAAAGCCAAAAAATTATATCGTATATATCGGTCGATATATATCGTTATATATGAAATTGCGAAATATATCGGGAAAAAATAGATTCAATATTCGGTTGAGATATATCGGGTATTTCCATCTCAGTGTACCCAAAAAACGATATATATATCGGCGATATCTCGACAATTATTTTGGCCTGTTCAATTACATACCCTTCTACCAAGTAGACTATGAACGAGGCAATCTAAGAAGGAAAAGATGGAATTGGAGAAAGTATGTCATCGAGCTCCAAGTGCAAAACGAGTTGAGCCGGGAGCCATGTTGAGCTCGAGCTATTAGTAGCACTGGACGAGTCGAGCTTCAGCTTCAATATTAAGCTCGAAGTCTAATTCGAGTCAAGCTTCTGCATGTGTGAGTCGAGCTTCAGTATAGCAAAACTCGACTCGGGTACTCGAGTAGCTCGATGACCAGCCCTAGAATATTCTTTGTTCATACCACAATTGGACTATGAACAATGATTGTTCATAGTCATGAGCTATGAACATTCTTTGTTCATATCACAATTGGACTATGAACAGTGATTGTTCATAGTTCGGTAGCTATGAGCACTCAGCTATGAACAATGAGTGTTCATAGTCCATGCTGAACGTACTATGAACAATCAATGTTCATAGTCATGAACTATGGCCATACGAGGCAATAATTCGAAAAATATCGATATCGGTTTGCTAAAAAATAAGCATATATTGTCATATTTCGCGGCAGTGCAGGACTGTAACATAATATATGTCATACGTCAAAGTTATGTCACTCCCTGTGACATAATACATTGACTTTTCATATTCGGAACTCTACTGCCGAACAGACACATTGGTACGTGTATGGCACCAACAGTGTCATACCCCAAACTCCAATCTCACATTTGGCTTTGTTAGACTCTTTAGCGCCGAACAGAAGAATTTTAACATATGTGATCCACACTGGCAACAATTTGTATAGTAGTTAAATGGAAGAGTAACATGTATGATGTATCTGATCAAAACGGTGAGTGGTTCAAACAATTATACCTAGGCTATATGATCCCTGACAAATAAAGATAGAGAGTAAAATCATTTGTATGTATACAGAGGAAATTAATGATAGAGAGTAAAATCTGTTGACTTTAGCTCTACTTTTAAGGGGATAGGGAGCCATTGAGTATGCCATCCTCTAGGCTTAAAAGAGAAGCATCGGTTTTTGTGTTAAATAGGTTGTTAGATTCAAATATCAAATGAGAGCTTCCTGAACACGCCACGGGAATGGATAGGACACGATAAGTTTACTATAAGATGGTATGTATCCCATACTCTGGTAAAAAATGTTTAAGTTAAATATTAAATGCAGAAAACTTCTAGGCATTGAGAGAATATTAAAGGTCCGAATATTAAACCAGAACACTCCACACTTGAAATTAAACCCACTCGAAAGAACAACAATGGAGGGATCTACTTCACATGGAAAGAACAACAACAACAGCATCCAAACCAACAACATCAACAAGGACATGCCAGCAGAAATTTGTGAAGAAATTGTCAAACGTGCTCCACTTCCTTTTCTAAAAAAAGCCAAGTTAGTATCCCGAAAATGGGCAGTCTTTACAAGTTCAAGTTCCTTCACCAAGGAGCACGCGTTGATGACGGGATCTTTTCTTGGCTACGTCATAAATACGGCAGACAAAAGGGAAACGACGATATCTTTTGCTTCAAGCATTGCAAACAACCCACCAATTCCAATTCCAAGTTTGGACTCCATACCATATGGTACATCGGTCATTGCCTCGTCAATGGAAGGTATTGTTCTCTTGAACACGCCTTATGAAAGATACCAACATTTTTACATATGCAAACCAACGACTAGAAACGTTCATCGCCTAAATAATCCTAGGAACAAATTCTACACTGAAAGTGTGGGCATGGTGGTGAATTCTGTGGAACCTTTGCGATTCAAAATTGTTAGGGTTTCAATACCGAGGTACGATTCTGTCCGGCCTTCCCGAGAGAACAACGGGAAATTATGTATCTATCGTCATGTTGAATTATTTGATTCCCAAGTTGACAAATGGAAAAGGTTGGACGATTTGGAGTTGTATGTTAATAATCCTGAACACATTAACCCGAAGGCCGGAGTTGTTGCAAATGGAATTCTGCATTGGTCTCTTTGGCATGCAGGAATATTGGTTTTTAACATTCGCCAGGAGCAATGGACAAGGATTAGGCTACCAGAGACTGAACGTCCATTTGAAACTTACAAGCTGTTTCTCTATGATGGCTCCGTAGCTGTTATGTTTTCCTTGTGGCTAGTGGGCAACACATTTACTCAAAAAATATTTGAACTGTGGGTTTTGCAGCAGTACGAGAACAGCCAGTGGAGTGAACCCAGGAAGTTTATATTGTATGATAGTTTCCTCCATGCAAATTTCGTCGACCTACTACCATCAGACATTGGAGTTTTCAGTTGGAACAACAAGCTCATATGGTACAGTTTCATGGAGAATAAGGTCCTATCAGACCAAATAATCCCATCAAGTGGCATTCAGTCCATTTTCCCATTCCTGTCAGACTTTGCCGAAATCCAATTTAACTAGTCGTTTATATATGTAATTATTTATTTCCTGTTAGCCACTACGTTTTAATAGACGGGGTACTTATGTATCAAGAGCAGGAAGCACTGCATTGTGTTATGGTTCTGTTAAATTATTACTTATTAAATTAATTTCATAGTTATGAGCTATGAACAATGAGTGTTCATAGTCCATATTGTACGTACTATGAACTACAAACACTAATCGTTCATACCTCAATATGATCTATAAACACTTATTATTCATATGAACAATCATTGTTCATACCTATTTGGGGTATGAACAATCAATGTTCATACCTCACTGTATAAGCTGTGCACAACACTATATAACAGAGAAAGTTTATATACGACAATGTATAAGCTGTGCACGACACTGTATAATTTTCGAAAACTGTTTCGGAAACTCATGTAGTGGTTGCTCGGGTGGACAATGTATAGCATTTTGCAGTTTCACTTTTACATATCTTTTTTTACTTTTTAGATTGTATTCCATTATTGTGATAGTTTTTGCCTTATTGCTATGAAATTCACCTCCCTTCAGGGGAAGAATGTTTTTGCAGAAAGTACCAGAGGCATGTGCAGTGCGACACTACACTGCTAGTGTATCACTGAGTACCATATTTGAAACATTGTTGGGGAACAAAAGAGAACAAAAAAATCATTGGTGTATCTTCTTTAAACATTTAAAATAGAAATGGAGTATGATGGTCAATATATAAGAAACTCTACATTGTTATCGCAAAATGGTATGCACATCCCAAGTAACACCATGCCAAAAAGTACAAGGGAACAAAGATCAGTACAACTTTCCTTTCTAAACAAGCTAGACTTCTTGCTCCATCAGAAGTATAAATTAGTTAAAAGTCCTAAAAAGATCTATGCACAATAGCCAAATGACTTGCCGTGAAGAGGCAGTGACTAACAAACCTCACTAGCCAATTTTACCAAATGGGAAGAAAACACACAATTTGATATGGCAATGCAATGGACAAATGAGATGGACAGTGTTCTTATCGATACATTCCATAACAAGCTACTTCTAGGTGATAAGAATGAGAATGAATTTCTTCCAATACCAAAAGAGCGTGCAAAGGATCGACTTGACTATCAGTCATGTAACAAATGAAGACCTTACGATGGATAACACACAGTGAAGACCTAGCGCCTAGACTAATTTTTAGAACAGTGAACATATTCCATTGCCAAATGCCTTGCTGCCCATTTTGCTAGTTCATGGGCTTGGCTATTAAGATTCCTAGGAATCCAAAAGAAGTTACAGGGAGAACAACTATCTAGAACACTGATGGTGGCCTTGACAACTGCTTGCATCCTCCAGTTGGCTTTCTCTGGGTTTAGTAATCTCAGGATCACTTGCTGGCAATCTCCTTGTAGTCTGAGAAACTTGATCCCTTCTTTCTTTCCCAAAGATCGCCCCACCTCAAGAGACCAAGACTTTCAGCCTCTTCAGGAGATCCCGCACTGAACTCCTTGCAAGCTATTGCCACTATCCTCCCATCTCCATCCCATAGAATGGCTCCAGCAGCTCCCTCCCTAGTATCCCTGTAATTTGGTTCATTGTGCCTCCCAAAATTTCAATATCATAGTCCTCCTTCCACAAAACTGCCAACCCCCCTTTACTACCATCAGCATCCACACAAAAGCTTCTCATATATTTAATCATCTTCCCTACAGCTGCAATCCTTCTACTACCCACCTTTGTTTCCGCTAAACATATAACATCCGGCTCGTGTTCTCGGATGTGGCCCTCTAGAGATCGAACTGCCGTGTTTGTGCCAATCCCACGACAATTCCAGGGCATCATTAAAATAGAGGCGGCTGTTGTGGAATAACCATAGTAAAAGTCCCCCCAATTTTCACTCTCTGGCTACCTTCTCCTAGCTTTTCGAGAATCTTGGCTTGGGGTAAATCCTCAGTGCACTGGAACGTATCAAATTCGCAGTCCTCCCATGGTTCGTCCTCCTCAAACTCCCCCTCTTGATTCATCCAGGTATCAGGATTATCCTCCGTCTCACTATTACTCTCCTCATCACTTGTGAGAAGATTGATGACAGTAACCGTTTTTACCTTTGTTTCCTAAAAAGATCCTATTTTACCTATGAAAGCCAAGCTTTTAAAATTCTGCTCATCCTTTCTATAGTCCACCACCGAGATTTTGTCATATTACATTTGCATTTCTCTTTTTCACCCTGGTTTCGGAAGAGCTACCGATAATTTGTTTCATTATTTATCTTTTCCTCTCTCCTTGTGTATCTCCGCTTCCATCTTGTATTTTCTTCAATCTGATTACCATCACCCATAGGGAAAGGGCATTGGAGATCCTTGATTTCCGAAATTCTCACCATGATTCTTAGAAAATCAAGATCAAAGCTTAGAAACGAAGTGAATTTTCTGGTTCAGGATAAGATAAAGAAATGCACTGTTGGTGCATTGAAAACGGAACAAAATGACTTGAGATGAGTGCCTGGCTATCTTGCCTGGGGATACTCAAACCGTTTCCAATTCCCAGTGAGGGGGCAACTAGTCCACTGCTCCTGTTCATTTCCCTTGGCCACTTACCATTCGCCCAGAATTCAAATAGACTCCCAAAAGATGAATCATGTATGTACGACATACTTTGGGCACTGAAAATGGAACAAAATGACCATCGAGTGCATCTTGGCCGGTTCCTGAAGTGAAAGCCCAGCTCCAGCCCAGGATGAAGAGTTCCCTCAGCCTACGTTTCTATCATTTCTATCAAGGGCTTGTGGGCTTGTATCCATATTCCGATATAGGGAGTGTAAACAGAAACATACCGGAAAGTAGCTATGAACAGTGATTGTTATTAGTTTGGCAGCTATGAACACTCATTGTTCATAGCTACGAGCAATGAACAATGAGTGTTCATAGTCCATACTGTATGTCCTATGAACAATCAATGCTCATAGTCATGAGCTATGAATATTCTTTGTTCATACGACAATTGGACTATGAACATTGATTATATACTATTTGATTTCAAAAGCCAATTTGTTTTTCATTCGAATATATTGATTCACTTAACTCGACTTGTATGCTTATTAATTAGATATGGCAATGCAATGGACAAATGAGATGGATAGTGTTCTTATCGATACATTCCATAGCAAGCTACTTCTAGGTGATAAGAATGAGAATGGATTTCTTCCAATACCAAAAGAGCGTACAAAGGATCGACTTGACTATTAGTCATGTAACAAATGAAGACCTTACGATGGATAACACGCAATATTGTTAGTGTAACTATACAGCAAGGATTTGAATGGACTTATGACAAACAGAAGATCATAACTAGCAACGAGGTTTGGGATCAAGCAATAGCACAAAATCCGAGTATGGGAAAGTACAGCTTTAAAATCTCAACTTGGTAGGGCTTTCCTTAAGAGGTTAATTCGGTCAACTTTGATCCCATATATTATTCGCTTATTTTGTAAACTATGATATGGAATTGATTCGGGATATAAATAGCAATAAAGTAAGCCAATAAATTTTAGTCACTAGTGTAGTAGTAAACAAGTAATTAGGGGTGTGCATGGGTACCCAATTACTCGAACCCGAATCGGAACCGAAACCGTTTATAGCGGTTTTGGGTCCTAAAATGTTAGACCCATTTAAAGTGGGTCTTTAAGAACCGAACCGATAAAGAACCGAAACTGATAGAACCGAATAGTAAAAAACCGATGGGTACCCGAACCGAAATTGGAACCGATTAGTATGATTTTGATATATAGAATTTAGTATTATATTACACTAAATAAAGGTAAACCCAAACATTATTATTATATATAGTCTATATTTGTTGGGATAGATTTACCCATATTTGTTAGGTGTAAAATTATACTAAATATATATAACATTTAGCATAATAGTGAATGTGTGTTATTAAATGCATCTTTTATAATATTACATTAAATATGTGTATTATAAATAATGTTTACATGTCTACGTCTACACGTATAGTCGTATACTATGAATTAACTAATGCACTGTCTATATTAACTAATGCATGAACGTGTACGTGCTTGATATATTATATGTATATATATTGGATAACGAATACGTGCTTGATATATTATATGTGTATATATTGGATAACGAATACGTGCAATGCTAACTAACAATTGTGGTACATGTGGTATTTATTCTATATATGACGCATTACGTATAGTATAATATACACATGTTCGATTTAAAATATACACATACGTATAATGTATGAGACTGTATTTAAAGTTTTTAGATAACTTTCAAATACTATTATTGAATTTAGGACAATTACTTCTTATGAGAGGACAAAAATATCGATGACAAGTGTTATAGTCACCGTAAACTAACTTTTATATCGGTTATATAACTAAAAAAAATAATTTTAGCAATAAAAATGTATAACCCGAGAAGGAACCGAAACCCAAACCGGAACCGACTTAATTAATTGGTATGGGTCTGGGTTTTCAAAATATAAGAAAAAAACCGAAAGGAACTGGAATGGATTATTGAAGAGACCGAGATTGTTCTAGGAGCGAACTGCCTATGTATCTTTCTCTCGATTCTGGGGGGAGAGAAGAATCAGGTCTGGCGTAGTTCCTAAGAGAGGTATTTATAGATGGTGAGAGGGAATCTCCACCCACCACGTGTAAAGTACAGCACAAATGGGTGGAGATTAGGGAGGCGTGTGAGAATTGTCTTTGTAGGTCTGCTGTGATGATGGGGATTAGTAGCATGGGTTAGTAGCTTGCGGCCGTGGTCAGTAGCTGGCGGCAGTGATTTGTGCATGTGCATCTTTGTTCATGATTGCTTCTAGAAGGTAAGCTAAACACAGACCTAGAAAACACAAAGAAATATAAAGTAGATTTTGTGAAAGTTATGTGGGAAATATTTAGAGTTGTGGAATGTGTCAAACTCAGTCCCTCTTTAGATTGAAGCTAGTTATTGATTCATGTCGGCTAACTGAAGCATGAACTTTGTTTGAGTAGATTTGTTGTTGGCTTAGTTGATTTGTATCATGCTCATTGGTCATACCCCCAAATAGGCATGAACACTGAATGTTCATAGTCCAATAAGAGTATGAACATATATTGTTCATGGTCCAAATTTCAAACACTAATTGTTGATCTTTGAATTTTATCGGTAATTGTTGATCTTTGAAGCTATAAATGATGAGGAAAGAACATTCTTTCTTTGAACATATCCAGTGACGTTGTACCCTCTGATCAGGTAGATTTCAACCTATATGAAGTGTATAAATACACAATACAGTATTAGTGTATAAATATACTATAGTATTAGTATTATTAATATCCAAAAGTAGTTATGAACAATTATTGTTCATACCACTAAACTGGCTATGAACAATCATTGTTCATACCCCCAAATAGGCATGAACACTGAATGTTCATAGTCCAATAAGGGTATGAACATTGATTGTTCATGGTCCAAATTTCAAACACTAATTGTTGATGCTGAACTTTATTAGGTAATTGTGGACTAATTGTTGACTCCAATTTCACCAAAGAAGGGAAGACGAAGCCACTCAAAAAAGTAATGAACCTTGACACTGGCAAATAAATTCTTGATAAGGGGAAGCAAGTTAGAGATATTGATAGTGGGCCACCGCTAGAACCTAAGCAAAGTCCATACTATCATGGATTAGAAGAAAGCCATAGACAAATTATCGACACTTTCTTCAAAATTGCAGACACCAGGTAAATCTAGGAAGACTGTAAGTGTTTTACAAGTTTAAAATGACATCAAATAGCATTTTTGACTGATGCTAATTTCTTGGGGTTTTTGAAGCACAATCACATGGGGAGATGGTGACAATTTCCAAATAGCTGGTTCTCAGGTAGAAGACCTTTTGTTTGATAGGGAAATTGATTATCAGGTAAATTCTGATATCCCTTTCTAGACTATGAACAATGAATGTTCATACTCTTGTTGAGCTATGAACATTCAGTGTTCATACACCTAGTGGACTATGAACAATGAATGTTCATACTCTTGTTGGGCTGGAGTATGAACAATGAATGTTGATACCTATTTGGACTATGAACATTTATTGTTCATACTATTGAACTATGAACAATGAATGTTCATACCTGACCTTTAATCAACCGAATAATGTTTATACTTTGCTATTTTTTAATTTCGATATCTGTCCTTCATTTATTTGTAGAACTTACTTCATTTATACTCTGTTTTGAAAAGGCAAATGATAAGAAAAGATCATTCTCTCTAAATTTAGTGCGCACGACGATAGTAGCCGTTAGATTGACATACACTCGTATCTCGAGGGTATTCAAAGTTCATTTTGATTTTTATCTTGTCTATGGGCCACGAAAAAGTTGCCAACTTAGTGAGATCTAACGGCTATTTGGCTAGATCTCTCCATGTCGTGGAGCGAATGATCTCTCCTTATCACGACTCATCTAAAAAATGCTCAATTCAACTCCTATAGGCAAATTTTATACCGAGATTGGCAACTCTGGATTACAATGTTTAACAGACACACCCTGCAATGTTAACTCTTGCAAAAATACTTGTAACTTAAGATAAAGGTGTTCAGAACAACGCACAAACCACTTTTGCACCAGTTGTGTTAACGTCCAAATCTTCTTCAATGGTTGTATCCTCAATTTCAAAATTTGTTGCATCTGTGGGTGGGTGTACAATATCGTCTGGATTCTGTAAGCGCATATTCACGCCATCTACCAATGTCATGAAGTCAAGCTCCCCATGGTACTCAGCAAGTGCGGGAGTGTTGCCTGCCCCATCATTTGCAAACACATGCTGATCGCGTAACTCTTTCTCAAAATTTTCATTCCTCAAAGAGTACAGTATTTCAGTGTCAAAACTTGCTGCATCTTCAGGTGGGTGTACAATATCTGCCGGATCCTGTAATAGCATATGCGCACCATCTGCCCAAGTCATGAAGTCATGTTCCACTGTATTTTCGACCACATCTTGAAGTTCCCCATGGTACTCAGCAAGTGCGGGAGTGTTGGCCACCCCATCAGTTGCAAACACCCGCTGATCGTAATGAGTGCGAAACACTTTCTGAAAATTTTCATTCAAAGAGTCCAGTAGTTTAGGGTCCATCTCAGGCTGCAAGTGGCCGAAATGGCAACGTGCTCGTTGCAAAATAGACAGATAACTAGTTAGTTCCTGAAGACCCTCCGATTGAGAACCACCATCCAGGTTGTCTATTGTGGCCTCAGTTCCTGAAATTGACAATTCTAATATTTGTTTGGATTCCTTTGGTACCCAATTTTGAACAGCTAATTGTAGTGCAATTGGTCGGCGAACAAAGTCCCCCATCTCCTTATGAACAACAACTTAAGATTATAAACCAATAATAAGCGTTGATCACGTAAATCGCATGTTGTACATAACCATAATCACAAACATGGTAAACACCTGATTTGACTCCCTTGGAGGGTCATTCGGTTCTAAAGGGATATCCTATTTACTCCTTTCACTCTGTTGCAATACATAAAGGATACATAAATTGTTAAGAATATATCCTTCATATTGTGAATGCTAAATAAAAGGTTGCATCTATCTAAACTTTGAGTAAAAGAGTCACATACATTTACAACTTCAGCTGCATTTACACAAGCATTTTCCTCCCCATTTTGTTGCGATAAATCATCAAAATGCTGTAGCAGAGGATCGGATGTACTATTAATTTCATTCACTGTTTGCATAATCGTGAACTGTGCCTCTGCCACTATCGCGTCAGATTTTTCACAACTGTTCCCTTCAATCTGCTTGCAACAATATTGGTTCTCCCGCTGCTTGCTTGTTGGAATAGACTTTTCTTTGGGACTGTTCTTAGTTGAAGGTTTGTTGTGGTTGTTGGTTGGTGGCCTTGTCTGTTTTCCGCTCTTAGTTAATTTATTCTCACAAGGTGCTATTGCCCTCCTCTTTGGAGGCTGAACAAAAATCATTATCACTACTATTCTCATCATCGCCTCTTCTTTTAGCACAAGGACCGCATCCTTTAATTAACTACAAATATGAAAGTACATATAAATTTACCAAGACACTATATCAGCTTCCAAAAAAACATTTAAGGGATGGGCTGGAGTACAAGAGTACATAATTAATTACCAATGGTTGTCGATCTTCTACAGAACATTTTCTTTTTTTCGACGACGACTCCCAAGAATTTCGCAAGGGCTGAATCCAAGGGAAAATTTTATTCATCTTGCATTTTTGTAATGCAAATAATAAAATACATTCAATAACACATAAAATCACCACATTTTCTTCATCATCTAGGACCGAATTTATTCCTGTTTTAGTAGGCACCTTCCTCACTTCCTTAGCAGGCATCCGATTTAAATTCTACCAAGACAGAGCACAAAACATTAGGTTTACTCATAACTACATTGTGGCAATATGAAGATACATCGCAGTACACATTACCACAGTTCGTTGCTCCACATGACCACTTCCAGTATTATGAGATTACTCTAAGAACAACTTTGCAGCCTGGGCTACGACCTGCAATTACGAGATCACAGATGACAAGCTTTGTAAGTACTGAAATTCTCAATATCAATAAAAAGTGCAACATGCAAAAATTAACCTCATTCTGCTTCTTCTGTTCATAGAAAATGTCCAAAGAAAGAAGCTTCTTATCATCAAGTTCTTGTTGTAACAAACCATGAAATTCAGCACCAATACAGCAATAAAAATAACAGAAAAACCATCCATCAAATATTCAAATCCAAAGTAGCAAGACTTATAAACCTTTTTTTTCTGTAGACTCCCTCGCTTGCAACCGGCCGGAGGAATATGTAACTTACCTAACAGTCCAGTTTTTTTGGGGTTGTTTAATTTGGTTTCCCAAGTTCTCCCACGGGTGGTTTTCCCAGGGAAACCCACCCAACTTCAAAACCAGGGGAATTTCTCCCCATCCACCCGGTGGACATTCAAAGTGGGCACATGGAGGAAAACCCAACACTCGAATGCTAGTGCACACCCATATAGGGTGTGGGTAAACGATTTTTCCGGTTGAACCTGAAAGTTCTTCTCCATATCTGTATGTAGAGCTTCAACACCACCACGAATGCCTTCAAACGTCAGATACCCCCAAGGGAATTTGTCAAACTTCTTCAAATCAGCTGCAATATCAATATGTTTGACATCAACACCCTTCAAACCGCTTGGCCAGAGGAAAGCCTCGAGCACAAACAAATGGTTAAGTCAGTGGATGTCGTCACAGGTGTTCGGATCACTACGTACAGAAACTCTCTTAGCTTTTTTCCTTGTTGCCGCAAACTCGGTCAGCATAACGGCCCCAAGTGGAGTCGAGCGTCTTCCCTCTGGCTGAAAAATACCTTAGACGAAAATCAGAAGGGTCAGACACGTCCATTTTGTAAAACCACTGAGGTGGTGGCTCTGTGGATAGACCGGTAAAGAGGGCCACATCGGAAGGATTGAAAGTCAAATATCGATTTCCCATGTTGAAAGTCATTGGCAAAATCTTCTTTTCCAAAACCTCAACAATCAAATTTGGGTGGGTAATGAGTTTTCTCACCACCTTCCACATCAACTGAATTCATATCAAGAAGAAAACCAAATGGAGACTTTTTGAAATGTTCGGTTTCATCGTTGTCGAATGTGGAAAACAGTTGCTCTTCCAGCATTTTTGGAGAACATCGACAAGTAACTTTGATGTTTCTCCGCGGAGGAGGTTTTGACTTTTCCTTTTTCTTCGAAACAGCCTTCTTCTTCACCTGCTTCTCTTTCTCCACATTGTTCCAATTAGGCACTACTTTCTTCTTGCCCCCACCCTTTTTTATTCTACACAAGAAAATTAAATTTTCAATTTCGAACATTGTAACCTAAATATGAAAGTAGTAAAATTAAAAGTAGTAACGGAATACTCTGTTTCAAATATTAGAGTCAATTACAAATTTTCAACTATAGAAATTAAGGTACAATTAAGGAAAACAAATATGGTCAAATTAACCGTTATAGTTCAGTAAAGTTCATACCTTTAAGGAAAAACCAAATCACGTTGTTCCAAAATTTAAATCCGATTTAAACGACAGAAATTTGGGTTGAAAAGTTGACTTCAATGTTAAGCTTTCGAGAGAGAACTTACGAAAAGACAGATGGAGAGAGGAGCAGAAACTTTCCTACTTTTTGTTTCCCCCCAAAAACTAAAGGAAATGAACTAAATATTTGGGATTGCTGAGGTGGTCCCCATGAAAGCAGGCAGAAACTGAGTCCGAATTTGTTAACCACCAATTATACTGCTAAATTCCATCAGCACTCTCACCAATTAGAGCATTCTCATTATTTTCTAATTAATAATTAAATGCTTATTCAATTTAAAAAGTTTAAAATTAGTCCATCTTCTTCTCCACAATTAAGCGAGCTCTCTATTAGACAATCAAGTTTGAATAGTTGTTTGAACAACGAGTTACAACAAAAATGGATACATGAAGGTTTAATTACTGAATCACTTCCCAATGGTCTATTTCGGGTTCGTTTAGATAATGAGGATCTGCTTCTAGGTTATGTTTTAGGTAGGATCTGACGTAGTTTTTATACATCCTATTTATATAGTCTTTACGATTACTAATTATGAATCTAGGTAGAAATAAAATGGATCTGTAGGAAATAATAAAAAGTTATTATCAAAAACTTTGGATCCTTTATACTTAGAATTTGATTACTATAACTAAATTAAATACTTATGCACCTCAAAAAAACTGAATTACAACCGCTTAAGAGACATTGTGGACTAAACCAGATTTAACACGGACTAAACATTCCTCTCATCATCCTCTTACATAAATTCTACAAGGGTATCCAGTGCCAATGCTTCGTTTCCAAATCAAAATGAAACATCTTGACATCAAAGTTCTTATGCTCTTATCCTATTTATTGAAAGCTAACTGATTCGTGGTTTGGTGTTTAAGCGGGTATACTTGCCAATATAGCCTTATTAGGACTTCTGACAGTGATCAGTATCAACAAGATAGAATTCTTAAATATAAGGATAAAAATTACAGCAGTATATAAGATAAATGTGAGTTAGTTGCACATAGAATAGACCGTATACTACATTGTCGCACCGGTAAACTACATTGTCACAGAAAAAAATAAATATTTGATCTGCATATACAATTAGTTTTGAGTTTTTCCTAAATTGTATAGAGATAGTATCACATCCTAGTTCTTCAAGTGTAGCATTCCTTCACCTGTAGTACAAATTATCCATGAGAATAGCCTGTTGCTTTCCCCTCAACTGAGTCAACGACTATGAAAAGGTAGCTGCAATAAAATAGCTTCATAAACAGCCTACACTACATTGTCGCATACGAACAATACAATGTCTCACGTAAAATTTACTCACCCCTCAAAAAATGTAACATGAAGTAATGTTTACTCTTAAATACAAGGATCCATAACTATAATTGCATTTGGGAAGTACATTATATGCATACTTTAAAGTGCTCCACTTTTAAACAAATATTTTCGTTGTCATCATCATCACGGTTGTCACTATCATCAACCTTTTCAGCTTCTCCGTCCTATTAATAGATGAAGAAAATATGGATACAATTAGTACAAATAAGTGCGTGAGTCAACACTACACACTCTAAATAGTGGAAAGTTTCAAACAAGTAACCTTATGTCAATCTAGAACTTTCGTTAGCTAATGCTTCGTACTCATTTTCTTTAGCCAATCATTGCCGCATACATAATCCTTTCTTTTTCACAGGGAAGATCAGGTTATGAGAGCCCTTTATACTCTTACCCTGTGCAATGTGCAAAGCCGTGTAAAGCCCAGTTTTAGTTATGGATTCATTCCTCACATGTTTAAAAGTTCACCTGCATACTCTTACACTGTTTATTACAACATTGAAATTGATGTAACAAGACATACTATCTCTACCCACACTCAGCTTAAGCCAATTTTGTAATGCGCACTCTGACTGTCCAGGCGAATCGTTAGCAGTATCCATGTCTGCATTATGCAAAATCAACATTTGAGCTTACAACAGTTGAGGTCAAAACAATTGAATTTACAGTTCGCATAACTTGTAAATATTTAAGACAAAAGTAGATAGAATCCTTCAAACACAATAAACCACCCACCCCATCATCATAAATTGACTTGTTTAGATCAATTGAGATTCCCCCTTCAGACTGCTAAAAAAACAAGGGAAGAAAGATGCATCCAGTATTACAATCTACCAACCAGTGCATGGAAATACCAATTTTGTAGCAGTTGATATTTGTACTTCGCGACCGCTGTTATCAACCACCACTTCACCGCCATTATTCTCAACAACTCCACCACTGGTGTTCCGAACATTTTGTAATTGAGAACCCCAAACGGACTCATTTTCCAATGAACTTATGCTTAAGACTTCAATGGGCACGTCTTCTCCCCTTCACGTTCTTTTTCAATTTCAACAACATTCTTCTCTGCAATTTGCTGAGATAAATCATTATCATTAGAAAGTTGTCTTTTGGGTCCTGGGCTTCCTAGTAAAGCGTAGAATCTTCAAACTGGACTTGGGTCTTGTGACTACATGTTTAGTTGATGGTTGCCTCTTCCTCAGCGGTTCAGTGCTGTCTGAAACTTGCTTGGTGTCTGATTTTCTTTTCTGCTTGGTGAGACTTCTCCCTCTTGGCAACCTCTTTGCCGACGATTCTGCAAACGCATCATCACCACAGTCCTCCAGTACCACAGTTTGCCCTTCAGTTCCCTCAACTACCATAACAGGTCCAGCAGCTTTGCTTGAAAGCTCCCAAAACATCTCCTCAGCTTTTCGTTTAATCACCTGTCATTACAACATGATATTCATGCCAACATACATCACTGATACTTATTAGACTGATGGACCAAAGAAACAGAGGAAGGTAAAATATTACCTCTGTTTGCATTGCTTGATGAAAAAAAATGTCTAGAGGAACCTGGTTATCAGCAGCTTCTCTCTGTAACAAACAACACAATCAAAAACAATTTTAATAGAAACAAACAAGGGATTCGTACTAACAAAACAAATTTACAACTTAACCTGAACTGCATCTCTGTAGACTCTCATTGCTTGCACATTCTGTGGAACTTGTAAGTCATTCACCACATGAACTTTTATCATGTTCTTCAAACTGGGGTCCCACTTACTGTCCCGCATGGTTTTCCTTGCAACTTTAACCCACCCTAGAAACCAGGGGAAAACGTTCCTATCCAATCGGTATGCATCCAAAGAAAGAACGTGAAGGAATATCCACAAGGTGAAAGCAAGTGCACACCCGTCTAGGGTGTGTGTAAAAGGCTTCTCCTGAAAACTGTTCAACTGCTTCTCCATTTCAGTGTTTAGAAGCTCCACACCAGCTTTAATGCCTTCGAAAGTAAGATAGCCCCATAGAAATGCATCAAACTGTTCCAAAACTTGTGCAATGTCGACATGAAGTACACTAACTCCGTTCGTAGACTTTGGAATAAAAAAAGCCCCGACCACAAACAATCTGTTCAGGCGGTATATGTCATTCTTAGTCATCTTATTCCTCCGTACTGACTTTGACTTAGTTAACGTCCTTGCCGTCAAAATCTCCGTTAGCAAAACATCGTCATAGTAACTCTGCCGAAGTTTGGTTGTCCTGAAATACCTTAACCGGAAGGTGGTAGGCACCATTGAATCGATTCGAAAATACCAGTCAGGAGGTCGATTTGTGGACAGTCCAGTAAGAAGGGCCACGTCCGACTCCTTGAAAGTTAAGTATACCTCTTTAATTTGTAAGTCAGTGGTAAAATCCTCTTTTGCAACACTTCCACAATCAGATTGCAGTGGATGCTAAACCTTATTATATTTGTCACGATGCTAAACCTTTAACCCAAACTTCACCTAAAACGTAAGGAAATTATTGAAAAGTTGTACATGAAAGAGTTACCTACCTCTGGTGGATGTATAATTATAATGATCTATCCTCTCAAATTGAAAGTTTTTTTCAAATTGAGAAGACAGATCATTATAACTGAACACCCACCGGGATAGCCAACTCTATCATAACCTTCCTTTCAAATATTTTTCCCTTATTATATTTGTCACGATGCTAAACTTTTTACCCAAACTTAACCTAAAACGTAAGGAAATAACACTACATATTTGTTCAAGAAAAAAAAAAATGGGAAAATGGTAAAAATATAAGGGTTCCGAAAATATAATTGCACAAATACGAATACAATCACATCAAATTAAAATCAAAACTTGAAGTGTACCTTCCACTACAGATGCAAATCGGGTATACAATTTTGTTTTCAATTTAGGGTTTGAGTTTGGTGTTTGAGGCTTTCTCCCTAAATTGAAGAGAGAAAGCCTCAAACACCAAACTCAAACCCTAAATTGAAAACAAAATTGAATTGAAGAGAGAAAGCCTCAAATAAGGGTTTTCGGGTTGGAGAGAGAAAAGGTCCTTTTGGACATTTGGAGAGAGAATATGCGAATCAATTTCCCTTCAAATTGAGACTTATTTGGGTTACCATTTTCAAATTAAAGCGTTAAATTTTGGGTAAATCTAGGGTGCGCAGGAGAGAGAAAGTGAGGATGAATTTGGGCCACTCACACACAGAGGTGAGGGTGTATTTCAACAAAGAAGTATTGATCCAAAGGAGTCTTCAGTGCCCGAGATGTATTTACCCTTGAATTGAATTATTGCATTAAATTGAAATTGATTGAATTGAATTGAAATTTTAATGAATGAATTGAAATCGCGTAAGGAAACTCTTCGGTTATTTTTTTTTCGCTAACAACATATATATTAATGGGACCACACTACAATCCATCAAGAGTTTTGGCAGAAGGTGTACATCCTGACCCTGTACTGCCCATTTAGCCAACTTATGAGCTTCCATGTTAACCTTCCTACTAATGCAATGGAACTTGCAGAAACGAAAAGACCTACAGACCTCATCTACCACAAGTTTTATAGGTTCAATTTTTCCAATTACACAAATTCGACTCAACAAAGTTTACAACATTTTGAATAGCTAGCTTGCTATCCCCCTCGAACAAGAAGGAGTTAGCTCCTATACTCCTAGCCAGCTTTACTACAACCTCTACTGCCACCATTTCTGCTTCCTCTACATCCCTTGCTGTAAACCTCCTTGAAGCTGCTCCTATTAGACTCCCTTCATTATCCCATGCCATAGCTCCACAGTAGGATTGAAAGAACAGAGGATTGAACCCATTCGCATTGAAAGAACAGATGTACTGGGTCCTCTTGGACCTCTCCACAGTAGGGGCAAGAGAAGTCACCCTTCAGTCCTCTTCCATTGAGCAAATCCTCAGTAGGAAGACTACCCATATACAACTTCCAAAGAAAGATCTGTATACTGGCTGTGATAGGTGTTTTCCAGATAGCTTTAACAGTCCTCATGTTGATAGAGGAGGATTGTGCTATCTCTTGATTTCCCATCAGCTTTTGATAAGCTGACTTAACTATGAGGGTACCATTTCTAGTACTCATCCATCTAAGTTTATCCTGATCACCATAACTATGAGGGTACCATTTCTAGTCTGATGATCACTTGCTGGATGGGATTGCTAACTGCTGTTGGAAATAGGTGACCAATCCTATTTGCATCCCAGCCACTCCCATCCTCCATTATAATATCCTTCACTTTGAGATTTTGGAGCTCTTGCCTCATTGGCATCAGCTCACTTATGTTGATAGACCTTTGGTTAATGCTCAGCCAAGGTTGATTCATCAGGGAAACTTCATTCCCTTTCCCTATACTCCACACACACTCATCAGTGAGTGTTACTGCCACCCTATGTATCCCTTTCCAGAACCAGGAAGCATGAGGGGGTGTATTTTCTTTGACATCAAACCATTGCCTTCCATACACTGCTAAAAAGGTTTTTGCCCACAAGGAAGTCTTATCTGTGAAAGCCTTCCAAGCCAACTTGGCTAGCATAGCTTTATTCATATCTGGAGTTTTTCTGAACCCTAAGCCACCTTGGGCCTTAGGTCTACAAATGCTATCCCACCCCATGGTGTGGATGCTTTTACTTTCCTCTATACCATGCCACCAAAAATTCCTGCAGGCCTTATCTATCTTTTCACAAGTGGAAACTGGAAGAAGATAGGTTGCCATAGCAAAAATAGGTGTAGCTTGTACAACAGCCTGGATGAGGGTAGTTCTCCTAGCCAAAGAAAGAACTTTAGCCCTCCATCCCTTAATCTTCCCATGAACTTTATCAACCAAGTAATCAAAATCCTCTCTTTTCTTTCTTGAGAGGACTATAGGAGCCCTTAGATACTTATCTTTTTTTTTTTTTTTTTCAAAAAACCTCATTTTCCAAAACTTAAAAAAAAAATTATGTTTATTATTCACATTCCTACTGCTATAGAAACTAGACTTATCATAGTTAATTTTTTGTCCAGACACCTCACAATAATCTTCCAAAATCTTTTTCAAATTTCCATTTTCAGTAAGATTAGCCTTAGTAAACAAAATGAGATCATCTGCATACAAAATATGAGTGATTGGTGGGGCTCCTTTTTTAATCTTAATCCCATGTAACTCCCCTTTGTGTTCAGCTGCAGCTATCATCCTAGACAGAGCTTCTGAGACCAAGATGAACAAGTAAGGGGAGAGAGGATCTCCCTGTCTTATCCCTCTGCTAGGAATAACAGTTTCCAAAGGAGCCCCATTTAAAAGCACTTTAAAGGAGACAGTAGACAGACATTGGGAGATGAGAAGTCTCTACTTTTCATTAAACCCTAAATACTGGAAAATCTTATCAATAAAATACCACTCTACTCTATCATATATTCATATGCTTTAGACATATCCATTTTAAGAGCTACAAAACCTTGTTTAGATTTCATATGTTTCATATTATGAAAAATCTCACTAGCCAAGCCTATATTATCTCCTATATTATATTCCTACCTTTTATGAAAGCTTCTTGAAAAGGAGAGACAATCTTATTTATGTGAGCCTTTAATCTGTTAGCCAACAGCTTAGATATGATTTTATAGTAAAAATTACAGAGGCTAATAGGTCTAAACTTAGAGATATGATCAGGATTAGAAATCTTAGGAATCAGGGCAATAAAAGTCTCATTAAAACTAGCATTCATCTTACCATGCATAAAAAAATCTTGAACAGAATCAATAATACTATCCCCAACCACATCCCAACATTGTTGATAAAAAATACCTTGAAACCCATCTGGCCTAGGGGATTTGAGATCCCCCAACATTGGTTGGTTTCTGTCTGTTTGTCCTCACCTATCCCTCTCTCCCTCTCCCTCCTTCCTTCCCTCTCCCACTCAACCAAACCTTAACTCTCTCTCTCTCCCCACCCACAAACCCATCTCTCCCTCTCTCTTCTCCACCCTCCGCTCACGCCCCCACTGCTTAGCAGTTATCTAGTAGCATTAAAGTCTCCAAACACCAGCCATGGACCAGGAATGTAGGGAGCCACTTCCCTTAATTCTGTCTAGAACTGGTGTCTCAGACTCGTATTAGGCTCCCCATACACAAAAGTAAAGAACTAAGGCTCATTACTATGATAATTACTTAATTTATCTGAGATTTGGTTGGCGGTAGCTCCCAGCACTTCCAGGTCCACTCCCTCCTTCCACAAAAGAGTAACACCTCCTCTAGTTCCAGCAGCCGGTACACAAAAGACATGATCATATTTGATAACTTTTCCTAACATACTAACCCTACTAGAACTTACTTTAGTTTCATATAAACATAAAATACCCGGTTGATGCTATCTCACTAGATCCTTTAGATTTTGAACTGCCGTGGAGGAACCCATTCCCCAGCAGTTCCAAGCGTGTATCATTTATGAGGAGGTAGCTGTTTGGGGACAGCCACCGTGAATCGAGGAGGTAGCTGTTTGGGGACAGCCACCGTGAACCCTGGAGGAGGACCACATAGACCTCCACTGCTGCTAGACTCACCACTAGTACCATTGGGCCTTTCATTTCCACCATAACCACTAGAAGCTCCCTTTTTTCCATATGTTCCTTTACCTTTCTTCTGTTTACTGAGGGTGAAGTTTAGACGTCTCACCACTGTTGAATCATCAATAGCAAGAGGCTGAGGTTGAGAAATGTTGTCCTCGGACTCATATCCCAAACCCTCTTCTACCTTGTACCAGCTCCCTAGGTGCATTACCCAGCGAGACCGCATCTTGGTAGTCTTCATTATACACCACCATGTCTTGGCCACCCCCAACTGATAGATCCTCTTCTTCCTCCTCTGATGTATCATCTACTTCCTCTTCTGATGGGTCTTCTTCATCCTTATCTGAGAAAGCATCTGAGGGGATCTCCTTTTCAGGAATGCTTGCTCCAGAAACTTCAGATGGGACACTAGATTTCATTGAGTGATCGGAGTGGGATGGTTCACTTGATTCCATCGTGTCACTAGAAATAGAGATTGTGGGAGCATTTTCCGGTATCAGCAAGTTCCCCGTCCCCCTTGCCCTCAGATCATCAGCTTCAAGCTTATCCCTCTTTGATTTCTGCACAGGAAACCTTAAACGAATCCTTCCCCACCCATTATCTGCCATGGAATCTGTCTCTGTTTCCTTGCTAAAGATGCTAATCGATTTTCTTTTTTTACCCACACCAGCCTCTGATGAAGTCTTCCTAATACATCTAGATAAACCACGCCTTTTTCCTTTTCGATAAGCCAAAGATTTGTATCCCCTTCCACGTGTAGGTAAACCAATGAAATGAAAGCTTGGTATCTCTGCGCCAGTCGTGATCGAGGCACGCTTAGTCCCATCTGTTTCGCTGTGTTCAAGAGAGCAATAATTGCCTTGGAAAGGTGAGAAGAACTGTTTTTTGGCGTGGCATAATTATTGGCTCATAATTATCGCTATTCCCTACTTCTTTTCCAGTTCCCAAGCTAGCATCCTCCAAGCCTAGGTCACCTCTTTCTACAGTAGCACAACCCACTTCTTGCATAGTCTCAGGCCTTCCAGAAGCGGTAGGGCTACCATGGGTCAGGCCTATTTCCTCCTGTCCACATTCCTTACCCGTATCCATATCCAATTCCATACCCACCCAGTTCTTATCCGGACTCCAAACAACCAAGGCCCCATAACCCCATGAGATGGTCCATGTACTTGCAAGTTGCATGTTTGTCTATTTTGTTCCTTGTGGGCTTGGATATTCAACTCTGGCCCAGTACCGATATCAGAGGAATTTGGGCCCCCAACCCAGCTATAGTAACGGTCACTGACCCTGACTCTAAACTTTTAGAATTAGCCGTTCTGACCACATTCCTGCCTGATTCTCTCTCCTCGGAAGCCATATGCCTGTCAATAGAGTTGGTTGCCGCATGTGCTCTGCTTGGTGGTGTCTTCGGTTATCAAATCTTTTGTATTTTGCTCTCTTTGTATTTATCCTCATTATTTCTCTCTCTGTCAATTCAATTTCCAATTACCACAATCTCCATAACTCAACCAAAACTAATCCCCAACTCAATGGGTTAACTTGGATTTTGTATCTGAAATTAGATTTTGGGATTTTGTTTGTCACTTTCTTCATTCCATTCAAGGTCAGTTATCGTGCTTGATTTTGACTTTATGATGATTAATAATGGTAGAATATTCATTGTTCATAGCTCATGACTATGAATATTCATTGTTCATAGTTTAATTGTGGTATGAAGAAAGAATATTCATAGCTAAAAACAATGAGTGTTCATTCCTATCGAACTATGAACAATCACTGTTCATAGTCCAATTGTGATATGAACAAATAATGTTCATAGCTCATGACTATGAAAATCATTTTTCATAGTTCAATTGTGGTATGAACAAAGAATATTTATAGCTAAGAACAATGACCTACCGAATGAACCATGAACAATCACTATTTATAGTCCGATTGTGATACGAACAAAAAATGTTCATAGTCCAATTGTGGTATGAACAAAGAATATTCATAGCTATGAACAATGAGTGTTCATAGGTCATTGTTCATAACAACCGAACTATGAACAATTACTGTTCAATGTCCATTTATTTAAAAGACCCATAAATAAATGTCATATTGTTATTTTCCTTTTAATATTGATCATATTATTTAGTTTATGTCAATTTTTTTTCCACCATAGATTTAGAAATTTTATTAATAAGTGAATAAAAAAAAAAGATAAAATATGAAGTGGGGACTTAGTGTTTGCGAGACCTACATTTTTATTATGATGGAGCCGACATGAAAATATCGAATTTTAGATTAAAAAAAGTTTCCACTAATTAGAGTAAATTAATTAGTCAATTTTAATGGTCCTCCAATTTTAAAGAGAGAAATCAAAAGTTATTTTAAAAGCTCACATGGGCCCCACAAATCTAAAAAAAATATTTTACTCAACAGTGAGCCCAACGAATTTTTAGTTTATGTTTTTTTAATCGTTATATTTATTTATTTATTTATTTTCGTCTTTGTTAACTTAACAATTTAAAAAATTGAGAAAATTGGTTTTTTGTGGGACCCACATAATAATAAAAAAGGTGAATTAGCGATACCCCACATTCAAAGATCGCTTTTGCGATACCCCCCACGTTTGAAGATCATTTGCGATACCCCCCATATTTCCATGGTATAAGAGGAATACAAATTAGCAATAAAAATTGACCTAATGAAATAGTGGAGATTACCAAAATACCCCTCCACTAATCTCGCCATTGCCACGTCAGATCTCAGATGAATATTTTGAACAAAAATTTTTTTTTTTCCTTCGATAATCACCCTGCTTATATTAGATGTTTGATGAAGGTTTAATTGAGACTTATTGAGTCATATACCCATATTAAACATTTGAGCCCACGTCAGATGTTTGATAAAGGATGTCCTATCCCTACATATTTTTGCCCCCATTTACAAAGTTCATGGGCCCTAGTCATTTACTAGTGGAGATTGTTGTGTTACTTGATGATATTAAACATTATATTTGATGCAAGGGATTCCTGAAATTAGAATTGTCTGGACCTCATAGTCCAACAATTATTGATGTATGAATAATGGTTTTTCATAGTCTAGTAGGTGTGAACATTTAGTGTTCATAGTTCAATGGTATGAATACTGAATGTTCATAGTCCAAAAAGAGTATGAACATTCAGTGTTCATAAGTCAATGGTATGAACACTGAATGTTCATAGTCCAACAAGAGTATGAATATTCATTGTTAGTAGTCCAATAGGAGTATGAACACTGAATGTTTATAGTCAACAAGAGTATGAACATTCATTGTTCATAGTCCACTAGGAGTATGAACACTGAATGTTCATAGTACAACAACATTCATTGTTCACACTTGTTAGACATGAGTTTATAATAGTTTCAAATAAGAGAATAAAGATTAAGAGAAAACATGATAAACATCAATAATAATTCACTTTCATAACAAAATTGATTCTTGATTTGTTCAAAATCAAGAATATAGATATACTAACGTACTCAATTGATTCTTGACGCACTTTCATAAACATCAATTAATTCTTGATATACAGATATACTGACGCACTCACACGAGAAGTATTTCAACATTGTTCAAAAAATCTACATCCAAACAACAAATCAAAAGTGAGAAGATCAAGATCAATCAACACGAGAAAGTTGCTCCACATTCAAGGGATCTAGTGGGCCCTCTTCACTAACAGGACCACTTGCTGGATCACCACATGTATTCACGACCTCTGTGGCAACATCTTCAGTGGGCTGAGCATCTGGAACATCACTTTGGTCAGTGGGCAGGTCAGGTCGTCTACTAGCATCTCCAACAACACAATCCACAGCTACTGTTGTAGCCTCACTTTCGACCGACCACTTAAGCGTCTTGTACTTACGTTCTAGCTCCACAAAGTCATCCACCAGAACGTAAGTATCACCACCCTCCACCACACCGACCAGGTCGTTATATTCAGCCTGAGACCGCTCAGCAACGGCCTGCACTTTCTTGCACTTACCGATCCAGCGTTGTACCTCCACCTTGGAAGCATCAAGAGCAACTTGCGGACATCTTTACCAAGGCCAAAAGGGAGAAATTCCAGCAGCTAAGGGAACTCTTAGGAGTCCATGAACATTCCATTAAGGGGGAGAATGTTAACTAATGTAATGTTAGTGTCAGAGATATGTAACTTAAGTTGTCATATGCAGATGTTCATATGAATAGAAGGTTTTGAGTAGTATGTAGATGTATGTTGTAAGAAGTGACATAACATGTAAGTATGACAGTTATAGTGTCATATCTACTCGTAGGTTGTACCCAGTATATAAGGGATTATTAAGAGTGAACAAGTATGCAGACCGTGCTACGCATCGGTTTTTTTAAGTTTTCAAACCCATTCCTCGAGATCGATAGTTAGTATGGTTTCTTTGGATTCTAATTGTGAATGGTAATTTTAATTATATAGGAGAGACTCATCTATTTATTTTTTTAAACAAAATGGGAGATAATTGTGTTATTTAAGTGATATTATTAGGGAGGTTCTTTTAAACTATCAATAATAAAATAGTGCTTGTTTTAATTTCAAAATTTCAATGTAGGAAATGGAGGTAATTATTTAATTTAAGTGACATTATAGAGGTATGTCTAAATTATTAGGCGAATTATTACTAGAAAAAGGAACCTTGTTCGAATTATATTAATAAAAGTGGGGCTTATTCTAAATAAATTTAGTGAGGGAGGTGTTTCTAAATTAAGTAAATAAGGAGATCTTAAATTGCCTACTCGATATTGGGAATGGTATTCCGGAAGACCCTGCTATCATATAGTGTAGAGATGAAATATGAGAGAGAGTCTTTTGAGAGTAAAAAATCTATCTCCTTGTCTCTACCATTAACCTAACATTTGGACTTTCCTACCATTAACAAGGCGTGCAACACTACAACTTTCCTCGTTTTCTTGCTAATCACCATTAAGTTTTATCGTTTTCTTGTTAATCACCATTAAAATTCCTCGTTTTGACAGCTTTTTTGCTTATATAAAAACCATCCTCCAACTATATGAGACTAGGGTATGCTCGGATCCTAAGATAGAAAGGGAGAGCCACAGGAGGCAACCTGTTTCTGCAGTGTGAACGGCTGGAGGAGCTGCTGATAGCCGTTCTACTCTTAGATGATCTGAAGGAGGCGATGGTGACCGACCTATTCGTGTTGGTGGAAGTGCTGGTGGTAGTGCTGGTGGGAGCGCTGGAGGAGTTGGTGATGCTCCTGCTCCCTTCTGGAGGCCTAATCTGAAGAAGCGCTCTGAAGTGGTTGAGACAGAGGGGTTCAAGAGGACCCGAACTGAGTCTGAAGAACAACCTGGTAATGGGGAAGGTCATACTTCTTCAGGTCAGGCTTCTTTGAAGAAAATGAATCTGATGGAGTTGGCTGTTGATGTGGGTACTGCTGATGCCCGAGGAAAGAAGAAAGTTGGTGAGGTTGAGCGAGCAGCCCAAAAGTGTAAGGGGTCGGGGAGTGCGGCTCCATGTGACAAGAGTGGTTGTTCTGGATAGGCTTGTCACCTACGAGGACCCAGTGAGTGGGTTGAGCAAGTTTGTGAAGAATGGGGACTGTAGTTTTAAGTCCTCATCAGTTGCTGGAGGGTTATTAAAGAGCATTGTCCTTAATGGAGATAGGCACAAGTTAGATGGGAAGGATTTGGAGGCGAACCTGAGAGAGATGGATCGATCCATGTGCTTTGTGAGTGTCCTTCCGATTTGAGTTTGTTTTCTTTGTGCTTTGTAAGTATCTTTCCGATCTGACTTATTTTGTGGTTTGTCAGGTTCTGGCCATATACAGGAAGCTGAGGGAGATGGCAACTATCTCCGACCTATACAAGAAAGAGCTGGAGGTTGCCAAGGAGGCCTATGACAAACTTCTGGCTGTGCAAGAGGTGGAGAGGGTTGAAGTTGTAGGGCTGAGGGATCAGGTGCACGAGCTGGCTGGGAACGTGGCCCTATTGCAACTCGATCTTGATGCTTCCAAGGTGGAGGTACAACATTGGATCGGTGAGTGCAAGAAAGCGCAGGCCGTTGCTGAGCGAGCTCAGATGGAATATAATGACCTGGTCAATATGGTGGAGGGTGATGATACTTACGTTCTGGTGGATGACTTTATGGAGCTAGAATGTAAGTACAAGACACTTAAGAGGCCGGTCAAAAGTGGGGCTGCAACAGTAGCTGTGGATTGTGCTATTGCAGTTGCTAGTAGACGACCTAACCTGCCCACCGACCAGAGTGCTGTTCCAGCTGCTCAGCCCACTATTGATGTTGCCACAAAGGTTGTGAATACATGTGGTGATCCAGCAAGTGGTCCTGTTGGTGAAGAGGGCCCCGCCCACTGGATCCTTTGAATGTGGAGCAACTTTCTTGTGTTGATTGATCTTGATCTTCTCGCTTTTGATTTGTTGTTTGGATGCAGATTTTTTGAACAATGTTGAAATACTTCTCGTGTGAGTGCGTCAGTATGTCTGTATATCAGTTGTTCTGAAAGATAAATCAAGAATCAATTTTGTTATGAAAGTGAATTATTATTAATGTTTGTCATGTGTTCTCTTAATCTTTATTCTCTTATTTGAAATTATTATAAACTCATGTTTGACAAGTGTGAACAATGAATGTTGTTGTACTCATAGTACAAAATATCAGGATATGGGTATTTATCGATATTCAATTTCTGGATATGTATCGTGGATATATCTCCCTCTTTGGGGATATTTGACATTGTTTCACATGCAAATATCGTAGATATATCCAAAATATCGACAAATATCGTGGATATTATAGATATTTCTTGATATATCATGATACATTATTTATATTTATTTGAAATATAATGGTAAATATTAAATAAAATTGTTATATATACAAAATATCGCCAAATATCCCTAAATATCACAAATATCGCAAATATTATCGAAATATAACTGATATTTGCAGTCGTATATATCTCTAAACATATCATGATATTTAAATATCTTTTTCTGAAATATGGATAGATATCCCCAAATATCGCGATATATCGGGATATTTTGTACTATGGTTGTACTATGAACATTCAGTGTTCATACTTTTGTTGGACTATGAACATTCAGTGTTCATACCATTGAACTATGAACACCGAATGTTCATACCTATTGGACTATGAAAAACCATTGTTCATACCTCAATAACTGTTGGACTATGAGGCCCAGACAATTCTAATTCTAACCATTGTCCAGACTCTAGACAATTCTAATTTCAGGAATCTCTTGCATCAAATGTTTAAGGGTAAATCTAGGGTGTGCAGGAGAGAGAAAGTGAGGATGAATCTGGGCCACTCACACACAGAGGTGAGGGTGTATTTCAACAAAGAAGTACTGATCCAAAGGCCCTCATTCCTACTCATTGTTTAATATCATCAAGTAACACAACAATCTCCACTGGTAAATGGCTAGGGCCCATGAACTATATAAATGGGCTAAAAAATATTCAGCGATAGGATATAGGACATCCTCCTGTATGGGTCTATGACTCAATTAACGCTCAATTAAACCTTTAGCAAACATCTAATATAAGCAGGGTGATTATCGAAAAAAAAAAAGAAAAAAAAAAAAAAAAACGTTCAAAATATTCATCTGAGATCTGACATGGCAATGGCGAGTTTAGTGGAGGGGTATTTTGGTAATCTCCACTATTTAATTAGGTCAATTTTTATTCCTCTTATACCATGGAAACGTGGGGGGTCTGGGGGTATCGCAAATGATTTTCAAATGTGGGGGGTATTGCAAAAGCGATCTTTGAATGTGGGGGGATTGCTAATTTACCTTTTTTTTTATTATTATGTGGGTCCCCAATTTTCTCAATTTTTTTTAAAATTGCTAAGTTAACAAAGATGAAAAATAAATAAAAAAGATAACGATTAAAAAAACATAAACTAAAAATTCGTAGGGGATCACTATTGAAAAAAAATGTTTTTTTTAGATTTGTGGGGCCTACATGAGCTTTTAAAATTGGATAAATCTAGGGGCTCACTCTTTAAAATAACTTTTGATTTCTCTCTTTAAAATTAGAGGACCATTAAAATTGCCTAATTAATTTACTCTAATTAGTAACTATCGCAAACACTAAGTCCCCACTTCATATTTTATCTTCTTTTTTATTCACTTATTAATAAAATTGCTAAATCTATGGTGGAAAAAAAAATTGACATAAACTAAAGAGATAATATTATAAATAATAAAAGGAAAATAATAATATGATATTTATTTATGGGTCTTTTAAATAAATGGACTTTGAATAGTGATTGTTCATAGTTCGGTAGTTTTGAACAATGACCTATGAACACTCATTGTTCATTGCTATGAATATTCTTTGTCCATACCACAATTGGACTATGAAAACATTCTTTGTTCATATCACAATTAGACTATGAACAGTGATTGTTCATAGTCATGAGCAATGAACAATGAACAATGAGTGTTCATAATCCATATAATCGTACTATGAACAATTAATATTCATAGTCATGAGCTATGAATATTCTTTGTTCATATCACAATTGGACTATGAACAACGATTGTTCATAGTCATGAGCTATGAACATCCATTGTTCATAGCTCCAATAGGGATGAACACGCTTTTTGAGTGTCCTTCCGATCTGAGTTTGTTTTCTTTGTGTTTTGAAAGTATCTTTCGATATGACTTATTTTGTGGTTTGTCAGGTTCTGGCCATGTATAGGAAGCTGAGGGATATGGCAACTATCTCCGACCTGTACTAGAAAGAGCTGGAGGTTGCCTAGGAGGCCTATGACTAGTGTCCAACTTTCATTACCTCCACTACTTCCACACGACACCTCAGATCCAACACCAAAGATTAGCACCATCAATCGCCACTACCACCATGCCCACCACATTCCGGCAAAGAAATACTCAGATTAGATATGCGATAGCTCAAATTCTTATACTACAGAGTATGCAGACTCACCAACAAAAAGAATAAAAAAAGGAGAGGGAAGCAGCATTGATAGCAACTCAAATGAACAAGTGTGCAACATTATTAAACAAATGGGCTAATTTGCAATTATGAAAGAACATTGTTGCACATAAAGGACTATAGGAGTACAAGAATTCCACATTTCAAAATATGGAGTAATTTGCAAGACTATTCAAGACTATTCAAAGACTTGCACACCATGAATCTGTTGCGATTTGTATAGGTACAGGGTTGCGTTCTTTGTGCTGAGTCGGACTATAGCAAGAGAGACTGTCCTTATTTGCACTACTCATGTGTAAGTCAAACACAATGACTCTATATTTCTGTAAGCAAGGGATAAACAAAGGTCACAGGTTTCTAAAGTGCAGAAGTCAACCTAGATGCGGTGCTTTCAAATGGATTGATCTCCTGGATGAAGAAAGCCATGAAGCCAGCCATCAAGCAACTACAACTATGGAAGAAAAGGTCATGGAAGGAGGGAAGGTGAAGGTAACAGTGGAGGGGAATTGTACCCCTAAAATGACCATGGAAGGGACTATTTCAGATATTTCAGCACTTGTACGTTAAGTCTTTAGGGTTTGCTGATTGAACTGTAATGGATCTACTGATAGCATAAGTTGAAATGAGTGAACATTTTGGATGTATTTTAACTGTAATTGATGTAGTTTAATTGTGAAATGATAATGGACAATGATTCAAGAAACGTGAATTCAGCTTAAATATAATGGGAAACTTACACATAATTACAAAAGTTCGTAGAAAAGCAACAATAACTCAACAAAGGGACAAGTACAAATATAGGTGTTTCCAGATTATGTATTAGAGATACACTGTGTTGTCTTCATACATAGTCATGTTGTCGTGCATTTAACCATTGAGGAAAGGACATACCATGTTTAATAAGTAATAATTTAACAGACCATAACACAATGCAGTGCTTCCTGCTCTTGATACATAAGTACCCAGTCTATTAAAACATATTGGTTAACAGGAAATAAATAATTACATAAATAAACGACTAGTTAAATTGGGTTTCGGCAAAGTCTGACAGGAATGGAAAAATGGACTGAATGCCACTTGATGGAATTATTTGGTCTGATAGGACCTTATTCTCTATGAAACTGTACCAGATGATCTTGTTGTTCCAACTGAAAAGTCCAATGTCTGATGGCAGTAGGTCGACAAAATTTGCATGGCAGAAACTATCATACAATATAAACCTCCTGGGTTCACTCCACTGGCTGTTCTCGTTTTGCTGCAAAACCCACAGTTCAAATATTTTTTGAGTAAAGATGTTGCCCACTGGCCAAAAGGAAAACATAACAGCTACGGAGCCATCATAGAGAAACAGCTTGTAAGTTTCAAATGGACGTTCAGTCTCCGGTAGCCTAATCCTTGTCCATTGCTCCTGGCAAATGTTAAAAACCAATATTCCTGCATGCCAAAGAGACCAATGCAGAATTACATTTGCAACAACTCCGACCTTCGGGTTAATGTGTTCATGATTATTAACAGACAACTCCAGGTCGTCCAACCTTTTCCATTTGTCGACTTGGGAATCAAATAATTCAATAGTTTGACATAAATGTTAGAAGGGTCCGATGTTAGAATGGACTGAACGCCAATTGTTGGAATTTTAGATTCTGATAGCTTCTCCTTGTCCTTGAAACTGTACCATATGATCCTGTTGTTCCAACTGAAAACTCCAAAGTCTATTGTTAGTAGGTCGACCAATTTCAGATGACTGAATCATTCATACATTTCAAGGTTTCCGAAGCAAACAATTCAAAGTGATGGACGATAGAAAACTATAATGAAGCTTTCAAAGCTAATTTTATTTAAAAATTAATTTTCAATAGATATTAACGCTAGCCCATTTAGACTTTCTTTTGACATTGTCGATCTAAGATATGATCACAATAATTTGAATTTTAATATGATCATGTAATATAACCAGAACGTTTCGAATCGTGTTTTCATTGGGCTCGATTAGCCGATGGGGTTTGTAGATGTTGGTTATTTTGGGACTACGACCTGATGATTTATTGGATTGGGAATGGATGCACTCTTCTTGGGATAAGAGTTGCCTACTTATCAAGTTTTTCAGGGTCAACTTGAATCAAGCCTTACATAGTTCATCTCTCTCTACTTATAGTTGTGTGCTTGCACCATTATAGATTGCAGATCCACCTTGTATGCTATCTTGATGATTTGTCATTACTTTGATGTTACAAAGTAAATGACACCTTGATTGCTGCGTTGACTGAGCTCCAGGATTGCGCTAGTTGATATCTTTCCATGAATGGTTGTAATTGCTGCTGGAAACAACTTGGGTGTTGGGTCGTTGGTAAGATCTGATGTTGTGGGACAAGCTGAAGGAAGACGTCCTGCCTTGAGGACACGTGCTCTGTAGTGTAGAACGGAGGGTACTTACACAGCCCCCTTTTTAATCCGTTCTGTGGACAACGGTTGTGTGGGATAAGAATGGTTTAAAAAGTAAAGTTTGAAGGCATGTGCCTGACAGTTGTTTTGCTTTGAATTTAGGTTTTGGGGAATGTGCGGGAACTGTTGGGCTAGATTCGTGGGCCCATAGTTACGGCAATTTGTGGGCGAGTAATGATTTAAGTTTTGGGAACACGAAACGTTTTGATTGTCTCAAGGTGTTTGGGCAGTTGTAGAAGTTTTTTTGTTTGTTCACTTTTCAACCAATGGAAAAATAAACCAGAGTGAAAGAAAAGAGAAAAAAAAAGAGAAAGAAAGAAGAAAAAAAACTTCTCGTCCTTCCTGAAACAGGTTCGTCTTTCAACTTTAAAACTTTGAACTTTCTTTCTTTCTTTGATTGTGTAATGTCTATGACTAGTGATAGTTTGAGTGGTGAGGTTGAAGTTGATGAATGGAGAGAGAGAACTGTAAGTGAAGAAGTTGAGGAGAGGGTTCGTAGTGATGATGAGGCTTCATCGTCTTCCTCATTGGAGACGGTAGATGAGAGGAAGCCTAAGTCAGTGAATTGTTATACCGCTTTGAGGAGGGAGTTTGGTTGGGTGAAATCCGACCTGGTCATGTACGATCTGGATGGGGAAAAGAATTATTATACTAACGATCCTTGGGGTGGGGGAGTAATTGTTTGTTATGGGCAGTTGAAGGCTGGGATGAGGTTGCCCTTTTCCCATCTTACTGTGGAGGTTTTGAACTTTTTGAGGAAAGCCCCATGTCAGCTCGTGGGCAACAGTTAGAGGATTCTCCATGTGTTGGACTTGTTGAATGACAGGGGTTACAACATCTGTCTTAACGATGTGATTGAGCACTTTGTTTTTAGGAAGTCGGGTGCTATGAACTTTAGTTTTCATGTTTTTAAGGGGAAGTCTTCTGTTATTGTGGGTGTGAGCAAGGAGGACTGGAATCGTAGGCTGTTACTGGCTGTGGGTAGATATTGTCCTCCTAGTTTGGAGATTGATAAATGTGTTATACAACCTCGTGGTAGGTCGTTTGTTGTAGGTCATAATTTGTTTGTTTTGAATTGTAATTTGGACGTTCTGATTTATTTGGGTTTTCATTTGCAGAGGTTTCTATCCCTTCTCGTACGACGAATGGTGTGATTGAAAGGTTTGCTTGTTTGAGTTTGGAGGATAAGCAGGCTTTGTTGGGGGAGGTTGCGCATTACTTTAAGAGGCGTGGAGGGAAGAAAATCAACCATAAGAGGCTGGAGCAGAAGGCTAGGGATCGCAAGGTGGTGGTTGAACTTTATGAATCTAGCTCGGAATCTGCCATGAGGAGGGAGAGTCACAAGAAAGTACCTATTCCTGGAATGAAAAGGAGTGGAGGTGCTGGTGAGGGCTGTTCTGGTGGAGTTATGACATCTGGTGGGGAGGTGAGGACGGTTGGAGGAGTGACACTATCCAGACGCTCTGAGCTGGGTGACGCAAATCGGCCGTCATCTCAACGTTCTGAGTTGGGTGACGCAAATTGTTTGCTATCCCCACGTTCTGATTTGGGTGATGCAAATCGGTCGGTGTCCCAAAGTTCTGAGCTGGGGGACGGAAGGCGTTCTTCGTCCAACCGCTTCTCCTCTAGTGATGCAGATCATTCTGCATCCAACTGCATTTCTTCTGGACATGCGGGTGCTGGAAGTGTGGGTGGTGCTGCGGGTGGCAGTGCTGGTGGGGAGGGTGATGCTCCCACTTCGTTCCGGTAGTCTAATCTAAAAAGGCATTCCGAATTGGTTGAGTCGGAGGGGGCTAAGAAGGTCCGAATCGAGCACGGAGACCGACCGTGGCTTTGCCAGAGGTCGTTAAATGCCTTGTCGGGCTTCTCTGCAGAGGATGAACCTTATTGGTGTGGCTGCTGATGTTGGGGTGGTTGAGGCCTGAGGAAAGGAGAAAGTTGGTGAGGCTGAGCCTGTTACTGAGCAGGAAGTACGAACCCAAGTAAGAAGAGTGACGGTGATTACCTTGATAGACTGGTTACTTATGAGGACCCCTACAGTTTGTTGCAGAGGTTTGTTGTATATGGTGACTGTAGCTTAAAGTCCCCTCCGGTTAGTGCTGCGCTGTTAGATAGTATTGCGCTTGCTGGAAATAGGCGCAAGCTGGATGGTAAGGGTCTGGACGTGAACTTTGTGGGGATGGAACGGTCGTTATGCTTTGTGAGTATCCTTCAGTTCTAAGCTTGCTCCTTTTTGGTCTTGTTAATTTTGATCCATTTTAATGTCTATATTTGTTATCTCGTTTGCTAGGTTCTAGCGATGTATAGGAAGCTGAAGGATATGGCGTCTATCTCTGACCGTTATAAGAAGGAGTTGGATGACAGCAAGCAAGCTTGTAGCAAGCTAGTGGCTGAACAACAATTGGAGAGCTTGGTGGTAAAGTGGCTTTGTTGTAACCCGCTCTGGACTCTACAAAGCTGGATGTTCAGTAATGGGTCACTGAGTGCAAGAGGCTGCGCTCCGTTGCTGAACGAGTTGTGACTGCATACAACGGCTTGGTCGACACGGTGGAGAGTGGCAATGTGTATGTGTTGTTGGATGATTATTATGAGGCGTTGGATAAGTATGATCGCCTTAAGATGGCTATTGAAAGTGGGACTGCCACAGTGTCTGCTGCAGATGCTGGTGTAGGTGCTAGTAGACCATCTGATCTGCCATCTGACCAAGTCGTTGTGCCACCGGCTGCTCCAGCTGTTCCTTCTGTTGTTTTTGATTTGGATGTTTCTAAAATTATTGTTGATCAGGCTACCAGTTCTGGTGTTGTAGAGGGCGGTGATCTGGACCCTTTGAATGTGGATACTCTCATTGTGTGAACTGTTTCTGAACGTCTTGTGCTTTGTGATTGTCTTGTTGTTGGGATGTATTGAACAATATTTAAACAACTGTTTGTTCTTCATACTGATACAATATTATTTTTGATGGGAATACTGAGGTCGTTTTCCTAGGATAACCTGGGGGCCTCAGTATCTGACCGATTTTGTAAGTAGAAATATTTAAATTACTTGTTGAAGGCGTCTTGAAGTATACATTTGATGGCTTTTGTTTTGACTGAATTGTTGTTTGACGATCTATGCTGCGTAGAACTAGTTAGCACACTTGAACACCTTGAACCAATTGTATAGATGTGATTGCAGGTTGGTTTCTAGCCTGGATCTTAGTAAGTTTGATGGTTTGCACACCATAATATGTGTTCTCTACATGTTGGCCCTGATTTGTGTTAGGATAATTTTTGAACCCATTTTTGAAAGACGTGGATCGGTAGGACCAGGGTTTATACTATACTGTATGTACTATGAGCAATCCATGTTCATAGTTATGGGCTATGAATATTCTTTGTTCATATCACAATTGGACTATGAACAATGATTGTTCATAGTCATGAGCTATGAACATCCATTGTTCATAGCTCCAATAGGGATGAACACGCTTTGTGAGTGTCCTTTCGATCTGAGTTTGTTTTCTTTATGTTTTGAAAGTATCTTTCTGATCTGACTTATTTTGTGGTTTGTCAGGTTCTGGCCATGTACAGGAAGCTGAGGGAGATGGTAACTATCTCCAACCTGTACAAGAAAGAGCTGGAGGTTACCAAGGAGGCCTATGACAAACTTCTGGCTGTGCAAGAGGTAGAGAGGGTTGAAGTTGTAGGGCATTGTCTCAGTGTGCATTTTGTTAAGCAGATTGTCTCTGGTAGAAGTTTACATTTTGTAATATAAATATGTAATATGTGCAAAAGGTATTTTGAGTAACTCAAATGTGGATGATACTTGAATAGATGGAATTTAAGAGTGTTGCATATAGTTGAATGCCTTTAGTTATTAATGCAAATCCATTATTATTTCGGTGAGAGTGTTATTTAGTGAACAAAGCAAGCATGATAGGTTGGACTTATAAGAAGAACAATGAACATAACATTGACATTCTGTTCGTGGACCACGAAGTCATTCTTTATCATCTGTGAGCATAGCGAACTCTTTTGATGTCGCTTTTTAAACAGACAGATAGTGAAATCTTTTTTCATATCAAGTGAAATAATCACTCCCAAACCTAAGCTTTTTTCATAATCACTCTCAAGGACCGGGTAGATGAAACCTTCACCTTTGTGTGTGAGTGGCCCAGATTCATCCTCACTTTCTCTTTCCAGCGCACCCTAGATTTACCCAAATAAAAAATAGGTCGGGTAGATGAAAGGTCAAGTATACCCCTGACCCAATGTATATAGTATGAACAATCATTGTTCATACACAAAACATGCGAGCTCATTGTTCATACCTATTGGAGTATGAACACTCATTGTTCATACCTATTGTAAAGTATGAGCAATGATTGTTCATACCTACTAATACCTACTAGAGTATGAACAAAGCGTGTTCATCCCTATTGGAGCTATGAACAATGGATGTTCATAACTCATGACTATGAACAATCATTGTTCATAGTCCAATTGTGGTATGAACAAAAATATTCATAGCTCATGACTATGAACATTTATTGTTCATAGTACAGTATGGACTACGAACACAAAACACTCATTGTTCATAGCTATGCTACCAACTATGAACAATCACTGTTCATAGTCCAATTGCGATATGAACAAAGAATATTCATAGCTGATGACTATGAATAATCATTGTTCAGAGTCCAATTGTTCTAGAGTTTGGTCGATCTGTTGATTATCATATCAAAGACTCAAAATCTATTTTGATTATCATAATATCGAAACACGGTAACAAACTAACAAACTTGTTTTTCGGGAGATTGTTCATAATATCAAAATCTGTTTTGATTATCAAATATTGTTAAGAAAAATAGATTAATATTATGGACAAGATTGAATACAAATCTAGTTATTAGTTACATCATAAACCACATGAAAATGGAGTGTAATCTTTGAGACTGTATTAGTGTAAATTAAGTGTTGCAGGCTCAAGAGAATTAGAGTGATGAAAAAGAGTCGTGATGTTGCAAGTTGGGTCCTGCAATGAGGGCTTGAAGTACCTAGAGTTTATTGCTCAAGTTTTTCTTTTGGCCATGGATATTGAAACATGTTAATGGACTAGGCAGTAGTAAATACAAAATGAGTAACAGAGTTGGTTGTTCGAAGAATAGAAGGTGATAGATATGCACTTATTATGCTACTCTTTGTTTCTTCTAAGAAAGTAGGCACTAGGAAACAAAATATTCTAACACATGTTTAGTTTTCTTTCATTCGAGAGTGAAATCTTATGTCTTGATGAGATATACAGTCCGTTTACAAACATGTTGTCTGTTGGTTTTCTCATCTGTAATTTTGGGTTGGAGAAGAAAGGGGAAGAAAGGGGTTTTGGGTTTTCTCATCCGTAATTTTGTTTATTAACAAGAAAGGGTAAAAGTTGGATTTTAAAAAATAAAAAGGGTCCGGCCAACTTATCTTGTCCTTAAGGTTTATTAAAAATTAAAAATTAAAAATTGGGTTTGTGGGCTTTTTAAACGTGGGAATTGAGTTTGTGAGTGATTATAATCCGTGAGCGTAGCGAACTCTTGAGGGCGCTATTTAAAAGTCACCCAAAAAACCACTTCATTCGTGTCACCCTCCCCTTTGTCTATCCGTGCCCCAACCCACTTCTTTTCTCTCACTCTCGTCTCTCTAGCCCACTCCAAAACACAGACCTAGAAAACACAAAGAAAAATAAAGTAGATTTTGTGAAAGTTATGTAGGAAATATTTAGAGTTGTGGAATGTGTCAAACTCAGTAGCTCTTTAGATTGAAGCTAGTTATTGATTCAGGTCGGCTAACTGAAGCATGAACTTTGTTTGAGTAGATTTGTTGTTGGCTTAGTTGATTTGTATCATGCTCATTGTTCATACCCCCAAATAGGCATGAACACTGAATGTTCATAGTCCAATAAGAGTATGAACATAGATTGTTCATGGTCCAAATTTCAAACACTAATTGTTGATGCTGAATTTTATCAGGTAATTGTTGATGCTGAAGCTATAACAGATGAGGAAAGAACATTGCTGCTGAACATATCCAGTGACGTTATACCCTCTAATAAGGTAGATTTCAACCTATATGAAGTGTATAAATACACACAACAGTATTAGTGTATAAATATACTATAGTATTAGTATTATTAATATCCAAAAGTAGTTATGAACAAATATTGTTCATACCACTAAACTGGCTATGAACAATCATTGTTCATACCCCCAAATAGGCATGAACACTGAATGTTCATAGTCCAATAAGAGTATGAACATTGATTGTTCATGGTCCAAATTTCAAACACTAATTGTTGATGCTGAACTTTATCAGGTAATTGTGGACTAATTGTTGACTCCAATTTCACTAAAGAAGGGAAGACAAAGCCACTCAAAAAAGTAATGAACCTTGACACTGGCAAAGAAATTCTTGATAAGGGGAAGAAAGTCAGAGATATTGACAGTGGGCCACCGCTAGACCTTAAGCAAAGTCCCTACTATCACGGATTAGAAGAAAGCCATAGACAAATTATCGACACTTTCTTCAAAATTGCGGACACCAGGTAAATCTAGGAAGACTGTAAGTGTTTTACAAGTTTAAAATGACATCAAATAGCATTTTTGACTGATGCTAATTTCTTGGGAAGCACAATCACATGGGGAGATGGTGACATTTCCATATTGCTGGTTCTCTAGTAGAAGACCTTTTGTTTGATAGGGAAATTGATTATCAGGTAAATTCTGATACCTCTTTCTAGACTATGAACAATGAATGTTCATACTCTTGTTGGGCTAAGAACCTTCAGTGTTCATACACCTAGTGGACTATGAACAATGAATGTTCATACTCTTGTTGGGCTATGAACATTCAGAGTTCATACACCTAGTGGAGTATGAACAATGAATGTTGATACCTATTTGGACTATGAACATTCATTGTTCATACCATTGAACCAACAATGAATGTTCATACCTGATCTTTAATCAACCGAATAATGTTTATACTTTGCTATTTTTTAATTTTGATATCTGACCTTCATTTATTTGTAGAACTTACTTCATTTATACTTTGTTTCGAAAAGGCAAATGATAAGAAAAGATCATTCTCTCTAAATTTAGTGTGCACGATGATAGTAGCCGTTAGATAGACATACACTCGTATCTCGAGGGTATTCAAAGTTCATTTTGCTTTTTGTCTTGTCTGTGGGCCACGAAACAGTTGCCAACTTAGTGAGATCTAACGGCTATTTGGCTAGATCTCTCCATGTCGTGGAGAGAATGATCTCTCCTTATCACGACTCAAACTTGCTGCATCTTCAGGTGGGTTTCCTAAAATTTGAATCCAATTTAAACGACAGAAATTTGGGTTGAAATGTTGGTTGAAAAGTTGACTTCAATGTTCATTTGGAAAAGCAACTGTTTTCCACATTCGACAAAGATGAAACCAAACATTTCAAAAAGTCTCCATATGGTTTTCTCCTTGATATGAATTCAGTTGATGTGGAAGGAGGTGAGAAAACTCATTTGGTTACCCACCCAAATTTGATTGTTGAGGTTTTGGAAAAGAAGATTTTGCCAATGACTTTCAACATAGGAAACCGATATTTGACTTTCAATCCTTCCGATGTGGCCCTCCTTACCGGTCTATCCACAGAGCCACCACCTCAGTGGTTTTACAAAATGGACGTGTTTGACCCTTCTGATTTTCGTCTAAAGAAGAAGAAAATGTCCAAAGAAAGAAGCTTCTTATCATCAGGTTCTTGTGCTCTTATCCTATTTATTGTTAGTTGGTACAATTACTAGTTCTTGGAAGCTACCTGATTCGTGGGTTGGTGTTTGAGCGGTTATACTTGCCAATATAGCCTTATTAGGACCTCTGACAGTGTTCAATATCAACAAAATATAATTCTTACCTCAAGTCCTCAATTCCTAAATATAAGGATAAAAATTACAACAGTATATAAGATAAATGTGAGTTAGTTGCATGTAGAATAGACTTTATACTACACTGTCGCACGGGTAAACTACATTGTCTCAGAAAAGAGCAAATATTTGATCTGCATATACAATTGGTTTCGAGTTTTTCCCAAATTGTACAGAGATAGTATCACGTCCTAGTTCTTCAAGTGTAGCATTCCGTCACCTGTAGTACAAATCATCCATGAGAATAGCATGTTGTTTTCCCCTCGACTGAGTCAACGACTATGAAACGGTAGCTGCGATAAAATAGCTTCATAACCAGCCTACACTACATTGTCGCATACGTACAATACAGTGTCTCACTTAAAATTTACCCACCACTCCATGTTTTGAAACCAAAAATGTAACATCCAGTAATGTTTACTCTTAAATATAAGGATCTGTAATTATAATTGCATTTGGGAAGTACATTATACGCATACTTAAAAGTGCTTCACTTTTAAACAAATATTTTCGTTGTCAACATCATCACGGTTGGACTATTAACATTCAGGGTTCATAGTCCACTCATACTCTTGTTAGACTATGAACATTCCGTGTTCATACTCCTAGTGGACTACGAACACTGATTGTTCTTACTCTTGTTGAACTTCAGTGTTCATACTCCTAGTGGACTATGAACATTCAGTGTTCATACTCCTAGTGTTCATACGTCTTTGCACCTGAGCAGAGGAAGGTTGTCATTCTGGACTCCCTAACTAGTCTAGCACGAATATCGGTCGGGGAGCAATCAATGAAGAGAGTGGTACGATATATGCTAATGACTGTAGATGTTGCTTATTTTGGGACTACGACTCTGATGTTACAAAGTAAATGTCTCCTTGATTGTTGCGTTGATTGAGCTCCAGGATTGTGCTAGTTAATATCCCTCCAAGAATGGCTATAACTGCTGCTGATGACGACCTGGGTTTTGGGTCGTTGGTACGATCTGATGTTGTGTGACGAGCTGGAGTGAGATGTCTTGCTTTGTGGACACGTGCTCTGTAGTGTAGAATGGAGGGTACTTACACAGCCCCCTTTTATGTCTGTTCTTTAGATAGCTGTTGTGTGGAACAAGAACGTTTTAAAAAGTAATGTTTGAAAGAATGTGTCTGACACCTGTTTTATTTTGAATTTAGGATTTAGGGAATGTGCGGGAACTGTTAGGCTGGATTCGTGGGCTCGGAGTTTCGGCGATTTGTAGGCGTGTAATGATTTAAGTTTTTGGAACACAAAATGTTTTGATTGTCTCGAGATGTTTGGGCAGTTGAGGGGTTTTTTACTTGTTAGAAGCTTTTTGTTTGTTCACTTTTCAACCAAAGAAAAAAATAATCCAGAGTGAAAGAAAAGGAAAAAGAGAAAGAAAGAAGAAAAAACAAAAAAAAAAAACTTCTCATACTTTTTGGATCAGGTTCATCTTTAAACTTTAAAACTTTGAGCTTTCTTTCTTTCTTTGATTGTGCAATGTCTATGACTAGTGATAGTTTGAGTGGTGATGTTGAAGTTGATGAATGGAGAGAGAGAACTGTAAGTGAAGAAGTTGAGGAGAGGGTTTGTAGTAGTGATAAGGCTTCGTCGTCTTTCTCGTTGGAGACGGTAGATGAGAGGAAGCCTAAGTCGGTGAATTGTTATACCGCTTTGAGGAGGGAGTTTGGTTGGGTGAAATCCGACCTGGCCATGTATGATCTGGCTGGGGAGAAGAATTTGTATATTAACGACTACGTTCCTTGGGGTGGGGGAGTAGTTGTTTGTTATGGGCAGTTGAAGGCTGGGATGAGGTTGCCCTTTTCCCGTCTTACTGTTGAGGTTTTGAACTTTTTGAGGAAAGCCCCCTGTCAGGTCATGGGGAACAGTTGGAGGGTTTTCCATGTGTTGGACTTGTTGAATGACAGGGTTTACAACATCTGTCTCAACGATGTAATTGAGCACTTTGTTTTTAGGAGGTCTGGTGCTATGAACTTTAGTTTTCATGTTTTTAAGGGGAAGTCTTCTGTTATTGTGGGTGTGAGCAAGGAAGACTGGAATCATAGGCCGTTGCTAGTTGTGGGTAGATATTGTCCTCCTGGTTTGGAGATTGATAAACGTGTTGTACAATATCGTGGTAGGTCGTTGGTTGTAGGTCGTAATGTATGTGCTTTAAATTGTAATTTTGACGTTCTGATTTATTTGGGTATGCTTTTGCAGAGGTTTCTATCCCTTCTCGTACGACGAACGGTTTGATTGAAAGGTTTGCTTGTTTGAGTTTGGAGGATAAGCAGGCTTTGTTGGGGGAGGTTGCGCATTACTTTAAGAGGCGTGGAGGGAAGAAAATCAACCGTAAGAGGCTGGAGCAGAAGGCTAGGGCTCACAAGGTGGGGGTTGAAGTTCTGATTCTAGCTCGGAATCTACCATGGAGAGGGAGAGTCACAAGAAAGTACCTATTCCTGGAATGAAATGGAGTGGAGGTGCTGGTGACAGCCGTTTTTGTGGAGCTAGAACGTCTAGTGGGGTGAGGACAGTTGGAGGAGTGACGCCATCCAGACGATCTGAGCTGGGTGATGCAAATCTACTGTCATCTCAACGTTCGGAGTTGGGTGACGCAAATCATTTGCTATCCCCACGTTCTGAGTTGGGTAATGCAAATCGTTTGGCACCCCAACGTTCTGAGCTAGGGGATGGAGGGTGCTCTGTGTCCAACCGCTTCTCCTCTGGTGATGCAGAATGTTCTGCATGCAACTACTTTTCTTCTGGAGATGTGGGTCTTTGGAAGTCTTTGGGTGGTGCTGTGGTGGCGATCTTTGGTGGGGAGGGTGATGCTCCCATTTCGTTCCGGAAGCCTAATCTGAAAAGGCGTTCCGAAGTGGTTGAGTCGGAGGGGGCTAAGAAGGTCCGAACTGAGTCTGGAAACCGATCTGGTGCTGTTATAGGTCGTTCGTCTTCAGGTCGGGCTCCTCTGCAGAGGATGTGCCTTATTGATTTGGCTGCTAATGTTGGGGTGGTTGAGGCCCGAGGAAAGGAGAAAGTTGGTGATGCTGAACCTGTTACTGAGCAGGGCAAGGGGTCAGGAAGTATGGACCCAAGTGTTGTCCTTGGTAGACTGGTTACTTATGAGGACCCCTATAGTTTGTTGTCGAAGTTTGTTGTGAATGTTGACTGTAGCTTCAAGTCCCCTTTGGTTGGTGTGGCGTTGTTGGATGGTAAGTGCCTGGACGTGAACTTTGTGGAGATGGAAAGGTCGTTGTGCTTTGTGAATATTCTTCCATTCTGAGCTTGCTCCTTTTGGGTTTTGTTGATTTTGATCTGTTTTTAATGTCTATATCTGTTATCTCGTTTGCTAGGTTCTGGCGATGTATAGGAAGCTGAAGGATATGGCGTCTATCTCCGACCGTTATAAGAAGGAGTTGGATGACAGCAAGCAAGCTTATAGCAGGATGGTGGTTGAACAACAAGTGGAGAGAACGGAGGTTGCAAGGCTGAGGGAATAAGTGCAACGACTTGGTGGTAAAGTGGTTCTGTGGCAACCCGCTCTGGACTCTGCAAAGCTAGAGGTTCAGCAATAGGTCACTGAGTGCAAGAGGCTGCGCTGCATTGCTGAAGGAGTTGAGCTGAGCTGGTGGTAAATTAAGTGTTGCAGGCTCAAGAGAATTAGAGTGATGAAAAAGAGTCGTGATGTTGCAAGTTGGGTCCTGCAATGAGGGCTTGAAGTACCTAGAGTTTATTGCTCAAGTTTTTCTTTTGGCCATAGATATTGAAACATGTTAATGGACTAGGCAGTAGTAAATACAAAATGAGTAACAGAGTTGGTTGTTCGAAGAATCGAAGGCGGAAGTTGTAGTTGCAGAGAATGGTAGATATGCACTTATTATGTTACTCCTTGTTTCTTCTAAGAAAGTAGGCACTAGGAAACAAAATATTCTAACAAAATATCATGATTAGGCTATTTCATTATGACTACTATTTGATTAGGACTTCTACAAACAAAAAAATTGATTATGTTCTCATTTAATTGCAGTATAACCGTACTACATTGGTGTATGACCAAAGTACATTTTTTATTTAAAGAACAAGCATAAGAAATCGGAATCGATAATAAACTAGAAAGATTGATTATGTTCTTGTTTTTCCAAAACAGTTGTTGGGAACTGCTGACGTATCCAACTTATTAAGGTTTTGAGAAGACGGCTCGAATAGTCACGCCATTTCCCAAAAAAGGTAATGATGGCAGTTCAATCTTATCTCCTGTATATAAGAGATCTGGTGAGAGAACTTGCATTATCTCTTCTGCTACTTTCTGCATACTAAACCTTTTGATCTCCCGTTAGGGTTTGGCCAAAGCTTGAAACTTTTCATCTTTCTCGACCATGAACCACAACTGGTCACTTGTAAACTTCGGAGATCTTTCCTCCTTGGACTTGATCCGCGCAAAATTTCACATCCCTGAAGATGTTGGTCTGGAGTGGGGGAGGTTATCTGATGAGTTGTCCTACAAGGAGGTGGCGCTCATCACCATTGGTCAACTTAGGGCCGCACTCACTCTTCCCCCCCCACCCATTGCTACGAGAGTGTCTGATTCACTTTAATCTTGCTCTTGGTCAAAAGCACTCATTTTCTGAAGCTGTTATGTATTCTGCCTTTCTTGCCAAGAGACTTGGATTTGCTCTGAACCGTTGGGTGTTTGGTTATTTTTATGAGGTCCGGCATAATTGAGATCAGTCCTTCTACTACCTCAAGACAAGAGACAAGAACTTTCCGATTGTCTTTTTTTAGGGAAAGCAGTATAACGAAGGCTGGCCTGACCACCATCTCCGTGTGCTGGGTAATGCGTGGGACGTTCGTCCTTCTGATGATGATGGTGAGCCTGTGGGAATTCCTGTTCCCAGAAAACACACCCATGCTCCAACCAGCAAGTTTTCTTACTCAGGTACTTTATAACTTGATATAAGAGTCTTTTGCCTGAACTTCTTTGCTATTATTCCTTAGATGACTCTTCTTCCTAGAAACAATTAAAAGCAATTGACGATGCTACGGTGAAGTTTATCAAGAAGATCCCCAGGGAACAAAGGATGCCTTGGGTGATAGTTCCTGATCCCACTCGTCTTTCTGAATACTTCAACATGTCTACTGAAGAATTGCTGCAACTTGTTCCTGGCTTTTCCCTTTTTGGGATATGTACTATGCATTCTGGGCGAACAATACTTCCCCCTCCTGTAGATTAGGGTGCTGGATTTCTTCCTCCTCCAGTTCAGGATGATTCCTCCTTAGTTACTAGAAGAGGAGGAAAACGCAATGAGAAGAGTTCTGTGGCTGCCTCTGGTGATACTGCGGCATTAGGCCCAATTCAGGAGCCTGTTGTCAGTGATGATAGTGTAATCACTGGTGGGAGAGGCCCTGAACTGCCTCATGAACTACTGGCTTCTAGTAATTTTAAAATGGAGTTGCGTGCGTCCAATCGTCATAAGCTGAAGAGAGCTGATTCTACTTCTGATATTGCCTCATCTGGTAAGAAAATGAGATTTCCTCCTCTTATCGTGTATGAAGAAACACCTTTTAAGGTTCCTGCTACTATTCCCCCACCTGTTAAGTCTTGTAAGAACATGTGTACCCCTTCCAGTTCCGGATCTTACTACAGGTTCTAGTCAAACTAGTGAGAATGTCCCTGTAACTGTTGACCATTCCCTCCCTGATAATCGCAAGGGGAAGGGTATTGCTGAGACCACTGCTGTAACTGTTGCTCTCCCTCCTCCTCGATCCAGTGATAGGAGGGGGGTGAGTGATGACATTCCCTTTTTGCCAAGATCTCCAGATTCCCCTGAGAGGGAGATGATTGTGGAGATGCGGAGTTGGGGACGAACTGATAAACTACCTGTTACCAACAAGCACTCTATTAAAGATGTTGATATCGCACTTGGAGTTCTGGAAGCTGCGCGTCTTCCTGTTGACAAAGTGGAAGCCAACATAGCTGGGACCTTGGACCAGTTCTATTGCCAATCTGCTGTTCACCTTGCCAAGGTAAGACTTTTCTTCTCTGTTCAATGTTCAGTTTCTCTTATTGTGTTACTTACACATCCTATATTCTTTTCCAGCTAGTGAATAACTTTTTGGCCATGAAAGATCCCATCTTTGCGGCCACCACCGATACATCCACTGATGCCATGGCTACCGATGAGCTATTATGGGCAAAAGAAGCTGCTGAGAAGAGAGTTGCGGAGCTGCAGATTCGGGTTAACCAGCTCTCGGCGAAAAAGAAGAAATCTGATACTGGCTTCAAGAAAATGAAAGATACTATCTCTAACCTTCGGAGCTCTCTGGAGAAAGCCCAAAAAGGAGCTGTTGATGATGGCACTTGGAAAGTGAAGTTCTTGGAATTGAGCGCCCAGTTCACTACCCTGCAAGCAAAACTTGACCAGGTCCAAATGGAGCTTCACCATAGGAACACCGAGATGAAGACCTTGGTCAAACCATTGCCCATTCAAATGAGGTCATGTCAGACTATGAGGCTATTGCCCATTCAAATAAGGCCATATACAGGAAGTTGAGGGATATGGCAACCATCTCCGACCAGTACAAAAAGAAGCTGGATGCCGCCAAAGAAGCCTATGACAAGCTGGTGGTTCTGCAAAAGGTGGAGAGGGCTGAGGTTGTTGGGCTAAGGGCTCAGGTGCATGATCTGGATGGGGATGCGGCCTTGTTGCGACCTGCTCTCGATGCTTCAAAGCTAAAGACTCAACACTGGGCTGGTGACTTCAGAAAGGCACATGCTGTTGTTGAAAAAGGTCAGGCTGAGTACAATGACCTGGTTGATTTGCTGGAGTGTGGTGTTGAGTACGTTCTGATAGATGATTTTATGGAGCTGGATCGTAAGTACAACGCCCTAAAAAGATCTGTCGAAAGTGGAGTTGCAGTGGTTTGAGTTTGTGTTTGCAGGTTCTTTGAACAATATTTAAACATTTGTGTTTTTGCTACTGATAAACTATATTTTTGATGATGGGGATACTGAGGTCGGTTTCCCAGAATAATCTGGGGGCCTCTAGTATCTATCCTAATTTGTATTTAAGTAGCAATATTTAAATTACTTACTTGGTGAGGTTATGCTTGATGTTTGCATGTAGATGATCGCTTTTGCTGTTTTTGATTTGTTGTATGACGACTTGTGTTCTGAATTTGATGAACTGTTGGACTTTGCTAGGTCGTCTGTTTGTAACAGGTCGTGGAGCATTCGTGTATGACCTGATATATATGCGTAGTTGACACCTAGGCTTTCTAATGCCGTTAGGTGTTTAATTTGTGTTGAGTCGTTCCTTCTTGGGGGAACTTCTAATTGAGTCTAACTTAAACCATGACGAGGTCGCAAGCTGGCTTGCTTTTGGAGGACCCCTGGAATGTATTTGTCAGATAATTGGCCTTTGAGTGGCAATTACACTTGAATCATGCTTAACCCTGACGTTGGTGTTAAGTTGATTTGGGGTCCTTTTGGGGGACCTTGGGCTGAATTGTTTGATAATTAACCACTACGTGGTTGTTGTAGTTGAGTCGTTCTTGACTCCGCCTTTGATGTACGACCTGACATTGTGATATTCTTTGTTCATACTACAATTGGACTATGAATAATGATTGTTCATAGTCATGAGCTATGAACATTCTTTGTTCATATCACAATTGGATTATGAACAGTGATTGTTCATAGTATGTTCAGTATGGACTATGAACACTCATTGTTCATAGCTATGAACACTTAGTTGGTAGATTGCAATACTGGATGCATCTTTCTTCCTTTGTTTTTTTGGCAGTCTGAAGGGGAAATCTCAATTGATCTGAACAAGTCAATTTATGATGAAGGGGTGGGTGGTTTATTGTGATCGAAGGATTCTATCTACTTTTGTCTTAAATATTTACAAGTTATGCGAAGTGTAAATTCAATTGTTTTGACCTCAACTGTTGTAAGCTCAAATGTTGATTTTGCAAAATGCAGACATGGATACTGCTAACGATTCGTCTGGACAGTCAGAGTGCTCATTACAAAATTGGCTTAAGCTGAGTGTGGGTAGAGATAGTATGTCTTGTTACATCAATTTCTGTGCTGCAATAAACAGTGGAAAAGTATGCAGGTGAACTTTTAAACATGTGAGGAATGAATCCATAACTAAAAGTGGGCTTTACACGGCTTTGCACATTGCACAGGGTAAGAGTATAAAGGAAAAATAACCCGATATTCCCTGAAAAAAAAAGAAAGGGTTATGTATCGCGCAATGATTGGCTAAAGAAAGTGAGTACGAAGCATTGGCTAACGAAAGTTCTAGATTGACATAAGGTTACTTGTTTGAAACTTTCCACTATTTAGAGTGTGTAGTGTTGACTCACGCATTTATTTGTACTAATTGTATCCATATTTTCTTCATCTATTAATAGGAGAGAGAAGCTGAAAAGGTTGATGATGGTGACAACCGTGATGATGCTGACAATGAAAATATTTGTTTAAAAGTGGAGCACTTTTAAGTATACGTATATTTACGGATCCTTATATTTAAGAGTAAACATTACTGTGTGTTACATTTTTTGAGGGGTGAGTAAATTTTAAGTGAGACACTGTATTGTACGTATGCGACAATTTAGTGTAGGATGGTTATGAAGCTATTTTATCGCAGCTACCGTTTCATAGCCGTTGACCCAGTTGAGGGGAAAGCAACAGGCTATTCTCATGGATGATTTGTACTACAGGTGAAGGAATGCTACACTTGAAGAACTAGGATGTGATACTATCTTTGTACAATTTGGGAAAAACTCAAAACCATTTGTATATGCAGATCAAATATTTATTTTTTTTCTGCGACAATGTAGTTTACCTATGAGACAATGTAGTATAAGGTCTATTATATGTGCAACTAACTCACATTTATCTTATATACTGTTGTAATTTTTATCGTTATATTTAAAAATTCTATCTTGTTGATACTGAACACTGTCAGAAGTCCTAATAAGGCTATATTGGCAAGTATAACCGCTCAAACACCAACCCACGAATCAGGTAGCTTTCAAGAACTGGTAATTGTACCAACTAACCATAAATAGGATAAGAGCACAAGAACTTTGATGTCAAGATGTTTCATTTTGATTTGGAAATGAAGTATCGGCACTGGATACCCTTCTAGAATTTATGAAAGAGGATGATGGGAAGAATGTTTAGTCCGTAATGTCTCTTAAGCTGTTGTAATTCAGTTTTTTTGAGGTGCATAAGTATTTAGTTTATAATAATCAAATTCTAAGTATAAGGATTCGAAGTTTTTGATAATAACTTTTTATTATTTTCTCTTGATCCATTTTATTTCTACCTAGATTCATAATTAGTAATCGTAAAGACTATATAAACAGGATTTATAAAACTACGTCGGATCCTACCTAAAACATAACCTAGAAGCAGATCCTCATTATCTAAACGAACCCTAAACAGACCATTGTGAAGTGATTCAGTAATTAAACCTTCATGTATCCATTTTTGTTGTAACTCGTTGTTCAACCAACTATTCCGACTTGATTGTCTAATAGAGAGCTCGCTTAATTTTGTAGAAAAAGATGGACTAATTTTAAACTTTTTAAATTGAATAAGTGTTTAATTATTAATTAGAAAATAATGAGAATGCTCTAATTGGTGAGAGTGCTGATGGAATTTAGCAGTACAATTGGTGGTTAATGCCCAAAAATTGCCGTAACTCCGGTCCCATGAATCCAGCCCAACAGTTCCCACACATTCCCTAAATCCTAAATTCAAAACAAAACAGCTGTCAGACACGTGCTTTTGAACTTTACTTTTTAAACCGTTCTTGTTCCACGCAACAGCTGTCCAAAGAACAGACACAAAAGGGGGCTGTGTAAGTACCCTTCGTTCTACATTACAGAGCACGTGTCCACAAAGCAGGACGTCTCACTCCAGCTCATCCCACAACATCAGTTCGTAATAACGACCCAGAACCCAGGTCGTCATTAGCAGCAGTTACAACCATTCTTGGAGGGATATTAACTAGTGCAATCCTGGAGCTCAGTCAACGCAACAATCAAGGAGACATTTACTTTGTAACATCAGAGTCGTAGTCCCAAAATAAGCAACATCTATAGTCATTAGCATATATCGTACCACTCTCTTCATTGATTGCTCCCCAACCGATATTCGTGCTAGACTAGTTAGGGAGTCCAGAATGACAGCCCTCCTCTATTCAGGTGCAACGACGTATGAACACTAAGAGTATGAACACTGAATGTCCATAGTCCACTAGGAGTATGAACACTGAATATTCATAGTTCAACAAGAGTAAGAACAATCAGTGTTTGTAGTCCACTAGGAGTATAAACACGGAATGTTCATAGTCCAACAAGAGTATGAACATTCAGGATTCATTGTCCACTAGGAGTATGAACACTGAATGTTCATAGTCCAACCGTGATGATGCTGACAACGAAAATATTTGTTTAAAAGTGTAGCACTTTTAAGTATGCGTATAATGTACTTCCCAAATGCAATTATAATTATAGATCCTTATATTTAAGAGTAAACATTACTGCATGTTACATTTTTGGTTTCAAAACTTAAAATGGTAGGCAAATTTTAAGTGACACACTGCATTGTACGTATGCGACAATGTAGTGTAGGCTGGTTATGAAGCTATTTTATTGCATCTACCGTTTCATAGCCGTTGACTCAGTTGAGGGGAAAGCAACATTCTATTCTCATGGATGATTTGTACTACAGGTGAAGGAATGCTACACTTGAAGAACTAGGACGTGATACTATATATGTACAATTTGGGAAAAACTCAAAACCAATTGTATATGCAGATCAAATATTTATTTTTTCTGTGATAATGTAGTTTACCTGTGAGATAATGTAGTATAAGGTCTATTCTATGTGCAACTAACTCACATTTATCTTATATACTGTTGTAATTTTTATCCTTATATTTAAGAATTCTATCTTGTTGATACTGAACACTGTCAGAAGTCCTAATAAGGCTATATTGGCAAGTATAATCACTCAAACACCAACCCACAAATCAGGTAGCTTTCAAGAACTGGTAATTGTACCAACTAACCATAAATAGGATAAATCGGATTTAAATTTTGGAAATGTTGGGTTTAAAATTTAAATCCGATTTAAACGACAGAAATTTGGGTTGAAATGTTGGTTGAAAAGTTGACTTAATTGTACCCTAATTTCTATAGTTGAAAATTTGTAATTGAGTTGAATATTTGAAACAGAGTATTCTGTTACTACTTTTAATTTTACTACTTTCATATTTAGGTTACAATGTTCGAAATTAAAAATTTAATTTTCTTGTGTAGAATGAAAAATGTTGGGGGCAAGAAGAAAGTAGTGCCCCCTAATTGGAACTATGTGGAGAAAGAGAAGGAGGTGAAGAAGAAGGTTGTTTCGAAGAAAAAGGAAAAGCTGAAACCTCCTCCGCGGAGAAACATCAAAGTTACTTGTCGATGTTCTCCAAAAATGCTGGAAGAGCAACTGTTTTCCACATTCGACAATGATGAAACCGAACATTTCAAAAAGTCTCCATTTGGTTTTCTCCTTGATATGAATTCAGTTGATGTGGAAGGCGGTGAGAAAACTCATTTGGTTACCCACCCAAATTTGATTGTTGAGGTTTTGGAAAAGAAGATTTTGCAGGTGCCGACTAGCAAAGTCGGTAAAACCTTTGGGTGATAATACCAAAGGTCTGGGGCTCGAACCCCGCCAGCATCAAAGAGTTACTGATCTCATTTAAAAACAGGCTTACTAATAAAAAAAAAAAAAAAAAAAGATTTTGCCAATGACTTTCAACATAGGAAACCGATATTTGACTTTCAATCCTTCCGATGTGGCCCTCCTTACCGGTCTATCCACAGAGCCACCACCTCAGTGGTTTTACAAAATGGACGTGCTTGACCCTTCTGATTTTTGTCTAAGGTATTTTCAGCCGGAGGGAAGACGCTCGACTCCGCTTGGGGCCGTTATGCTGACCGAGTTTGCGGCAGCAAGGAGAAAAGCTAAGAGAGTTTCTGTACGTAGCGATCCGAACACCTGTGACGACATCCACCGACTTAACCGTTTGTTTGTGCTTGGGGCTTTCCTCTTGCCAAGCGGTTCGAAGGGCGTTGATGTCAAACATATTGATATTGCAGCTGATTTGAAGAAGTTTGACAAATTCCCTTGGGGGTATCTGACGTTTCAAGGCATTCGTGGTGGTGTTGAGGCTCTACATACAGATATAGAGAAGCACTTTTAGGTTCAACCGGAAAAGCCGTTTACCCACACCCTCTATGGGTGTGCACTGGCATTCGAGTGTTGGGTTTTCCTTCATGTGCCCACTTTGAATGTCCACCGGGTGGATGGGGAGATATTCCCCTGGTTTCGAAGTTGGGTGGGTTTCCCAAGGAAAACCACCCGTGGGAGAACTTGGGAGACCAAATTAAACAACCCCAAGAAATTGACTGTGCTGGGTAAGTTACATATTCCTCCGACAGTGCAAGCAGAGGGAGTCTACAGAAAGGCGCTAAAGGTTTATAAGTCTTGCTACTTTGGATTTGAATATTTAATGAATGGTTTTTATGTTATTTTTATTGCTGTATTGGTGCTGAATTTCATGGTTTGTTACAGCAAGAACCTGATGATAAGAAGCTTCTTTCTTTGGACATTTTCTGTGAACAAAAGAAGCAGAATGAGGTTAATTTTTGCGTGTTGCACTTTTTATTGATATTGAGAATTTCAGTACTGACAAAGCTTGTCATCTGTGATCTCTTAATTGCAGGTCGTAAACCAGGCTGCAAAGTTGTTCTTAGAGCAATCTCATAATACTAGAAGTGGTCATGTGGAGCAACGAACTGTGGTAATGTGTACTGCGATGTATCTTCATATTGCCACAATGTAGTTATGAGTAAACCTAATGTTTTGTGCTCTGCATCTTTGGTAGAATTTAAATCGGGTGCCTGCTAAGGAAGTGAGGAAGGTGCCTACTAAAACAGGAATAAATTTGGTCCTGGATGATGAAGAAAATGTGGTGATTTTTATGTGTTATTGAATGTATGTTATTATTTGCACTACAAAAATGCAAGATGAATAAAATTTTCCCTTGGATTCAGCCCTTGCAGGTATTAGTGGAACGTGAAAAAAGAAGAAAATGTTCTGTAGAAGATCGACAACCATTGGTAATTAGTCAAGTACTCTTGTACTTCAGCCCATCCCTTAAATGTTTTTTTAGAATCAGATATAGTGTCTTGGTAAATTTATATGTACTTTCATATTTGTAGTTAATTGAAGGAAGCATGCCTTGTGCTAAAAGAAGGGGTGATGATGAGAATAGTAGTGATAATGATTTTGTTCAGCCTCCAAAGAGGAGGGCAATAGCACAATGTGAGAATAAATCAACTAAGAGTAGAAAATAGACAAGACCTTCAACCAAAAACCACAACAAACCTTCAACTAAGAACAGTCCCAAAGAACAACATAGCAATCCGAACACTTGTGATGACATCCACCGACTTACCATGGCCCAAAGCAGCTAATTCTTCATCTACTAAGTTGATCACTGCTGCATTTGGGGGAGGAGTCATAGTGCCTCCTACTTCAGCTCGGGCCTCTCTTGCTGCCTTTGTTTGATATTTTGATTCCTCAAGAATCAACACCTCGTACAAAGACTGCATATTACGCATGATACGTTGATTTCTTTCTTAAAAGTTCATGTTAACTAATGTAATGTTAGTGTTAGAGATATGTAACTTAAGTTGTCATATGCAGAAATGGTACCGTTCAGCTCTATGAACAGAAGGTTTTGAACTAAGGTTCATATGTTCATATGAATAGAAGGTTTTGAGTAGTCTGCAGATGTATGTTGTAAGAAGTGACATAAGATGTAAGTATGACAGTTATAATGTCAAATCCATCGTAAGTTGTACCCAGTATATAAGGGATTATTGAGAGTGAATGAAATACGAGAGAGAGTCCCTTTAGAGTAAACAATCTATCTCCTTGTCTCTACCATTAACCTAATAGTTCAGACTATTTCCACTTCGATTTGTCTGAGCCATATGAAACCTAAAATAAAAAGTTTTTATAACTCTCTGAGATACCAATCAACCACCCTACCTCTACTAAAGCTCTATAAAGCTGTACAAATGCTCCAAAATAAAATGATTTCCATAATGATATATTACTTAATTAAATAATAAAGTTCTATAAACTACTACTTTTTTCGACTTCTAGTTCCAGATGAAAGCAGCTTACTGGAAAGACGTTTTTAGGTAGTGGTGTTTCGTTCGAAGGCGGAGGCTCGACAGGCGGTGGTGGTTGGTGGGAAGGGACTGGGGGTTTGTACAGTTGGAGTGAGACAATTTTGTGTTCGAGAAGTTTGGTGACGTGGTGGAGACTGGAGAGAGAGAGGAGTGAAATTTCAGTGATTTCAGGGGAAGGAAATTTTGCGAAATATCACACGTGTCAAAGGGCTGGTGGGGAAATCTGCGTTGGTTAATGGAAGAAAATTAACCTGGAATTTTTTGATTCTTGATTTAATCCTAGGAGTTCGGAAGATCTAAAATTATTGTGAATATACCTGCTGGTTCCACCTCATAGGATGAGGACTTGCCTGATTAGTTCTAATGACAGTAATGAGATTAAGAAACAAATTCTTGATTGTAATGCGTGGGGAGAAAGGGAGTTTGAACAGAAACATACTGGAAGTTAACTACGAACAGTGATTGCTCACAGTTCGGTAACTATGAACACTCATTGTTCATAGCTATGAACAATGAGTGTTCATAGTCCATATTATACATACTAAGAACAATCAATGTTCATAGTCATGAGCTTTGAATATTCTTTGTTCATACCACAATTGGACTATGAACATTGATTATATACTATTTGATTTCAAAAGCCAATTTATTTTTCATTTGAATATATTGATTCACTTAACTCGACTTGTATGCTTATTAATTAGATATGGCAATGCAATGGACAAATGAGATGGACAGTGTTCTTATCGATACATTCCATAGCAAGCTACTTCTAGGTGATAAGAATGAGAATAGATTTCTTCCAATACCAAAAGAGCATGAAAAGGATCGATTTAACTATTAGTCATGTAACTTAGCAAATGAAGACCTTAATTACGATGGATAACACGCAATATTGCTAGTGTAACTATACAGCAAGGGAATGGAGTTATGACGAACAGAATATCATAACTAGCAACGAGGTTTGGGATCAAGCAATAACACAAAATCCGATTATAGGAAAGTACAGCTTTAAAATCTCAACTTGGTAGGGCTTTTCTTAATTCGGGCACCTTTGATCCTATATATTATTTTGTAAACTATGATATGGAATTGATTCGGGATATAAATAGCAATAACGTAAGCCATAAATTTTACTCACTAGTGTAGTAGTAAACTAATAATGTATGGGTTCAATACTTTAAGTAGGTGTAATTATTTAAGTTAGCAATTGCATTTAATTAGTGCCTCTTTAATTAGCATTTTAATTAAGCCAGACCCGCAGATTCCTACTTCAAATGTGCCTTGCATATTCTTGTTTCACCTGGTTACTCTGACATTTGGGCCTGCTCTTTTGTGCATCTTCCACAGCATGGGTCTCATTTTTTGCAAGTACGCCTCTTCGTGGTCGCTGCACTCGTATAGTATCTTGTTTCTGTAGTGACGGTCGTACTTGTTTGTCCACATTAGATGGCTCTTGCATTGGAGATAGTAGTTGCTGCTGCAGTAGCTGTTCTTGCACTTCAGATCCTGGTACATACCGACGCCCATGATAAATCTCTGAACAATTGCATATCAACTTTACGACTATAGACGCTATGTATGTTAGGCCTTTGATCGATCTACTGAAAAAAATATTAAAACAGAAAACGTACGAAACCAATCAAACCAAACTACCAGCAAACCATAAGGCAACTTGGTATGGTAGATTAAGGAGTTTTCAAAGTCTGTTATGCTAGAGTAACAGATGAATGCATACAATTCTACAAGCACTTCAACTTTGGTAGTGTCAATTCTTACACAGGAGAAATAGAAAAATCATAAATTGACAAAAAAGGGTTAAAAACCCTCATAACCTAATTGTGTTCCAATATAGTTCACCTGATTGTGTTCCCTCATAAGCTCCATTTACCCCTGCTTTTCTAACTTGTTTCCGATCGTAGAAACGTCCAAAATGCCGGTACTCAACGGTGATCTTTGTTGTCAGGTATAATCAATTCTGCATGGATTTGGAATACACGTCAAGAAATCTACCAATATGGATGCCCGGGAAGTTTGATGTAGAAGATAATAGCCCTAAGTAGTTAGTACTAAAGATAACAGTCATTTAGGATGATTTATATAAGGTTTTTTAGACCAAAAATTACCTGGAGTAACGCCATCAGAAACATGACCCGCTCGTCGGTGAAGGCAAATCTTATTGGGGAGAGCAACTTTAACCGCAGTAATTGTTTCTCTCTGCAGGTCTTTCTTTGGTTTCTTGTTCATTGGGCCATCTAAATATGAATGAACAAAATAAAAACACACAGTGAAAAATTACTTTACATGACAATACGACACAGGAAAGGTTGAATGATAAGATAAACGTGATCAATATATAGTCGACTTACCTAGCTATTACACAATCCAATCTGCTGTGAAACTGTCCCACAAAAGGAGCTGGAGTTTGTGGAGTACAACAAGGTGAATTTTGACTTTGATTACAAAGCCCGACTGTTGTCTCAAAGACGGGAGGCCTAACATGACAGTTTCGAGCTGCTTGGCCTTCTATAAACCATTTCTTCATGGGAACATCTATAAGCACACAAATCATATATATTAAATGGTATGACTATGATTTCACAACGTATATGTGATTCAATGCACCTTTAATAAAAATTTGAACAATCTTGTCTATATTATTAATTATTAATTTAGCACAATGTCTAATGGGAATGGTTGCACATCACGAAGAAAATGGTGCTAATAATATATCGTTAACCATCACCTCGTATGAAGGGGGGGAAAAGTTATTTGATACAACATTTCTTTACTACTTTTTGGTGATAGAGTCCGCCCTAGGAATATACGATGTTCCATTATGGTTCCGGCATTATTTAACGACAAATATCAGTATTGAACACAAGTGCAATAATGCAATGACAGCAAAGGTAACCCCTTTACCTTTATCCTCGATCACATTCACCCTCGCACCACCTCCATTATTGTTGTCTACACATAAATTCGTTATTTAATGCACATACAGAACAAATTTATAAGTCAAATATTCAAAATTACACACAATAAAATTATTATGGCAAATTAGTTAATGTAATATAATAATAGAGAAATGCTAGCGAGCTACCCTTCGTTGGCTCTTTCGCATAGCATGGTCATACCCCGTAAGAATACAAGAAAACTTAGGTTGGTGTATACATGGAAAGTTCACATTTAATATGCAAGAAAAAGTATTCTCTCTGTTCCCTCTCTATTTTTCAACCTTTTTTAATAATATTGTGCCGTCACAGAGTTGTCTCCTAATCCTCATGTTTTCACCAAAGTACATTGTTTCAGTGGATGATTTTTCATGACCAAAGTACATGAAGATTAAGGACTTATGTCAAGTATACAAATTAAAGTACTTCAAATTTTACAAACAAACCCATTCATGTATCTACGAACACTGTTAATGTCAACATGCTACCCCGAAAGAAAGCACGGATGTAAAGGTGTAATATTATTGAGATATAAACCAAATAACGCAAATGAAACTTGCTACCTTCATGCATGTCCCTCTTCACACTATCTTCATGCACCAAGTTCAACATGCTTACATTCGGGCCAGAGCGACTGCCTGCATAACCAATCAAGACCTACACAACATATATTAAATGCTAACATTGCGTGGATGTTAAATTTAGACATTGTTGAGTTGATTGTAAGACCTAATAGTACTATGTAGGTCCAGGTTGCATATCACAAAACGGTACTAGTACATCGGTTACCATCACATACACAGTCTCAAGGACAACGTAAGGTTATTAGATATGGTTGCGCACTACCTTTGGTGGTTTGCTCCCTCCGAAGAATCGTGTTCCATTTCGATTCTAATATAAACCACCCACCAGCAATTACCATTATATACCAATTACAAGTATTTAGCACAAATATTATTAATTTACAAGTATTTAGTACAATTACGAGTATTTTCCTAATTTAATAGATATATAGCATAGCAAAACCATTGTGTATAATTTTTTCTTTATAATTGCATAAACATAGATGTACCCAAATAGTTGCAATAAAAACCTGTTTACCTGCACAGATGTCCGACATCTCCGTTCCTTCAAACACCGACTTCAACATGTTTGCATCCGGGCTAGCACAAGTACCTGCATAACCAATGGAGAGAAACGTGCGTTACAAGTAACCCATTTACGTCAAAACATAGTCATCCTTAACTAATTTACCTTCGATCACCTCCTCCTTGACTTCTTCTATGCCACTTGCACAGCCTCCACTAATATTATCTACACCAATAAAATTTAATTCATATACGGTAAAAAAAAGGTGAGCAACTTCAACATTTATTGGTTGTCGGCATGCACCTGCCATATTCAGGGCAAGGACTAGGTTCTGTTACAGTAACGACAATATTATCAACTAAAGGAGAAAAATGCATAGCTCTCGGACTAGACCAACTTCCTGCATAACAATAAGGAAAAAAGCATGTTAGAATGATGAGTTTGAACAATACCACTCCATCCATTTTTCTCTTCACGTATACGTACCGACCAAGATTTAACTACAATGACAATATAAATCATGTCAATCTAGAAAACTTATACTGCTGAACAAACTATCATACACCACCAACAATGAATCAAATTTATAGTTGGACCCCATTACTTGAAGGCATGGTTTGCCTTCCCCGAGTCCCTGTAGATGGTGAAATATCTTCAAAAATATCCGGTTGAGCTTTCGCAACATTGTCTTTTTGGCTAGATTCTTCCAAGTCACTGCCACTATTTGCACTTGAATATGTTAATGCCCGAAATGGATCTTCTTGTTCAAATTCATTGTGATTATTACTCAAACCATTCCCACCGCCCATTTCAACTAGTCGACCATTTTTCAATATCTCTGCACGCAACAGTTGCAACTCTTGTGGGATTTCTTCATCAGGAATTGTTTTCAGTAATGGTTCAACCAACTCTTGATAGTCATAACGGTGCACCTTCTACAACAAATCCAACACTAACAATAAGCAGATAATGAAAACAACGTTGAAGATATATAAACTAAAAAAACCTCATCTATGTTTTCAAGTCAGTTGTCAATAAATACTTAATCTACGCATGGAGGATACTGCTATGGGAATTGGGAAGGCAGATTGGTGGTGGCTAAAGTAATATCTTGCGTACTTCTTATCCACCTACACCACATAAAATACAATTGTACGTTCCGATTAGAATAAATTCCTTCCACTGAATTAAATACAAGCAATTCTACGAAAACATAGATAACGACATGTTTTTATTACATTACTTCATCAAAAATAACATATTGAGCTGATGAGAACTTATGCCGTCAAAAATTCAGCAAAAATAATAAATAATAGCCACCTTTTTAGCTTTCCAACAAAAAGGCATCAGTAGGTTACGCTTACAATAATTACTTTCAAGTCTAAACTAAATGGAGGGGATAATTACAGTTAACATATTAAAAAAAAAATAGTGGTAAAACAAAATAAGCAATTCATTGCAAATTTACCTCTTTGGTGCACTGATTCATGAGGAACAACTCCCTTAAGGAAAATGGTTGAGTGCGACTCATACAATGATCCTGATACCAATCTAGATAAGCTTCATTTGAAGCAGAAGGAAAGTTGACTTCTACTTTACAACCACCCTTCCACCAAACATTCCACTCCGTAATACATCTTTCCAAAAAAGAACTATTTGCTTTAGGATCCCACCTGAGTGGCTGCTCTGGTATGTGTTGGTCAAGCCCAAATTGACGCATACATCGATCAGGCATATACCCTCTCTTCGAATCGAAATAGATCATCCATGTAGAGACAAAGCAAAGAGACGCGAGAATGGCGAGAGGCAAAATGAGGAGCATGTACCCATTTATCCCACGGCTGCCAGATAACCTAATAGAATAGAATCAATACTAGTAAGAAAGTAGACAATAGTTTGGTACAGTTTGATGAGTTGTGGGTACTAATTTTATACTATCCTGATCTTCACCAAGTGAATCCAACTCTTTGCTTAGGACCTTATACACTTGTTTTGTACAAGGCCGGAATTTGGGATTTTTCCATCTGCAAGCAGCAGGGAACACAATTTTCGGTTCCCGTTTCAGTGGGTGTATGCGGAACCTTTCATAGAACCATGCCTACAAGCAAGTTTTCAAAAGTTAATAAAAAAACAGTAAGATATACAGAATCAAAAATCATCAAGTATAAACGGGCTATACGTACCAACAACAACGTAGACGAACCACAAATATTCTGCACAAAATTAGATTCCTTTTCTAGCTTGTTCCTTTTCTTTGTTGTGGATTTATGGAAAAGTGACACTCGATTGAGCGCTTTAAATAGATATTCAAGAACAGCAACAGCCCAAGCATAGGTAGCACACACCTCTGTATTAGCTAGGAATTTTAGGTACTTGGTGTGCACGCAATTGCCGCCACCTTCTGAAAATATTGTGCTCCCAATGAGGTACAACACATATGCTATTGTGCGTTTTTCCTCGTCAACAACAATTCTAGTACCCTTAAATGTATCTTTCAACCAGGAGACATGAACAGATTTCCCTCTGATTTTATCTTCTGGAGGAGATACTCCCAAATATTTTAAACAAGCTTGTTCGGCAGTCAATTCTGAGGTGTCAACGATTGCTTCCCCAAAGGCATTCAAGCCTAATATGTGGGCCACATCCTGAAGTGTAATTGTCATTTCAAATGACGGGAAGTGGAAAGTATTTGTTTCTAGCCTCCAACGGTCAACCAGAGCAGAAATCAGGTCTCTATCAGCTTGGAAATGTCCAATTTTCCTGATGTGTTTGAAACCCATTGCAGAGATAAGCTTCTTCTGGCTACGACTCAACTTCCATTCTTTCAATTTTCGGTTGTGCTCATGAATCCGCACAATCGGACGCTCCTGTTCACCACTTACACTTGTTATTGGTTGTGAAGTCAAATAAGCAAACTGAAACCGGAGTAATAAATACCAAAATATTACCGCTCCATGCATTAGTAAAGAAGATATGTGGCGACTCTAGATATACAAGTATTGATTATTTGTGGCCCCTCTCACCGTCCCCATCTCGTCTGGAGATATACTAAAATAAAGCAATAGATTAGTAAGTAGAATCAAACTAAGACAATATATACACAGATGACAATAAATGTAAACCCTTTTCAGAAAAATAGATGTCTACAATGTATAAAACAATATGTAGCAAAATCATTGTTCTCATATATTGAATGTTTGTAAGAGATAACAGTGAACTATATACATGTGTGGAGGTAACGAAGGTGAGTTCTCGACAAGTGCAACCAAATCACGCTCTCAACCACAACCACTGCATGTAAAGAGGTATCCCAAAAACTCTTCTTTCAGATTAGCAATGTGTGTCAGAAGGATGATTGGAAGTTTTTTCCAAACGGGAAGCACGATTGAAAAACTATTAAATAAATTTCATTGTTGCAACACTCTATTTTAGATAAGTCAGTCTTTCTAAAGAGGATCACTGCATTAATTTAAACCATGAAGTGATCAGAGCTTATAATTTTGCCATGTGTCCATTTGAGTTCACTAAGTATGCTACTTCATTATTTAAAATGTTGGTTTTTGACAGAAGCTAATGGTGCGAAAGAATATGATATATTACTTCATGAATTAGACATAAGTTAGCAACTCTCCATAAATACTTTAATTCTTGACGCTAGTGTCTCTTTTCTCAATTTCATAGTAGGGGAAATACCCGAGACATTATCACAACAACAAAACTACTAATAATTTGAACATATACCCTAGTGGCCAAATCACAAAAAACCTTGAAAATTTTATCAATTGTACCATCAATTCTAGCTTAGTGCATGCTTGTGAAACGTTTTTGATTTGTATTTAACAGTTAATAGGCAATACGTGAATTTCGCATACAAATTTCAATAAAAATATGTAAGATATAAGAAGAAAACATGTTACCAAAACAACGTGACTTTAGACGGTGGAGATGGTGGGTTCTAAGACGCTGGTGGTGGCAGACGTGGTGCTCGGTGGAGTGTGAGGGAGGTTTTGTGTTTATCGAAAAAGTGAGGGACGGTTTCTGACTTTCTGCAGCAACAGGAGTGTTGGAGAAGTTTCATAGAGGGATTATGAAAAGAGGAAATGAAAATTTGCTGACGTGGTCAGAGACTGGAGGGAAATTTGAGTGATTACATGGATTTGATTTGAGGGGTGGGGGGGGGGGGGGGAATTTTGTTGAAATTGTTACTTACTTTATTCAGGAGAGCGATGGAACATTTCACTCGCTACAGATATTATTTCCTAGATTATTAAAATATATATATATACATTATTTCCTGAAATATCAGGGTACAATATAGATATTTTGATGACTATAGGCTATACTGCTATAGACTGTAAATAGGCCCTAAACCAAAAACCTAGCATATAATTTTTGTGCAGGATCTCGAATTATACACGATTACTTCTCGAAATGAAATTATCAATTGAATTTTGTCATATATGTATAATTTTGAAGGAATGCATGTATGTGCGCATAACTTAAGATAATGCCTGTGATCCTCTTATGCCTAACTCTTGCTTAGTCGCTTTATGACTTCGATTTAATCTAAAGAAATGGTCACTCAATTTTAACTAGTCTCATGAGTATCTATTTTGCCATCACTAACATATTACAAACTAAACTATGCTAAGAGTAGAGCATTCATATGTACGATTTCAACTAGGAAGAGAGTGTGTGTCAAAATGATTGGCATTTTGGGCGCGTGTTAGATTAGGTCGTGGTAAGTGGTTCTAGACTTCTAGTTAACTGACATATGCAGAAAATAGGGAGTATGTAATTGGACATGTAATTATTACAATCAAAATTATATAATGATATGCTACAGCAGGCACCAAATGATCTACTGACCTAGTAACTTATATGTAGACCATGTGGGAAGTACTTTAGATGAGATTGTTTGCTGGCACAGTTTCCTTCATTTAGATAAGTGTAATCAAGTTAGATTGTGCACCCATTAGCATTGCATCAGTACTAACACAAACACTTCCCATCAACTTTGTTCCTCTTCGCGCCTAGCATTAAAGGCTACGTCCATTCACAAAGTTCTCACAACCGAGGGTCTTTCTTGCTGAAAATCTGATGCCCCTCGCACTGTTGTTGCACCAGCTTGTGTTTCCTTGACAATTGTGGAATTAGGCAATGGAGCAGGATGCCTCAGAACAGCAGTATAAGTATGTGAAAAACAATAAAATACAATTAAGAACACTATATTGTCTTTAGCTATATTGTCAAATATATCAGATGTCCTCTAATATACCGAAATAACAAATTGAACTATTTAAGTAAAGAACAAATTCACAGTCAACTGACTCTCAAACGGCCGAAGAAATATAGATATAGGAAAGGGGTCGGTTTACTCACTTTCGTACTCTAAATAGTGTGTTGGATCAATTAATCTAATGGCCAGTTTTTTGCTTAGGTGGACAGCCATGTACTTTGTTCAGAAGGTATATGGCTTTGAGCTTGAGTCGAGAACTCAAGAGCCGAAACTAGTAATGAGTTAAGGACAATTATGGGTCCCATTTCTTCTCTCTTATTTCTTTCCTTTGTTGTTCATACTCAGTGTTCACAGTCCAATAGGAGTATGAACACTGAATGTTCATACTCTTGTTAGACTATGAACATTCAGTGTTCATACTCTTAGTGGACTATGAACATTGAATGTTCATACTCTTATTGGACTATGAAAATTCAGTGTTCATACTCCTAGTGGACTATGAACACTGAATGTTCATACTCTTAATTTTTCAGTCCTTCTCAGTTTCACTCACTGAACTTAGGAAAATCATGTGACAATGACAAGTGAAGATGGAAAAGGAATACTCACTGTCTTGGCTGGTTGGTTGAATTCTTGGTAGGACCGTCTCTGTCAAATCTTGCACAAAGTCCACATTAATATGAACGAGCCCATCTTCGTGAGGAGCCGAATTGGCAAAGAACTCTATCACCGCGCCGTCAGTCTCTAGTGTAATTTTCATGCCCCTAACCAGCCAACAAACAGTAACATTTTCATCAGAGGGTATCCAAATGCCTTGTTGCCCATTTTGATAGTTCATGGGCTTGGCTATTAAGATTCCTAGGAATCCAAAAGAAGTTACAGGGAGAAGAAGTATCTAGAACACTGATGGTGGCCTTGAAAACCGCTTGCATCCTCCAGTTAGCTTTCTCTGGGTTTTGTAATCGGATGTGGCCCTCTAGAGATCTGGCTCGTGTTCTCGGATGTGGCCCTCTAGACATCCGACTCGTGTTCTCGGATGTGGCCCTCTAGTGATCAAACTGCCGTGTTGGTGCCAATCCCACGGCAATTCCGGGCCATCATTAAAACAGAGGCGGCTGTTGAGGAATAGCCATAGTAAAAGTCCCCCCACTTTTCACTCTCCGGCTACTTTCTCCTAGCTTTTCGAAAATCTTGGCTTGGGGTAAATCCTCAGTGCACTGGAACGTATCAGATTCACAGTCCTCCCATGGTTCATCCTCCTCAGACTCCCCCTCTTGATTCATCAAGGTATCAGGATCATCCACCACTACCTTCCCTTTAGCCTTTTTTGCATTCGCTTTGTCCTCCTCCGTCTCACTGTTACTCTCCTCATCACTTGTGAGAAGATCGATGACAGTAACCATTTTTACCTTTGTTTCTTGAAAATATCCTATTTTACCTGTGAAAGGCAAGCTTTTAAAATTCCGCTCATCCTTTCCATAGTCCACCACTGCGATTTTGTCATCTTCCGTTGCATTCTCTCTTTTCACCCTGGTTTCCAGAAGAGCGCGCCTGATTGCTGTTTCATTATTTCTCCACTTCCATCTCGTATTTTCTTCAATCTGATTACCATCACCCAGAGGGAAAGCGCATTGGAGATCCTTGATTTCCGAATTTCTCACCATGATTCTTTGAAAATCAAGATCAAAGCTCAAAAACGAAGTGAATTTTCTCTTTTCTGGTTCAGGATAAGATAAAGAAACGCACTGTTGGTGCATTGAAAATGGAACAAAATGACTTAAGATGAGTGCCCGACTATCTTTTCTTTTTTGGGATTGCTGCTCTTTTTGTTCATTCAAGATCCTTAATGTTGTTAAACTGCGTAAGTTATTAGAGGAGGTTATAAAGCGGATGCAACTAATTTTGCTTGTAATTGTTGTTGGGCAGAGATATGTTAGTGGCGTATGACACTGCTTCTGACATATGTAGAAATTATACATACTGTTCGGTACTATGGAGCCGAACGGAGAACAAAATTGTTATGCTCTGCTGAATACATGTTACTCTTCCATTTAACTACTGTACGCACAAACTGTTGCCAGTGTGGATCACATATGTTGAAATTCTTCTGTTCGACGCTAAAGAGTCGAACAGAGCCAAATGTGAGATTAGAGTTTGGGGTATGACACTGTCGGTGCCATACACGTACCAATGTGTCTGTTCCGTATGCAATAGAGTTCCGAATATGAAAAGTCAATGTATTATTTCACAGGGAGTGGCATAACTTTGACGTATGACATAAATTATGTTATAGTCTTCCACTGCCGTGAACTATGACGATATATGCCGGTTTTTTAGCAAACCGATATCGATATTTTACGAATTATTGCCTCGTATGGCCATAGTTCATGACTATGAACATTGATTGTTCATAGTAGGTACAGTATGGACTATGAACACTCGTTGTTCATAGCTACCGAACTATGAACAATCACTGTTCATAGTCCATTTGGAATATGAACAAAGAATGTTCATAGCTCATGACTATGAACAATGATTGTTCATAGTCCAATTGTGGTATGAACAAAGAATATTCATAGGGCTGGTCATCGAGCTACCGAAAGTACCCGAAGTCGAAGTTTTTGCTATCGAAGCTCAACTCACACATGCGAAGCTTGACTTGAATTAGACTTCGAGCTTAACATTGAAAGTGAAGCTCGACCGTCCAAGTGCTACTAATAGCTCGAGCTCAACTCGGCTCGACTCGTTTTGCACTTGGAGCTCGATGACATACTTCTCCAATTCCATCTTTCCTTCTTAGATTGCCTCGTTCATAGTCTACTTGATAGAAGGGTATGTAATTGAACAGGCCAAAATAATTGCGAGATATCGCCCGATATATATATATATATATATATATATATATATATATATATATATATATATATATATATATATATATATATATATATATAGTTTTTGGGTACACCGAGATGGAAATACCGATATATCTTAACCGAATATTGAATCTATTTTTCCCGATATATTTTTAATTTCAAATATAACGATATATATCGACCGATATATACGATATAAAATTTTGACTTTGACAGATATTGTTGACTTTGACTGAATATTGTTGACTTTGACTGATATATTGATTGTATTTCCGATATAATAGACAATATATCCGATACATCGACATACAAAACAAAATTTTGACTGGTCAACAAAAAAATAAATATCTCTGATATTTCTGATATATCTAGGTTTTTTGGTACATTGAGATATTCACTGAATTTGATATTTTGGTCCTTGGTATAGGCTATAGACTGTATATAGGCCCTAAATTGAAAACCTAGCATATAATTTTTTTAGTGCAGGATCTCAAATTATACACGATTACTTCTCGAAATGAATTTATCAATTGAATTTTGTCAGGTATGTATAATTTTGAAGAAATGCATGTATGTGCATAACTTGAGATAATGCCTGTGGTCCTCTTGCTTAATTGCTTTATGACTTCGATTTAATCTAAAGAAATGGTCACTCAATTTTGACTAGTCTCTTGAGTATCTATTTTGCCATCAACAACATATTACAAACTAAACTATGCTAAGAGTAGAACATTCATATGTACGATTTCAACTAGGAAGAGAGTGTATGTCAAAAGGATTGGCATTTTGGGTGCGTGCTAGGTTAAGACGTGGTAAGTGGTTCTAGTTAACTGACATATGCAGACAATAGGGAGTATGTAATTGGACATGTAATCATTACAATCAAAATTATAGAATGATATGCTACAGCAGGCACCAAATGATCTACTGACCTAGTAACTTATATGAAAGACCATGTGGGAAGTACTTTAGATGAGATTGTTTGCTGGCACATTTTCCTTCATTTAGATCAGTGTAATAAAGTTAGATCGTGCAACCGTTAGCATTGCATCAGTACCAACACAAACGCTTCCCATCAACTTTGTTCTTCTTCGCGCCTAGCATTAAAGGCCATATCCATTCACAAACTTCTCACAACGGACTTGCCCCTTGGGGTGAAGAATCATCATTTGAACCATACAACTCTTCGTAAAAAGTGCCCCTCTTAGGCCCACTCATCCTTGACTAATCACTAGTTCTCATATATTCTCACAACTTCACTTCAGTACTTCAGCACACTCCAAAATCAAAGTTTCAGTTTTGAAACAGAGAAATCAACAATGGTGATCCGAAAAAGTAAATTCGTTGATATTTAATATTTGCAATTAAGCTTCTTGTGTACGTATCTCAGTGGGGAAGATGATGAACAGATGTATTGGCTTATTGCAGTTGTTATTACATATGATTACAAAGTTATTTCATTTTTACATATTCTCTTCATCACACGCATGGTCATCTTCTAGATCCGCTACAACAACAAAAGTTTAACACTTGCAGTTTTAGTTACAGACTTTTAGACACTAAAGTGACAGCCTTTTGGTATGTTGCTTCATTATCCTTGGCAAAGTGTGACATTAATTAGAAGCAAGGTGTGAATCATATATGTATGTGTTTCAGTACCATATCTAGTAGTAGAGAAGCACTACCTATTTTTTACGACAAAATCTTATTTCGGTGAAGTGTTCATAATTTTTTTTCTGGACTTTAGTGTACCAAATTCATATTCCTACTTGTAAAGTACCATATATTGGATTGCTATATATGCATAGATAACAAGTTGGTTTCTTTCGCAAGTCTTCTGCGTATATATGGCATAAATATTAAATATTATATCTTGACTAGTGTTGTTATGTTTTTTACATGTTCCATATCAAAGAGGCAGAGCAATGCAGAGTGAGTATTGAAACATACAACCTGTATGATAGAGTCAACTCAGTTCAAGCTTAATTGACGGAAGTTCAAAACGAATTGAAAGAAGTGAAAGGTGCTTTAGGTGCTACGGTTTGTGAACTGGTGGAAGATGTTACTCAACTGATGGAAGAGTCTGCACAGCAGAGAAAGCAATTTTCTGAATTGGTGAAAGACAAAGGGACACCAGTATTGGAAGATGACATTAACATTATAAGTGTGTCTTCTTACGTAAAGGAGAGCTTCAAGACTCCTCCTTTTGTTAAAAAAGGCAGACAATTGTTTAAATCACCTCCAGAGTCTGCAAAGAAAATGAAAGTGGTTGTCGATGTGGAGGTATCCTCACTTGGCCATATACAAAATATTTTTATTTAGGTGAATGATAAATTAACATTAAAATTTGTTTTCTTTTCTAGGCTCAACCTGACACTGATATTGAAGATTCTCCTTTCAAGAATTTGAAGAAGGAGTGGTTGAAGCCACACAAGTCATTGACTACTGAAGAAGCTAACTTCTTTCGATGGATATTTTCACCGTCTGCCGACTCGAGGTAAAGGGTCTCGTCTTTCCGACATTTTTTTTGTTCTGGGTCATGTGTTTTAGTTTTATCCTTTGAAGAAGGGCTCATTTTTGCTGCAATCTTTGTAATGCTTAGTTTCCTTTTGGCCTAACCAGAACACGCCACCTGTACATTCAACAAACACAAAAAGTCAAGCAAATATGTCATTGACTGTTGAATAAGCTAACTTCTTCTTATGGATATTTTCACCGTCTGTCGACTCGAGGTAAAGGGTCTCGTCTTTCTGACATTTTTTTTGTTCTAGATCATGTGTTTTAGTTCTATCCTTTAAAGAAGGGCTCATTTTTGCTGCAATCTTTGTAATGCTTAGTTTGCTTCTGGCCTAACCAGAACACGCCACCTATACATTCAACAAACACAAAAAGTCAAGCAAATATGAGTCTTGTTTTCATTTATATATTTCTCATCCGGCCTCTCCTTCAACCTTCACCTCAAAACCCACTAATCTAACACCACCTGTTTCGATCGTACAACTCTTTCCAATTATCCAATCCAATTAATTGAAACAAGTATGACATTTCCAATCACTATTGAGTATTGATTGTAGGAAAAATAAGCCCTTTTGAAGAAGGAGTGGTTGAAGAAAAAGTAATATTTGTGGGACCCAATAAAATTTAATTTGAAAATTGTTACCCAAATAAGTCTCAATTTGAAGAGAAATTGATTCGCATATTCTCTCTCCAAATGTCCAAAAGGACCTTTTCTCTTTCCAACCCGAAAACCCTTATTTGAGGCTTTCTCTCTTCAATTTAGGGAGAAAGCCTCAAACACCAAACTCAAACCCTAAATTGAAAACAAAATTGTATACCCGATTTGCATCTGCACTGGAAGGTACACTTCAAGTTTTGATTTTAATTTGACGTGATTGTATTCATATTTGTGCAATTATATTTTCGGAACCCTTATATTTTCACCATTTTCCCATATTTTTTTTTTCTTGAACAAATGTGTAGTGTTATTTCCTTACGTTTTAGGTTAAGTTTGGGTAAAAGGTTTTGCATCGTGACAAATATAATAAGGGAAAAATATTTGAAAGGAAGGTTATGATAGAGTTGGCTATCCCGGTGGGTGTTCGGTTATAATGATCTGTCTTCTCAATTTGCAAAAAACTTTCAATTTGAGAGGATAGATCATTATAACTGTACATCCACCGGAGGTAGGTAACTCTTTCATGTACAACTTTTCAATTATTTCCTTACGTTTTAGGTGAAGTTTGGGTTAAAGGTTTAGCATCGTGACAAATATAATAAGGGAAAAATCTTAAACAGTAAAATGTCAAGACATATCACTAAATCATATTGATGTCTTTGCATTTCTCTATTGTTGTTTATGATATTCCCTAGATATTTTTGTCACGACGCTTAATCTTTTTTCGGATCTTTTTTTGTCATGTAGTAATATGAAAATATTTGAAAGAAAGGTTATGATAGAGTTGGCTATCCCGGTGGGTGTTCGGTTATAATGATCTGTCTTCTCAATTTGAAAAAAACTTTCAATTTGAGAGGATAGATCATTATAACTGTACATCCACCGGAGGAAGGTAACTCTTTCATGTCAAAGTTTTCAATTATTTCCTTATGTTTTAGGTTAAGTTTTGGTACAAGGTTGTTCCATAGATATAGATAAATATCTGCCACACAGTGATACATCACATAAGACAGTGCGACTTTAGTTATTTTTATTGTCGAATTCGGTAATTACATTTGATCATGAGATATCTTATTGTGGTTATTGGTTGAGGTGGAGAAGGTATTTTGATTGGGGAAACAATGTTTACTATTTCAGATTGGTGAAACTGTTGGCTAATTAGGAAGAAAAATGTTATTATGTTATTATGTTATTTTTTCTAGGATGAAGAAAGATGTGTATAAATATAAGCCTAAAAAAGTTGATGACGGTTGACCTCGAGGTGGTATCAAGGTTACCAGTCGATGCTGTCCGAAAATGCTCGAGGATAAGTTGTTTTCAACATTTGATATAGATGAAAAGGTTGATTTTAGGAAATCACCTTTTAGTTTTCTTCTAGATATTAATATAGTAGATCCGACGTATAGTAAAAGGTATACTATGCTTGCCCACTGCAATCTGATTGTGGAAGTGTTAACTTTCAAAGAGTCGGACGTGGCCCTTCTTACTGGACTATCCACAGATCGACCTCCTGACTGGTATTTCCAGATGGATTCAACAGTGCCTACCGCCTTCCGGTTAAGGTATTTCAGGACAACCAAACTTCGGCGGAGTTACTGTGACAATGTTTTGCTAACGGAGATTTTGACGGCAAGGATGTTAGCTAAGTCAAAGTCAGTACGGAAGAATAAGACAACTAGGAATGACATATACCTCCTGAACAGATTGTCTGTGGTCGGGGCTTTTATTATTCCAAAGTCTACGAACGGAGTTAGTGTACTTCATGTCGACATTACACAAGTTTTGGAACAGTTTGATGCATTTCCATGGGGCTATCTTACTTTCGAAGGCATTAAAGCTGGTGTGGAGCCTCTAAACACTGAAATGGAGAAGCAGTTTAAAAGTTTTCAGGAGAAGTCGTTTACACACACCCTAGACGGGTGTGCACTTGCTTTCACCTTGTGGATATTCCTTCACGTTCCCTCTTTGGATCCATACCGATTGGATAGGAATGTTTTCCCCTAGTTTCTAGGGTGGGTTAAAGTTGCAAGGAAAACCATGCGGGACAGTAAGTGGGAAAGTTTGAAGAACATGAGAAAAGTTCATGTGGTGAATGACTTACAAGTTCCATGGAATGTGCAAGCAATGAGAGTCTACAGAGATGCAGTTCAGGTTAAGTTGTAAATTTGTTTTGTTAGTATGGATCCCTTGTTTGTTTCTATTAAAAGTGTTTTTGATTGGGTTGTTTGTTACAGAGAGAAGCTGCTGATAACCAGGTTCCTCTGGACATTTTTTTTCATCAAGCAATGAAAACAGAGGTAATGTTTTATCTTCCTCTGTTTCTTTGGTCCATCAGTCTAATAAGTATCAGTAATGTATGTTGGCATGAATCTCATCTTGTAATGACAGGTGATTAAACGAAAAGTTGAGGAGATGTTATGGGAGCTTTCAAGCAAATCTGCTGGACCTGTTATGGAAGTTGAGGGAACTGTAGGGCAAACTGTGGTACCGAAGGACTGTGATGATGATGCGTTTGCAGAATCATCGACAAAGAGGTTGCTAAGAGGGAGAATTCTTACCAAGCAAAAAAGAAAATCAGACACCAAGCAAGTTTCAGACAACCCTGAACCGCTGAGGAAGAGGCAACCATCAACTAAATCTGTAGTCACACGACATGAACATCTAGTGAAGCAGGCGAGGACCACACACAAGTCCAGTTTGAAGATTCTATGCTTTACTAGGAAGCCCAAGACCCAAAAGACAAAACTTTCTAATGATAATGATTTATCTCAGCAAATTGCAGAGAAGAATGTTCTTGAAATTGAAAAGGAACGTGAAGAGGGAGAAGACCTGCCCAATGAAGTCTTAAGCATAAGTTCATTGGAAAATGAGTCTGTTGGGGGTTCTCAACTGCAAAATGTTCGGAACACCAGTGGTGGAGTTGTTGAGAATAATTGCGGTGAAGTGGTGATTGATAACAGCGGTCGCGGATTACAAACATCAACTGCTGCAAAATTGGTATTTCCATGCTTTTATCTTTTTTGTTTGTACACTGGTTGGTAGATTGCAATACTGGATGCATCTTTCTTCCCTTGTTTTTTTGGCAGTCTGAAGGGGAAATCTCAATTGATCTGAACAAGTCAATTTATGATGAAAGGGTGGGTGGTTTATTGTGTTCGAAGGATTCTATCTACTTTTGTCTTAAATATTTACAAGTTATGTGAAGTGCAAATTCAATTGTTTTGACCTCAACTGTTGTAAGCTCAAATGTTGATTTTGTAGAATGCAGACATGGATACTGGTAACGATTCGTCTGGACAGTCAGAGTGCTGATTACAAAATTGGCTTAAGCTGAGTGTGGGTAGAGATAGTATGTCTTGTTACATCAATTTCGATGCTGCAATAAACAGTGTAAGAGTATGCAGGTGAACTTTTAAACATGTGAGGAATGAATCCATAACTAAAAGTGGGCTTTACACTGCTTTACACATTGCACAGGGTACGAGTATAAAGGAAAAATAACCTAATATTCCCTGTGAAAAAGAAAGGGTTATGTATGCGGCAATGATTGGCTAAAGAAAGTGAGTACGAAGCATTGGCTAACGAAAGTTCTAGATTGACATAAGGTTATTTGTTTGAAACTTTCCACTATTTAGAGTGTGTAGTGTTGACTCACGCACTTATTTGTACTAATTGTATCCATATTTTCTTCATCTATTAATAGGACGGAGAAGCTGAAAAGGTTGATGATGGTGACAACCGTGATGATGCTGACAACGAAAATATTTGTTTAAAAGTGGAGCACTTTTAAGTATGCGTATATTTACGGATCCTTATATTTAAGAGTAAACATTACTGCGTGTTACATTTTTTGAGGGGTGAGTAAATTTTAAGTGAGACACTGTATTGTACGTATGCGACAATGTAGTGTAGGCTAGTTATGAAGCTATTTTATCGCAGCTATCGTTTCATAGCCGTTGACTTAGTTAAGTGGAAAGCAATAGGCTATTCTCATGAATGATTTGTACTACAGGTGAAGGAATGCTACACTTGAAGAACTAGGATGTGATACTATCTCTGTATAATTTGGGAAAAACTCAAAACCAATTATATATGTAGATCAAATATTTATTTTTTTTCTGCGACAATGTAGTTTACCTTTGCGACAATGTAGTATAAGGTCCATTCTATGTGCAACTAACTCATAATGTAGTATAAAGATGGCACTATCAGACTTTGCAAAAATGTGTCTTAAAAGTAATGTATGCATGAATGAATCAAGATATGAGTGCCAAATCCCTGTAATGAATAAACATATAAACATATGAATGCAATTTTCTTAGTTTTTACTTTTTAGCAGTGCTAATCAAATAATAGTCCTTAATCAAATAGCCTAATCAATGTATGCATGAATGAATCGAGATAACAGTCCTTTAGGGTTCTTGATCGACCCAATCAATTTTGGGTCAATTTATGATCAATAAATATCTATGGGAAGATCTTATTGGGTTGGTTTATTCTCCCACATTTATTCGAAAATGCTAAAGAGACAGCTACTGGCCACTATCTACGTGACAGACCAAACACAATATGCCACGTGGCAACTATGAAACTGGCTATTGGTTGATTAGAAAATAGAAAAAATGGGCAAAAAAATAGTTACTCAAGGAACTCTACCACCCTTTTTTCTTTTAAATGAGAAGCAACGTGGCGTATTTTGTTTGGTTTCTCACTTGGATGGAAGCCAGGCTGTCCCCATAACATTACTCATATTTATTCTCTGTCTCTTTGGGAAGTGGGAAACGCAGGTCCCCATAACATAACACAGACCCCAATTCACCCCTTTAGTTTCTTCCTATAAACCCAACACCTAGAGCTTTGAGAGATATTATTCACTACTAGACCTTTCCCTTCTTTTTTCACCCTTCTACTTTTGCCACACCAAATCTACTTTCTAAGGTTTGCAAACATACGCTACATGCAAACTAATAAACTGTTATTAGTTTGCAAAAAAGGAACCGAGACTTGAGAAAACGGTTACAGTAACCTCCATCCAATTCAGTATAAAATCCTTAAACAGAGTTGTGGAAACAGTTTATGCAATACAAAGCAGAAACAGTCAACAGATCAAACATACAGTGGTGACCTCTTCGTCTACTGCACACAACAACAACAACGGAAAGGAGTTGCATACAGATATGTGGGCAAAGGTTCTTAAATGTGCTCCACTCCCATTTGTCCAGAAGTTAAAATTTGTGTCCAGAGAATGGGGAAGCCTTACAAGTCCAAATTCCTTTGTAATGGACAACGCGTTACTCACGGGATCATTTCTTGGTTACGTTATAAATAAAGTGCAAAAATGGGAATCCACTGTATCTTCCGCATCCAGCATTGACAACAACCCACCAATTCCAACCCCAACATTGAAGTACACACCACACGGTACTGGCCGTACTACAATCGCAGTGTCTTCAATGCAAGGTATTGTTCTCTTGACCACACCTTATGAGAAAAACCAAAATTATTACGTTTGCAAACCAACGACAGGAGAGGTCTATCAACTCAATACTCCTAGGGTTAGATTCTTTACAGAATCCCATGGAATGTTGGTGAATTCAATGGAACCATTGGGTTTCACTATAGTTCGATTGTTAAAGCCCAACTTCAACACTGTAAGGCCTAACCGAGCAAGTAAGCCTAAGCAATTTGTCATCATCATGTATGTTGAATTGTTTGATTCCCGAAGTTTGAAATGGAGAAGGTTGAACAACTTGGAGTTGTCGTTTAATGATGAACACATCAGGAACCAGCCCGCAATGGCTGCAAAAGGATCTATTCACTGGTCTCTTTCTTATGATTGCATATTGGTATTTAACATTGCCCTCGAATCTAGCTTGGACGAGGATTGGGCTACCGCAGACTAAATCCCAACCAGATTCGTACAAACTGTTTTAGTTTAATTGTACTATTGCTATTATGTTCAAGTACTGGGGTGAGGAGTACAATGCTCCTGAGAAATTAGAACTTAGGGTTTTACAAGAATACGACAACAGGTTGTGGAGTGAATTGAGGACATATTCATTGGACAAATTGTATTCTTTCTCTTACCGTCACCCGCATTTCGTCGACCTACTCACAGAAAATATTGCAGTTTTTTAATGCAACAACGAGATCCTTTTTTTATGATTTCAGTGGTGAGAAGTTGCTATTTGTCAAAAGAATCCCAACCTGGGGCAATCACTCCATTCTCCCATTCATGTCAGACTTCACTGCAACTCAGTTTAACCCGTTGTTGTATCTTATAATGTACTACTTATATTTAGGGTGGCATCAATCTATCTAGTTTATTATCTAGTTCATTATCGATTCCGATTTCTTATGCATGTTCTTGAAATAGACAATGTAGTTTAGTTATACGCCAATGTAGTATGGTTATACTGCAATTAAACGAGAACATAATCATTTTTTTTTTGTTTTTAGCAGTCCTAATCAAATAGTAGTCGAAATGAAATAGCCTAATCAGTGAAGTACGTTTTTTATGCTCTTGACCCAATCAATTTCTGGTCAATATGTTGATTTAGGTTTCAATTCAGTATCAAGCATTCAAGATTTGGTAACGCTTTCAAACATGGCTAAAAGTGGTCTGCTAGTTATTGCTTTTGTTATCAGCCACACTCTTAGCGCAGCAAAAACTTTTATAATTTTGTACTATTTTAAATGCGACCTGGTTCCTGCTTCAAATTTGGTAATAGCTAAACAACACAAGAAAATAAACCATCAAAACATATCGAATCCAACAAAAAAATCTTGTCCAAATTTTTGCAATTCAAGTCGATTGTGTCCACTATTTTTGCAGTGCCTCCTTCCAGTATATGCTATGACATTGAGTGTGTGAAATAATAAGAATGTGAGTGATAAAACATAAAAAGATAGTTTACCTACGAAATGAACGATAAAACTCAAAACGTAAGTAAACTAACACTCAATACGTGCCTAATTTATCAAAGATTTCTACTCTCAATTCTCTGAGATATAGTGGAGTAGATGATTCGTTCCACTCCTAGTGTGAGATAGTAACCACAAAATTATAAATAATCTAAACTAAAGTCTAATAAAGAGATTTACTGAAATGGCAACTAGACTTAACGATGCAACTACCCACAAGATGAAACTAGTCGACTATTAGAACAACTATGGGAATGCTAGATATCGATTTCTATGATAAGGAGTTAGAGGGGATTGATTCCACCTTAACTTCGACTTAATCCTACATTCATTGTTAATCGTCGTAATCCGAATTGAATCGCTGAACGAATGAACAATATGGTTACTCCTAATCCCTAATTACACATGGCATTTCTACCAATTCATAACTAACATGTGAACGATTACACCCATTCTCATGGTGAACTAATCATTTCTAGAGTGGAAAGGAAATTACGGCGACTGAAACGATAATCGGAATCAAGCTTTCATCAAGGCTTCTCAACCCCCTCTAATGGAGGTTTAGCCGAGAATCATCACGCTATCATTCCCAATGGAATTCAAACAAGACATGATATAAAGATTGAAACTTTGCTTATTTAAACTCAAATGGAAACTAATCATGCAATAATTGAATTAAACTAATAATGACAAGTAATTGAATCTAAGAATTGAAACTAAACAATTAATGGAAATGAAACTAGATTATCAAGAACACTATTTTATTAATCTAATGAATAATAAAACAATGATTCAAATACTAAATTAATAATCTACTTTGTTATAAAGTAATTAATTAAACATGAAACTAGATCTAAAACAAGATATGAAAAACTAATTAATTAACTAATTGAACTTCTAAAGCTAATTAATGGAGGCTAACTAATCTAGGTCTAACTATCTACCATTAACAAAGAGTTAATCTTTTGTTTTTATACTTTCAGATCCAAAAATCGTGCATGGGCTTGGAGCCATGCTTTGGGCCAGAAAATCAGGCCCAAAACCCAATTCTTTCAGTCCAAAAAGGCCTCTTCAGCTGCAGTTGGCTTTAAAAGACTTTTCATCCATTTTTGCTCCTCCGATTGGCTCAAATCTTAGACCATTGGAAAGCTCTTTTCGAGCCGGTCGTTTTGACATAAGGTAGGCCCAATTCCGAGGTCTGAGTCCAAAGATACGCCTTAGAAAGTTCTAGATCTGACTTTGATTGTTTTAATTAAGTCGACTTTTCAGCTTTTGACGGGGCTTTAGAAAGGCTTTGTCTTCTTGAATCTTGACCTTTAATCACAGAACTCCTTAGCAACCGACCTTTGCTCCTTTATCTCACTAAAGTGGCACATTTCTGCACATAATGGACTTTGAAGCCTGGAATGCATAAAAACACGTAATCAGTATTAACTCTTAATTATTGCTCACATAATTGGTCTAAAAGTATGATTGTTATAGGGTTAAAACTACAGTTTTGGGCTCTTACCAGTGAGACCAACCACAAAATAGAAATGAAACAATAATTTGAAATAAATAATTCACCTTTGAGTTGGCAGATAGTAGACATGTTAATTTTTTGGTTGGGAACTTTTTGCAAAGTTGGAGAGACCACCAGTCGATGACATGTTGAATTGAGCATTTTTAAGATTGAAAACAAAGTATAAATGAAGGTCCGATATAGAAATTAAAAAATAGCAAAGTATAAACATTATTCGGTTGATGGTCAGGTATGAACACTCATTGTTCATAGTTCAATGGTATGAACAATGAATTTCATAGTCCAAATAGGTATGAACATTCATTGTTCATACTCCACTAGGTGTATGAACATTGAATGTTCATAGCCCAATAAGAGTATGAACATTCATTGTTCATAGTCCACTAGACTATGAACACTGAATGTTCATAGTCCAATGGTATAAATGCATTCTAGAAATTGGGCTCCAGACACTTTCTTTAGCGTGCTTTTTGTTTAGTGAAATACCAATATTATCTTTTGATTCTACTCCAATTTTAGCAACACGTCACTTTTTGGGTGTATTAACTGTTTTTAAAACTTCTTATTTCTCCTTTTGACCTTTTCATTTGTAACTGTCAATTTCTTCCACAGATAAATAATAATGAAATTCTTCGCGGCGCAGGTTTATCCCCAGACGTGTAATGCGATGTCAATCGAGGCCACTCATCAGGCAAGGGTGAGTGTGTATTGCTCCAAGATGTACTGCAATCAAATCCATCAAATAATACAATTGTCTTATAAAAAAAACCATTTGTCCTTTCACAACAATTTGAATTACATCAAACAAAGCTTAAACATGTTGTTCAAAATTATCAGAGATGCATTTTAAATTGCTAAAGTTGTATGGAAATTAGTTGTAATCAACATACCTTTTTTCCATTTTTGAAGTTGATGCTTTCCACATTGTTTTGGTCTCCCCAAAAATTCATCTCACTTTTAATTGGAATGTTGTAGATTTCGGATGAATTTTAGTTATTTTGATTAACCCACTACTCTTTTGGTAACTGATTTAGTTCGTAGCCTTTTTTTTGTTGGTAGTTGCTTCTTTAGTTGGGACTAATAAAAGAGGCCAAAATTGTAAAATTCAGTCTGAAATTTGAGACAGATGTCAAATTTCAGTTTTTATGGAGGAAAAACGAAATTGAATTTTTTTTTGCTATTTCCTCTTAACTTGAGAAATTTGCGGCTGTGTACCTATACCCAGTTTTATGTATAAACATTATTCTGTTATGTAATGTCAGGTATGAACATTCAATGTTCATAATTCAATGGTATGAACATTCATTGTTCATATTCCACTTGGTGTATGAACACTGAATGTTCATAGCCCAACATGAGTATGAACATTCATTGTTCATAGTCTAGAAAGGGGTATAAGAATTTACCTGATAATCAATTTCCCTATGAAACAAAAGGTCAATGTATTATGAAACAAAACGTCAATGTTTATTTAGGTTTCAATTCAATATCAAGCATTCAAGCTTTGGTAACGCTTTCAAACATGGCTAAAAGTGGTCTGCTAGTTATTGCTTTTGTTATCGGCCACACTCTTAGCGCAGAAAAAACTTTTATAATTTTGTACTATTTTAAATGCCACTTGCTTCATGATTTAAATTTGGTAATAGCTAAACAACACAAGAGGTTAAATCATTAAAACATATCGAATCCAACAAAAAAAACTTGTCCAAAATACATAGTCATATCATACAAAAAGATCCAGTACATAAATATACTGTTCGGAGACATTTTCACCAACTTGTAGCATTTGCACTTCAAGAAAACCCAAAATTTTGCAATTGAAAAAATGTAGTGAGATTCTTATAACTAGATATGAAATAGAGAGTAGATGTACACCTTTACACGGTAATCAGGTAATAGGCATGGACATATTATTTATACATAAGAAATTTCTTATGACTTTTGAGAAAGTGAGGCAATAATATGATAAATGGATGTGAAATATATAAGAACCTACAATGAATAGACCAAGGTATATATGTATTGGTGTAGGTAACAAAGTTGGACATGTTAATGGAAACTCATTGCATGTTTCCTTTGATCTCCCTGCCCATGCAAAGTTACAAGGCTATTGCATCTGAAGGTCAAAAACAGGGTGCCTACGGCAATTGACGCTAGTCTAATCATAAAAAAATACCTTGACATAAACAATTTGTCAAAGGCAAATAAGACCAGCAGACTACAAAAAGGTTAGCAACAACGTCACATTGCCAGAGTGCATGAAGGTGTCATAGAGTATGAAGTCAGTGAACTAGACCATCAAGGTATCATGATCACTTAGTTAAGTTAGGAGTTAGGTATCAGTATATGTAATTTGACGACTCATGTTAAGCACTCACCATTCTCAGTTGAACCAGGAGATCAATGAAGCTGAGTATCCAATATATAGCCACTACCGTGTGAAGACAAGGCCGATATGATGGCAAATTGCCCAGTGCTGTAGGGGACTTTTTCATGACATTCACTACCACTCCCCATCCCCAATCAGTTCCTCTGTCACGTATCCTTCAAACTTGCACTTTCTTGAATCGGACCTTGTTGAATTCCTCTTCATTAATCCCATAGTCTATTAAGTCTTTCGCTAGGGCTTTTCGGAGGCAATACGATTCTTTTCAAAACACAAAAGGCATATGCCTGATAACACAATCAGCAAATGCAAGTACATACACCCCGCAATTCCATGTATCATTTTGTTTAGCACACTCTACAAACACAATTTCCCAGTCCTTTCCAAACTGCATATCTAGCATACACTTTGTATCGTGCAACAATATGCCAACAGGTAGCAGCCCACCAAGTGCCTTCAACTTCGAATTTAGGTTGCTTGTCGGTGCTTTCGAAGAATCGTACACATAACATGTCCATGTCAAGAAGTTGAAGACAATAAGGACCCAATGTGTGTTCTTCCCTACGTTTAACGCCATCATTAACCCGTTTGATTTCAAAACATGTGGCACATCTCCGTTTTCTTGAACTAAATCTCTGAATGTCATCATCAGATCGAATGAGAACAACAACCCACATTTTGAAATCTTCTCTTCAATATTAAGACATGTCTCATGCAGTATGCCAACCACTTGTTCATACAAGTCCAGCAAACGTACCTATTTTCAAATTAAAACAAAGTAACAAGCATATATTTAGCACTTCTCACGCCTGTCAAACCAAAAAAACAAAGGATGTGTTCATTTTAACAAATACCGGGAAAAATGTCTCAGGCAAAATAGTGTAAGTATCAAAACCGGGTGTTGTATGTGGCACAGACTACCTTCCGTAAGTAATCCACCGCCTACCCAACTCCAGGTAGGCAGAAATCAACTTCAAACACAATAAAGGTGTTATTTAGATACAGGTTAGCCTAACATATATCTAGAAATAATTACTTAGTAGTTATGAATACTATAAACCTTATCATTCAACCATTGTCTACCCTTGAGAAGGTAGAAGGTTGCTAAATCTAATTTTAAATCATTACCATAGTGTATTATATCGGTAACCAATATCATGCTTTCAGCGATTCCCTCTCCAACCAATACTCAGTGGCATAATCTTCTGAATTGCTGTAGTTCACACTTTTATCCCATAGCTTAGCTGGAGTAGTTACTTTAGAGCTCTTATTTATGAAGGGTCCTTCACCCATAACTTTAACAATCTTTGGAATGCATATATAAGCCATTTCAGTTTCAGCTTCTGAAAATTTGTTCCTCTGTGCCACCTTCCTTCCTAGGATTTCTTTCACCTGTTCAAAACAATGGCCAGGTTAAATGCACTGTCTAAATAAGTAAACAAGAATGACAAGGGAATAAATACATTTCTCATACAAAAAATTAATAAAATTCAAATAAAATTAAATAACATAAATGATAAACCTTGTCAGAATCCCTTTCATTACTATTGTTCCCTTCAAAACTTTCATTTTCCAATAACTGAACATCATCATTTCCAGTAACTTAACACAACAAACTTTGCACAATTAATATTTTCACTATTATTAGTAAATATATAAACCTAAGTTCTAAACAACCAGTACTTGCTAGCCCCTTATAAATAAAATACCGGAATACATTGAGTTTTTTAGAACTTAGGTTTTCAGACCTTTCCTGCATCGTTGTTGGTACATCTCACTTTTGACTTCGCTTTACGGTCCGTGCTCATAGCCACTTGCTTCGTTCCACTACCAGTCCCTAATTCTTTTATCCTCACAGCAGTTTCTTTGAGAACATCATTAGGATCTTTTAATTCATCTGTATCTCTACCACCCTCATTTTCATCTTGACCACCCTCATTTTTCCTCACTTGTCCCGACATATTATGGGCCCTCATGCTACCCGAACGTGTCTTTTCACACAAACCGCTTCTATTCGCAATACCTTCAATCTGCATAACCACATAATTGTCACTAAAATAGGTATCTATGGCACCTATATAAACCTAACTTTTAAATCCAGGAGATGCTTGCCCCTTTACATTGTCGCAAACACACAATATATTGACTTTTATTAGAAAACCTACCTTTTCCTGATCTTTGTTGGTACGTATCACTTTTGACTTCTCTATGCGGTCTGTCCGGATAGGCACTCGCTTGGTTCCACTACCAATCCCTAATTCCTTTGTCTTCACTACAGCTTCTTTTAGAACATCATCACTACGTTTCACTTGAACTAAATCATCAGTATCTTGACCACCTTCATTTTTCCTCACTTGTCCCAAAATATTACGGGCCCTCAAGCTAGCCGCTCTTGTCTTTCCACACAAACCACTTCTATTTGCAATACCTTCATTCTGCATAACCACATAATTGTCACTAAAATAGGTATCTATGGCACCTATATAAACCTAACTTTTAAATCCAGGAGGTGCTTGCCCCATTACATTGTTGCAAACCAACAATATATTGACTTTTATTAGAAAACCTACCTTTTTCTGATCTTTGTTGGTGCATATCACTTTTGACTTCTCTATGTGGTCTGTTCGGATAGCCACTCGCTTGGTTCCACTACCAATCCCTAATTCCTTTGTTTTCACTGTAGCTCCTTTTAGAACGTCATCACTACATTTCACTTGAACTAAATCATCAGTATCTTGACCACCCTCATTTTTCCTCACTTGTCCTGACATATTACGGGCCCTCATGCTATCCGCTTTAAGCCGAACGTGTCTTTCCACACAAACCACTTCTTTTTGCAATACCTTCATTCTGCATAACCACATAATTGTCACTAAAATAGGTATCTATGGCACCTATATAAACCTAAGTTTTAAATCCAGGAGTTGCTTGCCCCTTTACATTGTCGCAAACTAACTATATATTGACGTTTATCAGAAAACCTACCTTTTCCGGATCTTTGTTGGTACGTATCACTTTTGACTTCTCTATGCGGTCCATCCGGATATGCACTCGCTTGGTTCCACTACCAATCCCTAATTCCTTTGTCTTCACAGCAGCCTCTTTTAGAACATCATCGCTACATTTCACTTGCACTAAATCATCAATATCTTTACCACTCTCATGACTCTTCACTTGTCCCAAGATTTTACGGTCCCTCAGGATAGCCGGTCGTGTATTTCCACACAAACCGCTTCTATTTGCAATACCTTCATTCTGCATAACCACATAATTGTCACTAAAATAGGTATCTATGGCGCCTATATAAAACTAACTTTTAAAGCCTTGTAAAGCAAACTTGAGACTTTTGGTAGATGCACTAAAAATACATTGTCGAAGATCGAACCAACCTTTTCAGCGACATTAACCCGAGTACCTACCACTTCTTTAACTGTAGTCAAAGCACCTTGTTCAATAACATCAACACAAACCTGCTCTTGAGAAACACAATTTTTTTTAAAATGATAAAAAGCTTCCTCGAGTGGAGCAGCTTCCGGTGATTCCACAATATTTTCCACATAACCCATTCTTCTCATAACCAGCAACATTTTTTTCCCCTCCAGCTCTGGTGAAGATAATCGAGTCTTGGTACCGAAGCCCACATGTGGACCATTAAGATCCACAAGACATTTCAACTGTCTCTACCCTGGAGTTTGGTCAACTGCTGATTTTTGACTTCCAATTGTACTTGTTTTCGGTTCACGATGAATTTGTATTACCCTATCATCTGACACCTGCAAAATGATCAAGTACATATTCAAAATACTGTCTAATATTTAATATTCTGACCCAACAACAACTTGGGAAGTCAACATAATCAGGGAATAACAATAATTAACTTACCCCCCGACTTTCACGGAGTATGTCAAGATTAACATAGTGCGTATTAGCACTCCTTTCAAGCTGCAACAAAATTAACGTTATTACGAAATATGACAAAATAAACAAAATAAAAATCTAACTACTTCAGACGACAGAGAGGATTGACCACCTTAAGTGCATTTTTCACAGCCAGCTTTTCTTCCACACAATCGGAAGACGTAGCTCTTCCCTCACCACTAAAGTCTTATGATTCTTCAATTTCCCTTCCCAGGTACTACCCCTTGTTGTTTTCCCTGGAATATCCACCCATCCTAACAACCAAGGGAAAACTTTTTCATCCAAACGATGTGGACCCAAAGAAGTGACACGGAGGAAAATCCAAAGACTAAAAATTATTAAACAGCCATGGAGGGTTGAACTAAAATTGGGCTGGTTCGGAAGTTCAATTTTCTTGTTAAGAGTATCCAAACTATCCCTAATAACTCCAAATACAAAATAGCCCCAAGGAAACCTATCAAAGGCTACCAAATCATCAGCAACATCCACATTTTGAACGCTGACCCCACGATGGCTCATGGGTATCAGAAAAGAGCCTAGAACATACAGCCTGTTTAGTCTATAGACATCATTCTAACACTCTACATCATTGATGGCATTTTTCTTTGCCATCGCTTCTAGCTTCTAAAATTTCAACTGAGAAATCGCGACTTTTACGCTTACTCGGGAGCAACATCAAAATACTTTTCCCTAAACTTCATTGGTTTCTTCTTACACATCCTGTAGTATATGTCATCAGGCTGATCGGTAAATAACCCAGTAAAAAGCGTGATAAGAGCCCAAAACTGTAGTTTTAACCCTGTAACAGTCATACTTTTAGACCAATTATGTGAGTAATAATTAAGAGTTAACACCGATTCGTGTTTTATGCATTTCGGGCTTCAAAGTCCATTATGTGCAGAAATGTGCCACTTTAGCGAGATAAAGGAGCAAAGGTCGGTTACTAAGGAGTTCCATGACTAAAGGCCAAGATTCAAGAAGACAAAGCCTTTCTAAAGCCCGATCAAAAGCTGAAAAGTCGACGCCGGGCGTAAAACAAAGACACAAGTCGGCCAGAACTTGAGGAAGGTCGTATCTTTGGACTCAGACCTTGGAATGGGGCCTACCTTATGTCAAAACGACCGGCTCGGAAAGAGCTTTCCAATGGTCCAAGCCTTGACCCAATCAGAGGAGCAGAAGTGGACGAAAAGTCTGTTGAAGCCAACTGCAGCTGAAGAGGCCTTTTTGGACTGAAAGAATTGGGTTTTGGGCCTGATTCTCTGGCCCAAAACATGGCTCCAAGCCCATGCACGATTTTTGGATCTGAATGTATAAAAATCAAAGCTTCACTCTTGGTTAATGGGGGATAGAGTAGTGAGTGAGGTTAGAAAATAAGGTAGCTTAGAATAGAAAGTGCCATTAGAATAGCTTCTAGATCTAGATTTAATTGTTTTTAATTAAGTTTAGTTTCAAATCCAATTCTTGTTTTAGATTAAACTCTTAGAATCAATTGTTCTTAATTAGTTTGATAAATAAAATAGCTATTTGTCAATTTCGATTCTTGTCATTTACATTGTGTTAGACCTGATTTCATTTATTACTTGTTATTCAATTTTTAGTTATTAATTAGATTTTAATTATTGTTTAATTTAGATTAGTAAATTTCAATTCTTTGTATTATGTTTAGTTTTAATTTAATCGGAAATGATTGCGTAATGATTCTCGGCTAAACCTCCATTGAGGGGGTTGAGGAGCCTTGATGAAAGCTTGACTCCGATTATCGTAGAGTCGTCGTAATTTCCTTTCCAATCTAGAAACGATTAGTTCACCATGAGAATGGGTTTAATCGTTCACATACTGGTTATGAATTAGTAGAAATACCATGTGTAATTAGGGATTAGGACTTTTAGGAGAAACCATATTGTTATGCGAAGCAGTTCAAATTCGGATTACGACGATTCGTCGTTAATAGGATTAGGTCGAGTTAAGGTGGAATCAATCCCCCCTCTAACTCCTTATCATCGAATCAACGTAGCATTCCCATAGTTGTTCTGATAATCGACTAGTTGCATCTTGTGGGTAGTTGCATCGTAGTCTAGTTGCCACTTCGTAAATCTCTCATTAGACTTTAGAGTTAAGAATACTTATACGTAGAGAACACAGCATGCGGAAGGACTAGGAGTGGAACGAATCACTCTACTCCACTATATCTCATAGGATTGAGAGTCGAAATCTTTGATAAAATATAGACACATAATCTAGTTTTAGTTTATTTACGTTTTGAGTTCATAGTTCATTTCGTAGGTAAACTATCAATTTTATGCTTTATCAAATGGCGCCTCTGCCATCTTAGTTTCACTTTCGCATTGTTTTTGTAGTGTAAGTACTTTTCTTAAAGTCCCATTAAACCCACCCACCCTTGTTTGATTCATACTGTGGTTGTCCGTTTCACCGTTGAAAAGTTCCGCAAAAATATACACGGAGCCACCACCGCTTCTAACCAAAGCGCACTGCGCCCCCATAAGCTGGAACACCGAGCGACCTGCCCCATGTGAGCGACCGCCTAAATCACTCAGAACTTGAAGTTACACGGGCGTGACAGCGCCTCTATCTGCGAGCCCCACTGGCTACTAAGCTAGATTTTTCCGGATTTCTACAGTTTTGATTCGAACTTTGATTTTTCAAGTTTTTCAGTGTTCTAACTTGTTATATACACTGAACACGCGTAAACAAGACGCTATTCATAAGCGAAGCAAGGACGCAATCAGGTATTCCTTTCTTCACACCTCACATCTCCTGTTAGAGGTTTATACTAGTATATCAGAATTGTTTGGAGTGTTGATGTGTTTAGCTAAGTTTGGTTTTAGCCTTGTATAAGATTAAGGTCTGGCCGAACAAAAACACCGAACGTAATTACACAACAACGTCAACAAACAAGTCTATCTAGTATACCACCCACTACACCTCTAGCTACTATTTCACACACACCACCTGACACAATGCCCGACGAAGGAGAAACTCCTCTCTTGGACTTTTATAAAGCCTTGAGCGATAGCCCCAAATCTTGCATCGTTCTAGCGGACCCGATTGGGGATTTCGAATCCCCAAATATTTTAATTTGTTACCCGTTTTCCATGGTTTAGACCATGAAAAACCTTATCAACACATGCGTAGGATTGAACAAGTCCTAACAACATTCCACCATCCTACGGTTGGTGCGGAACAAATTAAACTAAGGGTATTCCCTTTCACCTTAGCCGATAAGGCGGCGTCTTGGTTAACTGCCCAAGCGCCTAATTCTGTGGACTCGTGGCTAAACTTGTTTAGCTGTTTATGGAACATTTTTACCCACCCCTAAAGACGGATGAGATGCTTTCCAAGATTCATTTCTTTCGACAAAATCCTCATGAATCATTTTTAGAGGCTTGGAATCATTTCACCGATCTCCTTATAGAGTGTCCACATCATAACTTAGCGAAAGACACATTAGTTCGTGCCTTTTTCAAAGGACTTCTACACCACCATAAAGAAGTCCTAGACATAATGAATGGGGGTAGTTTCCTAAGCAAAGGAGCCTCGGAGGCTTATAAATTTTTAGAGGATCAAACTAAGCGAAATAACAACTGGGGGGGTAGTGACGATATCCACCGCTCCGCTAGTTCTTCTAATACAGTTAAGGCCGCCGGTATGTTTGAAATTAAACACGATCCCGAGCTTAAAACTCTAATTGAATCACTCACTAAAAAGGTAGAGGCCATTTCGGTTCAACAAAAGTCAATCCCCATCATGAACGTAAATTCAAATCCATGTAGTTTCTGTTGGAGCCCCCGAGCATCCGACTTCCATCGTCCTATAGCCCATGAACAGGGCTTGTTCCATTAATAGTGAACCTAACGCCCTTGGAGACAAAATCCCAACTTCGGTTGGAGAAATAACCAACACGCCACACCTCCGGTACAATAATCAATATGTCGAGGGCCAACACAAAGTTTTAACCAAGCTCCACCACGACGGACGGTCGGGGTAATTTTAATAATTATAACAACCAAGTGCAACCTCGACAAGGTCAAGCACAAAGTCAAGGTAGTTATAATAATTATAATGCTAATAGAAGTATCGTTAGGTAAATAATAATTATCAAAATCCACCCATAAATAATTCACGTGGAAATAGTTCGGTCCACACCACCCATGACTACTACGCCAACACAACCGGATCGTCTTGACACCTTCATACAAGTGAGCCAAAACTTTTCCAAACCATGGCTCAATCTAAACCAACAGCTTCTACAATCCGTTAATAATTTAACCCAACAGTTGGCTCAAGATAAAGCCTAACCCAAAGGTGTGTTTCCAGGTCACGAAATACCTAATCCTAAAACAACAAATACAGCCTTTGAGGTAACCGATAATACTAGTAATGAATATGAAAATTTAGGTGAGCTAAAGGCCATCACCACTCTCCGTTCTGGCAGAGTGGTTGATAACAAAGTAACTATGCCTATAGTTACCCCACCAGTAGCCCCTACACCTGCTATTTTACTAGATACCGAAATAGAAACTGAAGAGCCTATCACTGTAGAGGTACCAGTTACAACACAACCTAAGAAATAGAAAGCCACGGTTAAACATCCAGGTGATACCATTCCTAAATATAGACAGAAACCATCATTTCCACAAAAATTAGCCGTGTTAACTAGGGATACTAATTATGAGGAGATTAGGGACGTTTTCAAGAATCTAACTATAAACCTTCCCTTCCTCGAAGCTATAAAAAAAGCTACCACACCATGCTAAGTTTCTTAAGGAGTTGTGTACTACTAGGCGTAAGACCAATATACCAAAAGGCGCTTTTAGCCTTTTAACAGGAACAATTCCCAACTCTATTTGAACATAATGGAATTGTTAAGTACAAGGACCCCGGTTGTCCCATCTTGTCAATGCACCTTAGGAGATTCTTATATGACGACGGCGTTATTAGACTTGGGGATAGTGTTAACTTACTCCCCGCTTTTATTTGTATAGACAAATAGGTCTAGGCGAGATGCAACCCACTAAAATGACGTTGCAATTAGCTGATCGGTCTATTAAGTATCCTAAGGGTGTCGCCGAAAATGTTCTCGTAAAAGTTAGGGATTTTTACTATCCAGGCTGATTTTGTCATCCTCGATCTGGAAGTCGTTAACGACTCTGTCCGATCATCTTAGGGCGCCCTTTCGGCAACCGCCAATGCGCTTCATTAATTGCCGCGATGGTTCAATGTCCATGTCTTTTGGCCATCTTGCTGTTGAAGTCAATGTTTTTAAAACAAAGACACAGTTGCCCGATTCGTCTATGGATGGAGAGGTTAGCATGATCGAGAGCTTTGCTCGAGATTATTTCAATAATACGTTCCATGATAATCATATGCCCAAATTTCTTTCCTTTGGAAGTTCGGACTCCAACATTTCCATCCCTACACTAGTCGATACACATATTACGGATGAGGATGAGATAGATGACTTTCTCAAAGATGTAGAGGACTATCATAGTAACGTGGATATGACCAATCTAGATGAGGAATTCGATGAGTTTCTTAGAGGAGGTGATGATTCACCCTATCAAGAACTACTTTGCACAACATCTACCTCGACTCCCCTCCTTCCACCCTTTCAAAGGAATCTCGAGTATGCACTCGATCCTTTTGTTTCTTCTGTGCTTCATAATTTTTTAAATCCACCTAGTAAACAAATAATTCAGAAGACAAAAGCATTTGACACCTTCATTTTCAGACTTGAAACAGTCCCTACACACACAATGAATGAGTTTTGTGCTAAACCCACATCCTCATTGTGTACATGATGTCCTTCTACAGCTTATCCATATCCACCATATTCTCCACAACCATTCACTTTTCCACACTTATTTACTAGAACACCCACTCGTTCAAAAATGAAAAAGAAGGTGCATGCTAGGTTACGTAATAGGGTTATCCGACTTCGCTTTCATTTCACTAGGTTACGTCATAGGAAATCTTGGTGCTTGATTGTGTTTGGATATGTTTTCTGTGATATTTATTTATGGAATGATCCACAACTATTTCGGTTGTTGATATATGATAAACTGCATGTTCATACATATGTTTAGGTAAAGTCTCGAGTATCTGACTATAAACGACTCAACTTTTGTGTTTGGTGCATTTCCTTTCATTTCCATATATTGGTGAGTGCACCATTAAGGTAACCGGGCCCTCCCTACGGAGTGTGTGGCTGTAAGTACCGGATCCTAAGTCCACGTTTAACATAATTCACGTTTTCCACTCTTGCATGTTTTCTCGATTTTTTGAGTCATGTTTTCTATGGGGTGAATTATGTCTTTCTTGTTTATTGTTTTTCATTATAAAAGTAAAATATATATATATATATATATATATATATATATATATATATATATATATATATTAATGAATAAACATAGTAATCTAGGAAAGTCTCGAATCGACTTTAAAAGACCATCGCTAAAACAAATTTTCTAAGCTTCGTTGTAAAAAAATTTGTTTGGGGGTGGGGTGTTCGTGTTTCCGTCCTAGAATGTTTATGTCCCATTACAGTTGCTTAGGCCGTTTAATTGTATTTCGATCCAGGTTGACATAATCATGAATTTAAAGTTCAGGCCTTCGCGATAACGCGTCGTCATGCACGCACTTTGAGGCATTTTCCACTCTCTTATATGTCATACACTGTCGGAATAGAGTGTTTTATGGATTATTGGATTGGAAATTCTCTCCTGATCATTTCCATATCCCATTCGCAAAAATCGGACCAGTAACGAAGCGGCAATTGTGATTTGAAGTTTCGCGAAAAATCAAAAATTCAAAATTTCGAATTGGGCTTGGCTCAACCGCTTCACCGACAGCGAACAAGACCAGCTCTTACCTTCACTTCAACAAATGATTCATCTTCTCAAAACCGCCATTAACGCCCACCAAAGCTCCAAATACCTAAAAAATAAATAAATAAAAAGGAAACCAAATTAACCCACGCCCACAGTTCAAATCTACTTCCAATCTAATCTAAAAGCTTTCCACCACCATCTCCACCAAATTAAATAACCAAAACCACCGAAAATTTCAAATTTTGAACTACCGCGCCACCACCACAGTTTGTTTAAGTCCGTCGATTCAAATTCCAACACCACATCCCATTTAAACCCCCACTACATTCCAAACACTAAAATGGCTCAACAACGTCGAATTTTGCCGGAGCAAGCTTTTACTGGCGACCACTTCGCTACCGCTTTTTACGGTGACGAAATGATCGAAGAGATCTGGAATAGCTTGTGGTATTTCGATGAAGCCTTTTACCACGAAGACTTAGTTCGACGGTTTTACAACACGAAGGAGGTGGAGGGACTAGAATTTTGTTATGGTGGCAAAGAGGAGGAAGGAGGTAACTCTTGGGTTGTTATCGAGATTCTAGGCATTCGCCTAGAATCCATCCGATGTCGCGTTCTGGGGAGTCCCAATATAATATGGTAAAGCCGTTAATGAACATAACAGTTACCGAAGGGAACTACAATGCGAGATCGCATTGTGTTCGCCAGGCATCCCTAAGGACCAACCAGCTGGCTGCAGCTCAGTGGATTGGTGGGAACGTCCTAGGGAAGGAGAAGGTCAGCGACATCGGTCAGAACTGCCTCCACATTTTATGGATACTCCAGGAGCAGAAGTATGAGTTCTGTATCTTGGAGTTTTTGCTTAGCATGATTAGGAGAGTAGGGAAGTCTGTTGCACCTCTCCCTGTGTTGATAACCAAGATCATGCTGAAGTTGAGAGATGCTCAGGCGTCTGATAGGTCTTACATCACCCTACACCGAAATCCTCGCATCTATAAGGAGTGTGTCCAACGAGTTTGGAGGTTGCCTGAGGATAGGGTAGAGGACGAGGAGGATGGGGGAAACGAGAACGCCGAGGAGGATGGTGGAAATGAGAATGCCTCGGAGGATGAGGAGGACTTGACTTGTTTTGATGCGGATGCCCTGGAGAGGTGTTGGTCAGATGCAGAACGCATGGCCGTAATTCATCGTGGCATGCGTTCACTCAACACTATCTGCGAAGACCTCCAGACTCGACAGGCAACTATCCATCATAACTTCGAGATCCGTACCCAGAGAGAGGATGAGAGGTGGGAACAGATGAGGGCCGAGCTAGGAGCTCAGCGCCAGTTCCGGGCCGACATGCTTGCACGATTCCCACCTCACGGGGATTCTCCTTCTGAGGACACACCATCGAGGCACGAGCGTCGTCACCGAAAGACGAATGGTGCTGGCCCATCGGGAGCTCAAGAGCCATCTCCGGACCGTGTGCCCTCCGCTACCAGTACCGGAGTGATTAGGGATAGTATCGTATGATGTTTCTATTTTTATTTGTAGTTTCATTATTGCCATTTATTTTAATGTAAGTTTTATTTTCGTAATTTGAATTTTGTAGTGAAATGTACTTCGAATGAAAATTTTAATATAATGCGGTTATTTTCATTATCGTGGTTGTTTAATATTGATCCCACCTTCCCAAATTGTTTGGGGGTGGTTTTATCTATTCCAAAGATGATTTTTATATGACCCTCGCCTTAGAATTTATTATGCGAGTCAAGGTGAAAATATGGCCGTTTAGGCATATCTATGAATAAGTATCATGGTAGGATGAAATATCGATTAAATAGGTAGATTCTATCATAAATTCAACCTAAAAGATACTAGGTTTGTTTTAGAATCAAGAAAATGAGTTGTTTCCGTTTTGGGTTTGGAAATCTTGGTATTTTCGGAAACGCCGTAAAACCTTTCGCAACTTCCGATCCGCTTTTAGCAACTTAAAACCTATATAAACTTCATACATTCTACACTCACAACTCACACTACACCTAACCTCCATCACTCACCTTTCACTCCCACGATTCCCACGTTTCGTCTCAATTTCCGAGTTTCAGCAACTCCGAGCGCACTCGCGCCCTAGAGGAGTGCACTCGCGCCTCGCAATTTTTTCAGATTTTTGTCGAGGACTTTCAAGATTCAAGGTGAGCGACCCGCGCTCAAACACAGGAATTCCAAATCTTCAGAGCGCACTCGCGCCCTGATTTCCGTGGACCTGAAAAATTACAATTTTCTGCGGGTAGTTTCCGGATCATTCGCAGCTATTCCAGAGCGTAATTTTGAGATGACATCTCCAACATTGATACCGGAACAGTCTTTCGAAGATTTGTTCCAAAGCACTACTTAGGGTGCTTGGTTTCGCGAAGCGATCACATATGTAGGTTGGGAACCGCTTATGGTAAGACCTGATGCACTTTATTCTCCAACACTAGCATCTTATTTTTACGATAACTGCATTTTCTTTGAAAGACCAGATGGAGAACAAGTGTTCTCCATCAACATTGATAATGAACCAATGGAAATTACCAGGTTCTTGCTAGCATTTGTTCTTGGCCTTGCTATGCCCGCTGAAATACAAGACCCATGGTGCTATTGGGTAGATAATATGTATGTCTACACTTACGAGTTTTTGCATGAGTCGTATGGCGCGGGCATTTTCCGTATCGAGGACCAAGGGGAATATAACGTCGCCTTTGGTAGCCTGTCCATGAACATAGGAACTGTTATGTTTTGGATCATGCTAAACATTTTAGGGGAATGGCGTTTTTCTTCTGTGAATGATGCCACTTGCAGCGTCTTCCTTGCTTTAGCCACGGGACATATATGTCATGACCTTCCCCAAACCTTGATGTCTAGTTTAGCTCGATCCCATAGCATGAGGCATAAGTACTTTCTTATGCCTGTTCTAATTTCCCGTATTATGCTATGTTTCTTTCCTGTTTTTTGTACACGTTTCACGGATTGGATTACGGTCGACACTGTACAACCCACCAATAATATTATTCGATCTTTCTGTGCAATGACTTGGCAAGGGTGGAGGATACAACCTCATCAGGTTGCACCCTACACCCCGTCAGACCAAGTGGCTCTTAATAGGTTAGCAATAATAGATCACTTCTTTATGGAAGAAGAGGATGAGGAAGATGATGAATAATGCGGGAGATAAGGTAAGTTTTCATTCTATTTAGTGTCTGCTTATGTCCCAAGCAATTTCATTCTTGTTAACCCCATAATGGGTAGAACTCTTATAGAGTTGAGTCAGTTTTTATTTCCTATATTACTACGTTCTAACTTTGTTTTGCAGATGTTCCTGAATTTCACGCGCTTCAATGGTAATTTTCCTACCCTCTTTATTTATATGCTTTGAGGACAAAGCATGCTTCTTGTTTGGGGGGCATAGAAACACGTGTAATTAAGGCATCTGTTAGGATATAGATATGTATAATATGCATTTGTTTTCTAGTTAAAATTTCAAAAATTCAAAAATATAAATAAATAAGTTATGCTATACACTTAGGAATAGTGGTATTGTTTTCTTTCTCTATGTTCTTAACAATCTAGAAGTCTCACGTAGCTTTTGCATCAGAATAATTTTTAGAAACTTAGGTTAATATGTAGGTAATAATCTTTGCATCTATCTATAAATATATTACATGAGTATCGATGATTGTTAGTAGTAAGAATCTGAAATCTAGGCTAGAGTACTTATTCTACAAATCCTGTGAGAATATAGCCTAAAGCCTTATATGAGCGAAACATTTGAGAAATGACACAAGGGAGAAGTAAAATCCGGATAGAGATATCACACGTCCACTTGCTTGATCACTAAACCATATTGATAAAACATAAAATTAAATAGTTTACCTATGAAATGAATGATGAACTCAAAACGTAAGTAAACTAAAACTATCTTATGCGCCTATATGTTTATCAAAGTTTCTACTCTCAATTCTATCGAAATAGAGTGGAGTAACAAATTCGTTCCACTCCTAGTTCTCTAGCATGGAGTGTTTTCTAATCTAATTGATCAGTCTTAAGTCTAATGAGAGCTTTACGAAGGGTGTTATACTACGATACAATATGAAATTGATTATGTTGAATTTAAACTACGAATGCTATGGAAATATGATTGTTTTTTAATCTAGATAAAGGATTTAGGGGATTGAATCCACCTCGAATCCAACTTAATAACCTAGCATAGATTCTTGTATCTCAATTCTTACGTTCTTACGGCAAGAATTTCGAGTTCTAATCCCTAGTGTTCATGGCATTTCTACCAAATACTAACTAGCATGTGAGGCCATCCACCCATTCTCATGGCGAATCACGACCTTCTAGAGTGGAATAGATTCTACAATGCTTCTACACTATACCATTAAGTTTTCATCAAAGCTTCATCAACCCCTCTAATGGAGGTTTTAGCCTTGAGTCATCAACCCATCATTTCCCATTGAATTATAACTACACATCATATTAAAATTCTAACTTAACTAATTTAACTAACAATAATTAAAATCTAATTAACAACTAAGAAATGATAATCAACAAGAAGTAAAACTAGATCTAATAGATTGAAATGATAAAAACTGAAATGACAAGAATAATCACTATTTTATTTATCTAATGAATGATATTCAATGATTCAAGAAATTAATCTAAAACAAGAAAATGAAATTCTAAAACTAAGTTCTAAAACTCATTAATGGAGGCTAACTAATCTAATTCTAATCTAGGTCTAACTATCTACCATTAACCAAGAGCTAAGCTTTTGTTTTTATACTTTCAGATCCAAAAATCGTGCATGGGCTTGGAGCCATGTTTTGGGCCAGAGAATCAGGCCCAAAACCCAATTCTTTCAGTCTAAAAAGGCCTCTTCAGCTGTAGTTAGCTTCAACAAACATTTCGTCCACTTCTGCTCCTCTGATTGGGTCAAGACTTGGACCATTGCAAAGCTCTTTCCGAGCTGATCGTTTTGACATAAGGTAGACCCCATTCCGAGGTCTGAGTCCAAAGATACGGCCTTCGGAAATTCTGCTGACTTGTGTGCTGTTTCTGCCCGCGTCGACTTTTCAGCTTTTGATCGGGCTTTAGAAAGGCTTTGTCTTCTTGAATCTTGGTCTTTAGTCACGGAACTCCTTAGTAACCGACCTTTGCTCCTTTATCTCGCTAAAGTGGCACATTTCTGCACATAATGGACTTTGAAGCCTGAAATGCATAAAAACACGTAATCAGTGTTAACTCTTAATTATTACTCACATAATTGGTCTAAAAGTATGATTATTACAGGGGTTAAAACTACAGTTTTGGGCTCTTATCAAACCACCCCAAACAGCATTTTGCTTGTCCTCAAGCAAAGATGAGAAATTAGAATAAATGACCAAAAATGGAGTTCTAACTACTCTCGTTACTTGAAAGCGATTGCATTGACCATATGCATGCAAGGCCTTAAACCACTAGGAATTCCCTAGTGGACGAGTTATAGCCTCGTGAGAGTTTTCCAGTGAAGGTACTCACAAACTTCATCTATACTACAACGACTAAGAAATAAAACTATTGTTTCCTTATCCATGCTCTAAATTAACTATTCCTCTCACTAGCTATGGACAAGAATAACCAAGTCAAAAACCTAAGCTAATATATGCATAATAATCAATCATCTACAATAAACATATATACAATGAGTACTACTATGAAATGCAATAGCAGGTCCGTTTCTGAAACTCGGAATAGCGTCCTTAAGTAGGTTCTCACAATAATAGTCAAGATACAACACTCTGATTTTTCCACTCAAGTTTCGCTACTCTAGTGCGCAGTGGGCACACTTTACCTTACAATCTCAATGACACACAAGGAAGTCGGAGTCGATCAAACACATCTGCCACTTACTATCACACTAACCTATTCCTAATTGAGCTAGAGGTCTTTATTAGGTGTTTCGGGGATTAGGAGATGGTTTAAGAAGGAAGGAAATGGATATTCAAAACGGACAAGTCTGAGATAAAAGAGTCTTCATATTATGTAACTAGAGAAAACCTTGTTATTTACTTTTGCTTCTACACTTTGTTTCCATCCTTAGCCATATATATATATTTTTTTTTCTTTGGCTTTTGACTCCTTTTATTCTATTTTTTGGAGTTTTTATTTTATTTCTATTTTTATTTTTCTTTTCTTTGGATGGAAACTTCTTTTCTTTATTTCTGAAGCAACTAACTAATTTTTGTTTACATAGGTTTTTCTCTTCTTCTTTCTTCCTCATTCTATTCTCAGACTTATTCTAAATTGGGTACGTTGATTTTTTTCTTATTTTGTTTTGTTTTTGTAACAGGGTAAAGAATTTGTGGTTTATGAAATGCTAGAAAGAACCATAAGCGGTTCCCAGCCTACGTGTGTGATCACCTCGCGAGTCCAAGCACCATAAGTAGTGCTTGGGAACAAATCTTCGAAAGACTATTCCGGTATTATTGTAGGAGATGTCATCTCGAAACTACGCCTGGAACAGCTGCAAATGACCAGGAACAACCCAGAAAACTGGAAATTTTTCGGGTCTATTTGAAGTCGAGTTTTTTTTTTTTTTTTTTTTTTTTTTTTGACAAGGGAGCGAGGTGGGGGTAAGAATAGGAATTTGAGTGATCAAGAAAGGAAAAACTAACATCAGATACCCCCAAACAAATTTTTTGAAAACAGGTTTGTAAAATTTGTTTTAAAACGCGGGTCTTTTTAAGGTCGATTCGAGACTTGCTAGATTACTATTTTTATAGCTTTAAACTTTTTTACTTTTTATGAATTAGGTTTAATATAAAGGAAAACAATAAGCAGTAAGGACATAATTCACACCATAGAGAAACATGACTCAAAAACCAAGAAAACATGCAAGAGTGGAAAACGTGAATTATGTGAAACGTGGACTTAGGATCCGGTACTTACAGCCACACACTCCATAGGGAGGGCCCGGTTACCTGAATGGTGCATTCACCAATATATGCAAATGAAAGGAAATGCACCAAACACAAAAATTGAGTCGTTTATAGTCAGATACTCGAGACTTTTTCTAAACATATGTATGAATATGCAGTTTATCATACATTAACAACCGAAATAGTTGTGGATCATTCCATAAATAAATTTCATAGAAAACATATCCAAACACAATCAAGCACCAAGATTTCCTACGACGCAGCCTAGTGGAATGAAAGCGAAGTCGGATAGACCTATAACATAACCGAAAGCATGCACCTTATGTTTCATCTTTGAACGAGAGGGTGTCCTAGTGAATAAGTGTGGAAAAGTGAATGGTTGTGGAAGATATGGTGGATTGGGATAAGTTTTAGAGGGAAAGCATGGAAAAAATGAGGATGTGGGTTTAGCACAAAACTCATTCATGGTGTACTTAGGGACTGTCTCAAGTCTGAAAATGAAGGTGTCAAGTTATAACACCCCGTTAGTTTTCTTTATTTTTCCCTATTATTAGGATTTAAAAAGTAATAATAATATTTAAAAGAAAAGAAAAGGATAAAGATAAAATAAGATAAGACAAAAGTGTGGGAGAGTAAAAAGGGTTTTGTTACAACCGAACTCTCCATCTTTGTTAGTTTTTGGGGGTTTTTGAAATGGAAGAGAAAAACAGATAGACGGGATCTAAAAGAGAGAGAGAGAGAGAGAGAGAGAGAGAGATTACGGTTGTGAGAGAGATAAAAGCCGAAGGAAGAAGACAACCTTCATATACGCGCAATGGTGTGAATTTCGGTTTTGTTGGTTTTCGCTTTTTCGATAAATTCGCAAGTGAGTAGGCTAAACTCTATTTTCTTTTGAGAAAACTATTTGATTTATTTATATGTCTTCTACTAGTAATTTTAGTTATTTGATTTAATGGAATCCTTGAGGTGAAATAAAAGAATATTAATTTGATCGAATTAAATGGCGTGTTAATTGGCTTACGTCGCCAAGTTTTCTTTTTATGATATATATATATACATATATGTTTCGGGTATGTATATGATAGTCAGTAGCAGTTGGTTATTGTTGACTTTGAATTTATTTAGATGTGTCAGGAACTCAAAAGTTAAAAGTTTGAACTTCTCATTTTTTTTTCTACGTTTTGGTTATAGCTATAAGGGTTACTATTTTAAGTAATGATATGATATAATAAAATATATAGTGGTATTGTACGTATGAAGTTTGGAATTGTCTCAAAAGTTGCTACTGTTACCAACTGTTGTAGGTTTGGTTATCGCTAAAGTTAACTTTTGAGTGTTTTAGATTGTTATAATTACAGCTAAGGTTCACTTCTAAAGTGCTTAGGTGGTTAAGCATGAGTTAGATAGCATTCTACTGCCAAGTTTCTCTATTTATAGATGTGTCTTCATGGATATAGATCTATGGACGTGGGTATACAATTACTTAGTTTCATTAAGGTTCGGTTATAGCTATTGGTAACATACATGACCATTGCTTATGTTCAAGTCTAGTTTTTCTTGACATTGAGCTAATCTTGTGCGTTGTTCGAGTTTTATTTTGGACCTTGTTAAAACATGAAAAAGTAAGGTTTGGAAGTCTTCTTTTCAACCCAATTGACCTCGTTGCATTCTGAGGTTTGTGGATATAGTTATGGTGTTCGGAAGTTAACACGTCAGAATTTTCTGACTGCAGAAATCCGGATCTGTGGCTGTTTTCGAACCACGTTTTCATATAGTTAGGTTCGGATTCAAAACCTCGCCAAAACATTAAAGAGTGAGTTTTCTGAGTCTTCTTTCCAACCCAATTGGCCTCGACGCATTCCGAGGTCTGTGGAGATAGATATAAGGTATAGAAGTTTGGTTGACAGAAAACAGTGCATCAGAAATCAGTTTCTACGCACTGTGTTCAAGTCCAGTTTTAAAATAGTTAGGGTGAGAGTTAGAATTTTTATAAAACATAAAAGAGTAAGATCTAGAAGTATTCTTTCTATTCCAATTGGCCTCATCGCATTCGAAGGCCTGTGGAATTAATTATGGTGTTTGGAAGTTTGACTGGCAGAAAACAGTGCGTCAGAAATCAGTTTCTTCGCACTGTGTTCGAGCCTATTTTTGGCACATTTAGAATGAGATCGAGTGTTTTTGTAAAACATGAGAAAGTAAGTTCTGTGTGTCAGCTTTTCAACACAAAAAGCCTTGTCTCGTTTGGACACTTGTGGAAAGAGTTGAGCCATTCGGAAGATAGTCCGTCAGAAATCTAATTTGCTGAAGATTAGGATTTTTACCGTTTTCGACTTAAGTTTTCTTCTAGATAGGCTGAGGTTGGGACTTCGAGTTCTACATGAAAAAGTATATCTACATACCTTAGTTTTTAAGTAATTAAGATACATGTCATTTGGATGAATGTAGGAAAAACTATAGCATTGACTATGTGGCTGATAAGAACTACGAAGGCTTGATTCCAATCCTGAAAGATTTGGATACGTAGGCAGCTTTGAGCAAAAGTGCAGCCACTACGCTATATCTATAATATATATATTAGTTTGTGTGATAGCTATGTGATTGTGTTAGAAAGTACTGTTGTTTTGATACTACATAAATATATATGTGTGAGATAGAAGTTGTATATGAATATAGACTTTAGTATATGTAGATATGTTTTGGACATTAGTGTGTGTGGACTTGAATTTGGGTTAATGAACTATTTGTTTACAATATTGTATATATGAGTGTGGTTATGTAAATTGTATTTGTTTGATTATAAGTCCGCATTTTACATTAAATGATGCTTAAGTGCTTGATTTGCCTTGACATTTAAAATGACTCTCTACATGTGTGGTCTGTTTTGACATGAGTAATGCTAGTATAATTATAAGTGATAATAATGTTTTAAAGTGTCGCCCACATCTTTAGAACTCTCCATGCCTCAGGATTTGGTAATGAGATATTATGACTTGTGATGTCATGTGATAGATGGGTATTCATTGAATGTGCCTTGAATGACCCAATAGTTTGGACTGCCCTAGAGAGGAACTAAGGTATTCGGCCATGGGTTGGTCGTATTCCTTGAATGTACCGGAATGTAGGTTTGGGTATTCCTTGAATGTGGCGGAATGACTCGGGGCATTTATTGAATGTGCCATGAATGGCCCGTTAGTGTTATGATGGGTATTCCTTGAATGTGGCGGGAATGACCCAAGGTATTCATTGAATGTGCCATGAATGACCTGATATTTTGTTATGCCCAAAAGAGGCTTTGTGATTATGTGTATGGAAAGCCCAGAGATGGTGTGACTCACAAGTTACGAAGTTTACAAGATGAAAGTATGTTTCCGGAGGGCGATATCCCGCTTTGGGACGTATGTCTTGTAGTGGTACTGTGGTGTGAGTGACGGATATGTGTGATTTGGCAAATGTGTGTAGTGCAAATCGTGGAGTAGGAACTAAAGGTCAATGTGTGTCTTTGAATAAAGGAGTCAACAAGATAATTAATAAGCAAAGTAAAAATATTGATTTTACGCGGTGATGGAGTTATTGCATATGATGTCTATGATTTCTTATGAGAAATGTTTACGTGGTTTGTATGAGTTGATACTCACAAGGGATGAATGTACTCCTTGGTTGTGACTTTTCCTCGTTCTCATAAGTAGACGAGTGATACTAAAGTAAAAATATATGAATTGTGTGATGTTATGGATATGAAGTGTGACGGTGAATAATACTAATAAATGATTGTGAGTTCTATGTGACTGTGAATTGACTATAACTTGATATGTTATTACGAAACTATTAATGACTTGTGATAGTCTGAGATCTATGATTATACACGCAGAAACTTTATGACGTAATGATGTCATATGAATGACTACCCTTGATATAGGTATTATGATAAGTGGTATTCCCCGAATATGCGGGACTAAACAGGTCATATCAATTAGACTTAAATGTCTTAATTGAGGTTTGGTTATGAATGGAATTTTGACTGGCTGAGATAAATCATTTTATTGTGATGTCTAACTCTGTTTTGCAGAAGGGTAGGATCTATTAATCTTTTCTGCAGGGACGTAAATATCTTACCCTAAGACGACGTGTTGGCTTAAAGGTAAGGTATACCAAACTCATTTTTAATTAGGTTATCATATGTGCAGTTAATAAATGGAATGTAAGTGGTATTGTATTGTGAGTTATTTTGGAAAGTGGAAATGACGAGTACTGTTATATGAGATTTTTAGAAGTTGTATGTTGGGGGTGAAATCTTACTTGGGAAGAAACTACACGCCGTTTTGGAAAACGGAACTATATTGTCTTCCAAGTTGAAATTGTTTGAAATGTTACATTTATTCATTTAAATGATTATTATATATTTTGTTGTTAGTCTACTCATACCAGCAAATTCAATTTGCTGACCCATGTTTGCTTTGTTTTGCAACGTGGGTGTGTTCTTGGGAACATAGATGGTGGAGTGCAGTGGATAAGGAGACGTGATTTGGAGTTGCTCTTGGAGTCTTCTGGTTTAAGATTTTCTGAAGAGTTGGTTAGTTTCTTTATAGTTTAATAATGTGATTTAAGGATTTTTCCTTTTCGTTTCTTTTGATTTCAGTTTTTGTATATATCGTGTTTGATAACAGGGTTTTGGGTTTTGTTTCACCCCGGGTTTCCAGATAATTAAATATAATTGTTTTAAATATTGTCTGGAAATTTGGGGTGTGACACAAGTGGTTTATCCTTGGGAAGTATTTGTTTACTAGGTGGATTTAAAAATCATGAAGCACACAGGGAGAAACTAAAGGATCGAAAGTGCAAACTCGAGGTTCCTTTGAAAAGGTGGAGGGTGGGGAATATTGGTGATGGAAGGTGAATGATTCTCAGCTAGAGCTCTCAAGTCCATATCATCGAAATCTTGATATATGCAAGACATTCCTCAATAGTTGGGTCAAAAGGGTCATTTGGGATAGAGATTGAAAAATTCATCTTCCGCCATAGCATCAAGGGATGAATGGTTATTGGCAAGGGGACTCGCCAAGAAGTGGTAAAGAAGCGTGCAAAAGAGTTGCGTGAATTCTTCTTCGATTTCGTCTACTACCAGGGAGTCATTGTTAAAGTCGGAATTTCCGAAGGAAAGGAATTTGTTAATCTGTTTCTCCGGAAACATGTTTTTGAAGTAATCTTGAGCTAAGCTCTTGATCAAGCTAACCTCTCCATTTGTAGATGAATTGGGATACTGTGTCCTCGTTTTGAAAACATTTACCTCAACAGAAAGATGGCTAAAGGACAAGGACATCGAACCATCGCGGTAGTTTATGAGCGCGTTGGTAGTAGCCAAGAAGGGACGCCCTAAAATGATAGGTACAGAGTCGTTAGTGACTTCTGTGTCGAGGATAATGAAGTCAGCTAGGTAGTAAAAATTTTGGACTTTAACCCAAGCACGTTTTCAACCACACCCTTAGGATACTTAATAGACCGATCAGCTAATTGCAATGTCATTCTAGTAGGTTGTATCTCCTCTAGACCTATTTGTTTATACAAATAAAACGGGAGTAAGTTAACACTAGCCCCCAGGTCTAGTAGCGCGGTCGTCGTGTGAGAATCTCCTAAGGTGCATTGTACAAGAGGGATCTAACGGGGTCCTTGTACTTAACAATTCCATTATTTTCGGATAAAGTTGGGAACCGCTCAGTTAGAAAGGCATATTTAGGTATGTTGGTCTTACGCCTTTGTAGTGCACAACTCCTTAAGAAACTTAGCGTGGTTAGGTAGCTTTTTATAGCTCGAGAGAAAAGGAAGGTTTATCGTTAGATTTTTTGAAAACGTTCCTAATCTCCTCAAAGTTAGTATCCCCGGTTAGCATGGCTAATTTATGAGGGAACGGTGGTTTCGCTTCTATATTTAGCGTGTATGGCTCGACTTGATGTGTAACCTTGGCTTTCGTTTCTTAGGTTGTGGTTTAATTGGTACCTCTACAAAGTGGTAGGTTCTTCAGTTTCTATTTGGTATCTAGTTTAATATCCCGCGGTAGGAGTATCGATGGGGTAACTATAGGCATAGTTACTTTGTTATCAACCACTCTTCCAACGGAGAGTGGTGATGGCATTTAGCTCACCTACGGTTGTAGTTTCATTACTAGTATTACCGTTTACCCCAAAGGCTGTGGTTTGCCGCTCTAGGGTTGGGTATCGATTGGCCCGAAACACGCCTTTTGGTTGGGCTTTCTCTTGGGCTAACTGTTGGTTTAAATTATTAACGGATTGTAGAATGTGTTGGTTAGATTGAGCCATGGTTTGGAAAAGTTGTTGGCTCACTTGTATGAAGGTGTCAAGACGATCCGGTTGTGTGGGTGTAGTAGTCACGGGTGGGTGGTGGCACTATCTCGCGTTGATTATTTATGGGCGGATTGTGATAGTTATTATTTACGGAAAGATACCTCTATTAGCATTATAATTATTATAACTACATTGACCTTGTGCTTGACTTTGTCGAGGTTGGCGCTTTGGTTGTTATAATTATTATAATTACCCCGATCCCGTCCTTGTTGTGGTGGAGCTTGGTTATAACCGCGTTGGCCTAACATATTGATTATTGTACCTCGTAAGGGGTGACTTGTTGGTTATTTCTCCAACCGAAGTTGGGATTTTGTCTCCAAGGGGTTAAGTTCACTATTAATGGAACAAGAATATTCATAGGCTATAGGGACGATTGGGAGTCGGGATGCTCAGGGACTCCAAATGAAACTACATGGATTTGAATTTACATTCATGACGGGGGATAGGCTTTTGTTGTACTGAAATGGCCTCTACCTTTTTGTGAGGGATTCAATTAGAGTTTTAAGCTTAGGATCTGATTTAACCTCAAACATACCGGGTAGCCTTAATCGTTGAAGAAGAACTAGCGGAGCGGGAGTAATCGCCACTACCCCCAATTATTATTACGCTTTAGTCCGATCTTCCAAAAATTTATATGCCTCTCGAGGCTCCTTTACTTAGGAAACTACCCCATTCATTATGTCTAGGACTTCTTTATGGTGGTGTAGAAGTCCTTTGAAAAGGCACGAACTAACGCGGTCTTTGCTAGGTGATGGTGTGGACACTCTATAAGGAGATCGGTGAAACGATTCCAAGCCTCGAAAATGATTCATGAGGATTTTGTCGAAAGAAGTGAATCTTGGAAAGCATTTCATCCGTCTTTACGGTGGGTAAAATGTTCCGTAAAACAATTTGAACAAGTTTGGCCCACGAGTCCATAGAATTAGGCGCTTTGGGCGTTAACCAAGACGCCTTTATCAGCTAAGGTGAAAGGGAATACCCTCAATTTAATTTGTTCCGCACCAACCGTAGGATGGTGGAATGTTGTAAGGACTTGTTCAATCCTACGTGTAGCCGATAAGTTTTTCATGGTCTAAACCATGAAAACGGGTAACAAATTAAATATATTTGGGGATGCGGAAATCCCCCACCGGGTCTACTAGAACGATGCAAGATTTAGGGCTATCGCCAAGGCTTTATAAAAGTCGAGAGAGGAGTCTCTCTTTCTTCACCCATAATATCGGTGGTGTGTGTGAAATAGTAGCTAGAGGTGTAGTGGGTGGGAAACTAGATAGACTTGTTTGTTGACGTTGCGTGTAATTACGTTAGTTGTTTTCTTCCACCGCACCTTAATCTCATGCAAGACTAAGTCGAACTTAACTAAACATGCAACACTCCAAACAATTCGATATACTACTAGTAAACCTCTAACGGAGACGCGAGGTGTGGAAGAAAGGAATACCTGATTGCGTTCTTGCTTCGCTTTATGAATAGCATCTTGTTTACGCGTGTTCGGTGTATATAACAAGTTAAAACACTGAAAAACTTGAAAAATCGAAATTGAAACAAACTGTGGAAATCCGCAAATTTCAGCTTTTTGCTGGTGCGCGCTTTGAAGTAAGGCCGATCGCGTTCCAAGATAACTTAGCTGGTCGCCAGTATGGGGGCTGGTCAGCTCCGTGTTCGAAGAACTTAGCTGGTCGCGCGGTATGTGGGCCGTCGGCGCTCCATGTAATTTTTCGCGAAACTTTTCAATGCTGAAATGAACAACCACAGTATGAATCAAACAAGGGTGGGTGGGTGAAATGGGACTTAAAAATGACTAATTATACTATGAAAACAATGCTAAAGTGAAACTAACCCGGCAGCGGCGCCATTTGATAAGAGATAAAATTGAATAGTCTACCTACGAAATGAATGATGAACTCAAAACGTAAGTAAACTAAAACTATATTATGTGCCTAAGATTTATCAAAGATTTCTACTCTCAATCCTATGAGATATAGTGGAGTAGGAAGTTCGTTCCACTCCTAGTCCTTCCGCATGTTGTGTTTTCAAGTCTAATTACTCTACTCTAAGTCAAATGAGAGATTTACGAAGTGGCAACTAGACTACGATGCAACTACCCACAAGATGCAACTAGTCGATTATCAAAATAACTATGGTTATGCTACGTTGATTCGATGATAAAGAGTTAGAGGGGATTGATTCCACCTTAACTCAACTTAATCCTATTAACCATTTAATCGTCGAAATCCGACTTGAATCGCCTTCGAGAACAATTGGTTCTTCCTAATCCCTAATTACACATGGCATTTCTACCAATTCATAACTAGCATGTGAGCGATTAAACCCATTCTCATGGTGAACTAATCGTTTCTAGAGTGGAAAGGAAATTACGATGACTCTACGACAATCGAATCAAGCTTTCATCAAGGCTTCTCAACCCCTCTAATGGAGGTTTAGCCGAGAATCATTACGCTAATCATTTCGATTAAATTAAAACTAAACATGATATAAAGAATTGAAATTTACTAATCTAAATTAAACAATAATTAAAATCGAATTAATAACTAAGAATTGAATACCAAGTAATAAATGAAATCAAATCTAACACAATGTAAATGACAAGAATAGAAATTGACAAAATAACTATTTTATTTATCTAATCAATCAAGAACAATGATTCAAAGACTTAATCTAAAACAAGAATTTTAAATGGAACTAAAACTTAATTAATCTACTGAAAACTAGATCTAGAATTATCTATATTGTTTTAGGTCTAACTAGCTACCATTAACAAAGAGCTAAGCTTTGGTTTTTATACTTTCAGATCCAAAAATCGTGCATGGGCTTGGAGCCATGTTTTCGGCCAGAGAATCAGGCCCAAAACCCAATTCTTTCAGTCCAAAAAGGCCTCTTCAACTGCAGTTGGCTTCAACAGACTTTTCTTCCACTTCTGCTTCTCTGATTGGGTCAAGGCTTGGACCATTGGAAAGGTCTTTCCGAGCCGGTCGTTTTGACACAAGGTAGGCCCCCATTCTGAGGTCTGACTCCAAAGATACGGCCTTCGGAAGTTCTGCTGACTTGTGTGCTGTTTCTGCCCGTGTCGACTTTTCAGCTTTTGACCGGGCTTTAGGAAGGCTTTGCCTTCTTGAATCTTGGCCTTTAATCACGGAACTACTTAGTAATCGACCTTTGCTCCTTTATCTCGCTAAAGTGGCACATTTCTGCACATAATGGACTTTGAAACCTGAAATGCATAAAAACACGTAATCAGTGTTAACTCTTAATTATTACTCACATAATTGGTCTAAAAGTATGGCTACTGAGGGGTTAAAACTACAGTTTTGGGCTCTTATCAAACCACCCCAAACAGCATTTTGTTTGTCCTCAAGCAAAGATGAGAAATTAGAATAAGTGACCAAAAATGGAGTTTTATCTACTCGTTTATTTGAGTCGCGATTGCATTGACCATATGCAACAAGGCCTTAAACCACTAGGAATTCCCTAGTGGACGAGTTATAGCCTCGTGAGAGTTTTCCAGTGAAGTTACTCACAAACTTCATCTATACTACAACGACTAAGAAATAAAACTATTGTTTTCTTATTCATGCTCTAAATTAACTATTCCTCTCACTAGCAATGCATATAGAGTAATCAAGTCGAAACCTAAGCTAATATATGCATAATAATCAATCATATACAATAAACATATATACAATGAGTAATACTATGAAATGCCTACCATGTTCGTTTCTGAAACTCGGAATAGCGTCCTTAAGTAGGTTCTCACAATAATAGTCAAGATACAACACTCTGATTTTTCTACTCAAGTTCCATTTACTCCGATTGTGCAGTGGGCACACTTTACCTTACAATCTCAATGACGATAAGGAAGCCGGAGTCGATCAAACACATCTGCCACTTACTATCACACTAACCTATTCCTAATTGAGCTAGAGGTCTTTATTAGGTGTTGCGGGGATTAGGAGATGGTTTAAGAAGGAAAGAAATGGATATTCAAAAGGACAAGTCCGAGATAATAGAGTTTTCATATTATGTAACTTAGAAAACCTTGTTATTTTCTTTTGCTTCTATACTTTGTTTCCATCCTTAGCCATATTTTCTTTTTCTTTTCTTTGGCTTTTGACTCCTTTTATTCTATTTTTTTGGAGTTTCTATTTTATTTCTATTTTTATTTTTCTTTTCTTTGGATGGAAACTTCTTTTCTCTATTTTCTGAAGCAATTAACTAACTTTTGTTTACACAGGTTTTTCTCTTATTCTTTCTTCACTCATTCTATTCTCAGACTTATTCTAGATTGGGCAAGTTGAATTTTTTATTTTGTTTTGTTTTTGTAACAGGGTAAAGGAATTGTGGTTTATGAAAGGCTAAAGAAAGGCTCAGAGGGGCGACTAGCAGAAAATAATTCATAGGTTTGAATTTCTGACTATATCGATCCAAAGAGGGCCTAAATTCTCGCTTAGGATATGGCATAGTGATCAAGCAAGTGGACGTGTGATTTCTCTATCCGGATTTACTTCTCCCTTGTGTCATTTCTCAAATGTTTCGCTCATATAAGGCTTTAGGCTATATTCTCACAGGATTTGTAGAATAAGTACTCTAGCCTAGATTTAAAAAACTTGCTAACAATCATCGATACTCATGTAATATATTTATAGATAGAAGCAAAGATTATTACCTATATATTAACCTAAGTTTCTAAAAATTATTCTAATGCAAAATCTACATTGAGACTTCTAGATTTTTAAGAGCATAGAAAGAAAACAATACCACTATTCCTAAGTGTATAACATAACTTATTTATTTATATTTTTTGATTTTTTGAAATTTTAACTAGAAAACAAATGCATATTATACATATCTATATCCTAACAGATGCCTTAATTACCGTGTTTCTATGCCCCCAAACAAGAAACATGCTTTGTCCTCAAAGTATTGTAAATAAAAGGGTAGGAAAAATACCATTGAAGCGTGTGAAATTCAGGGAATATCCGCAAAACAAAGTTAGAAGCGTACTAATATAGGAAATAAAAACTGGCGACGCAACTCTATCTGAGTTCTACCCATTATGGGGTTAACAATAATGAAATTGCTTGGGACATAAGCGGACACTAACTAGAATGAAAACTTACCTTATCTCCCGCGTTACTCATCATCTTCCTCATCCTCTTCTTCCAAAAAAAGTGAGGTTCCTTTAGATCTGCCATGCCATGATAATTTGGCGGGCTTCCGCCATTTATCATCTATTATTGCTAACCTATTAAGAGCCACTTGGTGCGACGGGGTGTAGGGTGCAACTGATGAGGTTGTATCCTCCACCCTTGCCAAGTCATTACGCGGAAGGATCGAATAATACTATTGGTGGGTAAAATGCGATTGTCGATCGTAATCCAATCCGTGAAATGTGTACAAAAAACAGGAAAGAAACATAGCATAATACGGGAAACTAGAACAGGCATAAGAAGGAACTTATGCCTCATGATATGGGATCGAGCTAAACTAGACATCAATGTTCGGGGAAGGTCATGACACATACGTCCCGTGGCTAAAGCAAGGAAAACGCTGCAAGTGGCATAATTCACAGAAGAAAAACGTCATTCCCCTAAAATGTTTAGCATGATCCAAAACATAACAGTTCCTATGTTCATGGACAGGCTACCAAAAGCGAAGTTATAGTCCCCTTGGTCCTCGATACGGAAAATGCCCGCCCCATACGACTCATGCAAAAACTCATAAGTGTAGACATACATATTATCTACCCAATAACACCATGGGTCTTGTATTTCAGCGGGCATAGCAAGTCCAAGAACAAATGCTAGCAAGAACCTGGTAATTTCCATTGGTTCATCATCAATGTTGATGGAGAACACTTGTTCTCCATCTGGTCTTCCAAAGAAAATGCAGTTATCGTAAAAATAAGATGCTAGTGTTGGAGAATAAAGTGCATCAGGTCTTACCATAAGCGGCTCCCAACCAACGTATATGATCGCAAACCAAGCACCATAAGTAGTGCTTTGGAACAAATCTTTGAAAGACTGTTCCGTTATCAATGTTGGAGATGTCATCTCAAAATTACGCTCTGGAATAGGTGTGAATGATTCGGAAACTACCCGCAGAAAAATAGAATTTTTCAAGTCCACACAAGTCAGGGCGCGAGTGCGCTCTGAAGAATTGGAAATCCAGTGTTTGAGCGCGGGTCGCGCTCACCTTGGGCGCGAGTGTGCTCTGACAAAAAAAAAACTGAAAAAAAAATTGCAGAGCGTGAGTGCGCTCGGAAAATGAGACGAAACGTGGGATTCGTGGGAGTGAACGGTGAGTGATGGAGGGTAGGTGTATTGTGAGTTGTGAGTGTAGAATGTATGAAGTTTATATAGGTTTTAAGTTGCTAAAACAGATCGGGGAAGTTGCCAAAAGTTTTTTACGGCGGTTTCGGAAATACCAAAATTTCCAAACCCGCGGAAACAACTCATTTTCTTGATTCTAAAACAAACCTAGTATCTTTTAGGTTGAATTTATGATAGAATCTACCTATTTAATCGATATTTCATCCTACCATGATACTTATTCATAGATATGCCTAAACGGCCATATTTTCACCTTGACTCATAATAAATTCTAAGGCGAGGGTCATATAAAAATCATCTTTGGAATAGATAAAACCACCCCCAAACAATTTGGGAAGGTGGGATCACTATTAAACAACCACGCGATAATGAAAATAACGCATTATATTAAAATTTTCATTGAAGTACATTTCACTACAAAATTCAAATTACGGAATAAAACTTACATTAAAATAAATGGCAATAATGAAACTACAAATAAAAATAGAAACATCAAAGCGATACTATCCCTAATCACTCCGGTCATCGGTAGCGGAGGGCACCTGTCCGGAGATGGCTCCCGAGCTCGATGGGCCAGCACCATCCGATCGCCCGGCGACGGACTTCGTGCCTCGATGGTGTGTCCTCAAAAGGAGAATCCCGTGAGGTGGGAATCGTGCAAGCATGTCGGCTCGGGCTGGCGCTGAGCTTCTAGCTCGGCCCTCATCTGTTCCCACCTCTCATCTTCTCTGCGGAGTGCGGATCTCGAAGTTATGATGGATAGTTTGCTGTCGAGTTAGGAGGTCTTCGCGAGATAGTGTTGAGTGAACGCATGCCATGATGAATCACAGCCATGCGTTAAGCGTCGACCAACACCTCTCCAAGGCATCCGTGATCAAAACAAGTCAAATCCTCCTCATCCTCCGAGGCATTCTCGTTTCCCCCATCCTCCTCGGCATTCTCATCTCCACCATCCTCCTCGTCTTCTTCTCTATCCTCAGGCAGCCTCCAAACCCATTGGACACACTCCTTATAAATGCGAGGGTTTCGGTGTAGGGTGATGTTAGACCTATCAGACGCCTGAGCTGCTCTCAACTTCAGCATGATCTTGGTTATCAACACAGGGAGAGGTGCAACGGACTTCCCTACTCCCCTAATCATGCTAAGTAAAACTCCAAGATACAGAACTTCGTACTTACGCTCCTGGAGTATCCATAAGATGTGGAGGCGAGTTCAGGGCCGATGTCGTGACCTTCTCCTTCCCGGGGCGTCCCGACCAATCCAGCGAGCTGCGGCCGGTGGTTGGTCCTTAGATGCACTGGCGAACACAATCGATCTCGCATTGTAGTTCCCTTCTCAGAATCGCCTATCCGTTCATCAATGGATCTACCCCATTATATTGGGACTCTTGTAGCGTGACATCTAGATGGATTCTAGGCGGAATGCCTAGAATCTCGACCATAAACCGATGAGTCACTTCCTTCCTCCTTTTTCGCCACCACAACAAAATCCTAGTCCCTTCCAACTCCCTCGTATTGTAGAACCGTCTGACTAAGTCTTCGTGGTAATAGGCTTCAGTCGAGTACCACAAGCTATTCCAATCTTGACTGATCATTTCATCACCGTAAAACGGCGCGAAGTGGTCGCCTGTAAAAGGTTGCTCTGGTAAAATTCGGCGTTGTTGAGCCATTGGAAGTTTGAATATGGTTTGAGGTTTGTAGAAGGTAAGGGGAAGCAATGAGGGACACCTCACTAAAAGGAACGATGGTGGTGGTGGTGTGGTGGCGCGGCAGCACTAAATTTTTTTATTTTATTTTGATTTCCGGTGGTTTTTGTTGATGTAAATTGGTGGAGGTTGTGGGCGGTGCGGTTGGAGTCGATTTGGGTTGGGTCTTGGATTGTGGGCGTGGGTAATTTGGTTTTGTTTCTATTTTTATTTTTATTTTTTAGGTTTTTGGAAGCTTTGTTAATGGCGTTAATGGCGGTTTGGAGAAGATGAACGCGACTGTTGAAGGTAAAGGGCGGAGTGCGTCTTGTCGATAGCGCGGGTTGGGCCCAAGCCCAATTCGAAATTTGTGAATTTTTCGATTTTTTCGCAAAACTTCAAATCAAAATTGCCGCTTCGTTACCGGTCTGATTTTTGCAAATGAGATATGAAAATGATCAGGAGAGAATTTCCAATCCAATGATCCATAAAACACTCTATTCCGACCATGGATGACATATAAGATAGTGGAAAATGCCTCTAAGTGCGTGCATGGCGACGCGTTATCTTAACGGCCTGAACTCTAAATTCAAGATTATGTCAACCCGGATCGCAATACAATTAAACGGCCTAAGCAACTGTAATGGGACATAAACATTCTAGTACGGAAACACCAACACCCCACCCCCAAACAAATTTTTTTTTTTTTTTTTTTTTTTTTTTTTTTACAACTAAGCTTAGAAAATTTATTTTTAGCAGTGGGTCTTTTAAAGTCAGATTCCCGAGACTTCCTAGATTACTATGTTTATATATATATATACTTTTAAAAAAAGAAAAACAAGAAACAAGAAAGACATAATTCACCCCATAGAGAAACATGACTAAAAAATCTGAGAAAAACATGCAAGAGTGGAAAACATGAATTATGTTAAACGTGGACTTAGGATCCAGTACTTACAGCCACACACTCCGTAGGGAGGGCCCGGTTACCTTAATGGTGCACTCACCAATATATGGAAATGAAAGGAAATGCACCAAACACAAAAGTTGAGTCGTTTATAGTCAGATACTCGAGACTTTATCTAAACATATGTATGAACATGCAGTTTATCATATATCAACAACCGAAATAGTTGTGGATCATTCCATAAATAAATATCACAGAAAACATATCCAAACACAATCAAGCACCAGGATTTCCTATGACGCAACCTAGTGAAATGAAAGCGAAGTCGGATAACCCTATTACGTAACCTAGCATGCACCTTCTTTTTCATTTTTGAACGAGTGGGTGTTCTAGTAAATAAGTGTGGAAAAGTGAATGGTTGTGGAGAATATGGTGGATATGGATAAGTTGTAGAAGGACAGCATGTAAACAATGAGGATGTGGTTTTAGCACAAAACTCATTCATGGTGTGTGTAGGGACTGTTTCAAGTCTGAAAATGAAGGTGTCAAAGCGTTTTTGTCTTAGAAGTATTTGTTTACTAGGTGGATTTAAAAAGTTATGAAGCACAGAAGAAACAAAAGGATCGAGTGCAAACTCGAGATTCCTTTGAAAGGGTGGAAGGAGGGAAATCGAGGTGGATGTTGTGGAAAGTAGTTCTTGATAAGGTGAATTATCACCTGCTCTAAGAAACTCATCGAATTGCTCATCCAGATTGGTCATATCCTCGTTACTATGATAGTCCTCTACATCTTTGAGAAAGTCGTCTATCTCATCCTCATCTGTAATATGTGTATCGACTAGTGTAGGGATGGAAATGTTGGAGTCTGAACTTCCAAAGGAAAGAAATTTGGGCATATGATTATCAGGGAACGTGTTGTTGAAATAATCTCGAGCAAAGCTCTGGATCATGCTAACCTCTCCATCCATAGACAAATCGGATGGCGTGTCTTTGTTTTAAAAACATTGACTTCAACAGCAAGATGGCCAAAAGACATGGACATTGAACCATCGCGGCAATTAATGAGCGCATTGGCAGTAGCCAGGAAAGGACGCCTTAAGATGATCGGGATAGAGTCGTTAACGACTTCTGTGTCGAGGATGACAAAATCAGCCGGATAGTAAAAATCCTGAACAAAATCAGCTAATTGCAACGTCATTTTAGTGGGTTGCATCTCGTCTAGACCTATTTGTCTATACAAATAAAAGCGGAGTAAGTTAACACTAGCCCCCAAGTCTAATAAGCGATGTCGTCGTATAAGAATCTCTAAGGTGCATTGTCAGATGGGGCGACCGTGGTCTTTGTACTTAACAATTCCATTATGTTCAGATAGAGTTGGGAATTGTTATGTTAAAAAGGCGTCTTTTGGTATATTTGTCTTACGCCTAGTAGTACACAATTCCTTAAGAAACTTAGCATGGTGTGGTAGCTTTTTAATAGCTTCGAGGAAAGGAAGGTTTATAGTTAGATTCTTGAAAACGTCCCTAATCTCCTCATAATTTGTATCCCTAGTTAACACGGCTAATTTTTGTGGAAACAGTGGTTTCTGTCTATATTTAGCAATAGTATCACCTGGATGTTTAACCGTGGCCTTTTGTTTTTTAGGTTGTGTTGTAACTGGTACCTCTACACTGGTAGGCTCTTCAGTTTCTATTTCGGTATCTAGTAAAATAGCAGGTGTAGGGGCTACTGGTGGGGTAACTATAGGCATAGTTACTTTGTTATCAACCACTCTGCCAGAACGGAGAGTGGTGATGGCCTTTAGCTCTCCAACATTTTCATATTCATTACTAGTATTATCGGTTACCTCAAAGGCTATATTTGTTGTTTTAGGATTAGGTATTTCGTTACTTGGAAACACACCTTTGGGTTGGGCTTTATCTTGAGCCAACTGTTGGGTTAAATTATTAACGGATTGTAGAAGCTGTTGGTTAGATTGAGCCATGGTTTGGAAAAGTTTTTGGCTTACTTGTATGAAGGTGTCAAGACGATCGGTTGTGTGGGTGTAGTAGTCACGGGTGGTGTATTTGGAACTATTTCGCGTGAATTATTTATGGGTGGATTTTGATAGTTATTATTTACCGGAACGATACCTCTATTAGCATTATAATTATTATAAATACCTTGACTTTGTGCTTGACCTTGTCGAGGTTGCATTTGGTTGTTATAATTATTAAAATTACCCTGACCCTGTCCTTGCCGTGGTGGAGCTTGGTGAAAACTTTGTGTTGGCCTAACATATTGATTATTGTACCCTAGAGGTGTGACGTGTTGGTTATTTCTCCAACCGAAGTTGGGATTTTGTCTCCAAGGGGCGTTAGGTTCACTATTAATGGAACAAGCCTGTTCATATGCTATAGGACAGTGGGAGTCGGGATGCTTTCGGGGCTCAATGAAACTACATGGATTTGAATTTACGTTCATGACGGGGATAGGCTTTTGTTGAACAGAAATGGCCTCTACCTTTTTAGTGAGTGATTCGATTAGAGTTTTAAGCTCGGAATCTTGTTTAACTTCAAACATACCGGCGTCCTTAACTGTATTTGATGAACTAGCGGAGCGGTGGATATCATCACTACCCCCCCAATTGTTATTTCGCTTAGTTTGATCGTCTAAAAATTTATAAGCCTCCGAGGCTCCTTTGCTTAAGAAACTACCCCCATTCATAATGTCTAGGACTTCTTTATGGTGGTGTAGAAGTCCTTTGAAAAAGGCACGAACTAACGTGTCTTTTGCTAAGTTATGATGTGGACACTCTATAAGGAGATCGGTGAAAGCGATTCCAAGCCTCGAAAATGATTCATGAGGATTTTGTCGAAAAGAAATGAATCTTGGAAAGCATCTCATCCGTCTTTAGGGGTGGGTAAAAATGTTCCATAAACAATTTGAACAAGTTTAGCCCACGAGTCCACAGAATTAGGTTTGGGCAGTTAACCAAGGCCGCCTTATCGACTAAGGTGAAAGGGAATACCACGAGTTTAATTTGTTCGCACCAACCGTAGGATGGTGGAATGTTGTTAGGACTTGTTCAATCCTACGCGTAATCTTGATAAGGTTTTTCATAGTCTAATCCATGAAAAACAGGTAACAAATTAAAATATTTGGGGGATTCGAAATCCCCAATCGGGTCCGCTAGAGCGATGCAAGATTTGGGGCTATCGCTCAAGGCTTTGTAGAAGTCAGAGAGAGGAGTCTCTTCTTCGTCGAGCATTGTGTCAGGTGATGTGTGTGAAATTGTAGCTAGAGGTGTAGTGGGTGGTATACTAGATAGACTTGTTTGTTGACGTTGTTGTGTAATTACGTTCGGTGTTTTTGTTCGGCCAGACCTTAATCTCATACAAGGCTAAAACCAAACTTAGCTAAACACATCAACACTCCAAACAATTCGATATACTAGTATAAACCTCTAAACAGGAGATGCGAGGTGTGGAAGAAAGGAATACCTGATTGCGTCCTTGCTTCGCTTATGAATAGCGTCTTGTTTACGCGTGTTCAATGTATATAACAAGTTAGAACACTGAAAAACTTGAAAAATCAAAGTTCGAGTCAAAACTGTTGAATTCCGGAAAAATTAGCAAAGGGCGCGGGTGCGCTCTCATAGGGCGCGGTCGCGCTCCGTGTAATTTTCAAATTACAGTGTTTTTAGGGCGGGTCGTGCTCCACATGGGGATGGGTGGCTTCGTGTTCGGCTATAGAGCGAGTGCGCTCCTTATAGTCTTGATCGATTCGCTTCGGTGTATTTTTGTCCGGAACTTTTCAACCCTGAATCGGAAAACCACAGTAGGAATCAAACAAGGGTGGGTGGGTGAAATGGGACTTTAAGAAAAGTACTTACTCTATGAAAACAATGCGAATGTGAAACTAAGATGGCAGCGACGCCATTTGATAAGATACAATTTGAATAGTTTACCTACGAAATGAATGATGAACTCAAAACGTAAGTAAACTAAAACTATCTTATGAGCCTATATGTTTATCAAAGTTTCTACTCTCAATTCTATCGAAATTGAGTGGAGTAACAAATTCATTCCACTCCTAGTTCTCTAGCATGGAATGCTTTCGTAGTTAACTAATCGGTCTTAAGTCTAATGAGGGCTTTACGAAGGGTGTTATACTACGATACAATATGAAATTGATTATGTTGACTTTAAACTACGAATGCTATGGAAATATGATTGTTTTTTAATCTAGATAAAGGATTAGAGGGGGATTGAATCCACCTCGAATCCAACTTAATAACCTAGCATAGATTCTTGTATCTCAATTCTTACGTTCTTACGACAAGAATTTCGAGTTCTAATCCCTAGCGTTCATGGCATTTCTACCAAATACTAACTAGCATGTGAGGTCGTCCACCCATTCTCATGGCGAATCACGACCTTCTAGAGTGGAATAGATTCTATAATGCTTCTACACTATACCACTAAGTTTTCATCAAAGCTTCATCAACCCCTCTAATGGAGGTTTTAGCCTTGAGTCATCAACCCATCATTTCCCATTGAATTATAACTACACATCATATTAAAATTCTAACTTAACTAATTTAACTAACAATAATTAAAATCTAATTAATAACTAAGAAATGATAATCAACAAGAATTAAAACTAGATCTAATAGATTGAAATAACAAAAACCGAAATGACAAGAATAATCACTATTTTATTTATCTAATGAATGATATTCAATGATTCAAGAAATTAATCTAAAACAAGAAAATGAAATTCTAAAACTAAGTTCTAAAACTCATTAATGGAGGCTAACTAATCTAATTTTAATCTAGGTCTAACTATCTACCATTAACCAAGAGCTAAGCTTTTGTTTTTATACTTTCAGATCCAAAAATCGTGCATGAGCTTGGAGCCATGTTTTGGGCTAGAGAATCAGGCCCAAAACCTAATTCTTTCAGTCTAAAAAGGCTTCTCCAGCTGCAGTTGGCTTCAACAGACTTTTCGTCCACTTCTTCTCCTCTGATTGGGTCAAGGCTTGGACTATTATAAAGCTCTTTCCGAGCCGGTCGTTTTGACATAAGGTAGACCCCATTCTGAGGTCTGAGTCCAAAGATACGGCCTGCGGAAGTTCTGCTGACTTGTGTATTGTTTCTGCCCGCGTCGACTTTTCAGCTTTTTATCAGGCTTTAGAAAGGCTTTGTCTTCTTGAATCCTGGTCTTTAGTCACGGAACTCCTTAGTAACTGACCTTTGCTCCTTTATCTCGCTAAAGTGGCACATTTATGCACATAATGGACTTTGAAGCCTGAAATGCATAAAAACACGTAATCAGTGTTAACTCTTAATTATTACTCACATAATTGGTCTAAAAGTATGACTGTTATAGGGTTAAAACTACAGTTTTGGGCTCTTATCACATATCCTAAGCGAGAATTTAGGCCCTCTTTGGATCGATATAGCCAAAAATTCAAACCTATGAATTATTTTCCGCTAGTCGCCCCTCTTAGCCTTTCTTTAGCCTTCATAAACCACAAATCCTTTACCCTGTTACAAAAACAAAACAAAATAAAAAAAAAATCAACTTACCCAATCTAGAATAAGTCTGAGAATAGAATGAGTGAAGAAAGAAGAAGAGAAAAACCTGTGTAAACAAAAATTAGTTAGTTGCTTCAGAAAAAGAAAAGAAGTTTCCATCCAAAGAAAAGAAAAATAAAAATAGAAATAAAATAAAAACTCCAAAAATAGAATAAAAGAAAGTCAAAAGCCAGAGGAAAGAAAAAGAAAAAGAAAATAAATGGCTAAGGATGGAAGCAAAGTGTAGAAGCAAAAGTAAATAACAAGGTTTTCTCTAGTTACATAATCTGAAGACTCTATTATCTCAGACTTGTCGTTTTTGAATATCCATTTTCTTCCTTCTTAAACCATCTCCTAATCCCCGCAACACCTAATAAAGACCTCTAGCTCAATTAGGAATAGGTTAGTGTGATAGTAAGTGGCAGATGTGTTTGATCGACTCCGGCTTCCTTGTTGTCATTGAGATTGTAAGGTAAAGTGTGCCCACTGCACACTGGAGTAGCAAAACTCGCAACACCTAAAAAATACCTCTAGCTCAATTAGGAATCGGTTAGTGTGATAGTAAGTGGCAGATGTGTTTGATCGACTCCGGCTTCCTTGTTGTCATTGAGATTGTAAGGTAAAGTGTGCCCACTGCACACTGGAGTAGCGAAACTTGAGTGGAAAAATCAGAGTGTTGTATTTTGACTATTATTGTGAGAACCTACTTAAGGACGCTATCCCGAGTTTCAGAAACAAACTTGCTAGGCATTTCATAGTATTACTCATTGTATATATGTTTATTGTAGATGCTTGATTATTATGCATATATTAGCTTAGGTTTCGACTTGATTACTCTATATGCATTGCTAGTGAGAGGAAAAGTTAATTTAGAGCATGCATAAGGAAACAATAGTTTTATTTCTTAGTCGTTGTAGTATAGATGAAGTTTGTGAGTACCTTCACTGGAAAACTCTCAGGAGGCTATAACTCGTCCACTAGGGAATTCCTAGTGGTTTAAGGCCTTGTTGCATATGGTCAATGCAATCACACTCAGCGAAACGAGAGTAGTTAGAACTCCATTTTTGGTCACTTATTCTAATTTCTCATCTTTGCTTGAGGACAAGCAAAATGCTGTTTGGGGGTGGTTTGATAAGAGCCCAAAACTGTAGTTTTAACCCCAGAATACTTGATCATACTTTTAGATCAATTATGTGAGTAATAATTTAGAGTTAACACTGATTATGTGTTTTTATGCATTTCAGGCTTCAAAGTCCATTATGTGCAGAAATGTGCCACTTTAGCGAGATAAAGGAGCAAAGGTCGGTTACTAAGGAGTTCCGTGACTAAAGGCCAAGATTCAAGAAGACAAAGCCTTTCTAAAGCCCGATCAAAAGCTGAAAAGTCGGCGCGGCGTAAAAACAAAGACACAAGTCAGCAGAACTTCCGAAGGCCGTATCTTTGGACTCAGACCTCGGAATGGGGCCTACCTTATGTCAAAACGACCGGCTCGGAAAGAGCTTTCCAATGGTCCAAGACTTGACCCAATCAGAGGAGCAGAACTAGATGAAAAGTCTGTTGAAGCCAACTGCAGCTGAAGAGGCCTTTTTGGACTGAAAGAATTGGGTTTTGGGCCTGATTCTCTGGCCCAAAACATGGCTCCAAGCCCATGCACGATTTTTGGATCTGAATGTATAAAAATCAAAGCTTCACTCTTGGTTAATGGGGGATAGAGTAGTGAGTGAGGTTAGAAAATAAGGTAGCTTAGAATAGAAAGTAGCCATTAGAATAGCTTCTAGATCTAGATTTAATTATTTTTAATTAAGTTTAGTTTCAAATCCAATTCTTGTTTTAGATTAAACTCTTAGAATCAATTGTTCTTAATTAGTTTGATAAATAAAATAGCTATTTGTCAATTTCGATTCTTGTCATTTACATTGTGTTAGACCTGATTTCATTTATTACTTGTTATTTAATTCTTAGTTATTAATTAGATTTTAATTATTGTTTAATTTAGATTAGTAAATTTCAATTCCTTGTATTATGTTTAGTTTTAATTTAATCGAAATTGATTGCGTAATGATTCTCGGCTAAACCTCCATTGAGGGGGTTGAGGAGCCTTGATGAAAGCTTGACTCTGATTATCATAGAGTCGTCGTAATTTCCTTTCCAATCTAGAAACGATTAGTTCACCATGAGAATGGGTTTAATCGTTCACATACTGGTTATGAATTGGTAGAAATGCCATGTGTAATTAGGGATTAGGAGAAACCATATTGTTCTGCGAAGCAGTTCAAAATTCGGATTACGACGATTCGTCGTTAATAGGATTAAGTCGAGTTAAGGTGGAATCAATCCCCCCTCTAACTCCTTATCATTGAATCAACGTAGCATTCACATAGTTGTTCTGATAATCGACTAGTTGCATCTTGTGGGTAGTTGCATCATAGTCTAGTTGCCACTTCGTAAATCTTTCATTAGACTTTAGAGTTAAGAATACTTATACGTAGAGAACACAGCATGCGTGATAAGAGCCCAAAACTGTAGTTTTAACCCTTTAACAGTCATACTTTTGGACCAATTATGTGAGTAATAATTAAGAGTTAACACTGATTACGTGTTTTTATGCATTTCAGGCTTCAAAGTCCATTATGTGCAGAAATGTGCCACTTTAGTGAGATAAAGGAGAAAAGGTCGGTTACTAAGGAGTTCCGTGATTAAAGGCCAAGATTCAAGAAGATAAAGCCTTCCTAAAGGCCGGTCAAAAGCTGAAAAGTCGACACGGGATGAAACAGCACACAAGTCAGCAGAACTTCCGAAAGCCGTATCTTTGGACTCAGACCTTGGAATTAGGCCTACCTTATGTCAAAACGACCGTCTCGGAAAGAGCTTTCCAATGGTCTAAGCCTTGACCCAATTAGAGGAGCAAAAGTGGACGAAAATTCTGTGGAAGCCAACTGCAGCTGAAGAGGCCTTTTTGGACTGAAAGAATTGGGTTTTGAATCAGGCCCAAAACATTGCTCCAAGCCCATGCACGATTTTTGGATCTGAAAGTATAAAAACCAAAGTTTAGCTCTTTGTTAATGGTAGCTAGTTAGACCTAAAATAATATAGATAATTCTAGATCTGTTTTCATTAATTAAATTAAGCTTTAGTTCCATTTTCAATTCTTGTTTTAGATTAAGTCTTTGAATTATTGTTCTTGATTGATTAGATAAATAAAATAGTTGTTTCTCTCAATTTCGAATTGTGTTATTTCAATTTATAGATCTGATTTTAATTCTTGTTGATTATCATTCCGTAGTTTAAATAGATTGAACCATTGTTAGTTAATTTAGTTAAGTTAGAATTTTAATATGATGTGTAGTTATAATGAAATGGGAAATGATGGTTTGATGACTCAAGGCTAAAACCTCCATTAGAGGGGTTGATGAAGCCTTGATGAAAACTTAGTGGTATAGTGTAGAAACATTGTAGAATCTATTCCAATCTAGAAGGTCGTGATTCGCCATGAGAATGGGTGGACAACCTCACATGCTAGTTAGTACTCGGTAGAAATGCCATGAACACTAGGGATTAGAACTCGAATTTCTTGCCGTAAGAACGTAAGAATCGAGATACAAGAATCTATGTTAGGCTAATAAGTTGGATTCGAGGTGGATTCAATTCCCCTCTAATCCTTTATCTAGATTCAAGCACAATCATATTTCCATAGCATTCGTAGTTAAAGTCAAGTAATCAAATTCAGTAAGTATCGTAGTATATCACCTTCGTAAAGTTCTCATTGACTTAAGACCGACTAATTAGATTAGAAAACATTCCATGCTAGAGCACTAGGAGTGGAACGAACTTCCTACTCCACTATATCTCATAGGATTGAGAGTAGAGAAAACTTTGATAAACAAATAAGCATCATAAGATAGTTTTAGTTTACTTACGTTTTGAGTTTCATCGTTCATTTCGTAGGTAGACTATTCAATTTTAGTTTTATCAAATGGCGCCGCTGCAATCTTAGTTGCACTTTAGCATTGTTTTCATAGTAGAATTAGTCATTTTTAAGTCCCATTAAACCCACCCACCCTTGTTTGATTCATACTGTGGTTATTCGTTTCAGCGTTGAAAAAATTCCGGGAAAAATTACACGGAGCGCGATCGCGCCTATAAGGAGCGCGCCTGCGCCCTATAGTCTGGACTTTGAGCACGACCCGCCCTCACTTACTGGACTTCGAACGCGACCCGCCCTCATACCAAGCGCGACCCGCGCTCACGTGCTGGACTAGGAGCGCGACCGCGCCCTCTCCGAGCACACCTGCGCCCTAAGCAAAATTTTGCGGATTTCTACAGGTTTGTTTCGAACTTCGATTTTTTAAGTTTTTCAATGTTCTAACTTGTTATTTACACTGAACACGCGTAAACAAGACGCTATTCATAAGCGAAGCAAGGACGCTTTCAGGTATTCCTTTCTTCCATACCTCGCATCTCCAGTTAGAGGTTCATACTAATATATCAAGATTGTTTGGGTTGTTTTCGTGTTTAGACTTAGACTTGCATGAGATTAAGGTCTGGTCGGAGAAAAACACCGAACGTAATTAACCGTCAACAAACAAACATATCGAGTATACCAATCATAACACCTCTAACTACTATTCCACCAACCATACCTGACATAATGGGTGAAGAAAGAGAGACTCCTCTCTCCGACTTCTACAAAGCTTTGAGCGATAGCCCTAAATCTTGCATCGTTCTAGTAGACCCAGTGGGGGATTTTTGAATCCCCCCAAACATATTTAATTTGTTACCCGTTTTCCATGGTTTAGGCCATGAAAAACCTTACCAACACATGCGTCGGATTGAACAAGTCCTTACAACATTCCATCATCCTACGGTTGGTGCGGAACAATTTAACCGAGGGTATTTCCCTTCACCTTAGCCGATAAGGCAAATATTCTTGGTTAAGCGCAAGCCTAACTCTAATGGACTCGTGGGCTAAACTTGTTCACTATTTATGGAACATTTTACCCACCCCTAAAGACGGATGAAATGCTTTCCAAGATTTATTTCTTCCCGGAACCCTCATGAATCATTTTCTCGAGGCTTGGAATCGTTTCACCGATCCGCTAATAGAGTGTCCACACCATAACCTAGCAAAAGACACGTTAGTTCGTGCCTTTTTCAAAGGACTTCAACATCACCATAAAGAAGTCCTTGACATAATGAATGGGGGTAGTTTCCTAAGTAGAGGAGCCTCAGAGGCTTATAAATTTTTAGAAGAACAAACTAAACGCAATAACAATTGGGGGGGGGGGGGAGTGATGATATCCCCCGCTTTGCTAGTTCTTCTTCAACAGTTAAGGCCGCCGGTATGTTTGAGATGAAACCCGATCCAGAACTTAAAAATTTAATCGAATCTCTAACTAAAAAAGTAGAGGCTATTTCTATTCAACAAAAGCCTATTCCCGTCATGAATGTCAACTCCAACCCATGTAATTTCTGTTTGAGTCCACGAGCACCCGACCCCTATTGTCCTCTGCTTTATGAACAACAACAATTAGAGCAAGATAATGTTTGCTCCATTAATAACTATCCATTCCTAATGCCCCATGGAGACAACATCCCAACTTTAGTTGGCTTAAACAATCAACAAGTTACAACTCCGGGGTTTAATAACCAAAATGTTAGGCAAACAAACAACTATAATCAAGCTCCACCTAGGCAAGGACAGGGACAAGGTCAGGGAAATTATAATAATTATAACAACCAAGGGCAACCACGACAAGGTGTAGCACAAGGTCAGAATAATTATAATAATTATAATACCAATAGAGGTATCGTTCCGGTTAACAATAGTAACTATCAAAACCCACCCATAAATAATCAACGTGAGATAGTTCCAGTCGCACCACCTGTGACTACTACACCTACACAACCGGACCGTGTATCGACGCTTTTATCTGAGTTACCCAACAACTTTTCCAATCAATGACTCAATCAAACCAACAGATATTACAATCCATAAATCAGGGCATACAACAGTTAGCCCAAAAGAAAGCCCAACCAAAAGGCGTGTTTCCAAGACAAGCGATACCAAACCCTAAAAACAACAAAACCACGACTTTGAGGTAAACGGTAATACTAGTACGGAAAGGACAATAGTAGGTGACCTAAATGCCACCACCACTCTCCGCTCTGGAAAAGTGGTTGATAACAAAGTAACTATGCCTATAGTTACCCCATCAGTCCTCCCTACACCGGATATCGAACTAGATACTGAAATAGAAACTGAAGAACCTACCACTGTAGAGGTACCAGTTAAACCACAACCTAAGAAACAGGAAGCCAAGGTTACACATCAAGTCGAGCCATACGCTAAATATAGAGCGAAACCACCATTCCCTCAAAAATTAGCCATGCTAACTGATAAGAGCCCAAAACTGTAGTTTTAACCCCTTAATAATCATACTTTTAGACCAATTATGTGAGTAATAATTAAGAGTTAATACTGATTACGTGTTTTTATGTATTTCAGGGCTTCAAAGTCCATTATGTGCAGATATGTACCACTTTAGCGAGATAATGGAGCAAGGGTTGGTTGCTAAGAAGTTCTATGATTAAAGGCCAAGATTCAAGAAGACAAAGCCTTTGTAAAGCCCGGTCAAAAGATGAAAAGTCAAAGTCCACGCGTAAAAGCTTGATTGCACAAAGTCAGAGAACTTCCAAGACCATATCTTTGAACTCGGACCTGAATTGGGTCTACCTTATGTCAAAACGACCGACTCGGAAAGATCTTTCCAATGGTCTAAGCCTTGACCCAATCAGAGGAGAAAACGTGGACGAAACATCTGTCGAAGCCAACTGCAGCTGAAGAGCCCTTTTTGGACTGAAAGAATTGGGTTTTGGGCCTGATTCTCTGGCCCAAAACATGGCTCCAAGCCCATGCACGATTTTTGGATCTGAAACATATAAAAACAAAGAAAAGCTTAGTTCTTAAGTTATCTAGTTTTATTTAGAAAACTAGTTCCTTGTAATGGTAGCTAGGGTTAGGTTAGAAAAAGTAGATCTAGATCTAATTAGTTTTTACATTCAATTAGTTAGTTTAGAATCCTATTTAGTTTTTAGAATAAAATATTAGTTCTTCATTTTCAATTTATATTATTGCTTAAATTCTTATTTAGATTTAGTTGTCTTAAATTTATAATTAGTTTAGTTTAAACACCAAACACATCACTCTCACTGTTCCTTGTGTTTGATAAATTGAATTCTATTTAAGTCTTGAAGGTTTAAGAGTGGAACGAATCCTTACTCATTATATTGCATGATTATGTTTTGAGAGTAAGAAGAATTGATTTAAACGTAAGAACGGTAGGATTACGTATTAGTGTTCTTGTAGCATTAATATTTAGGATTCTATTATTTTTACGGTTATCAAAATTTGCCATCTTAATCTCGTTCAAGACAAGAATTCAATTGCTTGAATCCAAGGGGCAATCCCCCATTCTCTACCCACCCACCCTTTTAATTTTTCATTATTATTTCTTGAATTTTCGGAACTGTTCACTGTTTTAGGCATAGGGGCTGCGGATTCACAGAGACAAACACTGCGGTGAAGGTATTTCTAAATTTTTGAAAATTCTGAAAATTTTCAGACATAATATTTAATGTGTTGTTGATTTACTGGAATATTTTCAGATTTTTCAAAGTTGGTTTACCTTGTGAAAAAAATACGATCTTTACAGTGCTGCATTTCAGTTTTCACACCGTATGTTCTTAAAAAACAGACGAATAAGGTTACTTAGGGAGCTCTAAAAATTCTATAATTTTTGCAGGAGTATCTATCCTAAGTCAGAAGTTTTTAGTAAAAATTTGACGAGTTTTTTATTTGTTTTGACCTCCTAAATAGTAGAGTGTTTCCAGTGTGTTTCTGCAGTGTTGCAAACACTTAATATCTGGAACACCAGCCGATAAGGAGAGGTTGTAGAACTCCAATTGCTCTCAAATTTTTACAGGAACAAGTAGGATCTGTTAGGAGTCTCCAGTAAAAATTTGGCAATTTTTGGATTTGTTTTGATGAGTTAACCATTCGGTTGTTTGTATTGTGTCCGAAAACCGTTTTTCAAACTTTGAAGGGCTGTAGAGCGACTTTCACAGCTCCGATTGATCTAAAATTTTACAGGCTACTTGATAGACGTCTTAGCAAATTACTGTAAAAATTTCAGATTTTTTGGAGTACGATAAAAGGCCTAAAACTTGCAAACCCTGGAGCGCGACCCGCGCCCAAACCGAGCGCGACCCGCGCCAAAACACTGTAATTTCAACTTACCTTGAGCGCGACCGCGCCCAACCCGCGCTTAACCCACGCCCTACAAGGAAAATTCATCGTGAACAGCCCGATTTTCACAGGAAAGTTCAAATTTCTATTCCTTAAAGTTATTTAGTGTTTCTAACTTGTTAAATACACTGAAATCGCGTATACAAGACGCTATTCGTAAGCGAAGCAAGGAGGCATTCAGGTACTCCTTCTTTCACTCCTTGTTTCTTCTGTCAAAGGAGTTTTAATTCTAGTATAATCAGGCTTGTTTTCTTAAAACGAAATACCACACGCCTATCTAGAAATGTATGCTTAGAGTTGTGGTTGCATATTAATTGCCCTCTATAATATATTTGAAAACCAATATGGCATATCAATATGTAGACCAACAATCATATGATAATTATGCAAACCCTTCACCATGTTCATGTTGTGGTAGTCGACCATTGGGCTTCTCAATGCCCATCATATCAAGAGCAATCTTGTAATTATTATGGGAACCCTTCACCATGTTCATGTTGTGGTAGATCTTGACCATTGGGCTTCTCAATGCCCATCATATCAAGAGCCTGAGCCTACTATAGGATATAGTAATAATTATGAGCCTCAATTTTCAAATTTTTATAGTGACTCATACAATCAAAAGTTTCCTAGTCATCCAAACTATTCATGTAATTCCACCAATAACAATCAACCGACCATTCAAATTCTCAACCTAACCCATCACGCGATGCGACATCAACCAGAGTCACTCAAACGCCAATAACTATGATGACTATCAAACACCATACCAACCAGACCCACACCACCAAGCTTCACCTCAGCTAACAACATTCGATGAAATGATGGCCCAAACCAAAATAATACTTCAGGAAATCAACCGGAACCTAAAGATACTACGTTCACCTGCGCCAGACATTTCTACCATCGAGAGATTGACACTATTCCCATAACTAACCCGGTCAACCTAGTTCACACCTACCCTACATTTCATGAACCATTGCCTTTAAAAACCCTCCCATTAACCATGATATTAACTCCACACCCCACCGGATGAGGAAATTCTTGTAAACGACTCTTTAAGACTAGTTTTGGGATGACCACTCAAACTTGAGCGATGTCTCCAGGAACTTCCCCACTCGATCCACCGATGATGAATATAATGATTACACTTTAGAAGATATTTATAAAGATGTGACGAAGGAAGAATTTGATAACTATTGGCATTCTCGTAATATGGACCCTCCTATTGAGCATGTCCAGGCCTTTGAGTTTGCAAACCGCACTCGGCTGGATGATGTCTCGACACATTCGAATGAGGCCATTGAGGATACTTGTAGTGTTTTAAAGGAAGAAGGTGAGGACATGGAGATTAACAATTCAAATCTAAGGCATGAACAAGTTAATGTGCAAGAAAACGAGAAAGTTACATCTTTAGAGCAATGTGAATCTCAATTCAGTTTGGCAGCTGAGGAAATAACAATGGAAGAAATAGAGGAAAATCTTAAAGATAAAGCCACGAACCACAACCTTGTGGATTCAGCTAAGCCAGATGTAGAGTTCTTAAGAGCATGTGAGGATCCACCACCCGATGAACCACTAACCAACCACCATCCACCTGAAGTTACCACCTCCTATAATCCAACCATCTACCACAACTAAGCCATCCATTCACCCACCATTTAAAAGGAACCTCGATTTTTGCCCTTGAGCCAATTGCCTCGAGAGACCATCTATAATTTTTTCAACCCTCACGGTGAAGAGTGTTTGCCTAGCACACAATCCCATGAGTACACCATTCGATAATTGAGAGACAAACTCGACCGAAAGTGTAGTGAAAACCTAGTTTGTCTTTTTTTTTTCATCTAAGCTTAATGAAAGACATCGGGATCCACACTTCATTCCCTTCTCACCTAAAAGTATCGCTTAATTCATCTTTTTGGTCATTCCAACTATTTAAAACAATTACAACATGATGGTTTGCATATGTTCTTTGATAGGATGCATAAGTTTTCATTCCTTTGCTTACATGTTTGCTTCCAATTATACAACATTATTACGTTTGGGAGTGCATTTAGTATCATGTTTTATGGCTAGACCCCAACTCTTCCGACTATTTGTTTATAGTTGACCACGATCATCCACTTTGTGCCACCCCAGTTTCATGCTTGTTTGGGGGGTGTGCATCTAGGGAATCGACGTAAAATGACCCCACATTAAGTCTCGAATCGACTTTAAAAGACCCACGTTTTAAAACAAATTTTTACAAACCCATTTTCAAAAATTTGTTTGGGGGGTGGGGTGTTTGGTTTTTCCATTCTTGATCACTCAAATTCCTATTCTTACCCCAACCTTGCTGCCTTGAAGAGTAGCTAGATTTCTTCTTGTTTGTTGTTTTGATGTTGTTTTTTATTATTTTTAGTAGATAGGATGTTACGTTGTTAAATTCCGTAGTTAACTTTGAATTTGGTAGTTAAATGTTGTTTGAATTTCAATTTTAATATAATGTTGTTCTTTTCAAATTGTGCATGGTTTTTATTGTTAATCCCACCTTCCCGAATTGTTTGGGGGTGGTATTATTTATTCTATCATGATTTGTAGAAGATCCTCCATTTTAGAGTTTGTTTTGGAGTGAAGGTTGAGAATATTGTCATAATTGGCATACCTATGATTAGATGTGGTGGTATGATGAAATCTAAGAGAGTTTAGAAGTTACTAGTCTAAATCCAGTATAAAGATATTAGGGTTGTTATAGAATCAAGAATATGAGTTGTTTCCCGCTGGTTCGGAAATTTTATTGTTTCCGGAAATTGCCTTAAAGCTTTTTGGCAACTTACCGATTCGTTTTAACAATTCAAAACCTATAAAAACTTCATTCATTCTACACTCACAACCCACACTACACCTAACTTCCATTTCTCACCTTTCACTCCCACGTTTCCCACGTTTCGTCGCATTTTTCACGAATCAAATCAACACGGGGGCGCCTTTAGGAGCCGCCTTCGCACCCTACACTTTTGTCGAAATTTTGTTCAGAGCGCCGCGCCAAGGTCCAGCGCATTAGAACTCGGCTCAAACACTGGAATTCAAAATACCACAGAGCGACTTCGGCGCTAGTTAGTTGAAGGCTCGGCATACCGACTTTTCGTCGACCGAAAAATTCCAGTTTTCAGCGGGTTGTTCCGGTTCATTCGCAGCTGTTCCAGAGCGTAGTTCGAGATGACATCTCCTATAATAATACTGGAACAGTCTTTCAAAGATTTGTTTCAAAGCACTACTTATGGTGCTTGGTTTTGTGAAGTGATCACACGTAACGAAGCCGGAACCGCTTATGGTTCTTGCTAGCATTTGTTCTTGGACTTGCTATGCCGCTGAAATACAAGACCCATGGTCCTATTGGGTAGATAATATGTATGTCTACACTTATGAGTTTTGCATGAGTCGTATGGGGCAGGCATTTTCCGTATCGTCGTCGACCAAGAGGAATATAACGTCGCCTTGGTAGCCCGGTCCATGAACATAGGAACTGTTATGTTTTGGATCATGCTAAACATTTTAGGGGAATGGCATTTTTCTTACGTGAATGATGCCACTTTGCGGCGTCTTCCTTGCTTTAGCCATGGGGCGTATGTGCCATGACCTTCCTTAACTTTGATGTCTAGTTTAGCTCGAGCCCATAGCATGAGGCATAAGTACCTTCTTATGCCTGTTCTAATTTCCCCGTATTATGCTATGTTTCTTTCCTATTTTTGTGCCCGTTTCACGGATTGGGTTGGGGCCGACATTGTGAGACCCACCAATTATATTATCAGATCTTTTCCGGTAATGACTTGGCAAGGGTGGAGGATACAACCTCATCAGGTTGCACCTTACACCCCATCCGACCAAGTGGCTTTTTAATAGGTTAGCAATCATAGATGATAAATGGCGTGAAGCATGGCAAATTATCATGGCATGGCTGACGCGAAGGAACCTCACTTCTTTATAGAAAAGGAGGATGACGAAGTTAAACGCTGAAGTGGAGGTATGTTTTAGTTTCAGATTAGTGTCCGCTTATGTCCCAAGCAATTTATTTCTTGTTAACCCCATAATGGATGGAACTCTTATAGAGTTGCGTCCGTTTTCTTTCTATATTAGTATGTTATAACCTTGTTTTGCAGATGTTCCGAATTTCACGCGTTTCCATGGTATTTTTCCTACCCTCTCTATTTAAATACTTTGAGGACAAAACATGTTTCTTGTTTGGGGGTGGGCATAGAAAACACGTGTAATTAAGGCATCTGTTAGGATATAGATATGTATAATATGCACTTGTTTTCTAGTAAAAATTTCAAAAATTCAAAAAATATAAATAAATAAGTTATGCTACACACTTAGGAATATTGGTATTGTTTTCTTTTTCTATGCTCTTAATAATCTAGAAGTCTCATATAGCTTTTGCATTAGAATAATTGTTAGAAACTTAGGTTAATATGTAGGTAATACTCTTTGCAGCTATCTATAAATATATTACATGAGTATCTATGATTGTGCTTGATAAGTTTCTGAAATCTAGGCTAGAGTACTTATTCTACAAATCCTGTGAGAATATAGCCTAAAGTCTTATATGAGTGAAACATTTGAGAAATGACACAAGGGAGAAGTAAAATCCGGATAGAGAAATCACACGTCCACTTGCTTGATCACTAAACCATATCCTAAGCGAGAATTTAGGCCCTCTTTGGATCGATATAGCCAGAAATTCAAACCTATGAATTATTTTCCGCTAGTAAGCCCTAATCGAGCCTTTCATTAGCCCTTCCATAAACCACAATTCCTTTACCATGTTAAAAAAACAAAATAAAAAATATATATAAAAAAAAAATCAATCAACCTACCCATTTTAGAATAAGTCTGAGAATAGAATGAGGAAGAAAGAAAAAGAGAAAAACCTGTGTAAACAAAAATTAGTTAGTTGCTTCAGGAAATAAAGAAAAGAAGTTTCCATCCAAAGAAAAAGAAAAATAGAAATAAATCAAAACTCCAAAAATAGAATAAAATGGAGTCAAAAGCCAAAGAAAAGAAAAAGAAAAAAATATGGCTAAGGATGGAAACAAAGTGTAGAAGCAAAAGTAAATAACAAGGTTTCTCTAGTTACATAATATGAAGACTCTATTATCTCAGACTTGTCCTTTTTGAATATCAATTTCCTTCCTTCTTAAACCATCTCCTAATCCCATGAACACCTAATAAAGACCTCTAGCTCAATTAGGAATAGGTTAGTGTGATAGTAAGTGGCAGATGTGTTTGATCGACCGCTTTCTTGTGTGTCATTGAGATTGTAAGGTAAAGTGTGCCCATCGGGCAAGATTTGGAGTAGTGAAACTTGAGCGGAAAAATCGAGTGATTTTTGTCTTGACTTTGATCTAAGGACCTACTTAAGAACGCTTATTCGAAGTTTCGAAAACTAACCACGCTAGGCATTTCATAGTATTACTCATAGTATATATATTTGTATTATAGATGATTGATTATTATGCATATATTAGCTTAGGTTTTGAATTGGTTATTCTTATTCATTTGCTAGTGAGATGTATAGATAGTTGAGACATGAATGAGAAAACAATAGTTTTTTATTTCTTAGTCGTTGTAGTATAGTTGAAGTTTGTGAGTACCTTCATCGGAAAACTCTCACGAGGTCAGAACTTCGTCCACTAGGGAATTCCTAGTGGTTTAAGGCCTTGTTGCATATGGTCAATGCAATCGCGACTCAAAGTAAAGCGAGAGTAGATAGAACTCCATTTTTGGTCACTTATTCTAATTTCTCATATTTGCTTGAGGACAAGCAAAATGCTGTTTGGGGTGGTTTGATAAGAGCCCAAAACTGTAGTTTTAACCCCTTAATAATCATACTTTTTAGACCAATTATGTGAGTAATAATTAAGAGTTAATATCGATTACGTGTTTTTATGTATTTCAGGCTTCAAAGTCCATTATGTGCAGATATGTACCACTTTAGCGAGATAATGGAGCAAGGGTTGGTTGCTAAGAAGTTCTATGATTAAAGGCCAAGATTCAAGAAGACAAAGCCTTTGTAAAGCCCGGTCAAAAGATGAAAAGTCAAAGTCCACGCGGGCGTAAATGAGGCACAAAGTCAGCAGAACTTCCGAAGACCATATCTTTGAACTCAGACCTCGGAATTGGGTCTACCTTATGTCAAAACGACCGACTCGGAAAGATCTTTCCAATGGTCTAAGCCTTGACCCAATCAGAGGAGAAAACGTGGACGAAACATCTGTCGAAGCCAACTGCAGCTGAAGAGCCCTTTTTGGACTGAAAGAATTGGGTTTTGGGCCTGATTCTCTGGCCCAAAACATGGCTCCAAGCCCATGCACGATTTTTGGATCTGAAACATATAAAAACAAAGAAAATCTTAGTTCTTAAGTTATCTAGTTTTATTTAGAAAACTAGTTCCTTGTAATGGTAGCTAGGGTTAGGTTAGAAAAAGTAGATCTAGATCTAATTAGTTTTTACATTCAATTAGTTAGTTTAGAATCCAATTTAGTTTTTAGAATAAAATATTAGTTCTTCATTTTCAATTTATATTATTGCTTAAATTCTTATTTAGATTTAGTTGTCTTAAATTTATAATTAGTTTAGTTTAAACACCAAACACATCATTCTCACTGTTCCTTGTGTTTGATAAATTGAATTCTATTTAAGTCTTGAAGGTTTAAGAGTGGAACGAATCCTTACTCATTATATTGCATGATTATGTTTTGAGAGTAAGAAGAATTGATTTAAACGTAAGAACGGTAGGATTACGTATTAGTGTTCTTGTAGCATTAATATTTAGGATTCTACTGTTTTTACGGGTTATCACTAACTAGGGATACCAACTTCGAGGAGATTAGGAACGTTTTCAAAAATCTAACGATAAACCTTCCTTTTCTCGAAGCTATTAAAAAGCTACCTAATCACACTAAGTTTCTTAAAGAGTTGTGCACTACTAGGCGTAAGACCAACATACCTAAAGACGCCTTTTTAACTGAACAATTCCCAACTTTATCTGAAAATAATGGAATTGTTAAGTACAAGGACCCTGGTCGTCCCCATCAGTAAAATGCACCTTAGGAGATTCCCACACGACCGCTTTATTAGACACGGGGCGAAGTGTTAACTTACTCCCCGTTATTACTTGTATAAACAAATAGGTCTACAGGAAATGCAACCTACAAAAATAACGCTGCGGATAGAGGGACAGTCTATTAAGTATCCTAAGGGTGTAGTGGAAAACGCGTGCTTGTTAAGGTTCAGGATTTCTACTATCCCCGCGGATTTTGTTATCCTCGATCTGTAAGTAAGCTAATGACTCTGTACCGATCATCTTAGGGCACCCCTTTTTAGCAACTGCCAACGCACTTATTAATTGCCGCGATGGTAAGATGTCCTTATCTTTTGGCCATCTCATAGTTGAGGTAAATGTTTTTAAAATGATGAAACAGTTACTAGATTCGTCTATAGATGGGGAGGTTAGCATGATCGAGAGCTTAGCTCAAGATTATTTTAACAACACGTTTCCTGAAAACAATATGTACAAATTCCTTTCTTTTGGAAAGTCAGATTTTGTAAATGACTCCTACTTAGAGGAAGTTAACACCATCCTTGAGTCCACACCAATTGTAGACACTTTGGTTGCTCCACATATTAAGTATGAAGACTTGCTACCTAAGCAAGTATTCATCATGCAAAATGAGGACCCCAACGAAACATCTATTGATTTTCCTTCCACCCCAGTGCTTAAACCCCTTCCCCCAGAGTTAAAATATATTCAACTCGATCCGGATGGTAGTCATCCGGTAATTATATCTTCTCTGTTATCTATGGATGAAGAGACACGTTTAATCCGGGTGATTAGGGAACATCGGTCTGCGATTGGTTGGTCCCTAGCTGACATTAAGGGAATTGACCCTAATGTTTGCACTCATCGTATCCATTTGGAGGATAACGCGAAGACTTCTCGCGAACCTCAGCGTCGCTTGAACCCTGCCATGAAAGAGGTGGTTAGGGAAGAAGTCTTACGATTACTCGATGCGGGTATCATATACCCCATCTCTGATAGCGAATGGGTAAGCCCCATTCATGTAGTTCCTAAGAAATCAGGAGTTACCATGGTTCGTAACGGAAAGGGTGACTATGTTGTCACACAAGGTCCTATGAAATGGAGGATCTGTATTGATTATAGACGTTTAAATGCTATGACACGAAAGGATCACTTTCCTTTACCTTTTATAGATCAAATGCTCGAACGCCTAGCTGGTCATGCTTTTTATTGTTTTCTGGATGGCTACTCAGGCTATTTTCAGATTATTATTGATATTGATGACCAAGAAAAGACTACCTTCACATGTCCCTTTGGAACGTATGCCTATAAACGAATGCCTTTTGGTCTTTGTAATGCTCTTGGAACCTTCCAGCAGTGTATGCTTCATATATTTAGTGACATGGTAGAGCGCTTTATGGAAGTTTTCATGGATGATTTTTCTATCTATGGAGACTCCTTCACAGACTGTTTGTCTAACCTATCTAAGGTTTTGACAAGGTGTGAAGAAAAGAGCCTCGTTTTAAACTGGGAAAAGTGTCATTTCATGGTGAAAAAGGGCATAGTACTAGGTCACATTGTATCTAGTGATGGCATCGAAGTAGATAAGGCCAAACTAGATAAGATAGCGACTCTACCTAAACCACCTTTGTCCGTGATATTAGAGCCTTTCTAGGCCATGCAGGTTTTATAGGCGATTTATCAAAGACTTCTCAAAAAATAGCTAGGCCTTTAACTAATCTGCTTTTGGAAGATGCAATCTTTGATTTTAATTTTAAGCGTAAGCAGGCTTTTTAAACTTTAAAAGCACTTCTAACCTCTCGCACCAATTATACAGCCTCCGATTGGTCTAAACCTTTCGAACTCATGTGTGATGCTAGTGATTATGCGGTTTGGTGCGATCTTGGGACAAAAACTAGATAATAAGTCCACTATCATTTATTATGCTAGTAAAACATTAAACGATGCTAAACGAAATTATTCAACTCTGAGAAAAAGAATTTTTAGCCGTCATTTATGCTTTAGATAAGTTTTCCTTCCTTATTTGGTTGGTTCTAAAACTTTAGTTTACACGGACCATGCAGACCTCTTTAAGTACCTTCTTGCAAAGAAGGATGCTAGCGAGATTAATCCGATGGATCCTTCTCCCGCAAGAGTTCACATTAGAAATAAAGGACAAAAGAGGGGTCGAAAAACGAGTTGCCGACCACTTATCTAGACTCACAAACGATGATCAGACTGATTCTGAGTCCATACCGGACTCTTTTCCTGATGAGCATCTGTATGCCATTTTTTCAGCACCATGGTATGCTGACATTGTAAATTATCTAGCGGCTGATGTTATGCCTTATAATTGGTCAAGAAATGAATGTAAGAAGTTTTTGGCTAGAGTTAAGTTATACTACTGGGATGAGCCCTACCTTTTTAAGTATTGTGCGGATCAGATTATTCGTCGTTGTATTCCCTAGTGGGAATACAATGAAGTTCTATCGTTCTACCATGACAAAAAGTGTGGTAGCTATCGGATGCCTTATGGGCGTATAGAACTGCTTTCAAAACTCCTATAGGTATGTCTCCCTTTAGACTTGTATTTGGGAAACCATGTCATTTGCGGATTGAATTAGAGCACCGCGGCTCTCGTGGGCTATAAAAAGCCTTAACTTCAATATTGATGAGGCAGGTGTCAAACGCAAGTTGCAATTGAATGAGCTTGAAGAAAAATCCGAGCGATTAAATGCGATCTCGTGAAGGATTATAAAGCTAACATGAAACGTGTTCATGATAAGCATATCTTTGCATAAAGAGTTTGTGGTCGGTCAAAAGGTTTTGCTTTTACAACTCCCGCCTACATGTTTTCCTGTGCAAACTAGAAACCCGTTGGTCGGCCCTTTCTAGTTATCAAGTCCCCCTTACGGGGCAATTACCTTGGTAAATCCAAATGACAACAGTACCTTTCAAGTTAATGGTCAACGGTTGAAATATTTTCATGACCTTCTGTCCCCTGATGTAGAGGAAGTCCTTTTACAGGACCCTGTCTATGAGGACTGACCCTTGACATTTGGTGTACTTACTTTCATTTCCATATACTGATAAGTGCACCATTCAGGTAACCGGGCCCTCCTTATGGAGTGTGTGGCTGTAAGTACCGAATCCTAAGTCCACAGTTTACATAATTCACGTTTTTCACTTTTGCATGTTTTCTCGGTTTTTGAGTCATGTTCCTTTATGGAGTGAATTATGTATTTATTGTTTTTCGTGTTTCTTATAATAAACAAATAAAAATAAAATTAAAATTCTTAAAATCATAGAAATAGCAATCCAACAAGTCTTGGGAATCTGACTTTAAACGACCCACGTTGTAAACAAATTTTGTGCTTAAAAATTTGTTTGGGGGTGGGCAGTCGATCTTTCCATCGGGATTGCTCGAACTTTCCATTGGTTTTGTTTAGGCCCATTAGTTCAATTGGGTTGACGTAATCTAAACTTAGATTTCCTTCGTTCAAGATAACTTACGCCACACACGCGCTTCGAGGCGTTCTTCCACCCTCTTTACGTCACCCATGGTTGGAATTGAGTGTTTTATGGATCATTGGATTGGAAATTCTCTACTGATCATTTCCATAACTCATTCGCCAAAATCGGCCAAGAATAACGGCGGCAAATTGAGTTTGAAATTGCGCGAAAAATCAGAAAATTTCGCAAGAATTCAAACTGGGCTTGGGCCCAAACCGCGACGCGACGTTATGGCGTCTCCTTCCTTCCCAACCCACACGCACAGTGTTTCCACTTCAATCCCAAACCGCCGGTTACAAATTTTGGAAACCAAAATAAAAAAATAAATATAGAGAGAGGGAAGAAAACCTAACTACACCTACAACAAGGAAATCATATCCACCTTAAATCTTCTAAAACAATCATCACCACCAACCCAACTTCAAAACACCCACCAATTATAGTTTCCACCACCACCACCAACGCCACCAACGCCGTTTTAGTAGTTTTCTTCAAACTCGCCTCCCCCACAGTCTACAAACCATTAGTAGTCTAAGAAATTTCAATGGCGCTACGACGTAGAATTTTGCCGGAAAACGTTTGCTTGTTTCCGATAGCCATTTTATTTAACGGAGATGTTCAAGAGACATTGGAACGGACTGTGGTACTCAACTAAGGAGTTCTATCACTATGATTTGGTAGAACAGTTTTATAAAAAGCGAGAATTGGAAGGGATAGGATTTTCATAAAGTTAGGAGGAACGCAGCGGAGAAGTAATGCGGTTGTTAGTTGAATGTTAGGAATTACGGCTTTGAAAGCAACCTAGTAACGATAATTCAGAACCCGAAGATCTTGGAGTTCCCGCTTTGATGAAAGATACTGTCGTGGAGGGTGAATACAATTCGACATCCCATTCGTCCGGAACCATTCGAGAACCAATCAACCGGGCCAGTAGCTCGGTGGATTGGTAGGAACGCCCTCGGGAAAGACAAAGTCGCTGATATCGGCTGCGCAATGTCCGACGTTTCTCGGATTTTGCAAACAAAGAAGTATAATTTCTGCATCCTTGATTTAATGTTTAATGTGATTCGAGGAGTGGGGGAAGAGTTTAGCCTCTTCCCGTATTGATCACTAAGATCATGCTCTCCTTTAGAGTCGCCGCAAGATCCGCTCCTATTAAGATCAAATTGCATTCTAATGCAAGTATCTATAATGGATTGCATCCAAGAGACTTGGCCGTTGTCTGAAGAAAAATGGATGAGTCGGAGGATGAAAGGGAAGATATGACATGGATGGATGAAGATGCATTAGAGAAGTATAATTCTAATGTAGAACGACATTAAGTGTTGCAAAACCGCCTTCATGCGATGCGTTTATGGTATTTGTGGAGATATCGAAATAGACGGATAGTAGTTCAAAAGAAGCAAAGGAACCTTCGAGGAGATTTGAAATGCTCGAGGGGTTCTGGACGATATCTTGTATAACATAGAGACTATCCACCAGGAACAACAAACCCATTATGCGATTTTTCGATCGAGATGGATGGAAGCCCAACGCTTGTTCCGAATAGAGATGCTACGACGCATGCCACCCGTGGAGGACTCCGTTTCAGCCGAGTCCGACAGGCATGAGCGTCGTCGCCAAAAGACAGAGGGTTCAAGCCAATCTCCATCTCAGGGTCCATCATCATCACAAAACTAGGTGTTCACCCCAGTTGGAGTTCTCTGTTATTTCATAATTTCGTTTTATTAGAAGGATTTAAATTCAGTAGTTAAATTTAAATAGTAATGTGTTTATTTAATGTTGTTTGGATTTATATTTTATTTTATTTTTAATATAATTGGTTATTTTCGAGTACTGCTTGTTTTATCATTTATCCCACCTTCCCGACTTGTTTGGGGTGGAAATATTTAGACCGAGCATAAGTCGTTATATGATCATATATATGTTAAGTTGTCTTGGAGGAAAGGTTGATAATTTGGCCGATATCGGCATATCTATGACTTGTGTGGTGGTAGCATGAAATCTAGGAGAGTTTAGAAGTTACTATTCTAAATCCAGTATGAAAGATACCAGGATTTTTAGGAAATCATGAAAATGGCTTGTTTCCGTTTTCGATTTTGGGAATTTTCCTATTTCGAAATTACCTTCAAATAAATAGGAAACTTCCGATTCGTTTTGGAAGCTCCTAACCTATTTAAACTCCATCCTTTCTACACTAACAAAACCACAATACATCCCACCATCATCCCCCGCACATCCACTCCAAGTTTTACCTTCTTTTTGCTCTAAACTCCGGTTTCGGCTTTTTACGAAGCGCCAAGGCTTTGTCGAGAGCGCCGCCCTTTACTTTTTTGAAGAATTTTGTCAAAGTGCGACCGCCCTCGACTACATGGACTTCGGTAGCCAGCCCTCATACCAAGCGCCACGACCAGCCATAACATCAGAATCGCGATTTTACAAAGCCGCGACGACGACTCTACCTTCGTGAACGGAAATTTCCAATTTTCGCGGGGTCATTCCAAGATTTTTGTGGAACTGTTCAAAGAGTAGTTAAGATGACATCTCCCGTAGTCATACCTGAACAGTCTTTCGAAGATGTGTTGGGCACCGAGACCTATGGACACGGTTCCGGCCACGGGATCCTGATTAGGATGACGCCATTCATCGGTAAGTGATGACGAGTCATATTTACCACAACTTATCGCTTATTTCTATGACCACGTTAAATTCTATTGTAATCGGGATGGAGATCAAGACTTCTCCGTCAGAGTCAATGACACGACACATGAATTCAATAAAAATTTGGTCGCCTTTAGTTTTAGGAATACCAATACCGATCCCGTTCACACATGGGCATATATGACCGATAATGCATATCTTTATGATTATACATATTTTCATGATTATTATGGGGAGGGGTATTTCGAAAGTAATGGACCAGGGCTTATATAGCATTGCCCTTGGTAGCCTTTCCTTAAACGTAGGCACCACCATGTTATTTATCCTGATGAATATTTTGGGGGAATGGCAGTTCACTTCTGCAAACAGTACTGCTGGTGACATTTTCCTTGCTTTAGCTGAGGGACGTCGCCACTATGACATTCCCCGAGTTTTGGTCACTAGTCTTAAGAGAGCCCAAACCATGAGGCGTAAGTATCTTCTTATGCCTGTGTTGGTAAGCCGCATCATGCGTAGTTGTTTACTTGTATTCTGTGCACAATTCACAGATTGCAAAAGGGTTGAAGTCATGAGACCCACCAATAGGGTCGTTCGCTCATTGCGAATAATGACTTAGCTGGGATGGCAGGTGCAGCCTCATTTGGTCGCCCCGTACATCCCATCAGACATAATAACACTTAACAGGTTAGCATTAGTAGATGATAAATGGCGGCAAGCTTGGCAAGTTATAATGGACTGGCAGGATGCGAAGGAACCTCATATCTTTAATGAGGAGGAGGATGCTTAAGAGGGAGATAAGGTAAGTTTTAGTTTTTTTTGGTGTCTGCTTATGTCCCAAGCAATTTCATTTTTGTTAATCCCATAATGGGTGGAACTCGTATAGAGTTGTGTCAGTTTATTTCCTATAGTAGTATGTTCTAACTTTGTTTTGCAGATGTTCCTGAATTTCACACGTTTCAATGGTATTTTTCCTACCCTCTTTATTTACAATGCTTTGAGGACAAAGCATGATTCTTGTTTGGGGGCATAGAAACACGTGTAATTGAGGCATCTATTAATATATAGATATGTATAATATGCATTTGTTTTCTAGTTAAAATAAAAAAAAAATCAAAAATATAAATAAATAAGTTATGCTATACACTTAGGAATATTGGTATTGTTTTCTTTCTCCATGCTCTTAACAATCTAGAAGTCTCACGTAGCTTTTGCATCAGAATAATTGTTAGAAACTTAGGTTAATATATAGGTAATAATCTTTGCATCTATCTATAAATATATTACATGAGTATCTATGATTGTTAGCGAAGAAGTTTTCAAATCTAGGCTAGAGTACTTATTCTACAAATCCTGTGAGAATATAGCCTAAAAGCCTTATATGAGCTTAAACATTTGAGAAATGACACAAGGAAGAAGTAAAATCGGATAGAGATATCACACGTCCACTTGCTTGATCACTATGCCATATCCTAAGCGAGAATTTAGGCCCTTTTGGATCGATATAGCCAGAAATTCAAACCTATGAATTATTTTCCGCTAATTAAGCCCCTCACGAGCCTTTCTTTAGCCTTCCATAAACCACAATTCCTTTACCCTGTTACAAAAAACAAAACAAAATAAATAAATAAATAAATCAACCTACCCAATTTAGAATAAGTCTGAGAATAGAATGAGTGAAGAAAGAAGAAGAGAAAAACCTGTGTAAACAAAAATTAGTTAGTTGCTTCAGAAAAAGAAAAAAAGTTTCCATCCAAGGAAAAGGAAAAAAAAATAATATAGAAATAAATAAAAACTCCAATAAAAGGGAGTCAAAAGCCAAAGAAAAGAAAAAGAAAAAATATGGCTAAGGATGGAAACAAAGTATAGAAGCAAAAGAAAATAACAAGGTTTTCTCTAAGTTACATAATATGAAGACTCTATTATCTCATACTTGTCCTTTTGAATATCCATTTCCTTCCTTCTTAAACCATCTCCTAATCCCCACAACACCTAATAAAGACCTCTAGCTCAATTAGGAATAGGTTAGTGTGATAGTAAGTGGCAGATGTGTTTGATCGACTCGCTTTCTTGTTGTCATTGAGATTGTAAGGTAAAGTGTGCCCAATCGCATTAATCGGAGTATCGAAAACTTGAGTGGAAAAATCATAGTGGTTTTTGTCTTGACATTTATGTGAGGACCTACTTAAGGACGCTATTCCGAGTTTTCAGAAACGAACCTGCTAGGCATTTCATAGTATTACTCATAGTATATATATTTGTATCATAGATGATTGATTATTATGCATATATTAGCTTAGGTTTTAGACTTGGTTATTCTTATTCATTTGCTAGTGAGATGTATAGATAGTTGGGACATGAATGAGGAAACAATAGTTTTATTTCTTAGTCGTTGTAGTATAGTTGAAGTTTGTGAGTACCTTCACTGGAAAACTCTCACGAGGCTATAACTCGTCCACTAGGGAATTCCTAGTGGTTTAAGGCCTTGTTGCATATGGTCAATCCAATCGCACTCAGCGAAACGAGAGTAGATAGAACTCCATTTTTGGTCACTTATTCTAATTTCTCATCTTTGCTTGAGGACAAGCAAAATGCTGTTTGGGGGTGGTTTGATAAGAGCCCAAAACTGTAGTTTTAACCCTTTAACAGTCATACTTTTGGACCAATTATGTGAGTAATAATTAAGAGTTAACACTGATTACGTGTTTTTATGCATTTCAGGCTTCAAAGTCCATTATGTGAAGAAATGTGCCACTTTAGTGAGATAAAGGAGAAAAGGTCGGTTACTAAGGAGTTCCGTGATTAAAGGCCAAGATTCAAGAAGATAAAGCCTTCCTAAAGCCCGGTCAAAAGCTTAAAAGTCGACCATTGGTGAAAACAAAGACACAAGTCGTGAGAACTTCCGAAAGCCGTATCTTTGGACTCAGACCTCGGAATTAGGCCTACCTTATGTCAAAACGACCGGCTCGGAAAGAGCTTTCCAATGGTCTAAGCCTTTATCCAATCAGAGAAAGAAAAGTGGACGAAAAGTCTGTGGAAGACAACTGCAGCTGAAGAGGCCTTTTTGGACTGAAAGAATTGGGTTTTGGGCCTGATTCTCTGGCCCAAAACATTGCTCCAAGCCCATGCACGATTTTTGGATCTGAAAGTATAAAAACCAAAGTTTAGCTCTTTGTTAATGCTAGCTAGTTAGACCTAAAATAATATAGATAATTCTAGATCTGTTTTCATTAATTAAATTAAGCTTTAGTTCCATTTTCAATTCTTGTTTTAGATTAAGTCTTTGAATCATTGTTCTTGATTGATTAGATAAATAAAATAGTTGTTTCTCTCAATTTCGAATTGTGTTATTTCAATTTATAGATCTGATTTTAATTCTTGTTGATTATCATTCCGTAGTTTAAATAGATTGAACCATTGTTAGTTAATTTAGTTAAGTTAGAATTTTAATATGATGTGTAGTTATAATGAAATGGGAAATGATGGTTTGATGACTCAAGGCTAAAACCTCCATTAGAGGGGTTGATGAAGCCTTGATGAAAACTTAGTGGTATAGTGTAGAAACATTGTAGAATCTATTCCAATCTAGAAGGTCATGATTCGGCCATGAGAATGGGTGGGGCGACCTCACATACTAGTTAGTACTCGGTAGAAATACCATGAACACTAGGGATTAAAACTTCGAATTTCTTGCCGTAAGAACGTAAGAATCGAGATACAAGAATCTATGTTAGGCTATTAAGTTGGATTCGAGGTAGATTCAATCCCCTAAATCCTTTATCTAGATTCAAGCACAATCATATTTCCATAGCATTAAGTAGTTAAAGTCAAGTAATCAAATTCAGTAAGTATCGTAGTATATCACCTTCGTAAAGCTCTCATTGACTTAAGACCGACTAATTAGATTAGAAAACATTCCATGCTAGAGCACTAGGAGTGGAACGAACTTCCTACTCCACTATATCTCATAGGATTGAGAGTAGAGAAAACTTTGATAAACAAATAAGCATCATAAGATAGTTTTAGTTTACTTACGTTTTGAGTTTCATCGTTCATTTCGTAGGTAGACTATTCAATTTTAGTTTTATCAATGCGGAAGGACTAGGAGTGGAACGAATCACTCTACTCCACTATATCTCATAGGATTGAGAGTAGAAATCTTTGATAAAATATAGACACATAATCTAGTTTTAGTTTACTTACGTTTTGAGTTCATCGTTCATTTCGTAGGTAAACTATCAATTTTATGCTTTATCAAAGCGCAACATCAGGCTTCTTAAAAGTCAAATATTCATCCTTAATTCTATAAGTCAGCTTCGAAACCCTCTTCTTTAAGACTTCCAAAATCAGTCTCTCATGGGTAACAAGTTCGGACATCCTTGGTTCCTCATCTGCAGAACCAACCTGACTAGGAACTACAAATGGATACGCATTCACCAAAAACCCAAAAGGAGACAAACTCAATTCAGCTACTTCTTGTGGTTCTAATGTATCAAAGAAATCCCTTTGCAACTTTGACAAACTGCAACGTGCTCATAATAATACAGTTTTCCTTGCGTTTTCCCCTGTATTTTTATCCTCCTTTTGCTGGCCCTTCTTCTTAGGGCTAATATACTTTTGCGCCTCTTTTTTCTTCATCCTAGAAGAGAGCAAAACAACGAATAAAAAATTTAGGCAATCTACCATAAACCAGAGATTTAGTCCACCATATGTATACAGTCAAACCTTATTAGCAAACAAAAATACGACAAAATTGGTAGTAAGGAGAACAATTCATAAAGAGTATTCTTAAGTAGAACTCTCACGCTAGGGCAGAACAAAATTGGTAAAACACTATATGAAAAACTAAATCAAGATTAAACTAATGCCCCAATCAACTGACACTAAATTCCAAACCACATAATCTACAAACGGACCCATCTACAAAACATGTAAGGGTACATCAAACATCTTAAACTAAAATGAAACAAATTGGGTTGTGAGGAAAACAGTATTACCTGTAAGTTTAGGAACTGCAAATAAGACTTTATTAGTGCTACACTGCGAAACCCAAAATTCAAATCAAAGTCAAGTCTATCACACTTGGTAGCTAATGGGGTTTAATTTTGGATTCCAAAATCAAAAAATAATTTCAGTTTAATATTAGGGTTCAATTATCAGTTACTTGGGTTGAAAAAATAGTTGAAATACTTGGGGGTATTCAATTCCTGGGAAAAAGGTGTGACTCCCCAAAAACCAAAAAAAGGGCAACTCATAAATTTCAGCATGTTCCCCCCAAAAATATATATATTCTAACTAGTATTAGAGTAACTAGTATACTGCGTGGCAGTGGGGAGTCAACTAGATAACTGCAAGCAGTGGGGGCGTGAGCGGAGGTGGAGAAGAGAGGGAGAGACTTAGGGTTTGTGGTGGGGAGAGTGAGAGTTGGGCTTGGTTGAGAAGGAAGGAGGGAGAGGGAAGGAGAAATATATTTTGAAAAGATTTTGTATACCTTGTCAGACTTAATGGTGCCCCTAAATAAAATCGGACGCAAATGACATGCCAACAGAATTGTGAGCTAGCAATCTGAAAGTTGTATGAGAAAGAAATTAATTTAAAAACAAAACATATAAGAAGAATCATGTGTAACCAATCTCAGAGCGGATAGATCAATTAACGTGAACACCTTAAACAACTAACACTAATTTATACAACACCAATCTTGAAGTGGACAGGACAAACATCTATATAAAATATAAACTAGTATACTGCGTGGCAGTGGGGAGTCATCGGAGCTGGGGGGGAGAGTTGGGTGATGCAGGGGAGAGAGAGAGATGGGTGAAGGAGAAAGGGTATTGGGGGCGAAGAAAAAATGAGAGAGAAGGTGAGGACAGACAGACAGAAACCAACCAAGTTGGTTTTTAGACTAGATAACTGCAAGCAATGGGGGCGTGAGCGGAGGTGGAGAAGAGAGGGAGAGATGGGTTTGTGGGTGGAGAGAGAGAGAGTTAGGGTTTGGTTGAGAGGGAAGGAAGGAAGGAGGGAGAGGGAGAGAGAGAGGGAGAGGTGAGGACAGATAGAAACCAACCAATTTGGTTTTTGTCCTCATAACCCCCCCCCCTCCTCCCTCTGCCAAGATCGTTCGCTCCGCTTACTCGATTAGTAATAACATCATATATTTTACGATGGCTTCTGCTTGGACGTTCAAAGCTACCGAAGATGGTGAAGCTTCACTTACAGTCAAAACTCAACTTACTCAAGATCATGCAATTCCCCCAATCAATTCTTTTGTTGGTGTGGTAAGAGGGTCTAAAACCTCATTTAATTACTCTATTACCTTCTATTTACTGTGATGGCCAAATACAATATTCTTTACATTTTATTTTCCGCTCCCTTTTAATTTTCAAATAACCGTTGATTACATTCGGCTAACAGGTCACATGTCAGATCTGTGAATCAAAGAAACATACTGCACTTGATTGCAAATGCCTTAATACCCGTTGCCACAAACAACATTGCAATTGTTTTATGATACCACATTATGGAGTTTATGAATATGGTAGAGTGCACAAGTTTTTGATATGCACCAACCCTCACTGCAACGGATTCCAACAACTACCCGGTGAATTGGATGCTTGTTATTGTGGTGAAACATATCACTGGATAGGCGTATGTCCTTACAAAGACATCCCCTATCCAAGTGGTTGTCAAGGGGAGAGGGAATTTACCGAGATGCTGCCAAACTTGGCTGGAAAAGGGCTTACCATGCTTAAATGTGAACTGTGTGGGCAGAGTGAGATGGTTGGGCCGCTGGTGGAGAATCTTAAGAACTTGTCTGTCACTGTTAATGTAAAAGTTGAGTGATAGAAAAGGTTTTTCAAATAACAGTTTATTATGGATTCCAGTTTCTTATGCATGTTCTTTAAATCGGATCATACGACAATGTAATATCGTTATATTGCAATGAAACGAGAACATAATCAATTTCTTTGTTTTTAGCAGTCCTAATCAAATAGCAGTCCTAAATGAAATAGCCTAATCAATGAAGTATGTTTTTTATGCTCTTGACCCAATCAATTTATGGTCAATATGTTGGTTTAGGTTTCAATTCAATATCGTCCACCTTATGTACCAAATTATTCATTTTAATTCATAGACATACAAAAAAGTGCAATGTTTGTAGGGTATGTTTCAGTAGTACAACACAAACTACAAAACATTCTGTAATCAAACTAGAAAACAAACTGCTCATAGAAGTATTCTGAAGTTTAAGCATTCCTCGAAATCAAGAACAATTTTCACAATCCACGTACTGAAGGAGCCTGCGAACGAGAATTGATAACCTGTGAATAATGTTGCCAACATGGATGGCTCTTTGTAATTGCAGGCTGCCCAAAAGGTGTAGGAACCGTTATTCAGAATGCAAATATTTCTACAAACCGCGAACACCACGTGCAGCAAAATTAATGGGTGTCCACGATTTGGGTAGAGAACATACCTTATAGATCCGGTTTAGATAACTCTGAGAATCCAAGCTTTATCAATCCGAATCAACAATCAACCTCTTGAACCTCTTGATCTTCTGTTGTATTCCTTTAGAACAGATTGGACGTTGTGTGGGCAACAATCTACCAATCCCCCTCTTTCTCTCAAGATCAGAAACAAATTCAGATCTACTTTTCTTGCCTCTTTTTTAGAATAATGAATAGTGTATTTTGGCCAAAGAAAGATTATTCAATTTATAGGCTACAACAGGGACCATGAGGAGAAATTAGGGTTGGGCCTCCTGACGGGCTTGGGCTTCCCATGTTCTTCCCAAACACACGGCCCAAGTCCGTCAACAAATGGCTTATTCCACTAAAGGCCATTGTTGCACTACCGCCCTAATCCCAAATTACGTGTCAGCATTTATGGGCTCCATATTATATGTTGGTTGATCTCCCCAAGTTTAAGATATCGAATGTCCATTGATTAAGTCAAGTTACTGACAACTACATTAATCAACTTCTTGTGTCCTTGAGTACTACCACTCAACCTCATTGTCATGTCGGAATAAATCCACCTGCAGGGTTTATATGACAATCTTTCTGAGCTCCTCAAGGGGACATCATCAACCCGACTTCTTGCGGGACATGGATTCCTTCTATAATCAACATCACACCTTACATATAATGTCATTACCCAATCCATTGAGTTTGTTGATTCCCAAATGAATCTCACTCATTGATGATTTAAAGCAATGTACAATGCATGTAAGTGCCCATTATTATATCCGGATTAGGAGGACAAGCATCCATAATAACATAGGCATTTGTTCTCTTATATAGTCAGTATAAGGAGAAACAACCTCACTTGGTCCTGTTCAATACACACAAAGTGTACTAGTGTAATCCTATAGTCAAGATAGACTAATACCAGATTATACTATAACCGTACTAATGGTTTGTCCAAATCCATCTAAGTTGTGAACGATTACTTATACTTTATAAGGTACTGATGATATAATCTTCTGTGTGTTCACACCATATCATCTACAACATAAAGTATTAGACACATGCATATAACTAATAACATATATAATATGCATAACATTTGTCCATATGATTCTTATTCAAAATATAAAGAATTAGAGTTAATACAAAAGTAATGCTTTTAGTATATAACCCTATCAAAAGGGTATTGCTGAATATACTTTTGAACATTCTGTGATGTCGCTACTCCTTCCAAATACATCCTAATATCACCCCCATGTCATAACGAATTGTTGTTCTTATCACGGATGTCGTATGAAGTAAGGAAGATGGTAGTGTGCGGGATTAAGCAATGCTTTATAAGGAGAATCATCGACGAGGAGACTGTTCGATTCATTGTACTCTCTCTTCTTCCAAGGAAGATTTGGGTCATCCTTATCCCAAAGTTTGACGAGTTCTTTCAACATCAAAGGCTTCTCATTGTTCTCAACAGTGTAAAACCCAGTAGTAGAGCAATAGGATTGGTCCCAACAAAACAACAATTGGGACTTCATATCGCCCATGGCAATATTGAGCACACCGTCCAAATTTCATTTTGTCCTTGATGACCAAACACCAACATTGAACCTTTGAAAACAAAACTTCAGGAAATCAACACAGGACGGCCTCTTACATATTGCCTTTCCAGAAATGAACTTGTCGGCAATATAATTTGAAGGAAGGTCAAACTTGTTACCTATGTGAAGAAGCAAACCATTGACATCAAGAATGAGAAGTTTTTGCTTTGTTTTAATGATCAGTGGTCTTTCAATGAGCAAGCCTTCCATATTCTCCGATTTGAGCTCTTTCTTTTTGGTGAGAAATTGTCTCTAGGTAATTCCACAATTAGCATCACGCTTGTTAGCATCATCACCCTTTTCATCCACATCCATTCCCTTAACCATTACAATATCAGCTTGTTGGCCCTGTTAATATTAGGTGAAAAAGATAGGTATATAATTAAGCTATATAATTAGGGCTCTATAATTAAATGTATTAATTAAAACTTATATAGTAGGATCAATGTGAGGAGGACTTACATTCTTGATGTCAATGATTTGCTTTTCCCACTCTTGCTGGTCCTTCTTTTTCAACTCTTCCTTGAACTTTTCATTTTCTTCTTTGCACAACAGAAGTTCTTGTTCAAGTGTGTTGACCTTCTCCCTCAACTCTTCCTTGAACTTTTCATTTTCTTCTTTGCACAACAGAAGGTCTTGTTCGAGTGTGTTGACCTTCTTTTCCAACTCTTCCTTCAACTTTTCATTTTCTTCTTTGCACAAAAGAAGTTCTTGTTCAAGTGTGTTGACCTTCTTCCTCAACTCTTTTTTCAATTGTTCATTTTCTTCTTTGCACAACAGAAGATCTTGTTCAAGTGTGTTGACCTTCTCCCTCAATATTTGGTTTTCTAGTCTTATTGACATGGCCTCATCATCTTTTTCAGTCGTAGGCTGGACAATCATTTCTTGCTCAGAGGGTACAACGTCACTGGATATGTTCTGCAGCAATGCTATTTCCTCATTTGTTATAGCTTCGGCATCAACAATTACTTGATAAAGTTCAGCATCAACAATTAGTGTTTGAAATTTGGACCATGAACAATCAATGGTCATACTCTTATTGGACTATGAACATTCAGTGTTCATTCCTATTTGGGGGTATGAACAATGATTGTTCATAGCCAGTTTAGTGGTATGAACAATATTTGTTCATAACTACTTTTGGATATTAATCATACTAATACTATAGTATATTTATACACTAATACTATAGTGTGTATTTATACACTTCATATAGGTTGAAATCTACCTGATCAGAGGGTACAACGCCACTAGATATGTTCTGCAGCAATGTTCTTTCCTCATCTGTTATTGCTTCGGCATCAACAATTACCTGATAAAGTTCATCATCAACAATTAGTGTTTGAAATTTGGACCATGAACAATAAATGTTCATACTCTTATTGGACTATTAACATTCAGTGTTCATCTGTGAGCGTAGCGAACTCTTAAGGTCAGTTTCAAAAGCCCCCCTAAAATCCATTTTGTTGGTGTTTGTCTATACCGTACCCCCCCTCTCTAATAGTCTCTCTCTCTTCTCCGCCCTTCATCTCCCTCCTTCATCTTCCTTCTCTCATCTCCTCCCTCCTTCATTTTCCTCCTCTCATTTGCTGATCTTCTCTTCATCTCCCTCCTTCATCTTCTTCCTCTCATCTCTTCATCTCCCTCCTTCATCTTCCTCCTCTTATCTCCTCCCTTGCTATGCTCACGCCCCCACTACTATATATGCAGTTATTCTAGTTATACACTAATACTATAGTGTGTATTTATACACTTCATATAGGTTGAAATCTACCTGATCAGCTTTTAACATGTTGAGTGCTGTGCTTCAGAATTGTCCAATCAATTTCTTCAGATTCCATCTCGCACACCTTAGGAATTTTCTTTCATGATTTTCCACCTTTTTAATGAGTGTGGTGTGCTCACATATCCAAAATTGCAATGTGTGTGATGAAACCCATATTTAGTGCTAAAAATGTTATACAAACAGGCATTTACAAAGATTTCATATATGAGCAATCATTGTTCATACTCCATCAATTGTTATACAAACATACACACATATATTAAGGAGATGCAGTTGAAATACTATACCATAGACATTATTGTGCATCCACTGATCGTCTTTATCTTCGTCTTTTTGTGATTTTTGGCTGTAGCAATCAATTCGTCGTGTATGGCATTGGGCCAAGACAACTTTCTCATTGATTCCAAGTCTTCTACAACCTTGATTAAGGGCCAAGTTACTCTAGAATTGGCGTTAGCAAAAAAGCCAAGTGGTGAACATGTAAAGCGACATCAGCCTTGAGAAATTTTTAGCTGCATGTTCATCATTTGTCTCATTCAAGGTCTACAATATTGCACCCCTTATATCAGCCTTGTTGATTATTGATTTCTCCCCACCACCCAAGTACTTTGATATGAATCTTGTTTGTTTATCTTTAAAACTAATAGTCTCCATTAGATTAAAAAACATTTCTGTTACAGGCAACCCAAACATTAGACTTATCTCCTCATAAGTCAGCTTTAAACTTTTTCCATCTATCTAAAATTCATTAGAGTTGTTATCATATTTGTCCAAGAGATTAAATATTTTTTTGTTGGGCTTGTTTAAGTTACCTTCTACAATCTCCCCTTCCCATAATGCTTTAAACAACAACTAGAATGGTGTCTTCTTCATTGCCTCAACATAATTTTTTGGAATTTTCTTTTCCTTTAGAAGTTTTACTAGTTTTATCATACAGGAGAGGCTACTTTGCAGCTGAGGTGCCTGTGCCTTGGTCGATACTAGTTCCTTTCTCTGATCTTCTTTCTCCTCCTCTTCATTCTCCTTTTCACTCTCCTCTTCTGCCTTCTTTTTAGAAACTATTTTCCTACTCTTCTTTTTAGGAACTACTTTGTTGCTTGACTCTTTCTTCCTTTTCTTGGTAGGAGTGCTACTCGATTTGGCTTCTATTGCTTAGTTGTAGATTTCGAACATGCTCTTTTCCCTTGGGACTTATTTTTCTTTGATTTGTTCTTCCTCTTTGATTTGCTTTTCATCCCTTGGAGTAATTCCTACAAATAAATGAACAAATAAATTAACATCAGATATCGAAATTAAAAAATAGCAAAGTACCCTATAAACATTAGTCTGTTGATGTATGTATGGTCAGGTATGAACATTCACTGTTTATAGTTCAATGGTATGAACACTGAATGTTCATAGTCCAACAAGAGTATGATCATTCAATGTTCATAGTCCACTAAGAGTATGAACACTGAATGCTCATAGTCCAACAAGAGTATGAACAATGAATGTTCATACATATATTTCCTAACATTCATAACCTAACATGTAAACTATGCAAGTTACCATGAAAATCCAAATAGTGATATGAACAAATAATGTTCATATCTTTTTCTAGCAAAAAAATCACGAATTTCAATAATGATAACATGAAAAATATAATTCAACATCATTGAAATGTACCCATAATGGTAGTTCGCCTTCTTCCCCGTCCTCAAGTTGTGAAAATAACACAATTTGTTGGTCTAATTTATCTTGGTGTTCTTCATAATAAATTTGATTTTGAAGACTTAGATTTGTGCAATTTTCAGTGTTGTATGTGTTCTCTTCAGTCCACAACGGTGATTTTGACATTTTGTTTTGTTTTGATGGAAATTTGAGATTTTGCTTAGGTTTTCGGTTTGTGGAGAGCTTTTTGCGGGGGTTTGTGGAGTGTTTTTTTGCGAGGATTTGCAGGGTTTTTTTTATTGTGTACACGTATTCAAGGGCAAACTTAAACTTTTCCCGTCCCTGTCCTTGAGAGTGATTATGAAATAAGCTTGGGTTTGGGAGTGATTATTTCACTCGGTCTCTCATTTATGCGCCAGAAACTCTTCTCCAAACTCTACCGGCTTTCAAAAGGTAACAAGTATTCTCTTTAGTCTCTTAGTTATTTTTCACTCTTCTTGTTTCTAAACATATATACTTGGAATTAGGGATTTGGAGATATCACCTGCAACCATTCCGAACTCCTTTTTTATTTTGTTGCATTGTTTTTATTAACATACGAGGGCATTAACTTATTAACTTATTTGGTTTATTATTTTTCCTCTTATTTTTGTTTGCCCCTGTTAATGTGTTTTTTTGTGTTACATATAAGCATCCAAACTGATCGTTCATTCTAAGATAGTTTCATTGGAGTATACTCAATCTTTTAATTATTATTTATTTGAGGTGGTTGCATGTAAATTTTAAACTATGTTTTTATATAAACAGTAAACACCTACAAATACGATTATGCATCACAAAATTATTTTAAACGTTCTAGTGATGGGAGATGATCCTCACTTGGTTACAGCTGACATCTAAATGATTACGTTGCAGTGCTTCTACTAGAACCAAAAGAAGTGGTATGCACAAAATGGGAACAGTCATACCGAGGCGGACTAGCAGTCACTTGTATATGCAAGATGACCATATATCGTCGTTACTTGTGGAGGAAGTGGTAATTTATTTCGATTTCTACTCTGCTTTAATTTTATTGAACATATCGATTCACAACCAATAACTCATGTAAATGATAAACAGGATCGTCCAGTGGTTTGTACCCATGAGCACACTAAAAATTTACATCAGTGGAAGTTATCTGGAAACCAAAAGAAGATGGTTTCAAAAATGGGGTTTCAATACCTTAGAAAAATTCAACATTTCCAAGGGGACAGAGAGTTGATATTTGCTCTGATTGACCGATGGAGACCTGAAACCAATTCTTTCCACTTCCCGTCGTTTGAACTTACAATTACTCTTTAGGATGTAGGTCATATATTAGGCTTGAACATCTTTGGGAATGCCCTTGTTGACAACTTGGACTGGAATGCAGAAAAGGCTTGCTCAAAAATTTTGGGCGTTTCACCCTCTAAAGACAAAGTAAGAGGGAAAAGCGTTGATATCCGATGGTTGACAGATACATTTTCCAATGTTGGATCTGAACATCAGACAAGGGCCATAATTGCATATGTCCTGTACCTCATTGGAAGCACCATATTTTCTGAAGGAGGGGGCAACCGTGTCCATACCAAGTACCTACAATTTCTGAACAATATTAAGTCTTGTGCCATGTATTCTTGGGCTAGTGCTGCTCTTGCGTATTTATTTAAGGCCCTAAAGGGAGCATCAATCCGCCGAACACCAAATGAGTGCAAGGGAGGAACAAAATCAAATTTTTGACTCAACTTGTGTGGTTCTTCTACATTGTTGTTGGTACGTATTGTTGGGTATAGTTGAACTTTTTTGGATTAATTGTATATTGTAGAATTGATGTAACTTTTAAAATTTTGACTGGAGACTTGGTTTTATGAGAGGTTCTGCTTGTATCCATTGACACGTGAACTAAAAGTTGTATTCCCTGCGGCTTGTAGATGGAAATATATCAGGGATCAACCTCATAGAAAGCAATCATATCAAGTTATCAGAGATGAGTTGAACACACTCCGCGAGGATCAGGTTAGCGTCTTATCAGTACCAACAATTTAGAAAACACATTATGTCTGGCATACTGTTACTAATATTAATTTGTTTCTTAGGTTGTCTAGCAGCCATGGGATAAGTGGCTGAATACTCCTGATTTTGCCTTTTTGTCTTCACTCTTGGTCCCAACACCTACATGGCTGATCCACTTCGATTATGTAGTGAAGTATATACCTGATCGTTGTATGAGGCAATTTGGGTTTCAACAACATATACCAGCCCCGCCAGATAGATGGAACTGTGAAGCAAAACCGGAATTCATGGAAAGATGTGTTAGGGACTGGAATGAGTGGTGGATGGGTCATTGTGAACACGTAGTAGACTACCCTCAGGATACGAGTGAAGTGTATCTGGATTGGTACCTGGATCGCTGTTTGACTCGAGTTACACCACTAGCTTCTGGCGAGTTGTTGTTTGATAAGAGCCCAAAACTGTAGTCTTAACCCTGTAACAGTCATACTTTTAGACCAATTATGTGAGTAATAATTAAGAGTTAACACTGATTACGTGTTTCTATGCATTTCAGGTTTCAAAGTCCATTATGTCCAGGAATGTGCCACTTTAGTGAGATAAAGGAGCAAAGGTCGGTTACTAAGGAGTTCCGTGATTAAAGGCCAAGATTCAAGAAGACAAAGCCTTTCTAAAAGCCCGGTCAAAAGCTGAAAAGTCGACGCAGGCAGAAACAGCACACAAGTCAGTAGAATTTCCGAAGGCCGTATCTTTGGACTCAGACCTTGGAATGGGTCCTACCTTATGTCAAAACGACCGGCTTGGAAAGAGCTTTCCAATGGTCTAAGACTTGATCCAATCAGAGGAGTAGAAGTGGACAAAAAGTCTGTTGAAGACAACTGCAGCTGAAGAGGCCTTTTTGGACTGAAAGAATTGGGTTTTGGGCCTGATTCTCTGGCCCAAAACATGGCTCCAAGCCCATGCACGATTTTTGGATTTGAAAGTATAAAAACCAAAGCTTAACTCTTTGTTAATGGTAGCTAATTAGACTAAAAACTATATAGAATTCTAGATCTAGTTTTCAGTAGAGTAATTAAGTTTAAGTTCCATTTTCAATTCTTGTTTTAGATTAAGTCCTTGAATCATTGTTCTTGATTGATTAGATAAATAAAATAGTTATTTTTATCAATTTCGATTTTTGGCATTTCAATTTATAGATCTAATTTTAATTCTTGTTGATTATCATTTCGTAGTTGAAGTAGATTGAAACATTGTTAGTTAAACTAGTTAAGTTAGAATTTTAATATGATGAGTTGTTATAATTCAATGGGAAATGATGGGTTGATGACTAAAGGCTAAAACCTCCATTAAAGGGGTTGATGAAGCTTTGGTGAAAACTTAGTGGTATAGTGTAGTAGCGTTGTAGAATCTATTCCACTCTAGAGGGTCGTGATTCGCCATGAGAATGGGTGGACGACCTCACATGCTAGTTAGTATTTGGTAGAAATGCCATGAACACTAGGGATTAGAACTCGAAATTCTTGTCGTAAGAACGTAAGAATCGAGATGCAAGAATCTATGCTAGGTTATTAAGTTGGATTCGATTCCCCTCTAATCCTTTATCTAGATTCAAAAACAATCATATTTCCATAGCATTCGTAGTTTAAATTCAACATAATCAATTTCATATTGTATCGTAGTATAACACCCTTCGTAAAGCTCTCACCAGACTTAAGACCGATTAATTAGACTAGAAAACATTCCATGCTAGAGAACTAGGAGTGGAACGAATTTGTTACTCCACTCTATTTTGATAGAATTAAGAGTAGAAACTTTGATAAATATAGACACGTTAAGAAGTTTTAGTTTACTTACGTTTTCAGATCATCGTACATTTCATAGGCAAACTATTCAATTTTATGTGTATCAAATGGCGCCGTTGCCATCTTATTTTCACTTTAGCATTGTTTTCATAGTATAATTAGTCATTTTTAAGTCCCATTAAACCCACCCACCCTTGTTTGATTCATACTGTGGTTATCCGTTTGCCGTTGAAAGTTCAAGAAAAATGCGAGGAGCGACCGCGCTTCTAAGCGGCGCACTGCTACCAAAAGATGGAACTGAGAATAACGACCACGCCCTAAAACACTGTAACTTCAAGTTACACGGAGCACGACCGCGCCCTAAGCAAAATTTTCCGGATTTCTACAGGTTTGTTTCGAACTTCAAATTTTTAAGTTTTTCAGTGTTCTAACTTGTTATTTACACTGAACACGCGTAAACAAGACGCTATTCATAAGCGAAGCAAGGACGCTATCAGGTATTCCTTTCTTCCATACCTCGCATCTACAGTTAGAGGTTTATACTAAAATATCAAGATTCTTTGGAGTGTTGTCGTGTTTAAACTTAGACTTGCATGAGATTAAGATCTGGTCGGAGAAAAACACCGAACGTAATTAACCGTCAGCTTCAACAAACAAATCTATCGAGTATACCAATCACTACACCTCTAGCTACTATTCCACCAACCACACCGGACATAATGGCTGAAGAAAGAGAGACTCCTCTCTCCGACTTTTACAAAGCCTTGAGCGATAGCCCTAAATCTTGCATCGTTCTAGCGGACCCGGTGGGGATTTTGAATTCCCCAAACATATTTAATTTGTTACCCGTTTTCCATGGTTTAGATCATGAAAAACCTTATCAACACATCGCGTAGGATTGAACAAGTCCTTACAACATTCCATCATCCCTACGGTTGGTGCGGAACAAATTAAACGAGGGTATTTCCCTTCACCTTAGCCCGATAAGGCGGCGTCTTGGTTAGCGCCCAAAGCGCTTAACTCATGGACTCGTGGGCTAAACTTGTTTAGCTGTTTATGGAACATTTTTACCCACCCCTAAAGACGGATGAGATGCTTTCCAAGATTCATTTTTTCCGACAAAATCCTCATGAATAATTTTCTGAGGCTTGGAATCGTTTCACCGATCTGCTTATAGAGTGTCCACACCATAACCTAGCAAAAGACACTTTAGTTCGTGCCTTTTTCAAAGGACTTCAACATCACCATAAAGAAGTCCTTGACATAATGAATGGGGGCAGTTTCCTAACTAAAGGAGCCTCAGAGGCTTACAAATTTTTAGAAGATCAAACTAAACGTAATAACAATTGGGGGGGTAGTGATGATATCCCCCGCTCTGCTAGTTCTTCTTCAACAGTTAAGGCCGCCGGTATGTTTGAGATGAAACCCGATCTAGAACTTAAAAATTTAATCGAATCTCTAACTAAAAAGGTTGAGGCTATTTCTGTGCAACAAAAGCCTATCCCCGTCATGAATGTTAACTCCAACCCATGTAATGTCTGTTTGAGTCCTGAGCACCCTGAATCCTATTGTCCTCTCGCCTATGAACAACAACAATTAGAGCAAGACAATGTTTGCTCCATTAATAGCTATCCTATTCCTAATGCCCCATGGAGACAACATCCCAACTTTAGTTGGCGAAACAATCAACAAGTTTCACCTCCAGGGTTTAATAACCAAAATGTTAGGCAAGCAAACAACTATAATCAAGCTCCACCTAGGCAAGGACAGGGACAAAGTCAGGGAAATTATAATAATTATAACAACCAAGCGCAACCACGACAAGGTTTAGCACAAGGTCAGGGTAATTATAATAGTTATAATACCAATAGAGGTATCGTTCCGGTTAACAATAGTAACTATCACAACCCACCCATAAATAATCAACGTGAGATAGTTCCAGTCGCACCACCTGTGACTACTACACCATCACATCCGGATCATTATAGGCGCCTTTTTATACAGGTTACCCAACAACTTTTCCAATCAATGACTCAATCAAACCAACAGATCTTACAATCCATAAATCGGGGCATACAACGGTTAGCCCAAGGAAAGCCCAACAAAAAAAAGGTGTTTCCGAACGTTTATACCAAACCCTAAAACAACAAACACAGCCTTTGAGGTAAACGGTAATACTAGTACTGAAACTACAATCGTAGGTGACCTTAATGCCATCACCACTCTCCGCTCTGGAAGAGTGGTTGATAACAAAGTAACTATGCCTATAGTTACCCCATCAGTACTCCCTACACTTGATATCAAACTAGATACCGCAGTAGAAACTGAAGAGCCTACCACTGTAGAGGTACCAGTTAAACAACAAACTAAGAAACAGAAAGCCAAGGTAACAAATCAAGTCGAGCCATACGCAAAATATAGAGCGAAACCACCATTCCCTCAGAAGTTAGCCATGCTAACTAGGGATACAAACTTTGAGGAGATTAGGAACGTTTTCAAGAATCTAACGATAAACCTTCCTTTTCTCGAAGCTATTAAAAAGCTCCCTAACCACGCTAAGTTTCTTAAAGAGTTGTGCACTACTAGGCATAAGACCAACATACCTAAAGACGCCTTTCTAACTGAACAGTTCCCAACTTTATCCGAAAATAATGGAATTGTTAAAGTACAAGGGACCACGGTAGCCCCTACTATAAAATGCACCTTAGGAGATTTCCACACGACGACCGCTTTATTAGACCTGGGGGCGAGTGTTAACTTACTCCCGTATTACTTGTATAAACAAATAGGTCTACAAGAAATGCAACCTACAAAAATAACGTTGCAATTAGCGGACAGGTCAATTAAGTATCCTAAGGGTGTAGTGGAAAACGTGTTTGTTAAGGTTCAGGATTTTTACTATCCTGCTGATTTTGTTATCCTCGATACAGAAGTCACTAACGACTCTGTACCGATCATCTTAGGGCGCCCCTTCTTGGCAACTGCCAACGCACTTATAAATTGCCGCGATGGTAAGATGTCCTTATCTTTTGGCCATCTTACAGTTGAGGGAAATGTTTTTAAAATGATGAAACAGTTACCAGATTCGTCTATAGATGGGGAGGTTAGCATGATCGAGAGCTTAGCTCAAGATTATTTTAACAACACGTTTCCCGAAAACAATATGTACAAATTCCTTTCTTTTGGAATTTCAGATTTTGTAAATGACTCCTACTTAGAGGAAGTCAACACCATCCTTGAGTCCACACCAATTGTAGACCCCCGGTTGCTCCATATCGAGTATGAAGACTTGCTACCTAAGCAAGTATTCATTATGCAAAATGAGGACCCCGACGAAACATCTATTGATTTTCCTTCCACCCAAGTGCTTAAACCTCTTCCCCCGGAGTTAAAATATATTCAACTTGATCCGGATGGTAGTCATCCGGTAATTATATCTTCTCTGTTATCTAAGAATGAAGAGACACATTTAACCTGGGTGATTAGGGAACATCGGTCGGCGATTGGTTGGTCCCTAGCCGACATTAAGGGAATTGACCCTAATGTTTGCACTCATCGTATCCATTTGGAGGATAACGCGAAGACTTCTCGTAAACCTCAGCGTCGCTTGAACCCTGCCATGAAAGAGGTGGTTAGGGAAGAAGTCTTACGATTACTCGATACGGGTATCATATACCCAATCTCTGATAGCGAATGGGTAAGCCCCCTTCATGTAGTTCCTAAGAAATCGGGAGTTACCATGGTTCGTAACGGAAAGGGTGACTATGTTGTCACACAACGTCCTATGAAATGGAGGATCTGTATTGATTACAGACGTTTAAATGCTATGACACGAAAGGATCACTTTCCTTTACCTTTTATAGATCAAATGCTCGAACGCCTAGCTGGTCATGCTTTTTTATTTTTCTCGGATCGCTACTCGGGCTATTTTCAGATTATTATTGATATTGATGACCAAGAAAAGACTACCTTCACATGTCCCTTTGGAACGTATGCCTATAAGCGAATGCCTTTTGGCCTTTGTAATGCTCTAGTACCTTCGGTGTGTATGCTTCATATATTTAGTGACATGGTAGAGCTTTATGGAAGTTTTAATGGATGATTTTTCTATCTATGGAGACTCCTTCACGCATCTGTTTTGTCTAACTTTGCCTAAGGTTTTGATTTTGTCGCGAAGAAAAGAGCCTCGTTTTAAACTGGGAAAAGTGTCATTTCATGGTGAAAAAGGGCATTGTACTAGGTCACATCGTATCTAGTGATGGCATAGAAGTAGATAAGGCCAAACTAGATAAGATAGTGACCCTACCTAAACCACGGACTGTCCGTGATATTAGGGCCTTTCTAGGCCATGCAGGTTTTTATAGGCGGTTTATTAAAGACTTCTCGAAAATAGCTAGGCCTTTAACTAATCTGCTTTTGAAAGATGCAATCTTTGATTTTAATTTTAACTGTACACAGGCTTTTGAAACTTTAAAAGCCTCTATAACCTCTGCACCAATTATACAGCCTCCCGATTGGTCTAAACCTTCCGAACTCATGTGTGATACTAGTGACTATGCAGTTGGTGCAGTCTTGGGACAAAAACTAGATAATAAGTCCACTGTTATTTATTATGCTAGTAAAACCTTAAACGATGCTCAACGGAATTATTCAACTACCGAAAAAGAATTCTTAGCTGCCACTTATGCTTTAGATAAGTTTCGTCCTTATTTGGTTGGTTCTAAAACTTTAGTTTACACAGACCATGCAGCCCTTAAGTACCTTCTTGCAAAGAAGGATGCTAAGCAGAGATTAATCCGATGGATCCTTCTCCTGCAAGAGTTCACATTAGAAATAAAGGACAAAAGAGGGGTCGAAAACGTAGTTGCCAACCACTTATCTAGACTCACAAACGACGATCAGAGTGATTCTGAGTCCATACCGGACTCTTTTCCTGATGAGCATCTGTATGCAATTTTTTCAGCACCATGGTATGCTGATATTGTAAATTATTTAGCGGCTGATGTTATGCCTTATAATTGGTCAAGAAATGAACGTAAGAAGTTCTTGGCTAGAGTTAAGTTATACTACTAGCATGAGCCATACCTTTTTAAGTATTGTGCGGATCAGATTATTCGTCGTTGTATTCCCCAGTGGGAATATAATGAAGTCCTATCGTTCTGCCATGACAAAGAGTGTGGTAGCTATTTTAGTGGGATGAAAACAGCCGCTAAAGTTCTTCAATGTGGATTTTATTGGCCTACCCTTTTTAAGGATGCCCAAGTGCATTGCAAGACGTGTATTCGTTGCCAACAACTTGGGCGAATCACAAAACGTAATATGATGCCATTAAATCCAATCTTGATAGTAGAAATTTTTGACGTTTGGGGCATTGATTTCATGGGTCCCTTCCCTGTTTCCCACGGTTTCATTTATATTCTAGTTGTCGTGGACTACGTGTCTAAATGGATAGAGGCCCTAGCTTGCCGTAGCAATGACCACAAGACCGTTGTATTTTTTTATTAAATAATATATTTTCTGTCGGTTTGGCATTCCTAAAGCCATCATTAGTGATGGTGGAACACATTTTTGCAACAGAGTTGTTGCATCCCTAGTGAAAAAGTATGGAGTTACACACAAAGTAGCAACTCCTTATCATCCACAAACTAGCGGACAAGTAGAAGTTTCTAATAGGGAAATCAAAAAGATTTTAGAAACAACTCAGAAACCCCGATAGGAAAGATCGGGTCGAAGCGTCTATCGGATGCCTTATGGGCGATAGAACTGCTTTCAAAACTCCTATAGGTATGTCTCCCTTTAGACTTGTATTTGGGAAACCATGTCATTTGCCCGTTGAATTAGAGCACCGTGCTCTATGGGCTATAAAAGCCTTAACTTCAATATTGATGAGGCGGGTGTCAAACGCGAAATTGCAATTGAATGAGCTTGAAGAAATCCGTAGCGATTCTTACGATCTCTTGAAGGATTATAAAGCTAACATGAAACGTGTTCATGATAAGCAAATCTTGCAAAGAGTTTGTGGTAGGTCAAAAGGTCTTGCTTTACAACTGCCGTCTACATATTTTTGGAAACTAAAACCCGTTGGTCCGGTCCTTTTACAGTTTCTTGAAGTCACCCCTTATGGGGCAATCACCTTGGTAAATCCCAATGACAACAGTACCTTTCAAGTTAATGGTCAACGGTTAAAACATTTTCCGCGAACTTCGCCCCCGATGTAGAGGAAGTCCTTTTACAGGACCCTGTCTATGAGGATTGACCTTTGTCATTGGTGTACTTTCTTTCACTTCCATATAGTGGTAAGTGCACCATTCAGGTAATCGGGCCCTCCCTAGGGAGTGTGTGGCTGTAAGTACCGGAACCTAAGTCCACGGTTAACATAATTCACGTTTTCCACTTTTACATGTTTTCTCGGTTTTGGAGTCATGTTACTCTATGGGGTGAATTATGTATTTATTGTTTTTCATTTTTCTTATAATAAACTAATAAAAAAATAAAAAATAATAAAAAATTCTTAATCATAGAAATAGCAATCCAACAAGTCTTGGGAATCTGACTTTAAACGACCCACGTTAGAACAAATTTTGTGTTTAAAAATTTGTTTGGGGGTGAGCAATCGGTCTTTCTATCTGGATTGCTCAAACTTTCCATTTGTGTTGCTTAGGCCCATTACTTGTAGTTCAATTGGGTTGACGTAATCTAAAACTTAGATTTCCTTCGTTCGCATAACTTACGTCACACACGCACTTCGAGGCATTTTTCCATCTTCTTATACGTCACCCATGGCTGGAATTGAGTGTTTTATGGATCATTGGATTGGAAATTCTCTACTGATCATTTCCATAACTCATTCGCCAAAATCGGCCAAGAATGAAGCGGCAAATTCAATTTGAAATTCTTGAAAAAATCGGAAAATTTCGAATTCAAATTGGGCTTGGACCCAAACCGACGCACGCCGCGTCGTCGTCTCCTTCCTTCCCAAAAACGCACATTTCTTTCCTTTTCAATCCCGCCGGTTACCAAGGTTTAAAATAAACCTTAAACACCAAAATAAAAAAAAAAATATAAAAAAAAAAAAAAAAAAAAAGAAAAGGAAATCTAACTACACCCACTCCAAGAAATTCAAATCCAACTAAAATCTTCTCCAAACCATTACCACCACCAACCTAACTCCGAAAAACAGCCACCAATTCAAGTAACCACCGCCACCACCGTTGTTTTTAGTTGTTTTTCTTCAAACTCGCCTCCCCCACGGTCTACAAAACCATTAGTTGTCTCGAAACTTCAATGGCACTCTGACGAAGAATTTTGCGAGCACGCGTTTGTTGCCAACTTGACCGCCATTTTCTGACGTGGAGATGATTAGGAGGGATTGGAACGGATTTGTGGTACTTTCGATCGAGGAGTTCTATCACTATGATGTGGTAGAAACGGTTTTATAAAAAGCGAATTGAGGGGATATGATTTTTATAAAGGTAGTAGGAACGAGGAGGGAAGTAACGGTGAGGCAGGTTGTTGGCTGAACTGTTAGGAATTACACTTGAAAGCAACCTCGTAGCGACAATTCGGGAATCGATTATCTTTGGAGTTCCGCTTTGATGAAAGATACTTTTGTCGTGGAGGGTGAATACAATCCGATATCTCATTGTGTCCGCCGATTCGACCACGAGAACCAATCAACGGCTGTAGCTCGGTGGATTGGTAGGAACGCCCTCGGGAAAGACAAAGTCGATGATATCGCCTGCAATGCGACGCGTTCCGGATTTTGCAAACAAATAAGTATAATTTCTGCATCCTCGACTTAATGTTTAATGTGATTATAGGAGTGGGAAAGACCTTGGCGCCTCTTCCCGTATTGATCACTAAGATCATGCTCTCCTTTAGAGCTGTTGATAAGAGCCCAAAACTGTAGTTTTAACCCCTTAATAATCATCTTTGTTAGACCAATTATGTGAATAATAAGTAAGAGTTAATCGCGATTCGTGTTTTTATGTATTTAGGGCTTCAAAGTCAATTATAATGAGGAATGTGCCACTTTGATGAGATAAAGGAGCAATGGTTGGATACTAAGGAGTTCAGTGATTAAAGGCCAAGATTCAAGAAGACCAAGCCTTTGTAAAGCCTGGTCAAAAGATGAAAAGTCAAAAAGTCCGCGGCAAAAAGCTTGTGCACAAAGTCAACAGAACTTCCGAAGACCATATCTTTAGACTCAGACCTCGGAATTGGGCCTACCTTATGTCAAAACGACCGACTCGGAAAGAGCTTTCCAATGGTCCAAGCCTTGACTCAATCAGAGGAGCAGAAGTGGATGAAAAGTCTGTTGAAGAGAACTGCAGCTGAAGAGGCCTTTTTGGACTGAAAGAATTGGGTTTTGGGCCTGATTCTCTGGCCCAAAACATGGCTCCAAGCCCATGCACGATTTTTGGATCTGGATGTATAAAAACAAAAGCTTCACTCTTTGTTAATGGTAGCTAGTTAGACCTAAATTAATATATAGAATTCTAGATCTGTTTTAATTAATTAATTAAGTTTTAGTTCCATTACAATTCTTGTTTTAGATTAAATTCTTGAATGATTGTTCTTGATTGATTAGATAAATAAAATAGTTATTATTCAATTTTGTTCTTGTCATTTCCATTCTAGATCTAATTTAAATTCTTGTTCTTATTCCATTCCAGTCATTAAATTAGATTCATTATTGTTTAATTAAGTAAATCTCAATTTCTTACATTATGTTTAGTTTAGATTCAATGGAAAATGTTAGGTTGATGACTCAAGGCTAAAACCTCCATTAGAGGGGTTGATGAAGCCTTGATGAAACTTAGTGGTTAGTATAGAATTGGTTGTAGAATCTATTCCACTCTAGAAGGTCGTGTTTCGCCATGAGAATGGGTGGACGACCTCACATGCTAGTTAGTATCCGGTAGGAATGCCATGAACACTAGGGATTAGACTCGAAATTCTTGCCGTGAAAACGTAAGAATCGAGATACGACAATCTATACTAGGTTATTAAGTTGGATTCGAGGTGGATTTAATTCCCCTCTATTTCTTTATCTAGAGTCAAAAACAATCGTATTCCGTAGCTTTCATAATTTATCTTGTTATTTATTATATCTCGTTATTTAAATTAACGTCGTCTTGTTAGCATAACATTTAAGTAAAGCTCTCATTAGACTTAAGACTGATTTCTTAAACTTAGAAAACAATCCATGCTAGGGAATTAGGAGTGGAGCGAACTTCCTACTCCACTTAGTGCAATCGCGTGATCGAGTAGAAGCTTTGATAAATATCTAGTAAAAGTTTAGTTTTAGTTTACTTACGTTTTGAATTCATCGTTCATTTTAAGTAGGTAGACTATTCATTTTACTTTTATCAAATGGCATTTCGCCGCGTCTTAGTTACACTTTAGCATTGTTTTCATAGTAGAAGTAGTCATTTTAAGTCCCATTAAACCCACCCACCCTTGTTTGTTTCATCTTTGTGGGTGCCCATTTCATTTCAGTGACAAATTTCCACGAGAAAATACCACGAAATGGCGCGCGCTACCATAACAAGTCGCGACCAGCTCAAACACTTTGGAACTTCGATTTTATTTCGAAAGCGACCGCCCTAAAACACTGTAATCTGAAAATTACTTTCGATGGCGTTGGCCTCCGAAGGTTAAAATTTCAGATTTCCACGGTTTTGATTCAAACTTTGATCTTTCATATTTTTCAGTGTTCTAATCTCTTATATACACTGAACACGCTGCACCACAAGACGCTATTCATAAGCGAAGCAAGGACGCTTATCGGTATTCCTTTCTTCCATACCTCGCATTTCGGTTAGAGGTTTTCTACTAGTATATCGAATTGTTTGGAGTGTTGCATGTTTAGTTAAGCTCAACTTAGTCTTGCATGAGATTAAGGTCTGGTCGAACAAAACAACAAAACGTAATTACACCACAACAAACAAGTCTATCTAGTACACCACCCACGACACCTCTAACTACTATCACACACACCATACCTGACATAATGGCTGAAGAAAGAGAGACTCCTCTCTACGACTTTTACAAAGCCTTGAGCGATAGCCCTAAATCGTGCATCGTTCTAGCAGACCCAGTGGGGGATTTTCGAATCCCCCCAAACATATTTAATTTGTTACCCGTTTTTCATCACCTTATCAGCACATGCGTAGGATTAAACAAGTCCTTACAACATTCCATCATCCTACGGTAGGTGCGGAACAAATTAAACTGAGGGTATTCCCTTTCACATTAGCCGATAAGGCGGCGTCTTGGTTAACTGCCCAAGCGCCTAATTCTGTGGACTCGTGGGCTAAACTTGTTCAAATTGTTTATGGAACATTTTTACCCACCCCTAAAGACGGATGAGATGCTTTCCAAGATTCATTTTTTCCGACAGAATCCTCATGAATCATTTTCTGAGGCATGGAATCGTTTCACCGATCTCCTTATAGAGTGTCCACATCATAACTTAGCGAAAAGACACGTTAGTTCGTGCCTTTTCAAAGGTCTTCTACACCACCATAAAGAAGTCCTTGACATAATGAATGGGGTAGTTTCCTAAGTAAAGCGAGCCTCGGAGGCTTACAAATTTTTAGAAGACCAAACTAAGCGGAATAATAATTGGGGGTAGTGATGATATCCCCTCCAGCTAGTTCTTCTTCAACCGGTAAAGGCACGGTATGTTTGAGAAGAAAACCGATCGAACTTAAAAATCTAATCGAATCTCTAACTAAAAAGTAGAGGCTATTTATTTGCTCAACAAAAGCCTATCCCGTCATGAATGTAAACTCCAACCCATGTAATTTCTGTTTGAGTCCAGAGCACCCTGACGATTATTGTCCTCTAGCTTATGAACAACAACCACCAGAACAAGATAATGTTTACTCTATTAATAACTATCCTATTCCTAACGCCCCGTGGAGACAACATCCCAACTTCCGGTTGGAGAAATAATCAACAAGTAACACCTCCGTGGTACAATAATCAAAGCGTTAGGCAAGCAAATAATTATAACAACCAAGCTCCACCTAGGCAAGGACAAGGACAAGGACAAGGTCAAGGGAATTATAATAATTATAACAACCAAGCGCAACCACGACAAGGTCAAGCACAAGGTCAGAATAATTATAATAATTATAATACCAATAGAGGTATCGTTAGGTTAATAATAATAAGTATCACAACCCACCCATAAATAATCAACGAGAGATAGTTCGGTCCACACCACCCGTGACTACTACACCTACACAACCGGATCGTTATCGGCCTTTATACAAGTTACCCAACAACTTTTCCGGACAATGACTCAATCAAACCAACAGATTTTACAATCCATAAATCGGGGCATACAACAGTTAGCCCAAGAAAAGACCAACCAAAAGGCGTGTTTCGGGACAAGCAATACCAAACCCTAAAACAAAGAAACACAGCCTTTGAGGTAAGCGGTAATTCTAGTGCGGAAACTACAATCGTAGGTGACCTAAATGCCATCACCACTCTACGTTGCGGAAGAGTGGTTGATAACAAAGTAACTACGCCTATAGTTACCCCATCGATTACTCCTACACCGGACATCGAACTAGATACCGCAATAGAAAGCGAGGAGCCTACCACGGTAGAGGTACCAGGTTAAATCACAACCAAAGAAACCGAAAGCCAAGGTTACACGGCCAAGTAGAGCCATATCGCGAAATATAGAGCGAAAACCACCGTTCCCTCAAAAATTAGCCATGCTAACCGGGGATACAAACTTTGAGGAAATTAGGAACGTTTTCAAGAATCTAACGATAAACCTTCCTTTTTCGAAGCTATTAAAAGCTACCTAACCACGCTAAGTTTCTTAAAGAGTTGTGTACTACTAGGCGTAAGACCAATATACCTAAAGGCGCCTTCTTAATGGCGAAGCGGTTCCCAACTTTATCCGAAAATAATGGAATTGTTAAGTACAAGGACCCCGGGTCGATCCCCATTGTAAAATGCACCTTAGGAGATTCCCACCACGGCGACCGCCTTATTAGACACGGGGGAAAGTGTTAACTTACTCCCCGTATTACTTGTATAAACAAATAGGTCTACAGGAAATGCAACCTACAAAAATAACGCGTTGCAATTAGCGGGACGTGTCAATTAAGTATCCTAAAGGTGTAGTGGAAAACGTGCTTGTTAAGGTTCAGGATTTCTACTATCCTGCTGATTTTGTTATCTTCGATACAGAAGTCGCTAATGACTCTGTACCGATCATTTTAGGACGCCCCTTCTTGGCAACTGCCAATGCGCTTATAAATTGTCGCGATGGAAAGATGTCCTTATCTTTTGGCCAACTTTCTGTCGAGGTAAATGTTTTTAAAATGATGAAACAGTTACCAGATTCGTCTGTAGATGGGGAGGTTAGCATGATCGAGAGTTTAGCTCAAGATTATTTTAACAACACGTTTCCTGAAAACAATATGTACAAATTCCTTTCTTTTGGAACTTCAGATTTTATAAATGACTCCTACTTAGAGGAAGTCAACACCATCCTGGAGTCCACACCAATTGTAGACCCGTCGGTTGCTCCATATACTGATTACGAAGACTTGCTACCTAAGCAAGTCTTCATTACGCAAGATAAGGACACTTATGAAACATCAATGGACATTCCGTCCACACCAGTGCTTAAACCTCTTCCCCCGGAGTTAAAATATATTCAACTTGATCCGGATGGTAGTCACCCGATAATTATATCTTCTCTGTTAACTAAGGATGAAGAGACATGTTTAATAAGGGTGATTAGGGAACATCGGTCTGCGATTGGTTGGTCCCTAGCCGACATTAAGGGAATTGACCCTAATGTTTGCACTCATCGTATCCATTTGGAGGATAACGCGAAGACTTTCGCGAACCTCAGCGTCGCTTGAACCCTGGCATGAAAGAGGTGGTTAGGGAAGAAGTCTTGCGATTACTCGATGCGGGTATTATATACCCAATCTCCGATAGCGAATGGGTAAGTCCCATTCATGTAGTTCCTAAGAAATCGGGTGTTACCATGGTACGTAACGGGAAGGGTGACTATGTTGTCACTCAAGGTCCTATGAAATGGAGAATCTGTATTGATTCTGGGACGTTTAAATGCTATGACACGAAAGGATCACTTTCCCTTACCATTTATAGATCAGATGCTAGAACGTCTAGCTGGTCATGCCTTTTATTATTTTCTGGATGGCTACTCTGGCTATTTTCAGATTATTATTGACATTGATGACCAAGAAAAGACAACCTTCACATGTCCCTTCGGAACATATGCCTATAAAGCGAATGCCTTTTGGCCTTTGTAATGCCCCGGTACCTTCCAAATGATGTATGCTTCATATATTTAGTGACATGGTAGAGCTTTATGGAAGTGTTCATGGATGATTTTTCTATCTATGGAGACTCCTTTACTGAATGCTTGTCTAACCTGGGTCTAAGGTCTTGACGGTGTGAAGAAAAGAGCCTCGTTTTAAATTGGGAAAAGTGTCATTTCATGGTAAAAAGGGCATAGTACTAGGTCATATTGTATCTAGTGATGGCATCGAAGTAGATAAAGCCAAACTAGATAAGATAGGCGACCCTACCTAAACCACGGACTGTCCGGTGAGATTAGAGCCTTTCTAGGCCATGCAGGGGTTTTATAGGCGTTTCATTAAAGATTTTTTCGAAAATAGCTAGGCCTTTAACTAACCTGCTTTTTGAAGGATGCAATCTTTGATTTTAATTTTAAGCGTAAACGGGCTTTTGAAACCTTAAAAGCCGCTTCTAACCATCGCACCTATTATACAGACCTCTCGATTGGTCTAAACCTTTCGAACTCATGTGTGATGCTAGTGACTATACAGCTTGGTTTGTCTTTGGGACGTAAACTAGATAATAAGTCCCACTGTTATTTATTATGCTAGTAAAACATTAAACGATGCTTAACAGAATTATACAACTACTGAAAAAGAATTCTTAGCTGTCATTTATGCTTTAGATAAATTTCGTCCTTATTTGGTTGGTTCTAAAACTTTAGTTTACCACGGACCATGCAAAGACTTAGGTACCTTCTTGCAAAGAAGGATGCTAAGCGAGATTAATCCGATGGATTCTTCTCACCGCAAGAGTTCACATTAGAAATAAAGGACAAAGAGGGTCGAAAACGTAGTTGCCGACCACTTATCTAGACTTTTACAAATGGCGATAGTAGTGATTCGAAGTCTATACGGGACTCTTTTCCGATGAGCATCTGTATGCTATTTTTTTCATCACCATGGTATGCGGACATCGTAAATTATTTAGCGGCTGATGTTATGCCTTATAATTGGACAAGAAATGAAGCGTAAGAAGTTCTTGGCGAGTCAAGTTATACTACTTGGGATGAGCCCTACCTTTTTAAGTATTGTGCGGATCAGATTATTCGTCGTTGCATTCCCAAAGGGGAATATAATGAAGTTCTATCGTTCGCCATGACAAAAAGTGTGGTGGCCACTTTTAGCGGAATGAAAACAGCCGCTAAAGTTCTTCAATGGATTTTATTGGCCTACCCTTTTTAAGGATGCCCAAGTGCATTGCAAGACGTGTATTCGTTGCCAACAACTTGGGCGAATCACGAAGCGTAATATGATGCCATTAAATCCAATCTTGATAGTAGAAATTTTTGATGTGTGGGGTATTGATTTCATGGGCCCTTTCCCTGTTTCCCACGGTTATATATTTATATTCTAGTTGCCGTGGACTACGGTCTAAATGGATAGAGGCCCTAGCTTGCCCGTAGCAATGACCATAAGACCGTGGTATTTTTATTAAAGAATATATTTTTCGTCGGTTTGGCATTCCTAAAGCCATCATTAGTGATGGTGGAACACATTTTTGCAACAGAGTTGTTGCATCCCTAGTGAAAAAGTATGGAGTTACACACAAAGTAGCAACTCCTTATCATCCACAAACTAGCGGACAAGTAGAAGTTTCTAATAGGAAATCAAAAGATTTTAGAAACAACAAGAAACCCGATAGGAAAGACTGGTCAAGCGTCTATCGGATGCCTTATGGGCATATAGAACTGCTTTCAAAACTCCTATAGGTATGTCTCCCTTTAGACTTGTATTTGGGAAACCATGTCATTTTGCCGTTGAATTAGATCACCGTGCTCGTGGGCTATAAAAGCCTTAACTACAATATTGATGAGGCGGTGTCAAACGAAGTTACAATTAAATGAGCTTGAAGAAATCCGTGGCGATTCTTACGATCTCGCTGAAGGATTATAAAGCTAACATGAAGCGTGTTCATGATAAGCATATCTGCGCAAAGAGTTTGTGGTCGGACAAAAGGTTTTGCTTTACAACTCCCGTCTACATATTTTCCGTGGAAACTAAAACCCGTTGGTGCGGTCCTTTTAAGTTCGTTATCAAGTCACCCTTACTACGGGGGCAATTACCTTGGTAAATCCTAAGGACAACAGTACCTTTCAAGTTAACGGTCAACGATTAAAACATTTTCACGAACCTCGGCCCCCTCGATATAGAGGAAGTCCTTTTACGGGACCCTATATATGAGGAATGACCCTTGTCATTGGTGTACTTCCTTTCACTTCCATTTAATGGTAAGTGCACCATTAAAAGGTGGCTGGGCCCTCCCTATGGAGTGTGTGGTCATGTAAGTACCGGATCCTAAGTCCACAGTTCACATAGTTCACGTTTTCCACTCTTGCATTTTTCTCGGATTTTTTAGTCATGTTCCTCTATGGAGTGAATTATGTATTTATTGTTTTTCGTGTTTCTTATAATAAACAAATAAAAATAAAATAAAAATTCTTAAAAATCATAAACATAGCAATCCAACAAGTCTTGGGAATCGACTTTAAAGCGATTACGTTGTAAACAAATTTTGTGTTTAAAATTTGTTTGGGGTGGGCGATCGATCCTTGCATCCGGATTGCTCGAACCTCCCTTTGGCGTTGCTTAGGTCCATTAGTATAGTTCATTGGGGTTGACGTCATCTAATTTAGTGTTCATTTGTTCGCATAACTTACGTCATGCACGCACTTTGAGACGTTTTCCACTATCTTATATGTCACCCACGGTCGGAATAGAGTAGTTTATGGATCATTGGATTGGAAATTCTCTCTGATCATTTCCATATCTCATTCGCAAAAAATCGGACCGATAACGGCGGGGAAATTTAGTTTGAAGTCGCGCTGAAAATCGACGAAAGTCGAAAAATCGAATTGGGCTTTGGGCCAACTCGCGCTCACCTACAGCGCGCCCGCGCCTCCCTTTCCAAAAACCCAATCGCGAGTCATCTTCTCCAACCGCTTGTCACAAATTTAAATGCAAACCCTAGCAACCAAAATAAAAAAAATAAAAATAAAAATAGAATACATCAAAATAGAAAGACCACCCACGCCCTTTGTGAAACACCAACACAATCTCCAACCGTTTCCACCAAGAAAACACCCACCAATTCAAGTTTTCAAACCTGCCACCGTAACCACCACCGCCACCACCATTGTTTCTCGTTGTTTTTTATCAAACTCGCCTCCCCCACAGGCTACAAAAACCATTAGTTATCTAAGAAACTTCAATGGCGCTTCTGACGAAGAATGTTGCGAGCACGCGCGTTTGAGGCCGACCATTTCGCACCATTTTCTGACGCCAATATGATTAAGAGGGATTGAAACGGTGTGGTATTCGACATGATGAGTTCTATCACTATGATTTGGTAGAACAGTTTTATAAGAAACGAGAATTGGAGGGAAATAGGATTTTCATTAGGATAGCGAGGAGCGAGGGGGAAATAACGAGGCGGTTGTTGGTGAGCTATTAGGAATCACGCCTGTAACCAACCCGATATCGACCATTCGGGAATCCGATTATACTGCAGTTCCTGTTTTGATGAAAGATCTGGTCATAGAGGGTGAATACAATACGATATCTCATTCGTTCGCGCGAGACGACCACGAGAACCAATCAACGGGCGGTAGCTCGGTGGATTGGTAGGAACGCCCCTCGGGAAAGACAAAGTCGGCGACATCGGACGATTTCGCGTTCTCTGGATTTTGCAAGCGAATGAGTGTAATTTCTGCATCCTCGATGTAATTTTGAATGTGATTAGAGGAGTGGGAAAGAGCATGGCCTCTTCCCGTATTGATCACTAAGATTATGCTCTCATTTAGAGTCGCCGCTAAATCTGCTCCTATTAAGATCAAATTGCATTCTAATGCAAGTATTTATAAGGAATGCATCCAAGAGACTTGGCCGTTGTCCGCAGAGAATAAAGTTGAGTCGAATAATGAAGGCGAAGATATGACATGGTTGGTTGAGGATAATTTCGATAGTCAAACTTCTAATTTAGAGCGAATGATAATCGCAAAACCGGGTTTGCGATCGCAGTTATCGTATCGTGAAGATATCCGACATAGACAAATTGTAATTCGAAATAAGCAAAGCGAACTTTCGAGGCGAGTTGAAATGCTCGAAAGGGGTCGAGGAAGATATCTTGTCTAACTTGGAGATTATCCACGGAATCACCAAGCCCAATTATCGCGATACTCAAGGCGAGATGGAAGCACGCTTGTTCGGGATAGAGATGCTCTGACGTATGCCACTTTCGTGGATGAGTCTGTCTCACCGGTGAGTCGAGAGGCATGAGCGTCGTCGCCCGCAGCCGGATGGCTCAAGCCATTCTTCACCACGAGAACCGATCTCCATCTCGGGGACCATCTTCTTCACGCCCTAGGTGTTCACCATCGACAGGTGTCTGTTATTTCATTGTTTTTATTGTTTTGTTAGTGGAATTTTATTTCAGTAGTTAGATTTAAATATTAAGTTGTTTGTTTTAGATTGCTTGGATTTCATATTATTTTAATATAATTTATTTTGATCATCTTTCGTAAGGATGTCTTGGAGTCAAAGTTGAAAATTAGGCCGATATCGGCATATCTATGATTTTTGTAGTGGTAGCATGATATGTAGGAGAGTTTAGAAGTTACTATTCTAAACCAAGTTTAAAGATACCAGGGTTGTTAGGAAATCAAAACTATGGTTAGTTTCCGTTTTCGGGTTTGGCAGATTTCTATTTCCGGAAATTGCCTTAAAACAATTTGGCAACTTGCCGATTCGTTTTGGAAACCCAGAACCTATTTAAACTTCCATCATTCTACACTCATAACCCACACTACACCCCACAATCATCTCTCACCTTTCACTCCAAGCTTTTTCAGCTTGTTTTTCTTGTAAACATCGTTTTACGCATTTATGGCGCCAGCGCTTCGGTTAAGCGGCGCTGCGCCCTATACACTTCCATAAATTTTTTTGTCGAGCTGGCGCCCAAGCGGTAGCGACTTCGCCTAAAAACACTTGTAAATCGAAAAAAAATCTCAGAGCGCGCCGCTTCGAAGCAGAAGCGACCAGCTCAAACAACTGTAATACCAAAAACCTAAAAGCGACTTCGCTTATCTCGAAGCGCCAGCATATCCTTCCGTAAGCACAGGAAATTCCGATTTTCTGAGGTTTCTTCCAGGTTTTCGCAGCTGTTCTACATAGTAGTTTTGAGATGACACCTCCTATAGTGATTCCCGAACAGTCATTTGAAGACTTGATGGGAACCGATACCTATGGAGCATCGTTCATGGCCGGATCGTCGCGATTAGGATGGCGACATCTTCTGGTGAGTGATGACGATTCTTTTTCACCTAAGCTAACTGAATTCTTCTATAATAATATTTCTTTTTATTGTACCCAAGAAGGAGAACAAAAATTTTCCCTTGCTATTGATGGCACGACTATGAAATTCAGTAAGCAATTGATAGTTTTGGTTTCGGGGGGTTGCCATTACGACCTATGCACACGTGGGGATATATGACAGATAACTCATACCTATATGAATATGCCTATTTCCATGAGTATTATGGGGGAGGGGTGTTTCGTATCATGGACCAAGACCAATATAACATCGCCCTGAGTAGCCTATCGCTGAATGTAGGCACAACCATGTTGTTCATCATGATGAACATTCTAGGGAACGGCGGTTTATACGCCAATAATATATCGGTGACGTTTTCCTTGCTTTAGGCGAGGGGGGCGTCGTCGGTATGACATTCCCCGAAGTTTTAGTTGCTACTCTGAAGTGAGGCCATACCTTGAGGCATAAGTACCTTCTTATGCCTGTCTTGGTTTGCCGCGATTACTTGGCGCTTGCCTACCCCCATATTACCGCGATTACCGCAGATTGGGAAAGGGTCGAAATCATGAGACCCACCAATCGTGGTGGTAAGATCATTCGAGCCATGACTTGGCGGGATGGCAGGTGCAACCACATTTGGTTGCCCCTTACACCCCATCGGACCAAATAACACTAGAGAGGTTAGCACTAGTTGTTGATGATACCACACGGAAGGCGTGGCAAGTTGTTATGGCATGGCGGGATGTGAAAGAACCTCATATAGAAGAGGAGGATGACGAGTAAATCTTTGGGGTGCGGGTAAGTTTTTAGTTAAGTTAGTGTCTGCTTATGTCCCAAGCAATTTAATTCTGTTAACCCCATAATGGGTGGAACCCTTATAGAGTTGCGTCAGTTTTTTTTTTTTATTACTATATTTGTATGTTTTAACTTTGTCTTGCAGATGTTCCTGAATTTCACGCGCTTCAATGGTATTTTTCCTACCCTCTTTATTTAAATGCTTTGAGGACAAAGCATGCTTCTTGTTTGGGGGCATAGAAACACGTGTAATTAAGACATCTGTTAGGATATAGATATGTATAATATGCACTTGTTTTCTAGTTAAAATTTCAAAAATTCAAAAATATAAAAAAAAAAAAAGTATGCTATACACTTAGGAATATTGGTATTGTTTTCTTTTCTATGCTCTTAACAATTTAGAAGTCTCACATAGCTTTTGCATCGTAATAATTGTTAGAAACTTAGGTTAATATGTAGGTAATAATCTTTGCATCTATCTATAAATTTATTACATGAGTATCTATGATTGTTAGCGATAAGTTTTGAAATCTAGGCTAGAGTACTTATTCTACAAATCCTGTGAGAATATAGCCTAAAAGCCTTATATGAGCGAAACATTTGAGAAATGACACAAGGGAGAAGTAAAAATCGGGAGAGAAATCACACGCCCACTTGCTTGATCACTATGCCATATCCTAAGCGAGAATTTAGGCCCTCTTTGGATCGATATAGCCAGAAATTCAAACCTATGAATTATTTTCCACTAGTCGCCCCTCTGAGCCTTTCATTAGCCCTTCCATAAACCACAATTCCTTTACCCTGTTACAAAAACAAAACAAAATAAATAAAAAAAATTATATAAATAAATCAACCTACCCAATTTAGAATAAGTCTGAGAATAGAATGATGAAGAAAGAAGAAGAGAAAAACCTGTGTAAACAAAAATTAGTTAGTTGCTTCAGGAAATAAATAAAAGAAGTTTCCATCCAAAGAAAAAAGAAAAAAATAGAAATAAATCAAAACTCCAAAAAATAGAATAAAGGGAGTCAAAAGCCAAAGAAAAGAAAAAGAAAAATATGGCTAAGGATGGAAACAAAGTGTAGAAGCAAAAGTAAATAACAAGGTTTCTCTAGTTACATAATATGAAGACTCTATTATCTCAGAGTTGTCCTTTTGAATATCCATTTCCTTCCTTCTTAAACCATCTCCTAATCCCAACACCTAATAAAGACCTCTAGCTTAATTAGGAATAGGTTAGTGTGATAGTAAGTGGCAGATGTGTTTGATCGACTCCGCTTCCTTGTTGTCATTGAGATTGTAAGGTAAAGTGTGCCCACCGCATTAATCGGAGCAAATAAACTTGAGTGGAAAAATCAGAGAGTGGTTTTTGTCTTGACATTTATGTGAGGACCTACTTAAGGACGATATTCCGAGTTTTCATAAACGGACCTGCTATTACATTTCATAGTATTACTCATTGTTATATGTTTATTTTAGATAATTGATTATTATGCATATATTAGCTTAGGGTTCTGACTGGGTTATTCTTATATATTTGCTAGTGAGATGTATAGATAGTTGAGACATGAATGAGAAAACAATAGTTTTATTTCTTAGTCGTTGTAGTATAGATGAAGTTTGTGAGTACCTTCACTGGAAAACTCTCACGAGGCTATAACTCATCTACTAGGGAATTCCTAGTGGTTTAAGGCCTTGTTGCATATGGTCAATGCAATCGCACTCAGCGAAACGAGAGTAGTTAGAACTCCATTTTTGGTCACTTATTCTAATTTCTCATATTTGCTTGAGGACAAGCAAAATGCTGTTTGGGGGTGGTTTGATAAGAGCCCAAAACTGTAGTTTTAACCCCTTAATAATCATACTGTTAGACCAATTATGTGAATAATAAGTAAGAGTTAATACTGATTACGTGTTTTTATGTATTTCAGGCTTCAAAGTCAATTATGTGTAGGAATGTGCCACTTTGATGAGATAAAGGAGCAATAGTTGGATACTAAGGAGTTCGGTGATTAAAGGCCAAGATTCAAGAAGACCAAGCCTTTGTAAAGCCTGGTCAAAAGATGAAAAGTCAAAGTCCACGCGTGTAAACTTGATGCACAAAGTCAACAGAACTTCCGAAGACCATATCTTTAGACTCAGACCTCGGAATTGGGCCTACCTTATGTCAAAACGACCGGCTCGGAAAGAGCTTTCCAATGGTCCAAGCCTTGACCCAATCAGAGGAGCAGAAGTGGACGAAACGTCTATTGAAGCGAACTGCAGCTGAAGAGGCCTTTTTGGACTGAAAGAATTGGGTTTTGGTCCTGATTCTCTGGCCCAAAATATGGCTCCAAGCCCATGCACGATTTTTGGATCTGGATGTATAAAAACAAAAGCTTCACTCTTTGTTAATGGTAGCTAGTTAGACCTAAATTAATATATAGAATTCTAGATCTGTTTTAATTAATTAATTAAGTTTTAGTTCCATTACAATTCTTGTTTTAGATTAAATTCTTGAATGATTGTTCTTGATTGATTAGATAAATAAAATAGTTATTATTCAATTTTCGTTCTTGTCATTTCCATTCTAGATCTAATTTAAATTCTTGTTCTTATTCCATTCCGGTCATTAAATTAGATTCATTATTGTTTAATTAAGTAAATCTCAATTTCTTACATTATGTTTAGTTTAGATTCAATGGAAAATGTTAGGTTGATGACTCAAGGCTAAAACCTCCATTAGAGGGGTTGATGAAGCCTTGATGAAACTTAGTGGTTAGTATAGAATTGGTTGTAGAATCTATTCCACTCTAGAAGGTCGTGTTTCGCCATGAGAATGGGTGGACGACCTCACATGCTAGTTAGTATCCGGTAGGAATGCCATGAACACTAGGGATTAGACTCGAAATTCTTGCCGTGGAAAACGAAAAAAATCGAGATACGACAATCTATACTAGGTTATTAAGTTGGATTCGAGGTGGATTTAATTCCCCTCTATTTCTTTATCTAGAGTCAAACAATCGTATTCCCGTAGCTTTCATAATTTATCTTGTTATTTATTATATCTCGTTATTTAAATTAACGCGTCTTGTTAGCATAACATTTCGTAAAGCTCTCATTAGACTTAAGACTGATTTCTTAGACTTAGAAAACAATCCATGCTAGGGAATTAGGAGTGGAACGAACTTCCTACTCCACTTAGTGCAATTCGCATCGAGAGTAGAAGCTTTGATAAATATCTAGTAAAAGTTTAGTTTTAGTTTACTTACGTTTTGAATTCATCGTTCATTTCGTAGGTAGACTATTCATTTTACTTTTATCAGCTGTCGCAAAATCTGCTCCTATTAAGATCAAATTGCATTCTAATGCAAGTATCTATACGGATTGCATCCAAGAGACGGGCCGTTAATCGAAGGAAAGGTTGTTGAGTCAGAGGATGAAAGGGAGGATATGACATGTCTGGATGACGATGCATTAGATAATTGTAGTTCTAATTTAGAACGCATGCAAGTGTTGCAAACTGGCTTGCGTTGCGTTTATGGTATTTGTGAAGATATCCGAGATAGACAGATTGTAGTTCGAAAAAAGCAAACGAACCTTCGACGAGACTTGAAATGCTCGAAAAGGTTCGGGGCGATATCTTGTCTAACATGGAGACTATCCACCAAAGATCAACAAGCCCAAAGATGCATTACTCGGGATCGGAGAGGGAAGCGCTTTGTTTCGAATAGAGATGCTACGATGCATGCCACCCGTGGAGGACTCGCTTCACCGAGTCCGACAGCATGAACGTCGTCGCCGGGCGACGATGGTTCAAGCCATTCTCCATCGGGGCCAATCTCCATCTCGGGGTCCATCTTCATCACATAACTAGGTGTTCACCATCAGTTTGTGTTCGCTGTTATTTCATGATTTTGTTTTATTAGTTGGATCTTAATTCAGTTGTTAAATTTAAATATTAAGGTGTTTGTTTTATGTTGTGTGGTTTTAAATTTAATTTTTAATATAATTCGTTATATGATCATCTGCTGTAAATTTGTCTTGGAGGAAAGGTTGAGAATTTGGCCGATATCGGCATATCTATGAATTGTGTGGTGGTAGCATGAAATGTAGGAGAGTTTAGAAGTTACTATTCTAAATCCAGTATAAAAGATACCAGGATTTTTAGAAAATCAAGAAGATGGTTTGTTTCCGTTTTCGGGTTTGGAATCTTTCTATTTCCGGAAATTGCCTTTAAACAATTTGGCAACTTGCCGATTCGTTTTGGAAGCACAGAACCTATTTAAACCCCCTTCATTCTACACTAACAAACCACACTATACCCCACCATCATCCCTCACCTTTCACTCCAAGTTTTTCCTTCTTTTTCCTCTAAACTCTTGTTTCAAAGATTCTACGAAGCGCTGCGCCGCGCACACTTTCACAAAGTTTAGTCGAGGCGTGACAGCGCCCTCCGGCCAGCGACCACCAAACTCTGTAATTCTAAAAACTCAAAGCGCGACCCGCGCCCTCCTTGAGCGCGACCTGCGTCCAAACTCTGTAATCTTAAAAACCCACGAGACGACTCCACCCAAAAGCGAAGCACCGTTCCCCGCCATCGTGGTACACGGAAATTCCAATTTTTTTAGGGTCATTCTAGGATTTTTGGAACTGTTCAAGGAGTCGTTGAGATGACATCTCCTATAGTCATACCTGAACAATCTTTCGAAGACGTGTTGGGAACCGAGACCTATGGACATTGGTTCCGGCCACGGGATCCGCGATTAGGATGGCGCCATCTACCGGTAAGTGATGACGATTCATATTCACCACAGCTTACTGCTTATTTCTACGACCACGTTAAATTCTATTGTAATCAGGATGGAGAACAAGAATTCTCTGTCGTAGTTGATGACACGACTCATAAATTCAAAATGTGGTCGCTTTAGTTTCAGGATTACCAATACCTGATCCTGTTCACACATGGGTATATATGAACGATAATGCATACCTTTATGATTATACATATTTCCATGAGTATTATGGGGGAAGGGTATTTCGAGTAATGGACCAGGGGTGATATAGCATTGCGCTTGGTAGCCTTTCCCTAAACGTAGGCACCACCATGTTATTAATCCTGATGAATATTTTGGGGGAATGGCAGTTCATTTCTGCAAACAGTACTGCGGGTGACATTTTCCTCGCTTTAGCTAAGGGACGTCGCCGATATGACATTCCCCGAGTTTTAGTCGCTAGTCTTAAGAGAGCCCAAAGCATGAGGCGTAAGTATCTTCTTATGCCTGTTTTGGTAAGCCGCATCATGCTTAGTTGTTTACCTGTATTCTGTGAACAATTCACAGATTGGAAAAGGGTTGAAGTCATGAGACCCACCAATTGGGTGGTTCGCTCATTGCGAATAATGACTTGGCCAGGATGGCAGGTGCAGCCTCATTTGGTCGCCCCGTACATCTCATCAGACATAATAACACTTAATAGGTTAGCATTAGTAGATGATAAATGGCGGCAAGCTTGGCAAGTTATAATGGACTGGCAGTGTGTGTGCATATTTTAGAAAATAAATATGTAACACATGACAACATCTTCTTAAACGCTCGGGTATGGTCTTAGTGTGGATAGGAAGTATCAGAACACACTTTAAGTCCAGGTCCTGACTAACTCACCTCATAGGTTCAGGAGTGAAATAAGAAGAGGAGGTTCGGAACCGGTTGGAGTAGTAGGCTCGGAGAACTGGAGGTTCGGAATCGGTTAGAGTAGTAGGCTCGGAAAACTGGAGGTTCGGATCTAGTTCGAGTGGTAGGCTCGGAGAACCAACTCCTGACTAGGAACACCAAATCCGGAACTACTAAGTTTGAAACTCTAACTCCCAATCCGAACCTAAAACATGTTTTTCTGTTGTTTAAGTCAATAAAGGAGACCTATTTGACTTGGGAAACATGGGGCTTCTAGAAGAGTCAAGATGAGACTTAACAAGAGACGGTCTCCTAGTTAAACACTAATTGGGAAATCTCATCTCTTCATCAAGATGATACTTAACAAGAGACGATCTCCTAGTTAAACACTAATTGGGAAACCTCATCTATTCTTATAAATAGAATAGTTGAACTACGCTTTGAGTTTGATTCCTATACACAGGATACGTAGGCAGCCATTAAAGAACGTGGTTCAACTCATCATCTTCTACATCTCTTCTTCTTCTTGATCAAATACTTCTCATTGTTCTTTGATCATCAACAAAATATTTGTGTTTCTAGATTAGGAAAAATCATCACACAATTGGTGCCGTCTGTGGGGAAACTATACAGAATTGATTTGATTTCTTGGTCGAAATTTTTTCAGTTCTAGGTTCTCCTACCCACCAATTTTTTTTGGGTTTGTTGTTCTTTAAAAAATATATATATATTTTCTTCACTTTGATTCAAAATCATGGTTACTACAAGAGCCAATGCGAATCAAAGTAACGAGGGGAATAACGAGATCAATAACCCACATGTTACTTCTCAAAGACAATTTGAACGTAGAGGAGATCGTCGTTTTGGACAGGGTCGTGAAGAAAATGAGCCTAACAACGATACTCCCCAATCTGCCATAACCAACTAAGCCATCATGGATGCTGTGATGGCCGAACGTGGTCGACAGGAGGCTCGTTTGCATTTCTTACAAGACTACTACCGCACGCAGGAGGGTCGTTCACCTCCAAGAGTGTTGCCTACTGATGGAAACGCGAGGGGGCAGTTCCGGCCACCGAGTCTCGACCCTGGTGAGGGTTACGTCCCTACACCTTATATACCTTACTTCGCTGGGTATCATAGCGACTAACCAGATTCGGATTATAATCCAGAATTGGATCCTACCCAACACTCGAGCTCACACGGAACTGACTTCTCTTGGTATTCAAGTTCTTAAGGTACGAGGAATGGACGTCCGAATATGTTTGCCCGGAATCCACAACTATTAAGGTCAACCTCGGCACGAAGAAGACTTTCAGTTTCAAGGGAACCTTCATTGCCTCGGAATCCCTCAGTTCCCCGATCCAGTTTTGCAAACTCCTCCATTCGATCTCGAGAACCGGAACCACGTTATCATCAAGATGAGAACTATGAGAGTCTAGGTCTGAGGTACAACAACGAGAGAACTCCAATTCATGAACCGACTACTCTTGCACAACTCAAGGTGCAAATACTAGAGGAACTACGAGGTTCGAAACCAACCAAGATGGATGAGTCAGTTGTTCGGTCAGCAATCGATGGTGACATTGGAACTCCTTTTTCACGACATGTTATGAGTGGATACATCCCCCATTACTATAAACCACCGAAGTTCTATAATTGATGTAATCATTAACAGGTTAATGTAAGTTTCATCTTTCTTGCAGAGGGAGCGCTCTGTTCAGTTTGCAAAGTTGGTTGAACCAATACTGCAAAATACTCGTGATCAAGAAATCCCTCCACAGTTGCGTTTGATGCTTGCGGAGATATTAAAAGATTCCTCAATACAACAAAACCTACGTACGAGTAGCGAGCAATGTGACCTGATTGCAACTGATCCTGGATTGGTATCAACTTATACAGCTCCGATAGTGGCAGTGACACGGACGGAGAGGCTAAAGATGACAGTGATGATGATGCTCCAACTGGTGGCACTTTAGCCACTCATCTTGATAGCAAATCCATTAGGGCCCATTATGGAGGGATTTGGGTTGGTAAAAAGATGAGAGGGATGAAAGTGTGGGTGTACAATGGTGGTCAAGTTGTTGATTCTCCAGAGATGCAGCTTAATGAAATGACAAGAGCAAAGTTGTTTAATTGGATATGAGAAGTTATCGAATGTTCCTCTGATGAAAATGTTACTGTTTGTTGGCTGGTTAGGGGCATGAAAATTACACTAGAGACTGACGACGCGGTGATAAAGTTCCTTGCCAATTCGGCTCCTCACGAAGATGGGCTCGTTCATATTTATGTGTACTTTGTGCAATATCTGACAGAGACGGTCCTACCAAGAATTCAACCAACTAGCCAAGACAATGAGTATTCCTTTTCCATCTTCACTTGTCATTGTCACGCGATTTTCCTAAGTTCAGTAGGTGAAACTGAGAAGGACTGAAAGACTAAGAGTATGAACATTCAGTGTTCATAGTCCCACTAGGAGTATGAACATTTAGTGTTCATAGTGTATGAACACTGATTGTTCATAGTCCAACAAGAGTATGAACATTCTATGTTCTTAGTCCACTAGGAGTATGAACAATGATTGTTCATAGTCCAACAAGAGTATGAACATTCAATGTTCATAGTCCACTAAGAGTATGAACACTGAATGTTCATAGTCCAACAATAGTATGAACATTCAGTGTTCAAACTCCTAGTGGACTATGAACACTGAGTGCGAACAACAAAGGAAAGGAAGGACAGAGAAGAAATGGGACCCATGATTGTCCTTAACTCATTATTAGTTTCGGCTCTTGAACAAAGTACATGACTGTCCACCTAAGCAAAAAACTGGACATTAGATTAATTGATCCGACTTGCTATTTAGAGTACGAAAGTGAGTAAACTGTGGTGAGTAAACCGATCCCTTCCCTATATCTATATTTCTTCAGCCGTTTGAGAGTCAGTTGACTGTGAATTTGTTCTTTACTTAAATAGTTCAATTTGTTATTTCAGTATATTAGAGGACATCTGATATATTTGACAATATAGCTAAAGACAATATAGTGTTCTTAATTGTATTTTATTGTTTTTCACATATACTGATGTTCTGAGGTATCCAGCTACATTGCCTAATTCCACAATTGTCAAGGAAACACAAGCAAGTGCAACGACAGTGCAAGGGGCATAAGATTTTCAGCAAGAAGGACCCTCGGTGCAGCAACTACAAAGAGATGTAGTTGACGTTGGCAAACAAAAGAAGGAGAATAAGCGGAAGCTTGGTGTTGAAGAGTCAAATTCCACTCCTAAAGTTGCCAGGATTACAAGATCGATGAAGCATCTAGAAGGCTGACATTTGTGGAGTTTTACGCCAAAGCAATGTTACATTGGCGTAGTGTTTCTCTTCATCAAGTATTTTGGCAATGTAAATAATCAGGTGATAAAGTTACAATCTGAGTTTGAAGTGTGTTAGTTGGCAGCCGATGCAAATCCAGAAGATTGTAAGCTTCTTCAAGACTTGGAAACTAAAGAAAGATGTTTAATCAATGCAGAATCAAATAGATTCCAAACCATGTATCATCAAACTAATCTAATCATCTCTCAACTTGAACCTTGAGGAATATCAACGGTTGAAAACACGAATCATCAACCTAATCAAAATCATCTCAAAACACAAAGCTCGAGGAATATCGACAGTGGGAAACAAGTGTCGCCCAACTAATCTAATCATCTTGAAAACGAATCTCGAGGAATAATGACTGTTCAGAAAATTAATCAAGAAACAAAACTGTATGTGTTGGTTTACGATATCCAAACACTTTACTGTTTGTCTTTGTCATCAATTATCTTGTTGCTACCATTGATGAATCATGGTCGTAGACTCGTAGCACCCAAAAGAAGGATTGCTCATTGCTCATTATTGACAAGTCCCAAAGCTATCTCTACCAATTGGGTTTCACGAAATTGAGGCTATGCTACCAAAACTAAAATAGGCGATCAGAGGCAGGAGCTTGTGTGTTGAGCCAAGAAATGCAATTCAATCAGTTCTTGTGTCAGTTAGCTATTGCAAGAAGATGGGCTGAATTTATGGAATGGGCTAATTGGGAAGATCGGTATTGCAAGTTCTTTACCAAGTAATTCTAACGCCAATTTGTCAACAAACTCAAAGGATCGAGTTCACAATCAAATACAAATGAAGCTTTTGTTTGGTTAGTCATGTCCGCATCCAACTGGAAAAATACCTCCGAGTTGTGAGTCTTGATTAGTGGAAGGTCTTTGAGTTTGGGGGGTGCAATCTCTCGTACTGGTGCCTCCAATTCATATTACGAACAAACCAATTGTTTCTTCTCTAATTATTTTATTTTTATTTTTTTTTCCAATTGCGTGAAATGAATAACCAACACTTACTGTTTTAGTAATTTCTTCAACTGTTGATATTCATCGAGATTCAAGTTGTGATTAGTTGTTATATCATATTGGCGATGCGTGTTTTCGGCCATTGATTGTCCTCGAGTATGGTGTTGAGGGATGATGAACTGTTCATTAAAAAAAAGTATACAGTCAACGTACAATCAAACCTAGTCAAATACGTTGACTAACAACTTGAGATAGACTTGTTGATAGAGTGTGACTAAAATCAAAATTTTGAACTTCGTGTGACTAAACTAAAAAACGCACTAATATAGTATGGCGTACTACAAAAAGACCCAAAAAAAAAGTAGATAGTCCCACATTGGTTATCTACCACATTAGGTCGGGTTCGGGTTCGGGCTTGGGCTTACTGTTGTGGGTAGTGGTTTGACCAATTGCCTAAACTTGTTTTGCTTTTTTCTTGAGCAGCAAGTTTCGGTGTTCTATTAGGAATTGGTCTCTCTTCCTTATCTATTTAGGAGACCGACCTAACCTCTATAAATAGGACTGTGAGTCCATAGAGGGATGGACTTGAATAGAAACCCATCTCAGAGAAACAGATACTCGCACCTGCCCTATTCTTCTTCTCTTCTTCCTGTAGCCGCCAGAGAGAGTTATATTGTTGTTCTAGAGAGTAGTTTGTTCTAGTGTAAAGTCAAACTACTGTACACCATTGAATCCTGTGAGGAAGACACCACTGCTGCCTTTCTGCACCACTGGAAGGGGCGAAATCTTTCCTTAAGGACGATCCTAATATCTGGCGCTTTTAGTGGTTCCCTTTATTATTTGCTGTCCTTGTCTACTGTTCCTTCTAGCTGTTCTACTCTAGTTGCTGAAACACATACAACTATTCTAACATGACGGAGTACGCCAAGCATTGCCAGCGTGTTGCACACAAGGCGCATACGACTAGGCATGCGGTGAATATGCAGAGCTGGAAGAGAAGTACTTGCAGCTAAACGAGGCGTGTGCTCGTGGGGCTCTGGGTACGAGTATGCATGTCGTACCTAGAGATTCCAGGAACATTCCCTTGACCAGTGCTGCTCCCGCTATGCCTGCTGATGATAAACACATTGTTCCAGGCTTGTGACTGTGGTTGCTAGACTTGTCTTTTTGAAAGTAACTTGTGAAAATTTTTTGAATGTTTTGTCGATCCTCTTCTTTGTAAGAGATATAAACTATAGAACTGGTTTCTCAGGCTTGCTTGGGCAGTTCGCCTTGCTTTATAGTTACTTTGCTACAGAATGAACTGGTTTCCACGTAAGTGGCATTTCGATATTTGCAAAAGTTGTAAGAATACCGATCTGAATTTCTGGGTAGTTCTAGCAGATCGGTGGATTCATGAACTGGTTTCCTAAGTTTATTCAGGCAGTTCAATTGATGGATATCTATGGAATGCATGTCATTTGCTTATGCTTAACTGCTTGTATTTACTATTTTGTTCACAATAAATCGGCAATTTAACAGAAGGAACAAAATCGACAAAGTAGGGAACAAGTTGTTGCACGCCCACCAAATCTTCCCAACACCCACTGTATACTGTAAGCCAATGACCAGTAGAAACTTTTTCACCCTAGCTTTAACAGAAGGGAGAAATAATGAGGGAGTACTTGAAATGCTCACTATGTATAAGTTTTGAGTGGCTGTCTGATGCGTTGAGGGAGGCAAGACAAAAGACTGAAATAAATGACCCAACAGTTACCATAAAGATGGCACTGTCAGACTTTGCAAAAATGAGTCTTAACTCTCAAGTAATGTATGCATGAATGAATCAAGATATGAGTGCGAAATCCCTGTAATGAATAAACATATGAATGCAGTTTTCTTAGTTTTTAGCAGTCCTAATCAAATAATGCTCCTAATGAAATAGCCTAATCAATGAAATAACAGTCCCAATCAATTTAGGGTTAATTTATGGTCAATAAATATCTATGGGAAGATCTATATATACTTATTCTATAGAAAAAATGACCGTTTAGTACCATGAACTTTGGTGGTTTTATCAATTTGGGCCACAAACATTTTTTTTGAGCAAATTGGGCCATGACCTTTCTTTTTTGTATCAGTTTGGGCCACCGTTATCATTCCGTTACTTCACATGCTTATGTGGCATGCCGGATGTATATGTGTCCGACCAAATGCTTACGTGTCATCGTTGAAGTGCACACCTAATCACCGGTGACGTGGCATCGAAATTTCAAAGTGTCACATAAGTTTCACAGAAATTTCACCGAAATTTCAAATTCACATAAGCCCACATATTGATTTCGGCCCAAGCCCAACAAAACCAAAAAAAAATCACTGTTCATCTTCCTCACCAACGCCTCCACCACCACCACCGGATTATGAGGATTCCACACCTTCCATTTACTTGATACCTTAATCATGGGATTAAAATTTTATGTGGACAACAATTCAGTAGTCAACACTCAACAACACTATCGTCATCAACGTACGCAATGGAGAAAAAGAAGCGAAAAGCGAAAGAGCTACTTGGTGTGGTGTGCACCATGACGCTTCCGGGAAGAAAAATGGAGGTCCAGTCATGAAAGTACTCAACTGATGAGGAGAGGGCGCTATGCCGCTGGTCTCAAAGAAAAAAAAGTCCCTGTGGTGTAAGCACTCATTGATTTGAGGGTCCAGTAATAGATGTTGGTGGTGGTATCATCCAAAAAGTTGCGTTTGAAGGGACCATGTTAACGTTAACATTACCCCCAGTTCCTAAAGCCCACATAGGAACAAGCCCCGATGCCGGGTGATATATCATTCTTGCTGAAACTGCACTTGCTTGAATAGGTGCTAAACCAAAAGAAACATAAACCCCATCGTTAATAGGATCAAAGAAATCACTAGTAACATGACGTTTTCTTTTCTTCTTATTCATATCTGTTGTTGGTGTTTCTTGACTTGGAGATGTAGTTGGTATCTTTAAAGTTCCACCTACAGACATAGCTATAGCAGGAATGGTTCCAGTTCCAGTTGCTGCAATAATAGCTGGTTCAACATGTTCAAGTAACTATCTAATAGTTTCACCATCTGATTTATGACCAAGTTCTCTGGTTAACTGAAATATTCTTTGCCGCATTATGTTCGGGCATAATATCCTTCTTCCTCGTCCTTCTACTTTTGAATGTCTATCTTTTGTTGATGCTCTTTTTGTTGTTGTTGGTTTTGTTATCTACATCTGCATAGGTCTATCCCTCCTTTTCATAGAAGGATGAATGGAAGGCGGGATGCTAAGTGATAAGAGCCCAAAACTGTAGTTTTAACCGCTTAATAATCATACTTTTAGACCAATTATGTGAGTAATAATTAAGAGTTAACACTGATTACGTGTTTTTATGCATTTCAGGCTTCAAAGTCCATTATGTGCATAAATGTGCCACTTTAGCGAGATAAAGGAAAGGTCGGTTACTAAGGAGTTCCGTGATTAAAGGCCAAGATTCAAGAAGATAAAACCTTTCTAAAGCCCGGTCAAAAGCTGAAAAGTCGACGCGGGCAGAAACAGCACACAAGTCAACAGAACTTCCGAAGGCCGTATCTTTGGACTCAGACCTTAGAATGGGGCCTACCTTATGTCAAAACGACCGGCTCGGAAAGAGCTTTCCAATGGTTCAAGCCTTGACTCAATCAGAGCAGCATAAGTGGACGAAAAGTCTGTTGAAGCCAACTGCAGCTGAAGAGGCCTTTTTGGACTGAAAGAATTGGGTTTTGGGCCTGATTCTCTGGCCCAAAACATGGCTCCAAGCCCATGCACGATTTTTGGATCTGAAAGTACAAAAACCAAAGCTTCACTCTTCGTTAATGGTAGATAGTTAGACCTAGAAATAGATTAGATTAGTAGCATCCATTAATGAATTCTAGATATAGTTTTTCATGTAGATTAATTAAGTTTAGTTCCATTTCAATTATTGTATTAGATTAAACCTTTGAATCTTGTTCTTCATTTTGATTAGATCAATAAAGTAGTATTTTTATCAATTTCGATTTTTGTCATTTCCATTTCTAGATCTAATTTCAATTCCTGTCCTTATTTCATTTTAGTCATTAAATTAGATTTCATTATTGTTTAATTAAGTAAATTTCAATTCTTTACATTATGTTTAGTTTAGATTTAATGGGAAATGTTAGTTTGATGAATCAAGGCTAAAACCTCCATTAGAGGGGTTGATGAAGCTTTGATGAAAACTTAGTGGTATAGTGTAGAAGCATTGTAGAATCTATTCCACTATAGAAGGTCGTGATTCGCCATGAGAATGGGTGGACGACCTCACATGCTAGTTAGTATTTGGTAGAAATGCCATGAACACTAGGGATTAGAACTCGAAATTCTTGTCGTAAGAACGTAAGAATCGAGATACAAGAATCTATGCTAGGTTATGAAGTTGGATTCGAGGTGGATTCAATTCCCCTCTAATCCTTTATCTAGATTCAAAAACAATCATATTTCCATAGCATTCGTTGTTTAAATTCAAATAAATCAATTTCATATTGCACCGTAGTATAATTCCCTTTCGTAAAACTCTCATTAAACTTAAGACCGACTAATTAGACTAGAGAACATTCCATGCTAGAGAACTAGGAGTGGAAAGAACTTCTTACTCCACTATATCTCATAAGATTGAGAGTAGAGAAATCTTTGATAAGGATCATAAGAGAAGTTTTAGTTTACTTACGTTTTGAGTTCATCGTTCATTTCGTAGGCAAACTATTCAATTTTATCTTTTATCAAATGGCGCCGCTGCCATCTTAGTTGCACTTTAGCATTGTTTTCATAGTATAATTAGTCATTTTTAAGTCCCATTTCACCCACCCACCCTTGTTTGATTCATACCTGTGGTTATCCATTTCAGCGTTGAAAAATACCGCGACAAATTTTTAATCGAAGCGATCGGCGCTGTAAGGAGCACCTCGCGCCTCTATAGTCTGGAACACGAGCGTGACCCGCCCTCAGACCGAGCGACCGCCTATTTTATGGACCACGCGCGACGGCGCTAAGTCACTGAACAAGGAGCGCGACCGCGCCCTATCCGAGTGCACCTACGCCCTCAGCTGATTTTGCCGGATTTTCACGGGTTTGTTTCGAACTTTGATTTTTTGAAGTTTTTCAGTATTCTAACTTGTTATTTACACTGAACACGCGTAAACAAGACGCTATTCATAAGCGAAGCAAGGACGCAATCAGGTATTCCTTTCTTCCACACCTCGCATCTCCAATTAGAGGTTTCTACTAGTATATCAGAATTGTTTGGAGTGTTGCATGTTTGGTTAAGTTCGACTTAGTCTTGCATGAGATTAAGGTCTGGTCAAAGAAAAACAACTAACGTAATTACACGGCAACGTCAACAAACAAGTCTATCTAGTTTACCACCCACTACACCTCTAGCTACTATTTCACATACACCACCTGATATTATGGATGAAGAAAGAGAGACTCCTCTCTCTGACTTTTATAAAGCCTTGAGCGATAGCCCTAAATCTTGCATCGTTCTAGCAGACCGGTGGGGATTTCCAAGATCCCCCAAATATTTTTAATTTGTTACCCGTTTTTTCATGGTTTAGACCATGAAAAACCTTATCGGCTATTATCGCGTAGGATTGAACAATTCCTTATAACATTCCACCATCCTACGGTTGGTGCGGAACAAATTAAATTGAGGGTATTCCCTTTCACCTTAGCCGATAAAGGCGTCTTGGTTAACCGCCCAAAGCCTAAATGTGGACTCGTGGGCCAAACTTGTTATTTGTTTATGGAACATTTTTACCCACCCCTAAAGACGGATGAAATGCTTTCCAAGATTCACTTCTTTTCGTGAGAATCCTCATGAATCATTTTCAGAGGCTTGAAATCGTTTCACCGATCTCCTTATAGAGTGTCCACACCATCACCTAGCAAAAGACACGTTAGTTCGTGCCTTTTTCAAAGGACTTCTACACCACCATAAAGAAGTCCTAGACATAATGAATGGGGGTAGTTTCCTAAGTAAAGGAGCCTCGAGGCATATAAATTTTGGAAGATCGACTAAAGCGTAATAATAATTGGGGGTAGTGACGATTACTTCCGCTCCGCTAGTTCTTCTTCAACAGTTAAGGCTACCAGTATGTTTGAGGTTAAATCAGATCCTGAGCTTAAAACTCTAATTGAATCCCTCACAAAAAAGGTAGATGCCATTTCTGTACAACAAAAGCCTATCCCCATCATGAATGTAAATTCAAATCCATGTAGTTTCTATTGGAGTCCTGAGCATCCCGACTCCCACTGTCCTATAGCCTATGAACATTCTTGTTCCATTAATAGTGAACCTAACGCCCCTTGGAGACAAAATCCCAACTTCGGTTGGAGAAATAACCAACAAGTCACACCTACGTGGTACAATAATCAATATGTTAGGCCACGCCTACGGTTATAACCAAGCTCCACCACAACAAGGACGGGATCGGGGTAATTATAATAATTATAACAACCAGTTTAAACCTCGACAAGGTCAAGCACAAGGTCAATGTAGTTATAATAATTATAATGCTAATAGAGGTATCGTTCCGGTAAATAATAACTATCACAATCCGCCCATAAATAATCAACGCGAGATAGTTCCAGTCACACCAACCGTGACTACTACACCCACAAAACCGGATCGTCTTGACACTTTCATACAAGTGAGCCAACAACTTTTCCAAACCATGGCTCAATCTAACCAACACATTCTACAATCCGTTAATAATTTAAACCAACAGTTAGCCCAAGAGAAAGCCCAACCAAAAGGCGTGTTTCCAAGCCAAGCGATACCCAACCCTAGAACAGCAAACACAGCCTTTGAGGTAAACGGTAATACTAGTACGGAAACTATAACCGTAGGTGAGCTAAATGCCATCACCACTCTGGATTACGGAAGAGTGATTGATAACAAAGTAACTATGCCTATAGTTACCCCATCAAGATACTCTACACCGGATATCGAACTAGATACCGAAATAGAAACCGAAGAACCTACCACCGTAGAAGTACCGGTTAAACCACAACCTAAGAAACGTAAAGCCAAGGTTACACATCAAGTCGAGCCATATGCTAAATATAGAGTTTAAACCACCGTTCCTCGAAATTAGCCATGCTAACCGGGGATACTAACTTTGAAGAGATTAGGAACGTTTCAAAAATCTAACGATAAACCTTCCTTTTCTCGAAGCTATAAAAAGCTACCTAACCACGCTTAAGTTTCTTAAGGAGTTGTGCACTATTATTAGCGTAAGACCAACATACCTAAAGGCGCTTTCTAACGGAACAGTTCCCAACTTTATCTGAAAATAATGGAATTGTTAAGTACAAGGACCCGGTCGTCCCTATCTGACAATGCACCTTAGGAGATTCTCACACGACGACGGCTACTAGACCTGGGGGCTAGTGTTAACTTACTCCCATTTTATTTGTATAAACAAATAGGTCTAGAGGAGATGCAACCTACTAAAATGACATTACAATTAGCTGATCGGTCTATTAAGTATCCTAAGGGTGTGGTTGAAAACATGCTAGTTAAAGTCAAAAATTTTACTACCCGGCCGACGTTTCGTTATCCTCGACATAACGTAAGTCACTAACGACTCTGTACCTATCATTTTAAGGCGTCCCTTCTTGGCTACGCCAACGCTCATAAACATTGCGATGGTTCGATGTCCTTGTCCTTTGGCCATCTTTTCTGTTGAGGTAAATGTTTTCAAAACGAGGACCAAGATTATCGATTCATCTACAAATGGCGAGGTTAGCATGATCGAGAGCTTAGCTCAAGATTACTTCAAAACATGTTTTCGGAGAAACAGATTAACAAATTCCTTTCCTTCGGAAATTCTGACTTTAATAATGACTCCCTGGTAGTAGACGAAATCGAAGAAGAATTCCTCCAACTCTTTTGCACCGCTTCTTTACCACTTCGCGAGTCCCCCTTTGTCAACAACCATTCATCCCTTGATGCTTGATAACCGAAAAAACAATAAAACACAAATATTAATGCTACAAGAACACTAATACGTAATCCTACCGTTCTTACGTTTAAATCAATTCTTCTTACTCTCAAAACATAATCATGCAATACAACGAGTAAGGATTCGTTCCACTCTTAAACCTTCAAGACTTAAATAGAATTCAATTTATCAAACACAAGGAACAGTGAGAGTGATGTGTTTGGTGTTTAAACTAAAACTAATTATAAATTTAAGACAACTAAATCTAAAGATTCTAACTTTATGAAATTTAACAAACAATAATTAAAATCTAACATCAATAACTACTGAAATGACTAACAACCAAGAAATGAAATTAGATCTAAGCAATAGATAAATGACAAAATCGAATTTGATCAATAATAAACTACTTGATTTATCTAATGAAGCAATAACAATATTTTAATACTTTAAATTAAAACAAGGGAAATGAAAACTAATAAAATGGAGATTCAAAACTAGATCTAGATCTAAAAACTAATCTAGATCTATCTTTTTCTAACCCTAAACTCCATTAACATTAGCTTCCTAACCTAACTGCCATTAACAAAGAGTCAAGCTTTTGTTTTTATATTTCCAGATCCAAAAATCGTGCATGGGCTTGGAGCCATGTTTTGGGCCGGAAAATCGGGCCCAAAACCCAATTTCTTTAGTCCAAAATGGGCTCCTCAGCTGCAGTTGGCTTCGACAGATGTTTCGTCCACTTCTGCTCCTCTAATTAGGTCAAGGCTTGGTCCATTGGAAAGCTCTTTCCGAGCCGGTCGTTTTGACATAAGGTAGGCCCAATTCCAAGGTCTGAGTCCAAAGATATGGTCTTCGGAAGTTCTCTCTTTGCCTTTGTACAATCTTAGCTGCGTGGACTTTGACTTTTCATCTTTTGACCAGGCTTTACAAAGGCTTTGTCTTCTTGAATATTGGCCTTTAATCACCGAACTCCTTAGTAACCAACCATTGCTCCTTTATCTCATCAAAGTGGCACATTCCTGCACATAATTGACTTTGAAGCCCGAAATACATAAAACACGAATCGGTATTAACTCTTACTTATTACTCACATAATTGGTCTAAAAGTATGACTGCTAAGGGGTTAAAACTACAGTTTTGGGCTCTTATCAACCACCCCAAACAGCATTTTGCTTGTCCTCAAGCAAAGATGAGAAATTAGAATAAGTGACCAAAAATGGAGTTCTATCTACTCTCGTTTTGAGTCGCGATTGCATTGACCATATGCAACAAGGCCTTAAACCACTAGGAATTCCCTAGTGGACGAGTTATAGCCCTCGTGAGAGTTTTCGATGAAGGTACTCACAAACTTCATCTATACTACAACGACTAAGAAATAAAACTATTGTTTTCTCATTCATGTCTCAACTATCTATACATCTCACTAGCAAATACATAAGAATAACCCAAATAACCCTAAGCTAATATATGCATAATAATCAATCATCTAAAATAAACATATAACAATGAGTAATACTATGAAATGTAATAGCAGGTCCGTTTTGAAAACTTCGAATAAGCGCCCTTAAGTAGGTCCTCACATAAAAGTCAAGACAAAAATCACTCTGATTTTTCCGCTCAAGTTTCGCTACTCCAGTGTGCAGTGGGCACACTTTACCTTACAATCTCAATGACAAACAAGGAAGCCGAAGTCGATCAAACACATCTGCCACTTACTATCACACTAACCTATTCCTAATTGAGCTAGAGGTCTTTATTAGGTGTCATGGGATTAGGAGATGGTTTAAGAAGGAAGGAAATGGATATACAAAAGGACAAGTCTGAGATAATAGAGTCTTCATATTATGTAACTTAGAGAAAACCTTGTTATTTTCTTTTGCTTCTATACTTTGTTTCCATCCTTAGCCATATTTTTCTTTTTCTTTTCTTTGGCTTTTGACTCCCTTTTATTCTATTTTTGGAGTTTTTATTTATTTCTATTTTTCTTTTTCTTTTCTTTTCTTTGGATGGAAACTTCTTTCTTTTTCCTCAAGCAACTAACTAATTTTTGTTTACACGTGTTTTTCTCTTCTTCTTTTCTTCACTCATTCTATTCTCGGACTTATTCTAGATTGGGTAAGTTGATTTTTTTATTTTGTTTTGTTTTTGTAACAGGGTAAAGGAATTGTGGTTTATGGAAGGCTAAAGAAAGGCTCGGAGGGGACTAATTAGCGGAAAATAATTCATAGGTTTGAATTTTTGGCTATATCGATCCAAAGAGGGGGCCTAAATTCTCGCTTAGGATATGGCATAGTGATCAAGCAAGTGGGCGTGTGATTTCTCTATCCGATTTTACTTCTCCCTTTGTGTCATTTCTCAAATATTTATTTCATATAAGGCTTTAGGCTATATTCTCACAGGATTTGTAGAATAAGTACTCTAGCCTAGATTTCAGAAACTTACTACTAACAATCATAAATACTCATGTAATATATTTATAGATAGATGCAAAGATTATTACCTACATATTAACCTAAGTTTCTAACAATTATTCGATGCAAAAGCTACGTTGAGACTTCTAGATTGTTAAGAGCATAGAAAGAAAACAATACCAATATTCCTAAGTGTATAGCATAAACTTATTTATTTATATTTTTGAAAATTTTAACTTGAAAACAAATGCATATTATACATATCTATATCCTAACAGATGCCTTAATTACACGTGTTTCTATGCCCCCCCCAAACAAGAAACATGCTTTGTCCTCAAAGTATTTAAATAGAGAGGGTAGGAAAAATACCATGGAAACGCGTGAAATTCTGAAACATCTGCAAAACAAGGTTATAACATACTAATATAGAAAAGTAAACTGACGCAACTCTATAAGAGTTCCACCCATTATGGGGTTAACAGAATTAAATTGCTTAGGACATAAGCAGACACTAACTGAAACTAAAAACTTACCTCCACTCCAGCGTTTACTCATCATCCTCCTCTTCTATCAAGAAGTGAGGTTCCTTCGCGTCCTGCCATGCCATGATAATTTGCCATGCTTCACGCCATTTATCATCTATGATTGCTAACCTATTAAGCGCCACTTGGTCGGATTGGGTGTAAGGTGCAACCTGATGAGGTTGTATCCTCCACCCTTGCCAAGTCATTGCACGGAAAGATCGAATAATAGAATTGGTGGGTCTCACAATGTCGACCCCAACCTAGTCCGTGAAACGGGCACAAAAAACAGGGAAGAAACATAGTATAATACGGCAAACTAATATAGGCATAAGAAGATACTTATGCCTCATGCTATGGGCTCGTGCTAAACTAGACATTAAGGTCTTAGGAAGGTCATATAGCAGGCGTTCCTCAGCTAAAGCAAGGAAAACATCGCAAGTGGCATCATTCGCAGAAGAAAAATGCCACTACCCTAATATGTTTAGCATGATAAAGAACATTACCGTATCACATTAAGGGACAAGCTACCAAGGGCTACGTTATATGTCCCTTGGTCCTCTACACGGAAAATGCCGGACCCATAAGCCTCATGCTAAAAGTCATAAGTGTAGACATGCATATTATCTACCCAATAGCATCATGGGTCTTGTATTTCAGCGGGCATGGAAAGTCCAAGAACAAATGCTAGCAAGAACCATAAGCGGTTCCCAGCCTACGTGTGTGATCACCTCGCGAAACCAAGCACCATAAGTAGTGCTTTGAAACAAATCTTTGAAAGACTGTTCTGGTATTATTGTAGGAGATGTCATCTCAAAACTACGCTCTGGAACAGCTGCAAATCACTCGGGAACAACCCGCGGAAAACTGGAATTTTTCTGGTCCACGGAAGTCGAAGGCCTTGGGGCCAGCTAACTAGCGAAGTCGCCGCGGTATTTGGAATTCCAGTGTTTGAGCCGAAGTCATGCTGAGCTTGAGCGGGCTTCTAGGTCCAGTAGATGAGGGTGGGTCGCGCTCAGTATGAGGGCGGTCGCGCTCTGAATAAATTTTCCAAAAATGTGAAGGGCGCAGGCGCGCTCTGATGGGCTGAAACCGGAGTTTAGATGAAAAAGAAAGTAAAACTTGGAGTAGATGGTGCGGGATGATGGTGGAATGTATTGTGGTTTGTTAGTGTAGAAAGAAGGGAGTTTTTATAGGTTTTTAATTGTTAAAATAAATCGGTAAGTTGCCAAAAAGTTTTAAGGCAATTTCCGGAAACAATAAAATTTCCAAACCCGAAAACGGAAACAACTCATATTCTTGATTCTAAAACAACCCTAGTATCTTTTATACTGGATTTAGACTAGTAACTTCTAAACTCTCTTATATTTCATCCTACCACCACATCTAATTATAGGTATGCCAATTACGACAATATTCTCAACCTTCACTCCAAAACAAACTCTAAAATGGAAGATCTTCTACAAATCATGATAGAATAAATAATTCCACCCCCAAACAATTCGGGAAGGTGGGATTAACAATAAAATCTATGCATAATTTGAAAAGAACCACATTATATTAAAATTGAAATTCAAACAACATTTAACTACCAAATTCAAAGTTAACTACGGAATTTAACAACGTAACATCCTATCTACTAAAAATAATAAAAAACAACATCAAAACGACAAACAAGAAGAAATCTAACTACTCTTCAAGGGAGTGAGGTGGGGGTAAGAATAGGAATTTGAGTGATCAAGAATGGAAAAACCAAACACTTATTCCCCAAACAAATTTTTGAAAACAGGTTTGTAAAAATTTGTTTTAAAACGTCATGGTCTTTTTAAAGTCGATTCCCTAGACTTAAAGTGATATATATGTATTTACATGCGGTTTCCCATATATCAATAATCTAAAAAGTTGTGGGTCTTTCCACAAATAATTAACATGGAATGCACCATCAAACGAATTAAGCACCAAGATTTCCTATGATGTAGCTTAGTGGAATGAGAGTAAAGCCTTATAGATCTAAAACCTAATCGAGCATACAGTTTCTTCTTTGTCCTCCTACTCTGAAGGGAATGCCAAGTAAATGAACATGAGAAAATTGATGGTTGTGGGAAGAATGAGGATGTGGATAATTTTGAGAAGGGAAAAATGGAAAAAATGAAAAAGTGTCCGGTGGCTTGTCCTTGGGTGTTACTTCTTCACTAGTTGGTTTTAGATAGTTATGAAGCATAGGAGAAACACCAAGGTCAAGTACAAACTCAATGGTTCTTTGAAAAGGTAGAGGCGAGGAACATTCGTGATGGAAGGTGAATGAGTGACATGAGGATGTGAGGTGGGTGAATGGTGTTCAACTAGTGTTCTTAGGTCTATATCATCAGAGGCTTTGAGATATGCAAGACATTCCTCAATAGGTGGGTAAGAAGAATCACTGGGATAGAGGGCTTAAAAAATTCTTCTTCCGTCATGGCGTCAAGAGATGAATGGATGTCAATAGGAGAGAACTCAAGGAGTCGAAGGAAATCTTCCTCGATGTTATCTACGTCTAGGGAGTAGAAATTGTGATCCTTGTCTTCTTCCATAAGAGGGGTATCTACTAGTGTGGGGACTAAAGTGTCAGCCGCACTAATGTGAGGTACAAAACTCTCAATGGACTTCACTTCTCCTTCTATATAGGCAAACCTAGTTGTCTCTCTGTTTTTGTCTAAACATGTTAACTTCTACGTAAAGATTTCCAAAAGAAAGAGTCATTGAGCCATCCCGACAATTGATTTGGGCATTGGCGGTTGCCAAGAAAGGCGCCCTAAGATGATGGGAATGGAATCATGAGCAACTTCGTGTCGAGAATAACAAAGTCGGCAGGATAGTAAAAAATCCTGAACTTTAACAAGAATATTTTCAACTACACCCTTGGGATACTTAATAGAACGATAAATTAACCGCAAAGTCATTTTGGTTGGTTGAAGTATTGTTAGACCCAGTTGTTTATATAAATAAAAAAGGGAGTAAGTTAACACTCGCCCCCGTGTCTAATAAAGCAGGTTGTTATGAAGGTATCACCTAAGGTGCATTGTCTGAGGATCGAATTGGGGTGGTCCTTGTACTTAACAATTCCGTTATGTTCGGATAAAGAGGGATATTGTTGGAGTTAAGAATGCTTCGTGGGGTATGTTGGTTTTCCTCTTCTTGGTGCAAACTCTTTTAGAAACTTAGCGTGTCCGGTGTAGACTTTTTATAGCTTCTAGAAAAGGTAGGTTTATAGTCAAATTTTTAAACACTTCCCTAATCTCATCAAAATTCTCGTCCTTTTTAAACACAACTAGTCTTTGGGGATATGGTGCTTTATCGCTATTTTTAGCGGAAGGGATAAAAAGTTTTATTAGTCTTTGCTTTATCTCTAGCCGTTTTCCAACTAGGTGTCCATATTGGAACCTCGGCAGGTGTAGGGTCTTCACTTTCTATTATTGGGTCTTGTAATGTTTTCCCTTTTTGGTTGTGGTTTAACCGGGTACTTCTAGTTGTAGGGTCTTGAGTTTCTATTATAGTATTTGGTATGGTATCATTTTAGTTTGCGGGTAATCTTTAGGCATAGTCACTTGGTTATCAACTACTACCTACGAGCGAAGGGGTAGGACACCTGGGGTCCCCTTGGTTTATATTACCATTACATAAATACCGCATTTTATTTCAAAGGCGGTGTTTGTTGACTTAGGATTAGGCACTTTGCTTGACTTGAAAACGCCGGTTTGGTTATTATTTTGGTTAGAAGACATGTCAATAACCTTTTGGCACAAAAAGACTGCATCATTTGCATCGTTTGTTTCATCATATTAGAGTTTTGATCATCTTTGATCTTTCATCAAGTTGGAGTTTTGTTACATAATTTGATTTTGTTTCTCCAACAAGGTCACTACTACTTTTGTCCGTAGATGGTTGTATTGGAATTAAAGCTTGTTGAGCGTTCATGTCTTGATGTTGATAGTTATGGGTTATGGGTACTAAACCTCTATTCTGGTCACCTAAGTTCCCTTGTCCTTGATGTTGAGTTAACTGGTTGAAGTGTGATGGTTGTGGTGGTGTTTGTGTATAGACAAGAGGATAATAGAAGTCGGAATGCTCAAGACTACAACAGACATTACAACGAGTAGAGTTAATGTTCATGACTGGAGTGGGTTGTTGTTGAACAGAGATGGCATCTACCTTTTTAGTGAGGGCATCTATAAGAGTTTTAAGCTCGGGATCATGTTTAACCTCAAGAGAAGAAGGAGAGGAGCGGGAGGAATCGTTACCTCCCCAATTGTTGTTCCTCTTAGATTGATCTTCTAAGAATGTATAAGCCTCTAAGGCTCCTTTACTAAGAAAACTACCCCCAGACATGATATCTAGAACCTCCTTATGATAATGTGAAAGCCCCTTGAAGAAAGCACGAACAAAGCGTGTCTTTTCGCAAGAGAGTATGATCTTGGGCATTCAATGAGAAGATCGATGAAACGATTCCAGGCCTCTGAAAAGGATTCATGAGGATTCTGGCTGAAGAAATGAATTTTGTGAAGCATTTCATCTGTCTTCAATGGTGGGTAAAACTGTTCCATGAACAATTGAACAAGTTGAGCCCATGAGTCCCAGTTTGGCGTTTGGGCGAGTTAACCAAGGCGCCTTTCGGCCAGGGTGAAAGGAAACACCCTAAATTTAACTTGATCGGACTTACGCTAGGATGATGGAATGTAGTGAGAACTTGGTCTATCCTACGCGTGTCTTTGGTAAGGCTTCTCGTGGTCTAAACAATGAAAAAACGGTAACAAGTTAAATATATTAGGGGGATTGAAAATCCCCACTAGGGTCGGGCAAGAACGATGCGACTTAGGGCCATCGTTTAGGGCTTTATAAAAATCGAGAGAGAGAGTCTCTTGTTCTTTAGCCATTGATGCAGGTGTAGTGTGTGAAATTCTAGATAGGCGTGTTATATTTATTTCTACGAAAAACAAGCCTGATTATACTAGAATTAAAACTCCCCACGTAAGAAGTAAGGAGTGGAAGAAGGAGTACCGAATGCCTCCTTGCTACGCGTTTGAATAGCATCTTGTATACGCGATTTCAGTGTATTTAACAAGTTAGAAACACTAAATAACTTTAAGGAATAAAAATTTGCATTTTTCTGTGAAAATTGGGCTGTTCACACTGAATTTTCCCTTGAGGGCGCGAGTGGGCACGAGTTGGGCGCGAGTGCCCTCTGTTTTGTCGAATGTCCAGTGTTTTGGGCGCGGGTCGCGCTCCAGGGTTTTCAAGTTTTAGGCCTTTTATCGTACTCCAAAAAATCTGAAATTTTTACAGTAATTTTCTAAGACGTCTATCAAGTATCCTGTAAAATTTCAGATCAATCAGAGCTGTGAAAGTCCCTCTACAACCCTTCAAAGTTTGCGAAACGGTTTTCGGACACAATACAAACAACCGAATGGTTAACCCATAAAAAAAAATCCAAAAATTGCCAAGTTTTTACTGGAGACTCCTGACAGATCCTACTTGTTCTTGTAAAAAATTTAGAGCAACTGGAGTTCTACAACCTCTCCTTATTGGCTGCTGTTTCAGATATTAAGTGTTTGCAACACTGCAGAAACACACTGGAAACACTCTACTATTTAGGAGGTCAAAACAAATCAAACACTCATCAAATTTTTACTACAAACTCCTTAGTTAGGATAGATACTCCTGTAAAAATTATAGAATTTTTAGAACTCCCTAAGTAACCTTACTCATCTGTTTTTCAAGAACATACGGTGTGAAAACTGAAATGCAGCACTGTAAAGATCGTATTTTTTTTCACAAGGTAAAACAACTTTGAAAAATCTGAAAATATTCCAGTAAATCAACAACACATTAAATAATATGTATAAAAATTTTCAGAATTTTCGAAAATTTAGAAATACCTTCACCGCAGTGTTTTTCTCTGTGAATCCGCAGCCCCTATGCCTGAAACAGTGAACAGTTCCGAAAATTCAAGAAACAAGAATGAAAAATTAAAAGGGTGGGTGGGTAGAGAATGGGGGATTGCCCCTTGGATTCAAGCAATTGAATTCTTGTCTTGAACGAGATTAAGATGGCAGCGGCGCCATTTGATAACCGTAAAAACAATAAAACTCTAAATATTAATGCTACAAGAACACTAATACGTAATCCTACCGTTCTTACGTTTAAATCAATATTTCTTACTCTCAAAACATAATCATGCAATACAACGAGTAAGGATTCGTTCCACTCTTAAACCTTCAAGACTTAAATAGAATTCAATTTATCAAACACAAGGAACAGTGAGAGTGATGTGTTTGGTGTTTAAACTAAAACTAATTATAAATTTAAGACAACTAAATCTAAAGATTCTAACTTTATGAAATTTAACAAACAATAATTAAAATCTAACATCAATAACTACGAAATGACTAACAACCAAGAAATGAAATTAGATCTAAGCAATAGATAAATGACAAAATTGAATTTGATCAATAATAAACTACTTGATTTATCTAATGAAGCAATAACAATATTTTAATACTTTAAATTAAAACAAGGGAAATGAAAACTAATAAAAATGGAGATTCAAAACTAGATCTAGATCTAAAAACTAATCTAGATCTATCTTTTCTAACCCTAAACTCCATTAACATTAGCTTCCTAACCTAACTGCCATTAACAAAGAGTCAAGCTTTTGTTTTATATTTGAGATCAAAAATCGTGCATGGGCTTGGGGCCATGTTCGACAGATGTTTTATCCACTTCTGCTCCTCTGAGGATTGGGTCGAGGCTTGGTCCGTTGGAAAGCCTCTTTAGAGCCGGTCGTTTTGGGCATGGACATTATGGGGACCATTCATCCTAATGTAAGAGTAATCGCTTCCGCTTGGTCCTAGCCACCGACTACTTCACCAAGTGGGTCGAGGCCATTCCTCAAGACGCCAAAGAGTCCCATGTCCGCTAACTTCATCCGACTCACATTATCACCGTGATTTGTTACTTCACATACACCGGTAACGGACAACGGGCCTCAATTCAAAGGCCGAATACCAAAGAGTTCCTAGCCAAGTGGAAGATCATTCATGCGTTTCTACTCCGCAAAAGACGCCAGAGTAATGGTCAAGCGTAAGCCCAAGAACAAAGCTATCTTGGAAAATTTGAAGAAAAAGATTGAGAAGAATAAGAGCCAATGGCCAAATCGGTTGAAAACATTCTACGGGCTCACCGCATGTGACCGCTTCCAGCATCGGCGAAGTCGCCATTCTCCTTATGTTATGGCACGAAGCCTTTAATTCCCACCGAGCCGACAAATACTACAACTCGATCAGAACTTGTCGAAGTCGGGGCATAACGATTCCGCGGTTATCACGAGACGCCGACTGGCCGGAAGAAAGCGGGACTTAGTCGCCATCGAGTCGCCTTCTTATCCAACAAACTCAAGAACTACAACAAGCGAAGTTCATCCTAGGTCTTTTCAACCCGGCGACCTAGTGCTCAAAAGACGGATCTAACTCCAAGTTAGCACCCACATGGAAGGCCCCACATCGTGAGAACGCCGCCGGCAATGGAGCATACCGATACTGAACCCAAGAGGGCAAGATGTTGCCTCGACCATGGAATACTTATCTAACAAAAAAATTTTATCAAGAGCGCCATTCATGTTGTAAATCTTTTGTTTTCATTAATGTAAGACAAGTTTTCAGGCCGACCGATACTATCTACTCGGTTAGTTGTATTCGCATGTTGCACTCACGCTACAAAGCCTCTCCAATTCTTGTTACGCCGAGGACCTATATTTCTAGGATCGACTACACGAGAACGCCTTCGGAAGCGCTCGACTCTCGGGAGCTCAGCGGCTACATAGCCTCTCCAATTTTGTAACGCCGAGGACCTATATTTCTAGGATCGACTAAAGCGAGAACGCCGGCCGAAAGCGCATGTCCTCGGGAGCTCATCGGGCTACATAGCCTCTCCAATTCTTGTAACGCCGAGGACCTACATTTCTAGGATCGACTAAAGTAGAACGCTTCGGGCCGAGCGAGGCGGCTCTCGTGAGCTCATCGCTACATAGCCTCCAATTCTTGTAACGCCGAGGACCTATATTTCTAGGATCGACTAAAGCGAACGCTTCACCGAAAGCGCATGACTCTCGGGGAGCTCATCGGCTACATAGCCTCTCCAATTCTTGTAACGCCGAGGACCTATATTTCTAGGATCGACTAAAGCGAGAACGCCTCACAGCGAAAGCCTAACTCGGGGAGCTCACCGCTACATAGCCTCCAATTCTTGTAACGTCGAGGACCTATATTTCTAGGATCGACTAAAAGCGAACGCCTCTCGAAAGCGCAGACGCTCTCGAGGAGCTCGCTACATAGCTTTAGCAAGTCTTGTTACGCCGCTGCCCTACATTTTTAGGATCGACCACACGAGAACGCTTCATCGCCAAGAACGCCTCCCGCGCCACAGTGCACAGAACCCATCCAGCCTCGCCACATCAACCCACCTATATTTCTAGGGTCGACAACTTAACAGACGATATTTATAAGATCAAGATGCTAGTTACACACAAATACACGCGAGCATGCATACACATCCAAAACAACGCTACATGACAACAAGACGCCATCATTAACTACGCCCACCGACCGTTTGGGATTACCCAGAAATCCGTGATCGATGCTCATTACAAAAATTCACCAAGTCTTGAACCGCCACTTTCGTGGAAACCAGCCCCTCCGAACAAAAGGTTTAACCGCTTTCGCAAGCCCGAAAACACAAATTTCTATTGTTTGCTCTCGTGATAAGAGAGAGAAATGTAAAATACCCTCACAACTTCCGCCTTTAACAGAGTCACAGGACAATCACCTTATCAATTTTCGTAATGACATACGCTTCTTCCCGGTCGCTTAGTCGATAAAGATGTCGAGCCGACCTCGTGATGTCATACTTTTTCGTCCGGCGAAGGCATAGGCGATACACGCTTCTTCTTCGCTTCAGCGCCACCTTTCCGACATTTCTTCGCGATAAGCCGCCACAACCGACAATTTCCTTTTCCACTCAGTCAAAATCACCAAGATACGTTTCAGCGCGAAGCACGCTCGGTACTTGGTGGACATCACTTCCAGTTTCTTCTTGTCCACCCCCCACGCAGCTCGCATCAACCCCAGCTCCACGTGCGGGTTATCACTAGTCTCAGAACGCTGCACAGCATCTTTCAACTTATCATACCCTGCAAGAAACTGCATGAACATCATTAGAACACCAGCCTCCCCTGGAGGTCGGTACAACAGTTTAAGCTCTCAGGAACTCACCAAACAAGCGGCCATATCCATCGTCCCCAGTAGGGTCCCCATGTCCTCGTCCTCAACTTCTGCTTTATCTCCATCTAGCACAATCCCCTTCAGAACGCTGGTCGCTATGGGGGCCGAGTGAAAGCTACAGTCCGAGCGTTTCACCATCCGTTTCTTCCCCGTCTTTCCCAGGTAGTAGAATTCGCCCCCCCACATCCTTACATGGTGGGGTCGAACTTCACCAGAATCGGGCGACCTTTGCCCCGGCTCGTTTTCGGTCGGCGACCGATTACCATTAATTCATTTGTGGCGACTAATACAATGCCGCCAAATAGGTGACTATCCCTCCTGGTCGCTTTATGACCTTCGTTTCTCCATCAAGAACCTTTTCTCTTCCCCGATCGCCATGAACATGAGGCTCAAACTCCATTTCCTCCATTGTTAGAGGCGACGTTTCTCACAAACGCGACGACATCTAGCCATACTAGCCTAGCAAGCAAAGTTACGATGAAGAAAAGTTAACACTTACTCTAGGTATTTTCAAACCGGAATAACACGCATACGGAGAAGAAGCCACATACGATGAACAAGCCGCTATTTAAAAGCAATGAGGCGGTGAGCAGAGCAAAGATGAGGAAGCAAAGCTTAGGCAAAACAATGACGAACCCTCTTGATGATATGTGAGAAGCGGTTTATATTCCTTAGGAAACGTCTTTTCCTAAGTGCCTCATTATCACCTTTGAGACGCCAAACATTCATCGCCCGCCATCATTATGTCCCATGAGCCTTTCGCCTCCTACACGTGTCATGCACGCAAGGAACACTGCAGTTGGCGGCACAGAATACAGAGTAATTCGACCTGCATCTCGAGCCAGACTCGGCCGACTCGATGCTCACGCTGGCCACACTTCGCAATCTAAAGCACTCCAACAACACGACGCTCCCTTCATTTTTACCAATCGTAAGTAAGGGAGGTCGCCACCACAATGGGCCTACCACGTTCCATTCTAAGCCGTGTCATCCTACATAACTATGAGTGAGCAACCGACTCAGACATACACACACAACACAACTATCTATCATCGCATGTAAACAAAGGAAGATCTGGTGTAATGGCGTTATCATACAACTAATGTTCGGCCGAAGTTGCCGAGATTACCGTGAAATCCAACCCGCCCCACACGAAGTTCGTTTTTATTCGGCTACCCCGAATCAGCAGGAGACACCCACTTGTTCAGGATTACAGTACACAAACATAAAAAAGGCGAACTGCCCAGGTTACCCCAGGAAACCAGTTCTATTGTATCACAGCATATAAGCTGATAAAAAGGCAAAGAACAAATTTTACAACTCGTCATCTCCACATTAACCACTTCTCCACGCCAAACGCTTCATCGACCTCAAAGATCTCTCCTCCTGGCCCACAATGATCGATATGCCATCCAACTCTAAGCTCATCACGCGATCGAGGGTGCAACAGCCTTTCAGCCGAAAGCCACCGCGGCTCCGCACGCCATTGAAGAGACAATCGCCCCACGGCACCCCTTGAACCTCCTCCACCGAGGGGACTGACGACAAATGGGCGTGTTCCTCCTTCAAGCCATTGTAGTCACCTCCGCTTCAACTTAAGTTCAAGGCCGTCCGTCGGTCATAGGCCCTCGATTAAGCGGTCCCGAAGCAACCTTTCTTGTAAAGGTAAGGCATAATCGTTCAACCTCCCTAATTTCCACCTGTAGCTTTCGCGACATTATCTTCAAATTCTTCTAGCTTTTTGCCTCAGCTCTCTTCCGCTCAGATCTTTCAAAGATCTTGCCAGATTCAACGCTTCACGAGCTCTTCAAATCTTCCGGTTCCGCTCCATCTCATGCGAAGGCCCCGACATTTTTCAGCTCCTCACCCAAATTTTCAAAGACTTCATTTCTATCCGATTCTCGCGAACTGGGCGATCTCTTTCAACTTCTGGAATCCACTCACCAGCTGCGCGAACATACACATAGTTAGCACACCAACAATTTGCATAAGCAAGCAAGTACCTCAGATGAAGTTATAGACATACCAAGCATTGCGCATTTCCATTCGCCTCAAGTTGTCACTAACCCTTCATCTAGCTTCTTGCGGTTGCCATCCAGAGCTATTTGTTCTAGCAAACAACCCGCTATCTTATCGATCTGAAGCAGTTAGCCGCTTGTTTACAAGATCTTATTGCGCTTCCACTTCGCCCGTGATAGACAAAATGTCCTTCCAGATCGTCCGCAGACGCCACCGCTTCCGGGCCGCTTTACGTGGAGCCTTGGCCTTTTCACCGGATCGATCGCGCCCCGCCGAGGCGACTGGACCCCACTCCAAAAGTGGCTAAGTCCATGACTCCGCCAGTCGGGCCCCACCACGGGCGAGATACCGCGGGCCCCAAACCGCACCACCATCGATCCGCCCGTGCTAGCACCATCTTCACGAGCATGTCGAAGCTATTTCGCTACTCGCCCAAGCCGTCTCCGCCGAGAGACATCGTGGCCTCCTCTCCTCCGCTTCCTAGCTAGCACGAAATAAAACCACCGGCTCCAACTCTACAGAGCCTCGACGAACCCCATTCAGCCGACCGCCCGATCCTCCAAACTCTCCGCGGTTCCCCCCTAACAGGTCGCTTTCGCGACTCACCGCCTCCTCTGGTTATCGATCACTTCAGACGCTTCTCCATCACCCCGCCGTTCGACTTAGAGCCCGGGCCTTTTGCACCTTCCTCTTCTCCCGGATCGCAGCCCCTCCCTTTTCCTCAAAGAAATGAGCAACCTCGGCAACTTCGCTTTGTTTTTCAAAGACGAGTCACCGAAGCCGATCTTTCTATCTCCCCCATCGATCGGGCCGCTTCTTCACGTAAAACTCAAGTGTACCAAAGCAAAACAAAGACTGCTAGAAAAATTTTATCAAACGCTCAAAAATAACAACGTAAAAGTGTTCCTACCCACCGGATATGTTATAAATCCTAGTTCGCAGATACACCCGCCACACAGAATTGCCAACTAGCAACAACGGTCTTCTTAGTCCAGCCTCATTGCTTACTCCATCGATCACGCGTAACGCTGGCCGCCATGGTTTGCAAGCTAAAGTTCATGTTCCCCGATCGACGATCACATAGTGCTCCACTATATCCGATACCCTATGTCATATTCCCCACTGCGCTCAGCAGGTCGAACACCTTAAATAATCGCCAGTGTGTTACCTACGAACCGACAGTGGAGACTTCCAACAAAGCGCCAAGAAGTCGCGATACCGCCGGAGAACGGTATGTGCATCCAAGGCCTCACCGCCCCTCACAGATTATAACTCCACCGTCGGCGGGTTATACCCTCACTACTTAACATTTTCACTTTCGGCCGCGGGCTCAGATATCTCCGTGTCGGGGACATTAATCCCATACGCCGCCACCGGGAAAGAGTTAGCAAAGACGACGGTTCACACTTCTAGGAGGCATTATCGCTGATGCCGACCTCTTCCTCGACCGACGCGATCGGGCCACGCCATCCTCGACCGAGATCGGGCATTACCCCCTCCTATCCTATCTTCTTCTTCTAACTCAACCCCACGCCGACACACTTATCGATTCTTCATCCTCGTACTCTCCACAACTCAAAGATATCTCGGACCTCCTCCGACCGAAAGTATCATCGAATCGACATTCTAACAACCCCTTTTCTATCAAATATTCAGTTCTAAACCCTATAGCCTTACAATAACCTACTTACTTAAAATAACGAAATGGACAGAGAGGAAAGCAAATGGAAATGGGAAAGATAACAAAGAACAGAGCACTCACCGGGAAACCCTATCGGGCGTTTTTGGAAGAAGAAAAACACGGTAACTTTTTCGTATTCCAAATCTGATTTTGTATAAACCGCCCGCTCAGCTACTAAGGAGTAATCATTACAGCCACGCTTATAGCCCGCGACATCGCGGTTCCAAGGCATCGCCCTTTCAGCTAGATTCAAGATAACGCCGGGCGACACGCCGCTTCAACCGCTACGATTCTCGCCACGCGCACGTAAGTTAAAACTACCTTTTCCCGCCAATTCACGAGGCCACAACATTCAAAAGTGGCGCTTCTACTACCGGTTCATCCACTATCGTTTCGCCACGCTTCCACCACGCCGTCTCTTCTTTCTCAAGAATAAGGCTTCCCTTACACCAACGCCTCTACCATCGAGGGAGGGTAGGGGAGCCGATATCCTCATAAGGCATCGCGACTCGCGAGGAGCATGCTTAACCAAGACATCGACCTCCAAGATGGACTCGGTGAAATACAAGCAGACACACGCGTGCAAAGATAGATGAATCCAAGGCGACCTTCCAAGACCGACTGCGAGCGAAAATTTCTCGTAGGTGGTGCGAACGGAGATATCTCAGCATTTAACACTTCGCCAAATACGTAACGCCAATAGAAACACGCCCCACCGGGTAATGATTGCCAAAATCTTAGTGGTAATCTCAACACCGGAAATAGGGACTACCGTGATCTACCCCCAATCATAACAGATCCAATTCAACACTCATCCGCGATCTCCACCCTACATTTGTACAAAAGAATACACGCGGTCGGAAGGATCTCCTCTCTCAAAACTCTATAAATACCACCTATTGGAACTACGCCGACTCGATTCTTCTCCCGTAAAACGTGAAAAACGAGAGAAGATACGTAGGCAGCTTCGCTTCACAAATGACCTCCGGTCACATCCAAAATCCTAACCCTTCCCGTTCTTCCTAGTTGTAATTAGGAGAAGACCAAAACGCTCCTTTACATGCCCTGCCAAGTAAAAAAAGAAAGAAGAGAATGAAACGAGAACAGAACTTCGTATTTTGTAACTCTCTAGGAGTCATGTTTAACCTTGAATGCTATTAATAAATTCTACAGCAATAGTCCCTCGGACTCGGAAAGTAATAACGAAAATGGCTGACCCAATAGCAGATTCCGCAGCTGCCACCGTTGGAACCAATGAAGCAAATAATTGACCCATCATATCATCCGAAGAAACGGAAAATACCAAAAAGTTCGAATTCACAGCTAATAACATTGATTCAATTGGCATTGACATAATAGGAATATTTCGTCTATTAAGGAGGATTCCCCGAATACCTGAAATAGAGATGATCATAGAAAATGTGAAATATTTGATAGGATCCGTTTCGGGAACGTGGAATGTAAGAGAAATTCAAATGTTATAACTCAAGTACGTCAGGAACCCTATGCTATAGCTTTCACTCTTTGTAGTAGGTACTAATAAAATCTTTGACTATTTGAGGGTCCCTATGGAGGCTATCTTCCCAGGCTCGTAGGCTTTCTGTCGGGCCCATAAACTAGTCTTTCTTCTTGCCCAATCGAATCTACTTCATATTTAACAACATATTAAAATGAAATTTATGCTTTGCTGCTCTAGCCGCCCTTGTCATTAGCACTGGTACTTCTACAATCTACTTGAAACCTATCATACCAAGTCACTGCATAGCTACGCCCGCAATGAGCAATGGGCAAGTTTCATAGACGCTAGCGAGAAAAGGAACGCAAAATATATATAGAAAAGAGGAAATGAGAGTCGTAGGAGTGCACGGAAGAGTGCAATTGGCTGATGTTGGGCGAGCGAACCCGCTTATGGTCTATCCTTATATAGTAGCGGATAGAAAGGGATAGGCAACTACTAGAACGCAATGCCTATTCATCATAAGATCGAACCAGGTTCATTCTGAGAATTGATCAGTACCCTCCACTCTCTAGTGATTGTTCTCTGTGGGGACGGGAGGCTCGGACAACTGGATCAATAGCTGAAACTGCTACTGCTTCGAATGGAGAAACTTGCTGGTAGAGACACTTAGGCACTATAGGCAAAGGTGTTAGGAATATACAACTTAATTGTACTTACTCTTTACCAATTACCAAACTATACAAACCTTTTGTTTTGTAAGTGTCTTGACTTCTTAATTAAATCCGGAGCCTAGTGTGTAGATACACTATGTCCTTAAGACATTTTTTTCCTCACGGTGCTTGAAGGTTGATGGGAAACTATCTCCCAAGATAGAACTTAATTTTCTTCTATAAAGCTAGACTTCAATTCTATGTAGAATTCAACACAACATAGTATTTGACTAAGAACAGTAGGAGAAGAGAAAGATCGTAACTTTGTGTGATCCCGTGTCTTTCTCTCCAAATTCATCCACTATTTATAGGTGAGTGGTGCTTTTTCAAACAACACGCTGACTCTGGGAAAAAGTAAGCAACTCTTTGAAAAGTCACATGTTTGAAAAAAAGGACATACCATTTCTAATATATAAAGATCGCTTTTCAACCGCTGCCTATTTCGAAAAGGTTGCACCTTTTCGCAAGATGCGATCGCTTCAAACCAAAGGCATTACATTTCAAAAGGTCGCGACCTTTTTGGCATAATGCAATCGCTTCAAACAAATGCATCATTTTGAAAAGGTTTTTCTCACATTATGTAATTGTTTCAAGAAAAACTCATTTCATCTTAAGTGGGGTAACTTTGGGAGACAAACTACTCATTCATATTTAAATGGATTTGAGCAAATCATTTTTCTAACAATCCCCCACATGAATGAAAATTTGGCTTCTTCTATCATAAACATCGGATTTCGTTCTTTTTACAAAATGAAAAGATACCGTGATCGTCAAGTAGCATGGGAGGTCTTGAACTTGCCTTAGTGAAAGACGATCGGATTTAATGGACGACAAGAGACTTCAATTAATGTCCTTGAACCGCCACCGCTTGTATAAACCTAGACAATCATCTTCACGCCAGCATCGCCTCAATATCATTTGGTTCTCACGCTTGTGTTCATTTTGGCCTTGAACACTTCTTGGTTTCGTGATAGTGCTTTTGAGACATTTGTCTTTAAAATTCTCATAAGGCGCCCCACTTCGCGACTAACATAGGTGATTTCTATAAAGAGTATCCCGCAATACTCCACTTGGATAACATAACTTTCCAAGATATAGTAAATCATTAAAAGCTTGACTTATCCCCGGTTCTCAAGGCAAGTGATATGCAATCGCCTTATATAGGAACGGGTTAGAGTATAATATTACTCCCCAAGCTAACCGAAGTCACAAACATAATTCAGTTGGCCTATCAACCTAGATCTTGGGATCTCCAACCAACTAGGTTGGTTTTTCCATTATGATGATTCTTGGTTGATTATCTCAAAAGCTTTTAAGCCCATTCCCCTTGATAATCTTTCTACTTGCTCTCTTGTTAAACCTTTTTGTAAGCGGATCCAAGAATGTTATCTTTCGACCTTACATAGTCGATTGAGATAACTCCATTTGAGAGCAATTGTCTAACGGTATTATGTCTACTTTATGTATATGTCGAGACTTCCCGCTATACATGCTACTGCGGCTCTACCAATAGCAGATTATCGTCACGTTGTATACACACTCATCGGGCAACAGTTTAGCCCGCTTTGGAATATCCTCTAAGAAATTTCAAAACCACTGCTTCTTCTCCAAAATTTTGTCCAATGCTATGAATTATGATTCCATAGTGGACCTCGCTATGCACGCTTGTTTTGAGGATTTCCAAGAAACAAAACAGACCTCCAAGTGTAAAGACATATCCACTTGTGGACTTTGAGTCTTTAGTGTCGATATCCATTAGCATCACAAGCATCTTCCTCGAACGGCTGGATATCTTGTATAGTGCAAACCAAAAATTCTGAGTATACTTTAAGTATCCCAAAAACTCTCAATATGGCGTACCCAATGATCTCGCTCGCCAGATTACTGTGATATCGACTTAGCTTGCTCACAGAGTATGCTATGTCAGCCTTGTACAGCCTTCATGACATACATTAAACTACCAAGTATAATGAGAGTATTCTAGTTGAGATATGCTATCTCCAAGAATCGGTGACCTTTTTTGTGTGATGTTATATTTCTTGAACTTGTCAAGAATCGCCTCAATGTAATGAGATTGTGATAGAACAAGTCCATCCTCCATCCTAGAGATCTTAATTCCTAGGATAAACATCACGACACCTAAATCTTTCATGTCAAACTTACTAGACAACATTTGTTTGGTAGATTTTATGACATCCATATTACTACCCAAAATTAGCATATCGCCTACATAGAGACAAACAATGACACATCCCTTTTTGAGTGCTTTTGACATAGACACACTTGTCACACTCGCTTATTTTGAAACCGTTTGACAACATTGCATTGTCAAATTTCTCATGTCATTGTTTAGGTGCTTGCTTTAATCCATATAAAGATTTAACAAGCTTGCAAACTTTCCTTTCTTGTCTAGGAGCAATAAACCCTTCGGGTTGTTCCATGTATATTTCTTCATCTAACTCACCATTCAAGAATGCCGTCTTTACATCCATTTGATGTATCTCAAATTCATGTATTGATGTTATTGCTATTAGCATCCTTATGGAAGTTATTCTTGTAACTTGAGAATAAGTGTCAAAATAATCCAATCCTTCCTTTTGGCTAAAGCATTTAACCACAAGTCTAGCTTTATACTTGTCGATTGATCCATCAGTCTTAAATTTTTTTGTGAATATCCACTTATATCCCAAAGTCTTGGAACCTGGTGGTAAATCTACCAATTCCCATGTATGATTTTGCATTATGGATTCAATCTCGCTATTTATTGCTTCTTTCCAATAAGTAGCTTCTGGAGATGACATTGCCTCCTTGAACGTTTGAGGATTATTTTCCAACAAGTATGTTAGAAAATCAGGTCAAAAAGACGCTGACGCCCTTGACCTTTTGCTACGCCTAGGTTCCTCCTCAATTTCGCTTTGTGTAGGATGGTTACTAGTTGTAGCATCTAAACTTCTCTTTGTTGAACTTGACTCTATACACATGTTATACAGAAACATCTTTTCAAAGAATGAAGCATTCCTTGACTCTATAATTGTATTAACATGTATATCTTGAATCTCGGGATTTATGAACCGTAAAACGATATGCACTACTATTGTTTGCATATCCAATGAATACACAATCAATAGTCTTGGGTCCTATCTTCACCTTCTTAGGTTTAGGGACTTCCACTTTAGCAAGACACCCCCACACTTTTAAGAATTCAGTAGGAAGTCCGATGACATTTCCACAATTGTGTATGGTGTTTTAAGCCGCCTTCTTGTTAGGAATCTTGTTGAGAATGTAATTGGCAAAAGCAAAGCTTCCCCACAAATTTTGGGGTAAACCGTAACTTAACAACATAACATTCATCATCTCTTTTAGAGTTCGGGTTTTGTTCGCAAGAATACCGCTTTGATCGAGGTGAATAAGGAGCCAGAGTTTGATGAATGATTCCATGTTCGAACAGAAACCTTCAAAAGGTGATTCATATTCACCTCCTCTATCACTCCTTATAGCCTTTAATCTTTTTGTTTAGTTGATTTTCAACTTCATTTTTATAGTGTTTGAACACTTCAATTGCCTCATCTTTACTTCTCAACAAGTAAACATAACTATATCTAGTGCTATCGCCAATAAAAGTAATGAAATACTTTTACCACCTCTAGTCCGCAGACGCATTTAGGGATCACATATATCCGTGTATTAAGTCTAGAGGTTCAAGACTTTTTCAATGGAATGAAAGAATGATCCGGGTCAACTTGGATTCTACACAAGTTTCACATTTATGGTGTGGTTCTATTTTTAATTTTGGTATATAGTCCAAATTAATTAATCTACGAAAGTATCATAATTAACATGTCCTAATCTACCATGCCATACATGTGAAGACTCAATCAAGTAAACAGTAAGATTCAACTTTATTGGCTTTTTGGCTAATAGTAAAACAAGACATCCTAAAGAGCCCATCCTCAAGAAGATAGCCCTTTCCCACCTAATACATCATTCTTAGTTAGTACAAATTTATCGTAAAACAAAGACTAACTTAAAGCCATTCTTGCTCAAAGAACCACCGTAAAACCAAGTTCTTATAATGTCGTGCACATAGAGCACCTCATTCAGAGTTAGTTCCTTTCCGTAAGTCAACCTCATCACCACTTTTCCTTTGCCTTCAACCTGGACGTAGAAGAGTTTCCCATAAAGAGTTGTTCTTCCTTTTCTACAAAGATGATAAGTGGTGAACATCGAATTTGTTGGAGCATATGTGGCGAAAGTAGCACCAAGATCCACCCACCATTCCCTTTCATTTCCAATCATGAAACCACAGCAGATAGGTTCATGTCATTAACATTGTTAGAAAGCGTGTCCATTGTCACATTGGTTTCATCTTTTTGTTTTTTATACTTCTTTGGCTTTGCAACATTCACTTGCCTTATGTGTCCCTTCCCACAATTGTAGCACTTGCCCTTGAACTTAGTAGGCATACTACTTTCTTCACCTGAGCTTTGTCTTGGTGCTTCCTCTTTCCCTTAGCACTTGATCCTTCCACAACATTGGCCTTTGCCACCATGGGATCCTTGCCCTTCTTCTCGGATAGGCGGTTATCTTCCCTATCCTTAGACGGACAATCGGGTTCTTCAAGATTCATATCTTTGCGTTTTATGCTTAAGATAGTTCTTAAAATCCTTCCAAGATGGTGGTAATTTCTCAATCATAGCAGCCACTTGAAAGATTCTCCTAGTGGTCATTCCTTCAAAGAATGACATCATGGAGGATTACTTGAAGTTCTTGGACTTGGCTTATGACGGTCTTACTATCCGTCATTTTGAAATCAAGAAATCGCCAACTATGAATTTCTTCATGCCAAAGATCTTCACTCTTGTATTTCTTGTCCAACTAATCCCAAAGTTCCTTAGCGCCTTGAACACACTATACACAATGTATAATGAGTCGGCCTAACCCACTAAGGACGTAATTTCTACACAAGAAATCAGCATGAAACCAAGCATCCTTGGCCAAAACCTTCTCCTTTGTCGGTTTCATCGGCTTACATCGGGAGCCTTATCCCATAGAAACCTTGCCAAGTTCGGGGTAGTCGATAAGAGCGCCTTATGTTGCGGTAGCTTTGAAATCGGTTCCATTGAACTTTTCAGCTTCTCCCCATGAGGAACATAATGGGAAATAGCAAGAGGGAGAAAGAACAAAATAGGAGTAACTAGTGGTGTTGCCATATTCTAAAAATATAACTACACTTTGTTATTTCCTTAAACCAAAAGAAAAAAGAAAACGTAAAACAAATTCTCGGTAAAGAAGAAGAAGAAAAAAAAACTGCCTTAAGTTGTTAGGAATATACAACTTAATTGTACTTTACTCTTTACCAATTACCAAACTATACAAACCTTTTTTGTCTTGTAAGTGTCTTGTACTTTTAATTAAACCGAGCCTAGTGTAGATACACTATGTCCTTAAGACAGATTTTCCCCTCACTGCTTGAAGGTTGATGGGAAACTATCTCCCAAGATAGAACTAATTTCCTTCTATAGAAAGCTAGCACTTCAATTTATAGACTCAAATGAACACAACATAATATTTGACTAAGAACAGGAGGGAAGAGAAAGATCAACTCTGTGTGATCCTCGTGTCTTCTTCTCTCCAAATTCATCCACTATTTATAGGTGAGTGGTGCCTTTTTCAAACAACACGTTGACTCTTGGGAAAAAGTAAGCAACTCTTTGAAAAGTCACATGTTTCGAAAAGGACACACCATTTCAAGATATAGCAATCGCTTTCAACCGCTGCCTATTTCGAAGGTTGCACCTTTTTCAAGCATGATGCAATCGTTTCAAACCGTGCACATTTCAAAAGGTCGCACCTTTTGGCATAATGCAATCTTTTGTTTCAAACAAATGCATCATTTTGAAAAGGTTTTTCTCTCATTACGCATCGTTTCAAGAAAAACCCATTTCATCTTAAGTGGGGTAACTTTGGGAGACAAACTACTCATTCATATTTAAATGGATTTGAACAAATCATTTTTCTAACAAAAGGCACTGGACCATATACGCGAAGGCATCATAGGAAGAAGTAAAGCAAGCGACCACCGTGACGACGCTCATATAGCTAGCGAATTTGCGGATGTCGCCTTTCGTTTCCGGGTAGGTCCGACATTCCCCAATGTCCCTATTAGTGTTCTAGCAACCTTCCAACCCGAAAGTGAAAGCAATTGATTGATTGATTCAAATGACGACCACCACCGGCTGGTCTAAGCTACAGGCTTGAACCGATTTATTTTCTTTAGATTTTACCCATAACCCGAAGCATCCGAGCGGCGGGAGAAGCAGAAAGCGAGGGAAGCTAATTGCGGCGATCCAAGGGCGGGCTAGTCAGGTGCAACAAGAAAGACAGTCAAGGTTGCTCAAAGATACCAAGAGTCACGGTGAAAGAAAAAGAGGAAGACGGACATAAAGCCATGAAAAGTTCGCTCCACGTGCTTATGTAAAGTGAATCACCCCTCTCTCGGCTTCTTTTGGCGAGGAAGCACTTCGCCACCACTTGAACGGACCGAACACCACAAGCTTCATTCAAGCATTTCCTCCATAAAGCGGTTCTTCCTATCTATTTGCCCGACTACTCACTCCTAGATCGAATGGCTTCCCAAAGCACATGGGATGCCTGTCTAGTTCTCATTGGAAAGGAATCCCGGTGAATATTCCTTCGTCTCTCACCTGACACGTTTGACACGCGGTCATACCTGATTGGCTCCAAATCTATAGTTGTAGAAAGAATATCAAGAGAACTAGCACGCGGGAAAAACAAGCGTATGATCAGATCAATCAAGAGATAGTGGTTCGGCCAAACAACTTTTTCCTAAGCAAGGACTACGCTGGCGAGTGAGGATTGGCCGAGGTTTGGAACCCTCGTGGTGGAGTACTCTCTGACAGAATTGACGCTTCGCTTGGGCGCTCTATTATTGCATACTATTCCTCAGGGGGTGATCGGGGTTAAGCCGCGTGGTGATACCCGCGAAAAACAAAAGGACTATTAGCTTTTTGGGGTGGGCCTTTCGTACTAAAATCCGTACGGGGATAATTATTCAGCGCACTTAAATCTAGTAGATTGGGTTAAATATTCATGAAAGGCCAGGTTTGAACCATGTTACGGAACCAACTGCTGGGGTAAGGGCCTCCAACGTCTATAAATAGAAGCTTCTTTCAGTCTCTTTGGCAAAGAGAAAGGGAGACGGGGCCGAAGTTAGAAGTCGGCAAGAAAGAGCTTTTCGTAGCCATGGATCTCGCTATCAGACTTGAGAAAATTTAGCAATAAATACGTAAAGCCGAAAACGAAAAGCTCCAACGGGAGCAAATGCTAGCTCTGGGAGCATATGCCTGCAGGTATCGATCCAATTCTCATACGAGATCTTATGCTTTTTCTTCAGAACGAAATACGCTCTCTCGAAAACAGGAAGAGGGCGCTGCTCGAAGAACAGCAAGAGCTCATTGTGCGGGCTGCCGCCCTTGGTGACCGCTGGGGAGACTAAGAAAAAAAAAGTAGTTACAGTCTCTTCCGTCTACTGGTTTTACAATTTCAGGCCTACCTTTTACTTAAAATTCCAGTTTTTCAAATCAAATAAAGTAGTTAAAAATGGGTTGGATAACCCTTATTTGTTGTTGTGCTTTCTACTTGAAACAACCTGCGGTTGAGGCTGACTCCAACTAAGTTGTAATTGGCTCAGAGAGCTCTAGCTCTCCTTATTAGTATTAGAAAATATCTTATGGTTAATGGTCCTATAATTGTTTCTTCCAACGCTCAACTTACTCACAAAATTTTTTTTTAACAAAATCGAAAACGGCTGGAGAACAAAAAAAAAACTGCCTTAAAAGAGCGGGAGAGCGCCGGATGTATCACTCATCTCGCTCCAACGGTAAGGAGTCTTCTGTGTTTTTTCATCTTTACGGGAATGAATAGCATATGTTGGTTGAGAATTGCTCTGGAATTCATTGAGAGTTACTTTGCCAGGTTCTAGGGGGGCTACTCCTCTTTTGTCGATCGAGCCGCTCTCCCTCATTCCACTCGTCCAGCCCTCTTCACGAACTTGTACAATCGATGCCACAGAGATAGCCAACTCTATTATCGAAGAAATAAGGAAATGGGCGACGATTTGGCACCAGATATCCGGAGGTGTGGAAAGAGCAGCTGTGAGAAGCGGAAAAACCATCAAAAAACGACGATTGTTCGTGGAGGTTTCCACAGAAAGACCCCTTGGTTCTGGCAAACGGATCACAATTACAGGTACCTGGGAGCATACCGATGGAATGAACGAAATACGAACAGTTAACATAATATGATCATAGATCTTAGGTTGTAACTTGATCATGAGCGAATTTGTTGATGTTGCACCCACGAAGTATGGAAGTGCCAAACATTGGGAACTACCCGGGGAGGAGTTAGGAACAGGAACAAGGAGAAGCGAGAACCACTTAAATGGAGGAATCAATTGTATTTCATCCTTTGTTCCCCATAGCAACTGGGGATCGAAAAGCACCAAATTTGATGACTTATTAAGGGAAAGACGAAGTACGAGCATGCTATTGAAGACGTTGCAACATATGTCGGGGAGGCCTCCGTTGATTGTGTACGAACAAAATACGAGTCCAAAGGCAGGGTAAGAAAGGGTTTAGCTAATGGAGATATTGACTCTTCCGGGAACCAGTAGCGCGTAAACCATGTCAAACCAAGACCGATCAATATCCAAACGGAACGGATTCGAACTTCTCCTAGAATAGTTTCCGGTGCTAAATGAAATTCATAGGATATATATATAGTAATTCAAATGAGAAATATTAATAATCGACTAAGGCTCCCGAATCTTCTCTCATCAATTAAGTGAGGAAGTGGTACTCTTGGATCTCTCTCTTTCGTGCCCTTCTGGGCGGTACAAACAAATCAGGGATGAGCACACCGATAACGCCGGACCATGAATTATAATCAACACCCCCCGGCCAGGAAATTAATAAGATCCGAGACACAAATAAAATATGAACTCGCGCGGTACCGTGCGTCTCCAAATCTGTTAGCATCCTGTTCCAAAAGTAAATATCGCTCCGGTCGCCAGCGATCAAATCAATTAGCATAAACATGTTATAGTCAGTAGGGAGCTCCACAACGCCAATCGAATGTAGAAGCTCGTAGAGTTTGTCCGCAAGCAGGTCCTTTATTGTTTCGACAGCAACTTGGATTACCAGGTCTTCTGATGTTTCGGGCCTAAGATCGCACAAGGGCACCCGGCCCATTTTTACAGCGATAAGAACTTTGTAGTGGAGAGTGAGTGGGAGCTCTAATAAAATGGCAACAAGCACGAGATCCATGTTTTTCTTTTTTTATTTTGCGCGGCGAGAGCTGATTAAGGGACGGCAGGGGCACCGTCTGGCGGAGCTCAACCGGACCTAGCAGAGTCAGAGGTCCTTACTTGGATGCAAATGCAGAGCATAAAAGTACTTTACAGATGCCATAAGGGATCGATCCCGAAGGGGTCCGAGGTGAAGATACTGAGGCTGAAGGAGGGAGTGTCTAGGGTTGCGCTGGAAAGGTGATTGATCCTAGTAAATCGGCTCCGCTGCTGGGGGGTGCGAGGTCCGTCGACACGGAGAAATGAAGGAACACTGGACCGGTCATAAAACGGAACGGGCGGGATGGCACAGCCTATAGCGTAAAAGCATTCGTGCGGCGGCATGTGGAAGCTGGAGGGAAGTTGCATGCAACAGATCTGTAACTGAGTCAGTTAAAAAACTGGACTGGGAAGGAGACGAGTCGTGAAGTCAACCCCTCCTTCCTAGCGAAGCGGTCGTTTTCGATTTGGGATTCCGTAGATACCGATATGCGAGTCCTCCTGAACAGGAGGCCATCAGGAAAGAAACTAGCCAGGCTAGGGAGTTTAGGCGGGACAGGATACCTTAAGTCGAAAAGGTTTTAGCCCGATGAGTCGACCAATTCCTCTACCCAGATTTAAGCGAAGGCCCGCCCGAAGCGAAGTCTATAGCTTTCTTTTATATTACTTAACGGTTTGGGACGCTAGCTCTAAAGTCTACTACACTCGCCCTCCCGGATGAGCTTGATAGATGTCCTCCGACCTTTCAGAAGTTCCGAATTCTTCCGCATCCATCCACGGAACACCCACTTAAGGCTTGGACTTAGCTTTTGGAAACATAAAGCACATCAGAAAGGAATCAGGATATATTGATATAGAAATATTCACGAGCTGAGGACTAGTGATAACAAATTAAAATGAAAGCAAACTTTATTACAATGATTTGATGATTTTGTTTCTCTGAATACAATGTTGTATATATACTAGTTTAGAAACAGCTGTAACTAACTGCTGACAAGGATTAGTTAGTTATTAACCATACCAGAATTTTAACTAATGAATCTAACTAGAAGTTAGTGCTAACTACACTTGTCAGTTTATCTTGTCTTCTCTGTTATTACCCTCCCTCAAGATGAAGGGTGAATCTCGCACTGATAGCTTGTGAATTAACAATTGAAACCTCTGAGTTGATAGACCTTTTGTGAATACATCAGCAATCTGGTCTGCCGTACAAACATACTTGATAAGAAGTAATCCACTTGTAACTAGCTCCCTGACATAATGATAGTCAACTTCTAAATGTTTGGTTCTGGCATGAAAAATGGGATTACTGGATAAAGAAATTGCAACGTACTTATATTATCACACCGGAGAAGAGGAGGATGAATCATAGGAACTTGAAGATCCTTTAGAAGAATGCTTATCCAAGAGAGTTCTCAGCCAAAGATAGGCTAAGCTTCGATATTTCGACTCGATCTTTGGATCTAGCAACCTGTTGGTTGCTTCTTGGCACACCAAGAAATGAGATTAGTACCATAATATATACGAGAATCCCGTTGTTGATCTTCTATTAGTTGGGTAGCCACCCCAACTGCATCCGAAAAGTTTGTTATTTGATCCGAAGAGCTTTTGGTGAACATAATGCCTTTGGTAATAGTCCCTTTAAGATATCGGTACTCTTTTGATGCAGACCATATGAGATGAGGTAGGAGCATGCAAGAACCCGACCAAGTTGATTGACCGAGAATGAGATGTCGTCGTGACCAAGTAAGATATCGCAGAGCTCAAATGATGAGACCTATATTCAAGTGGGATCATTTAGTATATTTAGCCATCCCGAGGAGTGAGTTTTTACCGATGTAGAGCAAAAGGAGTAGAACAGGGCTTGGCATCGAAAGCATCTTTGTTTTATCCGAAGATCATAAGTGTACTTTGTTTGAGATAGAAACAAACTATGAGAATCTCTTTATCTCCATTCGTAAAAATAATGTAGAGGACCGAGGTCTTTCATTGCAAATCGACACTTAACTGTTGAATAATAGAGTTGCAAAAGGTAAAAGAGCTACCAGTAATCAATATATCATCAACATAAACAAGAATATATGTGGTTGCTTGAGAGCCACTTCCGATGAATAATGATGGATCGCCTTTTGACAAGGTAAAACCAAGGAACTTGAGAGCGTTGACTAACTCCTCATACCGTGCACGCGAGGAGCTTGTTTCAACCCATAGAGATTTTTTTGTAATTTACACACATAGTGTGGTCTATCCAAATCAACAAATCCTTGAGGTTGAGCCATATAAACTTCTTCATTAAGATGACCATATAGAAAAGCATTGGAGACATCCAATTGCTTTATAGACCAATCTCTTTGAACTGCAACAGATAGAATCATTCTTATGGTAGAAGGCTTAGCAATTTGAAGGTTTCAGTGAAGTCTATACCAGATTTTTGATGAAAACCTTTTGCTACTAGTCGAGCCTTGAGTTTATCAATAGTTCTGTCTGCCTTTTGCTTGATTCTAAACACCCATTTATAGCCAACAACGTTTTGACCATCAGCAGGAGGAACTAACATCCAAGTTTTATTATGAAGAAGTGCATTATATTCTGCTGCCATTGCCTCTCTCCACTGTGGATCTTTTACAGCTTGGGAAAAGGTAGTAGGAGCTTTAGGCATATTTTGTAAAGTGGTAGACAGAGCAGTGGGCAAAGGATGTTTGGTTGCTGTGTATATTTTAGGTTTATGTATACCACTTTTGCCTCTTGTCTGCATTGTATGATCATTAGTCACTGATGGATAATTGGAAGTTGAATTTGAAGTAGGAGAAACGAAGTAGGATTGGACAAACAAGGATCGAGGAGGAAATAGAATGAGTAAAAAGAGTTATCGGGACAAGAGTTAAAATTTGAGAATTACATCGATGAGGAATTTTGATAAAAGGATGACATGAAGTAAGAGAAGAGTTAGAGCTTATAGTATGATTAGTAAAACTGTTTTATAAGGAAAGTCGGTTTCATTAAAAATGACATGTCGGAAACAAAGACTCTGTATGTGGATCAAGACATCTGTATCCCTTATGTTGTAAACTATAACCAATGAATACACAATGCTTACTTCTCATATCAAGTTTGTGGTTTGAATAAGGCTTTAACCGGGAAAAAGCATTTGCAGACCATAGCTTTTAAGATAGAATAATTTGGAAGTCTGTTGGAATATCTTTTCCCAAGGACAAATGTTTTGAAGTGATGGTGATGGTAGTCCGTTGATCAAGAAAGAAAGCAGCAGTTTGAATAACTTCAAGCCACAAAGATGTGGGAAGATTGGATTGAGACAGAAGTGTTCTTGTCATTTCAAGAAGATGTCGATGTTTTCTCTCAACTACACCATTTTGTTCAGGGGTGTGAGCACAAGAAAATTGATGTTCAATACCAGTTTTGTTGAGAAAAGATTTAAATTGTGTGCTAGAAAACTCACCACCACAATCTGATCGCACACATTTTATTTTTTTATCAAGTTGATGCTCAATATATGATTTGAAATTTACGAAAGTGCTTTGTAAAAATCAGATTTAAGAACAAGAGGAAAAATCCAACAATATCTTGTAAAATCATCCACAATGGTTACAAAATATCTAAATCCACTTACAGAAGAAACTGGTGAAGGACCCCACAAGTCAATATGCAACATATGTAGAGGAGTACAACTCTTGGAGAATGAAATAGAGAAAGGTAGTTTATGACTCTTCCCTAATTGACAATCATTACAAAAAGAAGTAGATTTGATGCTATGTTGTACAATCAACTTATTTCTACTTAGAACTTGATGTAGGACAGATGAAGAGGGATGTCCTAGTCTTTGATGCCATATGGAGAAGGATGCTTTGTTGCTAAAGAAGACTGAAGGTGTGGATGATGAAGTAGATGAGTTGCAGTTAAATGAAAAAGGATAAAGGCCCTTCTCACATTTCCCTTGGAAAAGAATCCTCTGGGTTGCATTGTCCTTTACAGTGAAACCATGAGAATGAAAGGTAAGAGAGCAATTATTATCAGTGACAAATTTGTGTACAGACAATAGATTGTGAGTCATTTGTGGTACATGCAAGATGTTTTTCATAGTAAAGCTTGAATATGAATTAGTGGGATAAAATATTGATGAACCAGTGTTAAGTATGTTCAAACCTTGGCCATTTCCCACTAGAACTTTGTCCTTTCCTTTGTAAGATGCATGAGATCCAATATTAGAGATATCAGGAGTAATATGATGTGAAGCTCCTGTGTCTGCGTACCAACTTGGACTTGAAGCATTGAAGTGATGCTGAGAAGTAAAGTTGACAGTTGGACATCCAAAGTTCTGCTGACTTGAGAATGCTTCAGAAGGAAAGTTTGTGTTCTGATAACTTGATATTGCAGGAAAAGTTGAGGATGATGCAAAGTTAGCAGTAGGAAATCCTGAGTTATAGTTGCTTGAGGAAGCAAAATTTGCATTTGAATATCCTTGATCTTTGATTGTTGAAAGAGCCATAAGATGAACCGCATAGTTGTTAAGATCATGATTGAAACCATAGTGATTCATATCACCATTTCGATAGTAGTTTGATCATAACCAAAATTCTCGATCATAGCCATCGATATTGCGGTCATATCCATTATTTTGATCAAAGACAGCAGTATTTTGATCAAAGCCACTAGTATTCTGATCATATCCACTCATATTTGGATCATAGTTTGAAGTATTTTGATCATGACCACAGTTAGCATCATCAGAAGTATATGAAAGTGTTGTAGAATCATGAATATTAGCTAACATAGCTAATTTAGCTGGTGGGATCTTTCCTGCATAGGCATGACTCATGCGATGATGACAATCTATGGCCAGATGCCCAGTTTTGCCACATACTTGACAAACTGGCCTATTCCCTTGATTGTGATAGATTCCTTGAGTAGGATTTCCTCTGAAATTGAAGTTTCTATTTGATCCCCTGTAAGAGTTTGCATTGTTAAAGTTCCCTCTGTTATATTGAGAAGAGCTGACATTTGGATTTCCTCTGTAGTTCCCTCTATTCCCCCTCGAAAAGACCCATAGTTGTTTCTATTAAACCGATAATTGCCTTGATAAGAACTATTACGTGGCATGTAATCTCTTGTTGTAGCAAATGCATGAGAGTTAACATCGAAGCTTGAGTAGTGTGTGCTTCTTCATCGAAAGTTCTTCACTCAACAAAGAAACCATGTAGCTCATCTGAGTTAACTTGTTGTTGCCTTACACGAATAGAAGTAACAAATGATTTGTATTCATTTGTAAGACCCTTGAGCATATGAAATACCAAATCTGTATCGTTAACTGGTGAGCCAGCCAGCCTAATGAATGCAATTTGCTTAATGTTTTGCATATATGAAGCAATACTCAAATTTCCTTTCTTCTGACTTTGTAACTTTGTCTTGAGTTGCATAACATGAGCAGTTGATATGGTTGCAAAACGTTTCTCTAATGTTGTCCATAACTCATAAGCAGATGAGATCCCAACAACATAAGGTAACACCTCTATTGACAATGTCGCATTCATCCAAATAAGTAATGTTTGGTCTCTTCTAATCCAATCAATATAATCAGGATTGACTTGATTTGTTAAATTTCCTCTTTGATCAATAAGAAATTGATCAGGACATCTTTCTCTACCAGTCACAAGATTCAAAAGATTGAAGTTTCTAAGTATTGGCTTAAACACAGATTTCCACAAGATATAATTCTCTCTATCTAATTTAATGGAAATAAGATTGCATATATTCTGAAAAGAAAGGTTTTGAAACGAACTCACAACCGGATTCGAAAAAGATGGCGGCATTTGAGAAGTCGATGAATCGGCCAGCCATTAATGGATTCTCAAGATTGTTGAATTGATTCTTTGGTTGGAATATTGGCTTGATTCGATTGTTATTAAACCGATTTGTAGGAGAAGGTTGATTGTGATTGTTGTTTTGTTGAGTAGAAGGTTGAGTAGAAGGTGCTTGAATCGATTATTTTCGCCATTAATGAAGAACTTGAAGAACAGTTCTTGATAATTTGTTAGGGTTTGATGATTTACACCAACTTGAATCTAAGAAAAGAAGAACTTCTTGATTACTTGCTTACATCAAGAATTGAATTGATTGATGAAGGATTGAGCAGCGGAATGATTGAATTAAATTTTTTTTTTTGGTAATTTGGGTTTTGAGGATCGATTTGAAATCTCTTTCGAGCATTTAGCTCCGATACCATGATAACAAATTAAAATGAAAGCAAACTTTATTACAATGATTTGATGATTTTGTTTCTCTGAATACAATGTTGTATATATACTAGTTTAGAAACAGCTGTAACTAACTGCTGACAAGGATCAGTTAGTTATTAACCATACCAGAATTTTAACTAATGAATCTAACTAGAAGTTAGTGCTAACTACACTTGTCAGTTTATCTTGTCTTCTCTGTTATTAAGTGGAAGTTCAAGTCGGTGCCATTGTTAGTGCCAATACCAAAAAATAGTGAACACCAAGTAAAGAGCCACCCTCCGTAACTTGAGAAGGGGGACGAACTGCTTTGATTGGATCCGATCTGGTAGACAGAGACGAAGACAAGGATGAATAATCTGAAGAAGGCTATGCGAATCGAGGGAAACTGTGAAGAAGAAGACTACTAAGAAGGAAGCCGATGCCTAGGCGAGGCTGGTGCCTAATTCTAAGTTGAATCTAAATTCAGTTAGGGCTAGAGCTTGAGTTGGTGTTGATGTCCTAGAGTAGTGAAACTACAAGTGAGGGGGCTTATCCGGAACCCTTAAGGTCGGGGACAATGCTGCTTCGATTGGGCCTTGTGGTGCGCGACAGCTAACTTGTGGAGACGAAATGGAATCCTATACTATATAAGTGAGAATGGAGTCCCGAGGGAGACAAGCCGAGCTAACAAGCTGGCTGAATATTTCATGGGGATGCCCGACGGCGATTGAGCTAGCCGATAAGTATGATCTCTCGATCCGGCATGAGGCACTCCATTCCTACTTAAAAAAGTAAGAGAAGTAATAAAGGGGAGCCACACCCGGGCTATGAGCTATTTAGTCGATTTTCTTGCCGCAAGGGTTGAGTTCGCTAACCGTTCAATCCGATCTTCCCTTCAAGATGGCGAAGAGCGGGCTCGAGACTACTTTTTAAATGAAAAATGAAAGGCAAGCAAGAATTGAACCCACTAATGGGCCAGCGCTTGGCGCTTACTCTAGCCCGTGTTTTTAAGAAAAACCTATTATATATAAATGTTTCCCCGAGATTCCTGGCTTTCCCTTTATAAGTAGATTGGTTGAGGCCCGACCCTTTGGGGTTGCCGACCTTGATGCCATAGTTTTGAGGGGGCTGAGCGGTGGTTTGGAAACAAATACGTTGTTGAAACGGAATTGAGCTAAAGTGCACTTTCCCTTGATGGAAGTGTATCCCATAAAAGCACACAGACGATAAGTGAGATGAGCCCGCCAGCTCAGCCTTGGCCCTATGCCTTTTGGCCAGCTCGTCTTTCCTTGGCTTTGACCGGTCGAGCGGACGACGAAGCAGGACAGGGTCAACATCTCTTCCTCTCATCCGCTTTAAGGGAAGGTTCATAGCCATCAGACTCGGAAGTAGGGTACTCACAAGCGCGATGCTGGTGATACTAAAATAAAAGGACGGTGCTGGTCTTTTGGCGCGGCCAGGCTGTCCTCCTCGGCCCCACCATATGAGATCGGACACCTGGTTGCTGAATGACAGATTCTGGGAAGTGGCCGAAAAGTATGAGTATAGGGTGAAGACCCATCGGGATGGTATTTGCTGATGTAGAAGGAGGTGACGGACGGGGGTATATATCCGTCACCGTCAAGCATCCCTCGATTGACGATGGAAAAAGGGGACTACCACATTTCGAATCCTATACCTTTCCTTCTGGGGGATGGAAAGAATGGTGCAAGCAATGTTTGAGAACGGCTACTACTCCCTGAAGCTTTAAAAGGCGGGGATATTGTCATTGTTCGCAGACTTCAATACAAGGAAGGATACGAATGGCTTAACCGCCCTCGTCCACAGATGAGTGATAGTCACAATTTCGTTACTAATCCGAAAAGGTCAGCCTATAGACATCATTTTGAGGGAAATTCCCACTGAGATGATTAATAATCTAGCCCGGGCTTCCTTAGTTTGATTATTTAGTGAAATGGTAAAAATAGAATCCATGGATGAACTAGAGCCCTTGAGAATCATTCAAAGACTTTCTTATTGCTTTGAACTTCGAAGATGCCCTTGTGGAGCACCATTTCATTCATATCCCGATAAGCCCTAGTTGGCTATTCTTCTACTTAAATACACGAATGAAAATATTAAAAATATCCCTGGTTTTCCTACTGCCTTGTCCAATCATAGGCATTCTTTCTGTCTTGGATAGATAAGGCATCGTGATACCCACTTAGTTACATCATCAATCTCAGATATTGACTGCGAAAGCTTAATGTCGATCAGAAAGACCATTAAAATAAGTCCTTTGCCGGGGTTTTCTATAGATGGATAGAGTAGTGTGTTAGCGTTACGACAGATGAGCAGAGGTATTTGATTAATCCGTTGCAGCTTAAGCCAAAGACTCGAACAGTAGCATTGGCTGCTATGATTGGAGCTATGATATTAGCTCATGACTGGTTAACTTATAGCGAAATCTGAATCGTAGAGTGCTTTCACTCTTCAACCTTCTTTCGGCAAATACAGTGGATGCCGCAAATCTGGTGTGTTGTCTCCTTGAACAGAGAGTAAGAAAGCAGAAATTCCTTCCTCCCTCATTCACGGACACTAAGCAGGGGCGGGCTTTCAAAAGTAGTAGCGCTAGCGGCGCAGAGAAGGAGCTTGACACCATTGAATCAAGTTTGAAAGACTACGTATGAAAGAAGAATCCCCAGAGGGAGTGAACGGAGCTGCGCGAAGTGAGAACTAGAGCTTTAGGTTAACGTCACAGAGCCGGTAGGAACGGCACGAGCTGTATGAAACAATATGGCTCACTTAGGCCCGACGCCAGGACGCTTGTACTAGGATAGCCTATAAGACTTGTGGAGATATTAATATGGACCATGGGCCCGGCTAACAAAGGTACTAGAACCTTCTAGCTGATGGTCAAATCTTGGTCTCCGCCTATCGCCGGGACGTGTGATGCGGAGGCTTCCGTCCCCAAGGACGGACTGGAAAGTTATTCCCCTTCAACTTGACCTGCTTAATCACCTAAAGCCTATGAATGAATCTCAACCGTATCCACGTCACATTCAAGGTCGATTAATTGGCTTATTTGATTGCTGCCATACTTTGAGGCTTCAACAAAGCAGCAAGTGGTCATGGTTAATGAGCCATAAGCCAAGGTGACGATAAACGGTAGTTGCGGATCGTGGGTTTGGACGTGGTGTGTGTGGGGGAAGCCGCGAAAATAAATTATCTAATTTTTTTGAAGTTTTGAAATTTTGAAAATTCCAATAAACTGAAACAAAATTGAAAATTGCACTTCATCCGAAATGTGGGTAACGGGGCAAATCCACATGGCCCAATTTTTCCATATCTGTCGATCTCTAAAGCACGGACGCACTAACCCATGGGCTGTGTCCAAGTCGGACACGCGACAGACGCGGACGCGGACATGGACGCCCGTCAGACGCGGTCAACTAAACTGGACGCGGGTCAACATGGTCAGGACGCGGATTTTGACCCAAAAAAATAAAAAATAAATCAAAATAATTTTAAAAAACTAAAATTTTTCATTTCTTGTTTTATTAAGACTTCTGACATGTTTTTAAAGTTTGATTAGGAAATATTAAACTTAATTTTGTGGCTATTTATCTTTAATAGTTTTGAATTTATAAATGTTGATACATTTAATTTAGTTTTTAATGTTCAATTTATATAAAATAAAATTATTAATATTAATTAATTTCTGCGTCCTTTGTTGCGTCCCTCAAGGCCCTACATTTTTGAGATATAACCGAAGTCGCCCAGGCGTCGTGTGTCCGTCAGCGTCAATGTTAAGCGTCGGCGTCGGTGCAACATAGCTCCACACACACACCCAAAACCAAAAATATAACGGTCTATATCGATATTTCAGAGATTCCAGCTTTTTGAAATAGTTAAAATTTTAATATATATCATTATATATTCGATATATCATTTGATATATAACGACATATGTCGAATTATCTATCAACAGTAAATATAATCGGTCAACAATCAACAAGTCAATCGATATATATCAAATATATCATATATATTGCTAATATATATCGATCCAAGTCAATCGATATACATTATTTCCATATCATGTACCCATATTTCGATATATTGATATATCGGACGATATTTTCGACCTTGGTTGGAGAGAAAAATAACTAAGTTAGGGGTTCAATAACATTTTTATTTGACAATTTTGGTTTAGGAGGAAAGTAAAATCAGCTTATGTGTTTGCTCAATAACCCCAAATAGATATAAATAATGATTGTGAATATGAATAGTGATTGCTCATAACTTATGTTAAGGTATGAGCAGTTGATTGTTCATACTCATATTGAGGTATGAACACTCATTATTCATACCTAAAAATAGGTATAAACAATGAGTCTTCATATAAACAATGATTGTTCATAGCTCGGGTTGAGGTATGACCCCTCCCCCTCCCCTCCCCTCCCCCCAAATAGGTATTAACAATCATTATAGGTAGGAAGAGTCATTGTTCATACTCATAGCTTATGTTAATGTATAGTATGAACAATGAGTGTTCACAAACTCATTTTAGATCCTTAAACTAAAATTTAACCCGTGGCTCATACTCGAAAGTCATAATTAAATGAATACATGTAAATTTAATTTTTAGAACAGAATTACCCTTTTTTTTTCTTTGACATTTAAATTGAACTTGTTAGTGTCATTGTGATACCCCTTAATTGAATATGCCTTAGAAAATCTTCTGCCGAGAATATGTATTGAGAACAATTTGTTCATCCGTAGCGGAGTGTACATAGACTTGTTCCAATTCCTCATTCATAGCGTGGATGCCACTTTGAAAACATTGATCTTCTAATAAGTTCAATTGTGGTACTACTTCAATGTGTTTTGATATTGGCGTTCATGCATTGGCAATCGAGAAACCACTTAATAGAGAATATGCAAGTTACACGATTCCTTATATATGAGCATGCTTCTAGGAGCAACTTTAGAAATACCATGAATCCATGATTATATTCCTTGATATGTACTTTGGACGTTGAACACCAGTGATGGAGAAAAGGTGAGTTGAAATCCTTGATCTAATTAGGCAAATTCAGTCAAAAGGAAAACATATATACCTTAATTATAAACGATTTTGTTTTTGAAATGAAAATCAAATATACCTTAATCAAGTTTCAAACTGAAATTGCATAAGCTAATGTATACCATGTTTAGTCATCTTTCATAAAAGAAAAGAAAAATGAAAAAGAAAACTTGCTTTATTAGTGTGGCCTTTGTCAATATACGTATATAGCTTCATTGCCCAACCTATAGTGAACTTCTCTAACCATGGTCATCGATGGAAATCTCATCTTATAATCCCACAATTTATTCGACCATATCTTCAATGTATAATATGAATTAACTTGAGATAGTACGTGCAGTGAAAGCTCAGGCCCATTACCTTGATACCTTGAAGGCCTTGAATAGTTGAACTACAGTCTTACTTTTTATGTTGAAATGTTGAATAATTTGTTTACCCAAAGGAAAAAAAAAACCATCTCAAAGGCACTATATGAATAACTTGGTTTAATTTTTGGGTAATATAGATAACTCAAATATAATGAAAAAAACAACAAAGGATAGAAAAGTGATGTAAACCTATTAATTGAATGTTATATGATACACAACATTCAATTTGAAGGATACAAACATAAGATCAATGAATATGAACATGAACTTAGGGAATGAGACCGAGCGTCCACAACGAATTGAAGCATCTAATTGCTTGTTAGCAATACTTGTAGAATGATCTTAAACCGATATTAATCAAAAGACTGTATGTCATTACATGCATTAGAATAAAGAAAAAGAATGAACTCATTAAATAGTCCTAGAAAAAATACCTACTTTAAGACGTGTAATGACAAATATCCCGGATTTGAAATTAATTTTTTCCGATTTTGCATTTTATGTCGTTTTGGTCATTGCTCATACCTTATGTGATATATGAATAGTGATTGTTCATACCCAAATAGGTTAACATACTTCATACCATAGTACAAAAAATATCGGGGATAAGGCAAATATCGATTCTCGATTTATGTATATGTATCGTGGATATATCCCCTTCTTAATAGATATTTGACATTGTTTCATATGCAAATATCGTGGATATATCTAAAATATTGACAAGTATCTATTATATTATGGAAATTTCTTGATATATCATGATATATAATTTATATTTATTTGAAATATAATGGTAAATATTAAATAAAATTATTACATACACAAAATATCGCCAAATATCCTTAAATATCGCAATATATCTCAAAATATCAAAAATATCGCTGATTTTTGTAGTTGTAAATATCTATAAGCATATCGCGATATTTACTTATCCTTTGCTGAAATCTCAATATATATCGCCATATATCACGATATATCGCGATATTTTGTACTATGCTTCATACACTATGTTGATGTATATTCATTCCCCAAATACGTACGAACAATGATTGTTCATACTCCAATATGTGTTCTTACTGATTATACTTTATGTTAAGATATGAACTTATGAACAATGATTATTCATACTCCAATATGTGTTCTTACTAAGTATACATTATGTTAAGATATGAACTTATACATTATGAATAGTGATTACTTATAACTCATGTTAAGGTATAAACAGTGATTGTTTATACTCATATTGAGGTATGAATGAGTATGAACAATGATTGTTCATACCCTAAATAGCTATGAACAATGAGTATTCATATAAACAATAATTGTTCATTGTTTATACTCATACTGAGGTATGAATGAGTATGAACAATGATTGTTCATACCCTAAATAGCTATGAACAATGAGTATTCATATAAATAATAATTGTTCATAGCTCAGGTTGAGGGTATGAACCCCAAAATAGGTATGAACAATCATTATAGATATGAATAATCATTGTTCGTACTCATTGCTCATGTTGATGTATAGCTCATTGTTCGTACTCATAGCTCATTGTTTGTGAGTGATTATAAAAAAAAATCATATCCTCTAGAGTTGTTTTGAAACGAACTTGTGGCCTACGGCTAATTTATTGTTTTTAGAATATATTGCCTTGGCTTGGCCTGATTTGACTAAAGTAATTTCAATGTGTATCTGATAAATAAAAAAAATCATTGTGTAATAAAGTTAACTGCTGTTTGGTAATACTCAAGGTCTGCAGGTTTTGTTTGTTTGTTTAAAAAAAAAAGTAATGCTGCTACATCGACCTAATTTATTTGACCTACTATTTGAACCTACTGATGTGTCAAAAGTCCTAATCATTGATTTACATAGAGATATGTATGTGTGTGTATTGCAATGCAAACCAACTTCATACAAATAGTGAGTTCAATAGTAGATCTAAAAAGTAGGTCCATGTAGCAGTACTCAAATTTAAGTCCACAAAAAAGCCCAAAAGAAAAAAAAAAAAAAAGCCCAAAAGAGAAAAGCCCGCGAATCCATATATTGAAAACGTTGACGAGTTAAACGAACTCAATGTAAACAGACGCTAGCTAAAAAAGAAACTGCTGAGGTTATTTTGGAGGTTTTTCGGAACTCCCAACCCCCATGTTCAAGGTTCAAACCCCCCACGTCTCTAGTCGTTTCTTCATTTGTTTCGCGACTTAACATTTCCGAGGTATACACGTATCCATTTCTCGTTGCTTAGAAGTTTTTAGCTTTTCATCCATTTCCCATTGCTTAGAAGTTTTTAGCTTTTCATGTTGCAACGCTTTTTGTTCCTACAGTCTAGAAATGTTTGATTTGCTACAAAATCACTTTATGGATACATAATTTTATTTTTAATCGGTGATGTCCTCTTTACTGGTAAGCTATCCTATATACATTTCTGGACTGTAGGCCAAATTGCTTGTTCAAGAAGGGTTAATGGACTTGTGATTTCTTATTATTTCCCATTTCGTTTGTTGTATTACCAAGTTCAAGTATGTTAACATTTTAATTTTTTCTCATATTCTAAGCCATGCATCTCTCTCTTAACAGTCCATTCTCACTTCAGCAAAGAATAGCAACCATGGAGATGAGTGTCATAGTGACCTGCATACTGACTAAAGTAAAAACTTAACTCAGCTATTAACGGCTTCACTTTGGTGTATTTGGAATCTGTATAATATTATGTGAGGGATATATAATATAGTTGACTTGCAATTGCCGGGACAAAATTCGAAAGCAAGCGTGATTGAGAATCATAGAGTTTCTATGGAGTCGACAAGGGCCTCTTTCTCATCTTCCTCTTGTTCATCTTCATTCTCCTCGGTTGAGTGTAACAGATCCGTAGATGAATCTGTTGAGAGGGGATCAATGGGAAGTATAAGGTGTCTGTTGATCCTCCTGAATGGCCTCACTAAACTTTAAGAGGTGCCCTCGAGATTTTCATGATACAAGAGAACCGCCAAGATCATCACCGTATGAAGTTCGCATTTAACTTCTTTCAAGCAAGCACCAAAGGACACCCCTCGGCTCTCTTATGATGGACGGAAATGCCTCGCTCTTCTTTTTGATTCCCGAGACACCTTCAAATCCAACACAAAACTTCGAGAGAGCTGCCAAGGCTTTCTTTGGATAGCAGGCAAAGTTCTATGAGAGGTTTCGAATCGACTCCAAATCAAACTCATTTTGGGGGATTTCCAAAGCGGTGGTGGCAATTGAATAGAACCTCAAATACACATCAAGGGTTGGAAAGTCACAAGCACAATCACGGTGTTGTGGCGAAATTGATGGGCTTGGAAGCTATCCCCAAATCCTTAGCTGCCAATGAAGGCTCAACGAGGCCGACTAGGACCTCTATCTACCGGTGGTAATCATGATTCTTTGTCAAAGTCATCAAGAACAACAAGTGATTGCAAAAAATTCAATCTCCCCAGAAATTACCTTAAGGAGTCTGTTTCACCACGATTAAGAAATCCCGATGCTGCCAATTTAAACCATTGCCAAATTCACGGTTCCCCGTCGAGGCGGATGGATAGTAGTCATACCGTCGAAACCCGTCTTCAGGAATCGTGATAGCCCTCCTAGGGGAACTAGTGGCTCATCTTCTCAGGTAATGCCGAGATTGAGAAAAGGTTGAAGGAGCTTGAGTTCAAGCAATCGGACAAAGATCTTAGAGCTCTTAAGCGGAATCTTTGGACACAATGCATGCCAAAGGGTTGTTGGAAACCGAAAAGCAAGAAGATCAAGCGTTTTGTTTCCGACGAAACTATGACAATCTAAAGCAGAATATCCTTGATCGAATGAAAGATTGGCACGACAAAGTTCGGTAAGTAGATATCCTGTTTCTACCACCACCAAGAGAAATAGTTCACCAAGGACATTCGAAGTCTCCAATTGTGATAATGAAACCAGCCGGACTCGTTAAAAGTCCGGCATCCTCGCTTCCTCGTTATACCTATTGAAGGTATATCGGATCTTCAAAAACTTCAGAGATGAAATATGATTGAAAACAAGAAGAGCTCGGTTAACAATCGAATGGCTAAGGACTTGCCTTATAAGCTAAATCCCGAGAGCCCGCCAAGCTCCCTCTTAATTCCACTAATAGGAAAGTGAGTACCAAGAACCTAAGATCAACAAAACAGTCCAAAGCAAGGTCTTCACGGTTGCCAAGAGAAAACATGGTAAGCTTAGGAAGAAGCTCGGGATCTGTAAGCCCAAGACTGCAAATGAAGAAACTCAATTTGGAGAAGCGATCTCGTCCTCCCACCCCTACCTCAGATTTAACCAAGCCTAGAAAGTTTGGCAGGAGTGAAGATTCGCAGGCAATTGCAAGGAAAGTCCTTGAGATTGCTGACACGTCTCATGTAATAGCAGTTCCACCATTGAGTTTTAGAAATAGTGATTGTATTCTTGAATGTTGAGTTCAACAAGTAAATCAAGTATATTGATTCAGAAGAATATATCGTAATCTGATTTTTGTCCTTAAGAGTTGCTTTTTCTTCCATGAGGACGACACAATTTTAGAATTTTCAGTTCATTTCGGTTACATTAAACAGGCCAAAATCTGCTATTTAACAATGCTAAAAGTAGGTGCTAAAGTGCTAATTTGGCACAAAACTTGATGAGCCTCATACCATTGCAACTAACATAGATAAACACAGTTACTAGAAAAGCTTTATACTGTCAGAGGAATACAACTAGACCAGACTGCCCTATTTTATTCAAACAAGTGTGGATAATCAAAAAATTTACGACAAACTACAATTTAATTCCATGATCGAAGATACCTCGCAAGGCTTACATAAATTGATCTTTAGCTTGCTTTGCCAATACACTGATAACCACACCCGTACTACATCCACACAAATGTTCCAACTTTACTCTTTTTGATGGTTGGACATCCAAATGCATTTCTGGGGCATCTCTAATTTGTGCAGATTTTTTTGAACACAGAACCATTGGCAACATTAAGCGTTCTCTTATCGACTTTGGGCAATGCATCAAAACCATTCCTTTTGGATTTGATGATTTGAGATAGAAGTGATCCCTACCGGTACCTACAAATTACTTCAATAAGTTTAACTCAAAGCACTCTAACAAACAGGTCTAATTGCATGATAATATAATCTAAGAGGTAGTTAAAGTAAAATCCATAACCACAAATCTAATTAACATGAATCAAAACATAAAGAACTACCTAAAATTAATTTGATAACAGAACGTGCACCCATTTGTTCTGCTGCCTTTTTGCTTCTAGTGGGAGTACCGGTATATGTTTTACCATGAAAATCCAAAGTTGAGATGAACACTGGAATAAGACAATTTGACTGGGTAGTTGTATAAATAGGCATTTTCAAACCAATCTTCACAGCAAATTCATTAAGGATGGATTTGCAATAGGTCATATCCTACAAGAGTGACAAAAACAAATAAAAATATATAACCTAAGAGGAAAAAGTAGAACAAAGTTTAACATAATAGTAAAATAACACACACAAACACACGCATACATGCAACACACCTCATCTATTATTGGACATCCTTTGTCTTTGACCTTCTTCAATATAGATTCCATAGCAACTTTAGCAGCATTCTGTTCTGCCTCTTTCTTATGTAGAAATGTCTCAACTGACATATAATTTCCCCCATCAACAGAAACAGAAGATCTAAATTGTGGTACATAGTTCAAAGCATTAGTAGTATAGGTTGGAAGTGGCGGTTTGGATTTTCGAGCATACTCTTTGCAATCGGTTCTTATGCATCATGACTTCAATTAGACCACGGGGTGTTCCTAATTAGACAAAAAAATAAAATCCATGTCAACAACTTTTTTGCACTGAGTTAAAAAGTGCAAAAATAAAATTTTAAGTCCGAAGGGAAAAAGCAAAAAACCATTCCGCAGATTTAATCTCTGATACTCATTGTCAGACAAAAAACCATTCCGCAGATTTAATCTATGATACTTATTGTCAGATGTAATGTAATAGGTGAGTTTAAAACCTAATCAGATTATGTCTTTGCATTAATAGGCCATAATTATCCTCAATGATATTTGGTAACTATATAACTCATATATATGAACATGCAAACTATAAACTATAATAGTCAGAGTTTGTATATTAACTATAAACATGCAGACACATGAACCACCTCAAACACAACCAAACTTAACGAAAAAAATCACAAGCTAATCTATCTTATCAAAACAAATATATCTTTCTATGACAGTCAATCTCATTTAAATCGAAAACCTTGAATTGTAAATAGAATCAAATCTTAGTTAAACGATGAAACCTTCAGAAGAAATCGAAGTGAATGCTGAGAGAGAAAGAGTACCTATCAAAGAACTCGTGCCTGCGATTGAGGATGAGAATGAAGAGTGATTTTTTTTTTTTTTTGTTTTGAGAAATCAGGAATACTCAAATGGACTCTAAGAGGTAAACAAGGTAACTGATGAGCTAAACCGAATCTAATCAGTTAGCATTAGATTCGGAGGTTGACAAGGGTTGACAAGGTAAACCGAATCTAAACAGGGTTGACAAGGTAATCAATCTTAAAAAAAAAAGAAAATGCTGAGGTTATTTCGGAACTCCCAAACCACCCCAACAACAAGGTTCAAACCCCACGTCTCTAGTAGTTTTCTTAAATTGTTTCCTCTACAACTCTCATTACCCTTAGAGGTGACACTTTTATTAGCATTGGTTCATTAAAGGATATCGATGGACTTCACATTTCGAGGTATAGACCCATTTCCCCGTTGCTTAGAAGTTTTAGTCCGTCATTTTATTTTTCTTTTTGTTCCTTGGTTTTGTTACTTAGTTTCATTATGTCTCCCAGGTAGTAATTATTGTTTTTGTTGGATAATACCGCACCTTCTTCCCCGAGAAGTAATAGAAGTTCGATTGTTTTCTAAATTTTGCTATGTTAGTTCTCATATATTCAGATATCTGCACCGCCTCGTTTTATGAGTCAAAATGAACGTTTAAAGAATGTTAAGGGTCAATTGTTATGCTCGACTAGAGTTATCAATATGTCGTTGAAGCCTCAAATATTAATGCTTATTTATTTAGTTTTGATTTTCAGATACCAATGGAAAAAGTACATAAGGAGGTGGTTGGCGTGAAGCTAGATTTAAGTGCAATGAAATCGTATCTTGATGAGAGTTTTAAAGGTTTAGAGTCCCATGCCAACCAAATTGAGGATAGAGTTAAGTTGGAAATATCAGCAAAGAAATGGGAGAATGATCCTGAGATGAGACGTTTCGAAGCAACTTTAGTGGAACTAGAGAATACTCCTGCGCCAATTATTAGATATAAAGATGCTTTACCTATCATCCCGAGTGATGAAGGAGACAATGAAAGCAAAATGGAAGGTAAAATCATGTTATGCTAAGGATTTTATGATTAAGTAGAAACTATATTAATGAAAAGAAAAATAGTTGCATAGTGAGATGTTGTTGTACCCTTGAAACGGTGTGTGCTAGAGATTCTTTAGACAATACCCCCATTGTAACAACGAAAAAGGTGCATTCACATAATACTCATTTTACTTGTTACAAGTACGAAGATAATTATTTGTTATTGTTTTAGGTTGAGTTTGGTAAGGATATTGGTGATTGCTCCTTCTATCGCTATCTGGATTACTTCCCAGACATTCTACAACCTTTAATTTTGGATATTGAAGATCCAAAGGGTGACGCAACAACTGTGGATTTAGGGCCTTGGCCATGGCATTGGGGTATGACGAGGAGGGCTGGGTCCAAGTACGAGTTAATCTGATTTCAGAGTTGCGCAAGTAAGGAAGAGTACATACGGATGTTCGGTCATGAAAACGTGACTCGTTGTGAGGGAAGTCTATTACACTTTAAGAGTGATGCTCCTGAAGAGAAATGGATGTTGCTACCTGAACATGGGTATCTTGCAGTGTCAAAGTATAGCGTTGCGATTGTGTATTTCTCAATGGCAGGTTGTCACACTTTTCTGCCGTTAAAGTCAGCATTCAATGAGAATGACTATAAAGTCATTGGTATTGGGCGTGTTCCAAACCACTTTTTAAAGTTGAATTTGGAAGCAAATTGTCCAATGCCAAAGATCGCGACGTTTTGGGAAAAACATCATCGTGAAATCGCAAATGAGTGGAAATCATATTTCATGTCTCGCTTTGATGCATTTCCACTTGCCTCTTTGCAGAGATGATCATTTGGGCGACCATGTGATTCTCGAGTGATTGATTCAGACCGACTTGGTAGGAGGCTCCTACATTGTCGATATATTTAAAATTTTCTTTTTCATTCTACTTTTTATGCATCTAACTTTATGACTTCTTTACACTTATTTTGAACTAATATGGTTTTTTTGTGTAAACCCCAGGAAGACATTTCATATATTATTTAGGCCATCTCTCGTAGAAAGGATGGTTCGTCATCCCAAATGACGTGACAAACATTCTCTTATTGATATTTTCAGTTAGTATTAAGAAAATATTTTTCGTTATTGAGTAGAAGTGTATGCTTTTGTTTTCTGGATTAGACTATTGACAAACATTCTCTTGTTGATGTTGTCAGTTAGTGCAACAACATTGAATTTTCTATCTGGTTTTTATTGTGATGTACTTAAGTTAAAATTTTATTATTTCTTATGCCTAAGTTGATATCCTATCAAGTTCTAAATTGATGGTGGTCAAATAATGGTATTTGATACGAGGGAAGGATATGGTACGGACGTACGGTGCTAGTGCTCCAAGTTTGTCATAACTGTGTTTTACATTGGGTGCAGATAAGTTTCTTTCTTTATTCATTTTTGTGTTTCCATTGCTATTCTGCGGAAAGTGTTTTCCTTCAACTCAATTTGGTCATTTAAATGATCTCTTGTTGCATATGCTGTTGATTTAGTCTGGTCTTTGTATATGGTTATGCTGATGTTACTTTGTAGTCTTGTACTGTAGTGATGTTACATTGGGCTACAGAGCTGTTTCAAAAAAGAACATCATTGATATTACTATCTTGCTCATCACATTCCTATTAGTGATATGGTGACGACAAGTGTGGAATCTGCAATCAGCCAGGGCATACAAAGCCCACATACCCAGATTTACATCCAGAAGTTGGGGGTAAGTGGTTACATTTACTATCGCATAAATTTTTCCGATACAAGTAACCATATTGCTGAAGAGTTAATATTTGTAAATGTGTTGCACTGGTATAAATTTTGTTTCTTAGTAAGGAAAATGTTATTTGTGTGAATTAGGTTCAAGTGTGGAATCTGCAGTCAACCAGGTCATACTAAGCGTTGGTGTACATCGTTGAATCCTCAAGCACAAGGTTAGTCGCTTCTTTCCAATAATGCTGTTAGGGGATGTAGTTTATCACCGTTGCATCAAGGTTTCTTTTCTCTTTTATGAATCTCTCCCCGGTCATTAACAAAACAAAAATGGTGTGCAACTATTTCTGTGAATAGCTGGCGCGTGAGCACTTGGAGTGCTAGCCAAGAACTTGGTTATGGTGTTCCCATTTGGTGAGACTTTCTACCCGCACACACTTTCTTAAAATGTTGCCAAGTGTGAAACTTCGGTGTTTTTCGAGAATACCGAAAGTAATCAATTTTATTTTGCTTTATTTTGTTTTATGCCCTGTATTTCAATGTTAATGTCTCGAACTCGATTGCTCAGATCACATGTCTTTCTCTTCCTATTCATGGAATCAAAATCAATATTCAAATTTGGAGTTTTTATTTTTAGGTCTTGGGGCTGTATGGAACAAAGCAAAGGTTGAAGCGAGGTTCCATTGTGGCTGTATTTGGTCTTGGCACCGTTGGTCTTGCAGTAAGTCAAAAAACACTGTTTCATATTACATTTCTAATACTACATGTGCTATAGTTAGTGTTATTTATTCTTTATTTCTTTGTTTGTTTTAATCCAATAGGTTGAGAAGGTGCAAAAGCAACCGGTGGTGCTTCACGTATCATTGGTGTTGACATTGATGCTAGAAGAAGTCCGATATTGGTACATCACTACATCTATGACTCTATTTTATCACATTTATCACTGCTTGAAATAATATTCATCTGGAGCTTGATCTGAATAAAAAATCCCGACTATGATCAGTGCTGCAATGAATTTGGCCACCCCTAGAATGCTCATATAACATAATTGAATACATGCTTTTCAATTTTCAGCTACCTCAACCTGAACATATTTCATTCACAAGACCAGAAACTAGGAGGGAATGTTGTGTATTGTCGTATTACCTTCCTTGTTCACAATCCACAAATATCTTACTTCTTGAACTGTTAAATATCTCCTAACCTCGTTCACTCGCTACTTTCAGGGTAATTTTAGACACATTATAGAAAGTGAACTAGAGCTGATAATTGAGTACAATGGCTGAGTTGTTCAACATGGTCTGTTTGGTACGGAGATCATTGCATACTTTTATGTTTTTGGAAGGGATTGACGCCCTTCCCTTAACAAAAAACTTATTGCTCCTTTTTGGAAACAAATAAGTTTCCATAAGATGGTTATGGTGGATGACTCGCCCTAGGTTGAACCTTTTGTTTGTTTGTTTGTTTGTTTGTTTGTTTGTTTGTTTGTTTGTTTTGTTTTGCTTTTTTCAATCCGTAAAGTGAATAATTCCAGTAAAAAAAAACCTTATATGAATTAAAACGAATGGGATAGGTGGTTGTTACAACAAAAGTAGGTCGAGATTCGAGAAAACCTACGAGTACAACAAAAGTAGGAAAATTGAATATCAGGTGCCCACCTCTGTAACAGCTATAATGAATAGGATAGGTGTTTGTTACTTAACGACTCCTGTCTCAAAAAACAAGCCCAAACTAAGTGGCGCATTGTGTTGGGGTTGTTGAGTTATGTTGAGCTTTCAATTTTCATTGGTTTCATCGTTGGATTTGTACTAGGTGGTTTATACAAATACAACTTCCATATAATTGAGTGTGTTGCTCATGTGTTAACTTCCATGTAATTGAGGGTGTTGCTCATGTGTTTGCACTTTTGGAATGAGTTTGATGAACTCGTTTTTTCACTTTTTGTTTTGGAACTTGCTTGATTTTTTAAGTTAAAAATGTAGGTAAATAGATTATTCATGGGAGGGAATACAAACGAACTTGGATAATGTTTTCTCTATATTACGTTGTCCGTGATTGTATGCTTTATTGAGTCTTTGATAAGAATTGCGATAGGATCTGGTCTTAAGTAATGATACCAATTTGTTGCAACTATTTCCATGTGCAGGCTCTGAAAGTCTTACTTGGTACTGACTTGTTAAAACAGTTGCCAGCGAGCAAATTTTATCTTGGTTTTTCATTATTTCCATTTATCTAACTCCCCATTGTCTTTTGGTATCTTAGGATGTCGAAATCACCCTGTTTTGATCCATTGCAAACGGGCAAGGTATGTCCTATTATCATTGTTGGTAGTTATTCTTATTTTAAGAAGAATATGGTTTCCTTTTGACCGAATATAGAAACAAGTTCATAACCGACTATGTCTTTTACTTTCCTAGGATGAGCACAAGTGTTAATTGTTGTAGGAGTGGCTTTTGGTAATTTCCTCGAGGAGCTAAAGCAAGCAAGGAAGGCTTTTGAATTAGATGAAGAGAAGCTAACTACTACAGCAGATTGAGATTGGAAATTTAGATTCGATTCCTACTCTTGGAGCTCATATGTGTCGACTCATATGTTGATACTTCTTATTTTCAGCATTGTAATTAAGAATATCTAGACAGATGTTCAAGTGTAATTGCTTCTGTGTATTTTTACCCAGACTTGTTTTTTAACATTGAACAAGTTTCTCTCCAAATTGAGCCTCTGAAATTTTGTATGCTTGCTTTGGAACAAATTGTTGAATATAAGCACACCATCTATGATTCTGCTGAAAACTTCTCGCAGGAATTCTTTACCGATCCTTGAAAAGATATCTGGAGAAAAAGAATTGTGAACAGCTCATGCAGGAATTCTTATGAAGTTCGAGTAGCAAGATCTCTCTTTCAATTACAGTGTTCAAGCCTACACTTCTTTGTTCAAGTACCATACTAAAATGAAACACTCCAACTTTAAGAGCTCCATTGTAGCACTACTCATTGGATTGTGCTATGTCCAGGCACTTTTAAGATACATTTTTTCCTCATTATCACTCTTGCCTTTTCCACTTGATCCCCCATTTACCTTGTTCAAAGATAAATATTGGATAGTAATACATAGTTGCCGAATTCCACTGGCTCGAGATGTATTAGTTTCTTGATCGCGTTGTTCTCGCAAGTTCTAGATGTCCATGTACTCGGCAAGCACCGAAAGCAAAGTGCACCCCATATAGCAGCATTTGGCATCATTGGCATTCCTTTAATTAACTCTAGAGCCTCCTTTACACACCCGGTCGACCAAGAAGATCAACCATGCATCCATAGTGCTCGAAGTCCGGGTTTGATTTTGTACTTCTCTGTCATAAAAATAACAATTCTAGGCCCTTTGGCACCATTCCGTAATGGGCACAACACGCCAAGAGCACCTACAAATGTTGCATCATTAGGATCCACACTCATCCTCTCAAACATTTCTAACCCAAGCTTGCCCCGGTCCATTATAAGCCAGACCTGAGATCATGGTATTCCATGATACCACACTTTTCTTAGGCATCTTGTCGAAAGTTCTCCAAGCCATCTCCAAATCACCACACCTGTGATAAAAATCAAGAAGTGAGTTCGTCCAAAAATTGTCCGATTAATCCCGATTAACCCCGACTGATTACACCTACTCGCTTCTTTCATTGTTGGGATAAAGGTCTACTTCTTCACATTTACCACACATGTAAGCATTGATATATAATTCTGTGTACGTGCTAAAGCGTTACACATGTTAATACACGACTGTTGGTTCAAGTACGCAATAAAATAACCTTAGCAAAAATATTCATTCAATATTGTTACACTTGTAATAAACTAGACAATGATATACTCTATTTTTCTTAATTTATCTGTCTAATTATCAAATAATTAATCAAGTCGTGGAAATAAATAAATAAATAAAATATATTATATTATATATAAAAAAAGAGAGCCAAATAAATGATATATTACGCTCACGCCCCACTGCAATGCAGTATACTAGTTAGAAATGGATCCAGATGGATTCGAACCATCAGCCTCTCAAATAATGAGCGCTCTTACCCTTTTGAGCTTATGGATCTATTGACAAAGACAAACATTCACCATATGATAAGTAACAAGTTCAGATATCATAAGTCGTATTGATCTAATATACATACAAAGGGTACAAGAAAATCAATTTAAGGGTGATTTGATGAGGGAAAAGGTAGGAGATTCACTTTAAAAAGGTTCAAGATAGATATAAGTTATAACATTGCAGCAAGTGAAAATAGACTTCATCAAGGTATGCTTGTATGCGCTCACTGCTCAGGTAATTAGATTGCTCATGTATTCCAAGAGCTTTAGTTTATCCGAGCTTTATTTCGAAGTAAGTAATGCAATTCAAAGTCCTGAAGGAACACTGTTATGTTCCCACCAAATCAGTAGGAAATAACTTGACACACAGGCAGTTCTTTGTATTGTGCTCTAAAAAACTGAATGTGGGAAAATAACACGCTAAAATGTAGAAAGAGGCATCGCTTCCTTGAACTTTTGAACATGACTACCCTGCCTTAAAGCATTTTCGTTCAGAGATAGTAGACAATTTGGGGTTATTCAGCACACGGCAGGTCAAAATATGCAAGCTGAGATGCTATTAAACTATTATGCAGAAAGGGGATGGAATAATTGAGTCAAGCATATCAAACATCAATTTTTCATCATGACTACCGGGCTTGCTTTGATATATATAATGTAATAGAATAGTACTTGCAATCATATGTGTTGCATCTCTCGTAATAATAAAATGACGTTACATAAAAAAAAACATATGCAAGCCAAAATATAACAACTTGTTGAAAATATTAAATATTTCATTAGAACGGTACACAAAGTTAGGAGAAGCCAACCCTTCTATGTATCGTAGTATGGCCAATGATTGGTTGGTTTGCCTCATTTTCATGATCTGGAAGAAGCCTCAAGTCAGTTAAGAAAGGGGTATGAAGGACCCTCGTGGAACATCAAGCCACCTTACACGCCAAATATATCGGTATATTCAGTTTTATCTAGTTCAACCAACTTCCTCTTGGATGTTGGATGGGCATAGCTTTCCTCGATTGCGACAAATCTGTAAATAACGGAACAAATTCTAAGGTAAGATCATATTTTTTCGGCACACTAGTTTAAAGACTGCATGTCTATGTTGGAACCCGACATCGGTCGCACGATAGCTTCTTAAAAAGCAAAAAACTGAAGTAGTTTAAATGATAAGTGTGTAAAAAAAAAAATGAAATCAGAACCCGGCTATGAAACCTAAGTGGTGTTCTATACATAGTTTCGAACGAGGACTTTTATCACTCTAACTTTTACTATAAACATCTCCTTCACAGATAGAACAACTTTCATTACAAGAAAGTTGTTACCTTAGCTTCGTGAAAAAGAACCATTATACCGCTCACCTAGTGACAAGTCCGATGCCCGAGCCCCAAGGGCCAAAGCAAAGAACATAACCACGCCCATCCACAATACCACCGCAAAGAATGATGGGTATATCTTGACCAGCAATGAGATCAACTACTTTTGGCAATAGCGACGCCAATCCATCCTGAAAAAATAATTAGAATCAATGCTAAAGAGGTGAATAATTTTCCTACATACATACATCGTAGAATTAAAAACATCAAAAAGTTAAACACATTGTGTCACTTAGTATCCATGAATCGTGATAATTTTTTGTAACATGGCAAACATATTGTTAAACCTCTTACAAAGGGCAAGTAATAATTTTCTGATATTAATTAACATCATATAAGAGAAAAATAATAACTTGCAACACTTGATAATATAAGTCTCAACTATTATTTCAACCAGGGTTCAAGTAAATGATATACCTCCTTGCATCATGAGGAAGAGTAGTTCGTACATTTTTTGCCATAGGATGTCATAATCCTTCCATCCACAGAAATCCAAAGCTAGCGTGCTGAAGGCCTCAAAGATAAGCTTTGTGTCTTTGTGTGTATTTGTGTTTAGGTTATAAGTTCAATATTATCTTCGTTAGATTGGATAGTACCAATAAAAGGAAAATGCAAGCAAAACCTATTTGTCAATGAGTCAAGAGAGATGGAGGAGAGAGTTATCGAAAATAGAGACTGGGGAGAGGAGTCTGGGCACGAGTTTCTTGTTACAGAATAATGGGAAACCTAAACAAAATTTCATCCAGTTTTATGCCAGTTTCACCCTTAGTACATTTTCTCATCTTTATGCTAGAAGATGACAGATGTGTGGTCTAGATCTGTGCTCATTGGGATGCATTTAAAGGTATGTGCATTGTAGATTTACTAATATATTATAGCTCTATCATTTTCAATTGAGAAAGCGTTTCTAGAGTGTCCACGTGTCATGACTAATTAAAAAAAAGTAGGAGATAAAATAGGATTTATATATATATTAGAGCTCTACCCTCTTCAATTGAGGAAGCGTGGGTGTCCACGTATCATGGCTAATTAAGAAAAAGTATGAGATAAAATAGGAAAAGTATGAGATAAAATAGGAAACAAATATTTATCTTTATCCTTAGATATATATTATAGCTATACCCTCATAGAGACTCCCGTTTTTCCTAAACTCTATTACTAAATATAAAAAAGTATGATATAAATAAGGAAACAATTCCATCTAGAGTTTCACAGACTCTCCAACTTTTCCTAAACACTATAGCTAATTACGAAAAAAACAATCTCATCTAGAGTTTTACAGAATCTCCAACTTTTCCTAAACACTATAGCTAATTACGAAAAAAAACAATCTCATCTAAAGTTTCACAGAATCTCCAACTTTTTCTAAACAATATAGCTAATTACAAAAAAAAAATAGGAGACAAAAAACTAAATTGCTAAAAACAATAATTTCCATCGAAAACGATTTTCCTAAAACCCTTTCGATTTGATGCGCCATCCACTATGTAATTTAGACATTTATTCAGTTAAGGATTCAAAAAATCACAATTACAGCCATAATAATTACGACATATTCCAATTCCTTAGATATATATTATAGTTATACCCTCACCAATCTATTTTTTTAGAACACTCGCAGGGATTCCAGTTTTTTCTAAACTCTATTACTATTTATAAAAAAGTATGATATAAATAAGAAAACAATCTCATATAAAGTTTTAGAGAGTCTCTAACTTTTTCTAAACACTATAACTAATTATGAAAAAATAATCCCATCTAGAGTGTCACACAGTCTCCAACTTTTCCTAAACAATATAGCTAATTACAAAAAAAAATATATATATATATATGAGATTGAGACAAAAAACTAAATTGCTAAAAAAAATAGTTTCCACCGAAAACGATTTTCCTAAAACTCTTTCGATTTGATGCGCCATCCACAATGGGATTTAAACATTTATTCATAATTAAGGATTCTAAAAATCACAATTTTGGCCACAATAATTACGACATATTCCAATTAAATTTATAATTTTATAAATTTTCAACACTATATATATATATATATATATATATATATAATAAGGCTAGTTAGACAAACAGATTTCAAAACAAAGATCTAAACAGCAAAATTCAAGCCGTTGGATCATAGCTGATCAGATCAAGATTAAAAAACTAAATTTTGAAATTAAACCCATAAAAATTTCAGTTTTCACAAAAAAATTTTGAAATTTCCCACCAACAGATAACAAACTCACGGAGGGTTTGGGTTTTGAAATTCTTCTTTACTTAAATCAAACCACGAAATCATCAACAACAAAATCAAACCCAAAACCCAAAATTGAAAACCCAAATAATTCAAGTTCATGGGTGAAGCAATCAAAACCGAAACACCTTGAATAGCTAGATTTGCCATTCTCCTTTCTATTCCCCTACTTTCCAAATGAAACACTATTTACTAATTCAATTGCTAATATTACGCTTTTTATATTTGCAGAAAAACCGGTCGGGTCACGTCAAGTTCATCCGTTGTTCCAACTGAGGAAAATACTGCCCTAAGGTTATTAGATCCCCTCAATTTTTATTTATTGTAATATTAGAGATCCGTGTTTATTTATTAATTGGATAATAATAATAATAATAATAGGACAAGGCTATTAAGAGGTTTTTGGTGAGGAACATAGTTGAACATGCCGCTGTTAGAGATGTTCAAGAAGCTTGTGTCAATGAAGGTAGCCTCTATCATTTTCAATGTTTTTGATTTTTTTTTTAAGTATCATTTTTTATGATGGGTAATTTTGAATGAAGGGTATACTCTACCTAAGCTGTATGCTAGGATGCAGTACTGTGTTTCTTGTGCAACTCACTCACATGTCGTGAGGGTTCGTTCTAGGACTACGGGGAGGAGCCGCGGAGCCCAGGAACCTTTTTCTTGAAATTTCATTTTGGAATTGGAAAATTGATTGGCGTTTTTTTTGTTTGGCGGGGAGGCTGGAAACTATAAAGAAGGGTTGAAACCGCTTTCCTGTGGGGCTGATGTTATTCTTGCAAACTATCCACCGCCTCGAAACGCGATACTTAGCAAGGTCGCACTGTGTTTTAAGTTGGAGTTATGGGGATAGTTTTGGGTGGTGAACACATCTTTCTAAAAATTTGGGATACATGACCCCTCCCGCTTGGTATTTTTCAATGCACCAAAATAGATTTGGAACCATCGCAACCGCTTGGCTTCTTGGAAATGTCATGCAATCTCAAGACAGGTATTCGCAACAATTTCATTTTCCCTATTCGACAGATTCCATAGGCAGATGGTGTTGTTCTCATTGACAACTTGTTGAGATTGTAGTAGTAGTAGTAGTCTGTTACAAGCTGCAGTTCAACATGAAAGTGTTTGGACGCTCGAAGTGGTCTATTGGCTTGTGCTCTTCCTGTCAAGTTGCAAACGATGCCGTGGGTAGTATTCGAACTGTTGCTTCCTTCTTTCCAGAGCAAAGAACGATGGAACTTTACCAGAATGATGGGACATTATGCAAATTGATTTGCTTTGGATGTAGCTTCGGTTTGAATGTTGTTAAAACGGGCTTGCCTTCATTGTATTGGCATCGCTCGAAGTTCATCTTAGAACTTGGATTTCCGTGATGATCGGTATAATTATTTACTTCATTTACGCGAAATCAAGAATTCAGGTGGTGGTTCTCGCTTACTACGAGAATACTAAAGCTAAACTTGATCAAACCTTTCCCGACGTAAATGTCGGTCAAGTTTTAACATATTTAAGTTTTATTTTTATATATTGATTGATTGAGTTATTTTTTTTTTTTCCGTGTGTACGATCGTCCGAGTCCGTCGGAATTGGTGAGGATTTTAATGATAATTTGATTTATGGATTTTAATGATAATTCAATTAATGAACATATAATAGTTTCTTAACCGATTTGGGACTAAACCATGGTGCTACAATCATTTCTCATGAGCTAGGAGACTTTTCGATACACCTCCTTGGGATATTAAATATGCTCATACACATAATTATTGCAATCTATCTTGATATCGTCTTCTTTCACCTAACTTGGAAGTATTGTTGTAATATAAACTATACTTGCTATGACTTCAAGCATTGCAAGAAAAGTGTTTTAATGTGATCTTGTAATAGTACAAATAGCTTGTGGATTATGAGATTTTGATCTAGTTCATTGGGAATTTTCAAGAAACATTGATCAAATCGGGAGTTTGTCACCGAGAAGTTGTTGTTGTTGGTGAGAAAAGGGGTGTTGTTGCGGTGAGAATGTAAGGGAAATTTGAGAATGTGCGTAAGGGAGTCTAGAGCAGTCTACAGCTTAAGGGGAGCTGAAAGCTAAACTGGCAAAGAGTTATCAAAATGTTATTGCTTGTAAAACTAGTAGAAAGTTGTAATAGATTTTGCATGTAATGACACTTTTAGCATTTTTGGTAGTCCTGTTTTGAATATGTTAAAACCAAGATGTAGAGATTCTCGAACCGAAATTGTGATATCTTTTGTACCTTAGTCGAAGCTCTTGAGAATTTTCCTCTTATTAAAATTAGCTCATCTTATCCATGCCCGAATTTGAATAAGCAAGTCCAATCCAGTCCCAAACTAACAACTGTTAGATATATAGACATTTGGTTTTGCCTCGTTAATGCCTACTTGTAATATGACGAAAGAAGTAATCAGAACTACCAAACTTCATTTTTCATCGTGAAATGACTAAACCTTCAATCATTAACAAGGGCTAAAATTTCCAGAATCGCCAGTAAAACGCCAACTACTAAAACAACAACTATATATTTGTATCCAGATATTTCATTATTGTCCACAACCCAATCAACCTAAGAAGAACTAATTTCTCGACAAGTCTACAACCCAATCAACTTTAAGTTTATAAATAGTCGAGAAAAGCTAGTCTCATTTTCGACAAGTTTGAACTACTTAAATATAAACCAAATTTCACTATCCTATTTCTCTCTAATGTAAAATCAAGTTCATCGGCTTCACAATGCAATGTAGCAACTACACATAAACTATCACAAAACTAATGTAAACAAGATCTTTACAGTGAAAACGTGAAAAAATAGTACTTTGTTAGACAAATGCATAATCGAACTTGTCCAAAAATGTTTTCACGTTACCAAAAACAAAGATGCTTCAAGAACCACCTTTAAGGTCATTGACCACATCATAGGGGATGCTTCAAGAACCACCTTTAATAGTTTCAAGGGTGGCTCCCTCGACCATAAAACAAGGTTGCCTCTTGGTGCTGATCTTCTCTCTGGGATTTTGCCTCGGCTTTTGCTTAACCGCCGCAAAGCAACGATTTAAAATCTTCAAAGTCGTCCGAATGTATTTGCTTCTAGAAATTATCGAAACACTTTAACAAAGCCGTCGAGAATGTATCTTCAAATCTTCAAAGTGGTGGGAATTCCCTTTAACAAAGTTCACTATATACTCTTATCTTGCCTCAATCTCTCGGCAAGCCACCATACTTAGAATGTATCGGCTGCAAGATTGAACTTCTACAAGAAATAAAGAATTCAATGTTCAAAGCAAGCATCATTTTAGGACAAGTTAAATGCAAAATAAATTCTATCTAACACCGATTAATCATAGAGGACCAAGAGCAGGTTCGTGTATGAGTTCCAAGTTCACGCTTTTTCCCAATTCTACTTTTTTTCTGTTTTTGAGTTTCTTTTACCTCCTAAAATCTCGAGGATATGAACTTCTCTCAGATTTGCAAAAGGACCAAAATATAAGCCATCAGAAGCATTGATTCACTAAAACAAAGATTCAGATAATTATAAAGGCAATTGCAAACTATTTCCCTACCTTATTTAGTAGTAGAATCTCATGTTTATCACACCGTAACCAAGATTGAGACAACGATAACCCGGATCACTAAAACCAGATCAACCAAATTCATTCCAACTCAATGAACATATATCTCATGAAACCTTTTTTTTTTTTTTTTACTGAAAAACCACTTTAAGAAATGGCCACAATCAGTAAAACCAACAAAGCTTAGCATATCTACCGGATGGAGAACCAACCTTTTTAATTGCCATAACAACATCCATATTATAAACAACTTCCCCAAACACAACATCTTTCCTAACCCCCAAAGTCTCTTACTAATACGGATAAAAAAAACCGAGATACATTAGTTGCAATAATGAGAGTTGGCCATAGAAAAAATTCTAGGGGAAGTATGTTACTTAATGTAATTCATGACAAACTTTTGCACCATTCACCACAAAGAAACTAATTTGTAGGTAGTCAAGGAAGCTAAATGATTTTTTTTTAAAAATCTTCATTGAATTAAGCTAGAAGTACAAACAACATTTGAAGATTATCTAGGGCAAGTAAATGAAAACAACAAACCCAAGCGTAATCACAAAATGAACAGAAGCCCACCTTTGTTGAGTTTGTATGAATTTGGAGAATTCAAAACCCTCGTGATCGTGATCGTGATCGTGATCGTGATCGTGAGTTTGTTGTTTGCTGGTGGGAAATTTTAAAATTTCGTATTTTGTGAGAACTGAAATTTCGTATTTTATGGGTTCAATTCCGAAATTTTGTTTTTTAATCTTGATCTGATCAGCTATGATCCAACGACTTGAATTTTGCTGTTTAGATGCTGTTTTGAAATCTGCTGTTTTAATTTCTCGTTAATTATTCTTTGAGGTAACTGCATTAAACTAACCTCAAAGAATAATTAACGATAAATTAAAACTTGGATGCAAATACATCAAACTAATATAAAAAAATAATTGTCGGGAAATCGGATCTGGATGCAAATGCATTGAACTAACCCTCAAAGATTAAATTAATGGGAAATCGAAAACTGGATGCAACTGCATTGAACTAACTTCAAAGAAAAATTAATTATAAATTGGAAACATGATGCAAATACGTGGAACTAATCTTAAAGAATAATTAATTTGAATCGGCCTTGAACTAATCTTAAAAAATAAACTGAATGCAAATGCATTGAACTAACCTCAAGAAATAATTAACAGGAAATTGGAAACTGGATGCAAATTCATTGAATTAATATCAAACAATAATTAACGAAAAATCGGAAACTAGATGCAAATGCAACCTTATCAAATAATAAACGAGAAATAAAAAACTGTATGCAAATGCATTAAACTAATCTCACATAATAATTAATTGGAAATCAGAAACTTGATGCAAATGCATTGAGCTGACCTCAAAGAACAATTAACAGGGAATTAAAAATTGGATGCAAATGTATTGAACTAACTGCAAAGAATAATTAACGAGAAATCGAAAACTAGATGCAACTGCATTGAACTAACCTAAAAAATAATAATAATGGGAATCAGAAATTAGATTCAACTGCATTGAACTAACCTCAAAATATAAATAACGGAAAATCAGAAACAGGATGCAAATGCATTGAACTAACCTCAAAACATAGTTGGATTATATGTTGTGAGAATGTCTCGATAAGTATAGTTTTGCATTTAAAATTGTGTTTATCTTATCTGTTTCCGTATGATTAGTAACTTATTGCTATTCAAGTAGCTTCAATATATATGAACTTCGCCTTATTAGGCAATCTCACAAAACTTCAATCAAACTTCTATTATTAAACAACAAAATGAAATTGGAAGGTTTTATCAAATGTGAGTTTTTTTAATGAAGAGTGAGGTTTTTACGTTATAAAAAATTTGGATGAGTGATCAATATAATATTAATATATAATAGTTCTGCATATTTGCAAATATTTTTTAGAATAATTAATATAACAATACCCGTTCGTAGATAATCTTTACAGATTCCACATAGTGAGTCATGCATAATTTAAAGAATAATTAACATGAAATTGGGAACTAGATAATCTTTGATGATCCAACATAGTAAATCAAACATAATTTTTTTTTTTATGTCATGTTTGGAAGGACACTATAGATAGATCAGTAGAAGTTGGTATTACACACCACATTGGATAATTAAAAGGAAATCGAAAACTGGATTCAAATACATAACTAAGCTCAAAGAGTAATTAACGGGAAATCGAAAACTTTATACAAATGCAATAAACTAAACTCAAAAAGTAATTAACTAGAAATCGAAAACTGAATGCAATTGCATTAAACTAACGCCAGAGAACAACTAACGGAAAATTAGAAAATGGATGCAAATCCTTGAAAAATATTTAATGGGAAATCGTAAACGGTATGCATTAAACATTAAACAAACCTCAAATAATAATTAATGGGAAACCAGAAATTGGATGCAAATACATTGAACTAAACCCAAAAAATAATTAACATAAAATCAAAAACCAAATGCAACTACATTGAACTAACCTCATAGAATAATTGGTGAGAAATCAGAAACTAAATGCAAATATGCACTGAAATAACCTCAAAGACTAGTTAACGAGAAATCATAAACCGGATGTAATTGCATCGAACTAACCTTAAAGCATAAATAATAAATTGGATGCAAATGCATTGAATTAACCTCAAGAAATAATTAATGGGAAATCGGAAATTGGATGCAAATTCATTGAACTAACCTCAAACAATAATTAATTGGAAATCGGAAACTAGATCCAAATGCAATATTATCAAATAATAAACGAGAAATCAGAAACTGGATGCAAATACATTAAACTAATCTCACATAATAATTAACCGGAAATCAGAAACTTGATGCAAATGCATTGAATTGACCTTAAAGAACAATTAACATGAAATTGAAAATTAGATGCAGATGTATTGAACTAACCACAAATAATAATTAATGAGAAATCGGAAAATGGATGCAATTGCATTGAACTAACCTCAAAAAATAAATAACGGGAATCGGAAATTGGATGTAACTGCATTCAACTAACCTCAAAATATAAATAACGGAAAATCAGAAACTGGATACAGATGTATTGAACTAATCTCAAAGAATAATTAACGGAAGATTGGAACCTTGATGCAAATGCATTGAACTAATCTTAAAGACTAATTAATTAAACATAAAAAATTGGATACAACTGTACTAAATTAACCTTAATGAATAACTAATGGGAAATTATAAAGTGGATGCAATTGCACTGAACTAACTTCAAATAATAATTAACGGGAAATCGAAAACTTGATGCAACTGCATTGAACTAACCTCAAAGAATAGTTAATGAGAAATTGGAAACTGAATGCAATGTACTACATTGAACTAACTTCAAAGAATAATTAATGGAAAATCATAAATTTAATGCAAATGCATTGAACTAATAACCCTAAAACATGTTTGTATTATAAGTAGAGGGAATAAATGCCTCGACAAATATAGTTTTTCATTTTAAGTAGTGTTTATCATAATTTTTTTATTATGATTAAGAATGTCATGCTATTCAAGTAGCTTCAATATTATCTTAGTCACATTAGACATTCTCACAAAATTTTAATCAAACTTCTATTATTAAACCTAACAACAAAAAGAAGTCGATGAGTTTTATCAAGGTTTGATGCTTCATTTTTATAGAGAGTGGTGCAAGAAATTTGAATGACTGATTAATATAATTTTCATATCTCATAGCTATGCATAGTTGCTAATATTTTTTACAATAATTTAATATAACAACACCTGTTTGTAGGACGGGTTCGAAAGCTAGTTACTTCCATATAGAACTATTTCCCCTCATAGCTATCTTGTTGGTGAAAAGCTATCAGGTGTAACGATCGGACGGAACGAAAAAACACGGGGACGAAATAAAACATTTCAAAATAACACACGAGACAGAATAAAAAGTTCCATCCAAAGCTTACAACTCGGTAACAATATCAAGTGTTATTATTATTGTTACTTAGTGAAAAGCTACCCTCATTGTCACTCTTGCATTGGGCCATTGTTTTTTGCTCAACAAGGATGACAAGTTGTTATTTCCCCTCAAAACTGCTTGCATTGGGAATGCTCTTATATGGCCATTTTTTATTTTATTTATTTATTTATTTTTTTATGCAAATCATACTACTTTATATAAGCAACTTTCAATCAACTATAGGAACGCAGTTATTACTTAACATACAACTTGGAAGATCAGAACTCCCTAGCTGTTGGTTAGTCCAAGCTGCTAGTGAGTTTGCATCCCCATTAAACTCCCTACTAATCCATCTGAACACATAGGAACTGAAGCTTGACACCAAGGAGTTTATATTGGCTCTTACAACTTCCCAAACCCATCTACATGATTGGCCCTGTAAAGCTCTAATCACCTCTATATTGTCTCCTTCAAACACAAAATGTTGGAACCTGAGTTGCTTAGCCAGCAAGACTACAATTTTTGCTGCTTCCAATTCAACTTCTTCTGCCTCCAAAGCCCTAAGTCGTCTGACAGCTACTCCCACTATGTATCCTTCATTATCAGTAGCTATAGCCCCAGCTCCAGTCCATCCAGTCTACCTGTAGAAAGAAGCATCAAACCTAATTATTATGCTTTCATTTGGAATAACAGGAAATAAGTTCTCAATGTTATAATCTACTGTAATTAAAGAAGGGATATGATTGAGATGTTCTTCTATGAATGCCAGATAGCATTTGTTTGCCAGGGCCCTGCTTTCCCTGATCATCCTTTCCCGATTTGCACTTCTGTTTTCAAACTTGAGTTCATTTCTAGTTTTCCAGATCTGCTGTAGCAAGAAAGTTATATGGATACCAGCCAGACTTTTATCTTTGTCTGTACTACAGCTCCATGACAAGAAGAGATCCATTCTTTCTCTCATAGTATGCTTTTTGATCCTTGTGCATCCTCATGCCAACTTGAGAGCTAAACCAAACTGTTCTTATCCATTCACAAGTAAAGAACAAGTGTTTTGCAGATTCAAACTCCTTGAGGCAATAGGGACATGAGAAGTTCCTTCATCATCCTCCTCACCCTAGAATACCCCATAGGAAATATATTCATGTACAGCTTCCAGAGAAAAAATTGGATATAAGCTGGGAGAGGAGCCTTCCAAATCTACTTGAGAGTGAGGGGGTTGCAACTTGAGCATTGACCCACTTCATCCTCTGGCTTAAGGAATTTATAAGTCGATTTAACTGTTAGAATCCCATACTTATCCTTATCCCACCTCAGTTTATCTGCAGAGGCTACCTCATGTCTTACTTTTAACCTCAAGAATATTTTTGCATATGAAAAGATCAAAATGATGGCTGAGCTTAGCCTCATCCCAACCACTCTTATCTTGCAAAAACAAATCAGAAACAACAAGATTTTGCAGAAAAGGCTCTGCCACCCCCAGTTCTTCCAATGTCATAGGTTTATTTTGGCATTTAAGCCAAGGATCTTTCAGAACTGAGGTGGTATCCCCTTTTCCAATTCCCCAGATCAGGCTTCCACTTATAGCATTGAAAGTTTTGTGTATGCATTTCTAAAAGTAAGAGGCTTCATCTGGGGTTTTTCCACGTCTCCAATCCAGTGTTTACCATATATAGATACTAAACATAGTTATAGTCCAGAGGGACAAAATATCTATGGCAGCTTTCCAAGGTAATTTAGCCAACATAGCTACATTCATGTCTCTAGCTTTCCTTAACCCCAAACCTCCAGTTTGTTTGGGTTGACATATGTGATCCCACCCTATGGTATAGACACATTTAGTTTATTTTTTTCTAGACCACCAGAAGTCTCTACATGCCTTATCAATTTTATTGCAAGTGGAGATAGGAAGAAAATAAATTGACATGGCATGTAAAGGTGTTGTCTGAATAACTTATTGGATAAGAGTAGTTCTCCCAGCCTGGGACAACACCTTAGCTTGCCAACCTTTAATCTTATTATGAATCTTATCCACCAAATAGTCAAAGTCCTCAGACTTTTTTCCTGGATAACATAATAGGGACCCCTAGATACTTCTCCTTGGGAGCAAAGTTTTTAATCTTCAAGAATCTCTCGAGTCTAATTTTTTGTCTATAATTGACATTCCTGCTAAAGAATACACTGGATTTCTCATAATTTATCATTTATCCTGAAGCCCCACAATAGTCATCCAAAATCTTTTTAAGATTCCCACTTTCAACCATATTTGTTTTAGAGAATAAGATCAGATCATCAGCATAAAACAAATGAGTTAGAGCAGGGGAATATCTTTTTTATTTTTATACTATGCAACTCCTCATCTTGCTCAGCTTTTGCCACCATCCTAGACAAAGCCTCAGAGACCAAGATAAAAAGATAATGGGACAAAAGATCCCCTTGCCTAATCCCTCTTTCAGGGAAAATTTTCTCAAGAGGTGGCCCATTCAGCATCACTTAGAAAGATACAGTAGAGACACATTGTTGAATCATATTTCTCAACTTATTATTGAACCCAATTTTCTCAAAAATACTATCCAGAAAAGACTATTCAACTCTGTCATAGACTTTAGCCATATCCAATTTTAGGGCAATCCAGCCCTCATTTTTTGTTCTCATATTTTTCATATTGTGAAAGACTTTATAGGCTAAACCAACATTATCTTCTATGCTTCTGTCTTTAATAAAAGCCCCTTGGAATGGGGAAATAATTTTATTAATAAGACCTTTGAGGTCTGTTGGCAAGAAGCTTAGAGATAATCTTGTACCCAAAATTGCACAGGCTAATGGGCCTAAACTTGGAGGCATGATCAGGATTTGCAATCTTTGGAATCAAAACTATATAAGTCTCATTAAACCCAGGATTAAGGAAGCCATAAGTGAAGAAATCCTGAACAAAGGCAGTCACTGCAGGACCTATGATGTCCCAGCAATTCTAGTAGAAAATCCCTTGGAACCCATCAGGTCCAGGAGACTTTAAACTACCCATCTTTCTAACCACATACTACTTGTTTTGTTTGACTACTTGTTTTCCCCTTTGGCAACGCAAGAATGGTTCTAGTCAAACCGTCAAACAGATATTACATTTGCAGAACAATTGAACGTTTAGATAGGGTGTCCAACTATGACTCAATAAGCGTATCCTTTTTTATGAGTTTTAAGAAACCATGTAAGATTTGCATTATGCAATTCCTGGACTATACCACATTGTTCAATGTTCTTGAATAATTCATCATAATTTACTAGTTGGTTGCAAACCACATTCCATCAATAGTTTTCAAAAATTAAAAAGATTAGACCGTTAGTAGTTTAATGCTTCATAACCAGGGGCGGATCTCTAGGGGCCGGGGTGTGCTGCACCACATCTAACTTTTCTGTTGAAAAAAAAAAAATACTAGTTATAATAGTGTATATAATTTTCCCAAAAAAATATTTGTAATGTATGTTAGTTGTAGCAGCCTCCCTTGAGTGGCAATCTTGGATCCCCCACTGTTCATAACCAATTAACCATCCCTTACTTTTCCAAAGAAATGTACGCCATGAGTCCAGTGCAAATAGACAAAGAGCTGGACATGGTCCCAACACCAAGGAGCAAACATTGATGTTTCACTAAAGTTCATACTGAAAATTGAAACTCCTGCATAATTGCAACTTTGGATGTCCTGTCATGACATTTTTCCCACGACACTTTCTTCGTCGTTTCAATGGTTTTTGCGGTCTAAAGATATTTGTGAACTGTCCTGATCTATGACTTGTCAAACTAATAATTTTTTAAATGAGGATTATATCAAGACGATGTAAATCGAGAAGAAAGTTCTTAGAGGAATAGCTAATTAAGCCACCCTAAAACACTAATAACGCAAGCTGTTACCTGGAGTCCTATAGTGTGTGATTTTGATTACCATTGAAAGTTAGGATAATAATAACCTTAAAACCCAGCGTTGTGACCAAATATTTAAATTTCTTAATTATAATCTACAAAAGTTGCTCAGTAGTCACTAACGAGTAAGACGTAAGGTGCATGAGCTGTTTAATTGATAAAAAAGATATACTTTTACGCTGAAGATAGAGACCCAGATCTGCTTGTGACGTGAAAAGAAGGGGATGAAGAAATTGGTAGGATGAGTAGTTAGTCAAGAGCAAGTGAGCAACGCAACTACTGCACATGGCTGCATCCTAATGTTTGTAGGTGTACGCGGAAAGCATTAAGTGTTTGGTCTTACGCTCACAAGAAAGAAAAAGGATACAAACAAATAAATACATGTGATGAATCATGGAGCATAGGGCATTGCTGCATAATATTTATATTTTCACTTATTAGATTATGAAGTGAACAGATTTGATCAATTCAAGTAGAATGGTGAAAGGTCTATGGTCTACCTCATTAACGATTGACGTGTCAATTTAATCTTGGGACGTGAAGTCCATAATATATATCCAAGAACCCGTGCTCTATGGCATCTTCTTCCTATTTTATTCACTACTAACAATAAAGTCTATGAACCATCGCAAACGAAATTTAAGGGTCAACCAAAAGAAATTATTAATGGATCACGGGGAAAATCTGATAAGAATGACAAGAAATGAAAGAGACTCGACTCATTATTTTGCTCTTTTCAATCTCACTGATCGGAACATCCTTTTATAACAGCGCTGATTTTAATAGTTTTACTAATGGGGGTGTAAACTGTATAGAAATTGGAAATTTTACACCCAAAATATCATTTAATAACAGATAGGTGGGTGGGAATTCCCCTTCCGCCATTGTTAATAAAGTAGACGCCATTTTAAAATAACTCTTCTTAAAACTCTGACTTGAACTTCAACACGCTTGACTTCGGACGAAGAAGTTGACGTCCAAATTTAAAATCATTTAACTTCCATCTAGAAAGATAAATTTCGACCATACTAAAAAACAATTACATTACAATCCTAATACGCATTTCTTACCCAGAATGTCTCCCATGTATAATTTGAAAACAACCCACGCCGATATTAATACTAAAGTGCACAAAAAAAAAAAAAACAATAACGCCGACACAATTAAGAGTGGCGCGAGTCTCCAATGTATAACCGAACGCATTGACAAGTCTTGGTCAAAGTCAAAAAAGTTGTGGGGCGACATTACTAATGCCGCTACCAAGATCCGCGATCCAAATTGTCAAATTTATGCAAGAATGCGAACAAGGCGGTGATGCGACGCATAAATGTGTCCACCTAGAGTTGGAATTCTGGAAAATTTCGACGCATTTCTTCAAATTTGAAAATGCGACCACGAATGCGTCCACCTAAAATGCTCTAAATAGATAGAAATGATATGGAGTTATGAACTTCAATGCAAATAAACGTGTTGATTTCATGTTTTGGTAGCCTTGTAGGTGCACTATTAATCTACTACAACCTACTTTACGAAGTTCACTTTGAACTAATATTCATTTTTGTTAAGTGCACTATTCTCAACTTGGTATAATCTACACATCTACAATTACACAGCAGGATTGGTGGTGCTTATCAAAATTATAAAAAATGACTAATCATTTTTTTCTAAAAGTTAAAAGTACGACAGTTTTTTGGACACTGATGGTAGAAATGGAAAATCGTGGAAAAGAAGAAGCACTCCAAAGTCTTAGAACCTATTTGTTAAATTTTAACTAATAGAAAGGAAATAAAATAATTAGAGTGGTCAACTATAGAAAGGAAATGAAAGGAATGGAATGGAAACAATTTTAAAATTGTGTGTTTGAGAAAGTGTGGAAATGAAAGTAAATTGTGTTTGTTTTTTTATTTTTTTTTCCCCTAAATTTTTTAAGTCTAGACCATAGACTTAAAACCATTTCCATTTCTTTAGTTTTGTTTTCGCACGGAAAACAATATTTCCTTTCTATGGACAAACAAATAGCTAAAAAAACTACTAAAAAAATGAACCCCACCTATTTTCCTGTTTTTTTTTCCTAGCATTTCATCCAAAACTAACATGCCCTAAATAGTCTTGGCTTGAACAACAAAAACTCAAAAACTCAATGTGATAAATCATAAATGTGACTCAAACTCTGTAATAAGTGTTGGAATGACCCACAAAACTCATTGAGCTGTGACCCACTCTACCGAGTGGCTAAGTGGTTTTAGTCAACTGAACCACGAAAACTACGAAAGACTTAAATTTTTCGTACCAGACAAGATTTTTGAGTGCAAGCTACTGGAAGAGCAAAAGAGAGAATTTTTGTGAACCTCATGCTGAGATAATAATGGGAGATGAGGGGTCCTGCTTCTATAAATACCAATTAACCAATGCTTCAACGTCTACGTGAGCCATGGGTCTCTCCAAGTCAAACTTGTTTATTGCCTGAATTTAATCTGCTCATCCGTGGTCCAGTCCTAGACTTATGCAGTGAAGAAAATATCAGTATCCCCCAAAATATCAACCTCTGAAATGTCAACAAATATCCCCTAAAACCAGTGTAATCAAGGTATTAATGTGCACTTAAGGGCGTAACACTCAATTTGTAGATTGAGTAGTATGGATGTGTCACATATACCAAAAAGTGTTCAAAAAAAAAAAATAAATGTAAATAATGATAAGGTGCGCTCATAGTGTGTCTCGTGCCTTAGTCAAGGCGGGCTAAAACATTGACACACTGTATATCCATGGTAATTTTTGAAAAATCAATAGACATTACGAAACAATGATATTTCAATACATTTTGTAATATAGAAAATCGGTTCCCCTAAAACCAGTGTAATCAAGGTATTAATGTGCACTTATAGGGCGTAACACTCAATTTGTAGATTGAGTAGTATGGATCAAAAGCCAATATTGTCACATATACCAAAAAGTGTTCAAAAAAAAAAAAAATTGTAAATAATGATAAGGTGCGCTCATAGTGTGTCTCGTGCCTTAGTCAAGGCGGGCTAAAACATTGACACACTGTATATCCATGGTAATTTTTGAAAAATCAATAGACATTACGAAACAATGATATTTCAATACATTTTGTAATATAGAAAATCGGTTGAGTGATTTTTTGCTCCCAGCATTCTTCCAAGTGCTCCAAGGGAATTATTAGCCACACGCGTCTCATTTTTTCCACAAAAATAGAGTAGTTACACTTCCTACAAAATCCTCAAAATTTCCAATTTTATTAATTTGTCCCTCAGTCATAACTAGAAAGAAAATAAAAATAAACGGAAACAAAACACAAAAAATAGAAATCAAAATATGAAAAACACGATGGATGCATTAAGAACAAACTAACAAGAAGATATTATTGTTATTAACCCATTTTTGCGGGAAGAAAATGAAGAAGAAATACACATGATTGTAGGTTTATTCCACTTTACATTTTTTTTATTTCATATTTTTATTTCTTTTATGAGACAAACTAATAAAATTGGAAATTTTGAGGATTTTGTGACGGTTGTAATTTCCCTCTTTTTGTGAAAAAAATGATACGTGTATGACTCAAAATTCCCTTGGAGCGCTCGGAGAAACTAACGGGCTGGGAGCAAAAAATCACTTGGTTTTTTTTGTCAAAAATAAAACACGAAAAGAAAGATTGAGCAATTGACACCAATATAATATGTAGAACAGAGATTTTATAAAAATTTGGAAAGATCGAAATTAGCTATTGAATATGTCAAACCATTGATTTAAAACAGCCGTATTAGGTATATAATTTAGTTAATTAATTGTTTCCGGTCTACTTAATTCACATTCATTAATATAAAAGTGTGTAAAGAAAAAGCATTCTCCATGTACTCTGCTTTGTTTCTTTCTCTCTTGTGCGCGTATTGAATAAACACTTAATTTCTAGGAACTCAACTCTGTTTTCTCTCAGTTTCATTGAAGAGAAAGTCTGGTAAACTGGTAAGATTCCTAGACTTCAAAACTCAGCAGGAGAAAATTTATACAGCAGCAATAAATGATTACAGATAGCTGTTAAGTTTTACTATTTTCAACGACAACCTTGATTTCTTATTCATCAGTTATTACACCAACAGAATTTTCAATTACTCCAAATAGTCAAACCAACAAAACAATATGGCAATTCCAGCTAGAACAACAAGAGTAGTTGATTTTCATCTTTGAACTTTGATTCAGAAAAAAAAAACATGAATTCTGAGCATGGATATCTCATCAGTTTCTTCCTCATTCTTTTATACATAACTTCAAAAGCTTCTGCTCTCTGCAATAGATTCTGTGGCCAAAACAAGACTCAACAATTCCACCACCTTCCTTACCCTTTTGGCTTCTCCCCAGATTGCGAAATCCAGCTAAACTGTAGCACAACTGGAGAAGTTTACATACAACTACAAGAGTTCCAAATCAAGAATATAACATCAGACAATCTCATTTTACAACTTCCAGCTAACTGCAACCGTCCCCTGGAAACAATGTCTCATCTCTACAACAAAACTACGCGATCACATCGCAAAACGTTATACTACTGACCAACTGTGGAAATGATAAGGTAAATCAGTGCATGTTTTCGACTGGTGCAATGAAGAAACATTTTCAAGGATGCAGCCAACCTATAAGCTGTTACTCACAAGAAAGTGGATTCGTGACTTTGGGTAATGTGAATAGAAGTGGGTGTAATTTGTTGTTATCTTCAGTTGCTTATGATGAATTGTCAAGTAGTAGTTCAATTGCTTTTGAGTCTCAAAGAGTGAATCTAGGATGGTGGTTAGAAGGAAATTGTAAGTGTTCTGATCATGCCAACTGTACGAACTTTATTTCACCATTTAATAGACAGCCTGGATTTCGTTGCCGGTGTATAGATGGGTTTGTTGGTGATGGGTTTGTTAACGGAAATGGTTGCCGGAAAGGTAAAGTGGATTTTTTTTTGTTAATTTTGACTTTGACTAAAAACTTTCATTATTGAGTTATTTTCTGGTTGTGGATAATGTGTTCCTTAAGTTTTCATTATGGGATTGTGTTTGACATTAGTGTAATCCAATGGTTAATTTGTAAAGAACATGTTATGAATATATATAATACAATTTGCTGTAATTTTGGACCATGGACTTTTATTATTCTCTGAGTCTGGCGTCTAGGTTCTGTGGATTAATACCCCAGTCAAATGCTTCTCAAGTCATACATAATAGTAGTTAGACGTTTTAGTTTTTGACTAACAGCAAATACTGCACCAACTGGTCCCCAGATAAATCTATTTTTGAGCCAATTGTTTTGATCACCTTAAGCATCTTTGTGTTAGTGGCATGGTTTAGTACATTCAAAATTTTGCGGATTGGCCATGTACAGTATATGGATTTATTGCGTAAAGTTTGATTATAAATTTATAATTGGATTGATAATTTGAACAATTTGGTCAGCCAAATGCAATTTTCTGACAACTTAAGATAAATTCTTGGTCAAGCAATATTTCAGTTTTATACTGCAGTATGATCTTGGTTTTGGAGAATATATCAGGGTTGACTGTATTATTGCTAGTTATGTGATATGCTTTGATTTTTTTATATTATTTTTTTGGTTTTTTCAGTTTCTTCGAAATGCAATCCTTCAAAATATATGTCTGGTCAATGTGGAGGAAATAACAGAGTTGGTGTTTTAATTGGAGGTACATTCTCTTTTCTCAAAAGTTCTTTAAATAAGAAAAATGTTCCTCTTATCTTTTTCCTTATTCCAAGAATAGATTCTTTTAAAATTAAATGATGACTAGCATTTATCTTAATCAAATAGCCTAGATAATCAGATTGAAGATTTGTGGAATCTGGAAAGTGATTAGGCCCCTTTTAGGTTGCTGGGATGTTTCCTGCTTTTCCAAGAAAAACCATGGCTCAGTATTATTCTACAGGCAGGCAAGCAGCTTCCAACGACCCCCTAAAAGAAATTTGAATTAGTAAAATCAATTCATTATGCTGCCTCATTGAAATGGGTATAATCTACATCATGTCAGTAGTGACATTCATCCCATCCTTATTTCTTTTTCAAGTTTAGTGGATAATGCAATTGATGTTGCCCTGAGCCACTGAGTGAAACACTCAGCTTGGAGTGTTGTCATAGCCCCCCGAGTGTGCATGCTCAATGCTTCTGCCGCACAATGTTATGTGTTTCATCCATAACTTGTCTATTGAATACCGCTGTGTCTCAGCTTATAGACACTTAAACAGTACTTAACTTGAGGAAATGATTGGGTTGATGCACTTATTACAAACACTTAAATTATATAACCTTAGGCTGTCGTCTGCCCAAGCAAAGATTGTATGCAGATGTGATTTGTTGTGCTATGACTGGATCATGTCTTGCTATAAATCTCTTCCATTTAATTTTTGCTAAATGCCATATGGCCTTAAAGTCACTAACCGATTTTGGATGTTCTAATTTGTGATCTTCTACATCAGGCATCATTGTAGGAGCTTGTTTAATGTCTGGTTTGGCTCTTCTCTGCTTTTTAATTCAGAGGAAGTCTTCTTCTTTAAAATCAAGAAAGAGTGCCAGGCATCTACTTGCAGAAGCTGCCGGTGATTGTAGCATTCCATTTTATAGCTACAAAGAAATTGAACGAGCAACAAGCTGTTTCTCAGATAGACATAGGATAGGAACTGGTGCATATGGTACTGTTTATGCTGGAAAACTTCACAGCGACGAGTGGGCTGCCATTAAGAAGATCAGACATAGGGAAGCTGATGGCATTGAGCAGGTCATGAACGAAATCAAGCTCCTCTCATCTGTGAGTCATCCAAATCTTGTCCGCCTCTTAGGCTGTTGTATTGAGGGGGGTGAGCAGATCCTTGTCTATGAATTCATGCCAAATGGAACTCTATCACAACATCTGCAGAGGGAGAGGGGTTCTGGCCTCTCTTGGACAGTTCGCCTAAATATCGCCACCGAAACTGCCCAAGCCATTGCTCATCTTCATTCCGCTCAGAACCCAATATACCACAGAGATATCAAATCAAGCAACATACTACTTGATTATAATTTCAAGTCAAAAGTTGCAGATTTTGGGCTCTCAAGGCTCGGTATGACTGAAACCTCTCACATTTCCACCGCCCCACAAGGTACACCAGGGTATCTTGATCCTCAATACCATCAGAACTTTCACCTTTCCGACAAAAGTGATGTTTACAGCTTTGGGGTAGTTCTTGCGGAGATCATAACAGCATTGAAAGTGGTGGACTTCTCTCGTGCTCACAGTGAGGTAAACTTGGCTGCTCTTGCTGTAGAAAAGATTGGGAAGGGGTGTGTTGATGAGATAATGGATCCATACCTCGACCCCCATAGTGATGCATGGACCCTGTCGTCTGTGCACAAGGTGGCCGAGCTGGCATTTAGATGCCTTGCCTTCCACAGGGACATGAGGCCATCTATGGTAGAAGTAGCAGCTGAGCTAGAGTGCATCAGGCTTAGTTCATGGGGGCCTTCTGAAGAGAATGAATGCCTTGCTTCATCTCCATCTGTCGGAAGTGAGAAATCACAAGGCTTCACGCTTAAGAAAGTGGGGATAGATAGTCGGAGACTGGTTCTTCCATTGAAGGGTACTTTAATGATTCCGTTAGAGGAGCTAAAAGACAGCTCCCCTGTCTCTGTGCAGGAAATATGGTATAGCGAACAGAGTTCGCCGTCTTCAACCAGCTTGTTGGACAATGCAATTAACTGACAAAAGGCTACTTCTTCACTTGGTTGTTAGCATCATCTCCTACTGTGAATATCAAGCAATTTTCTTTTACATTTCCCCCCTATAGTCTTGGCCATAGATCCATTACAAGTAATATTTTTGTGCACTCTAGCTAGAACTTATTATGGTACGTACTCCATTTTTTATTTGTTAGATATCCTTTACTAAAAGATACACAAGATACAGCGTATTAAACAGTTGTAAAAGCTAGATTATTTCATACTTGTAACAAGTATAAGAAAGCAACGGTAAATTTCATATTTGCGTTTTAAATTCGCTCAATAAGAGGCAACAGTTCCACGCACAACTTATGCTTAGCCCAAGTAAAATATGGATCAATACTTTCAAGAAAATATAGGACATCCAAAAGAAAAGGGTCCTATTACTGACGGACCTATATTGTGTTGGGCAGACGAAAAAAAAAAAAAAAAAAATTATTAAAATGTACTATTGGTCTTAAAAGTCTAAAAAAACAAATATTACAAGTGTGTCATCGGTGCTCAAAAAAATCAATTCGAAAAACCCCAAACCCCGCTTTAATCTGGGCCAATTTGTAGGTTGTTCATCGAAAGAAACCCAACAATGTAGTCACCGCGTTTGGTCGAGTCCCTAACGACGATGTAGCCACACCGTTTGGACTAAGTCTCAAACGGTGTGACTACATTGTTGGGGACTCAAATCAAATGGTTTTGGTCACAACGTTTGAGACTTAGTCCAAGCGGTGTGACACACCCATTTCAAGAGGCCAAAAACGTAACTTTATATTTTTTTCAAATCCCAACGGTTGAAGCCAACCGTTTGGACTAAGTCTCAACGATAGCCACACCGTTTTGGACTAAGTCTCAAACGGTGTGTAAGAAATTCCAACGATGGTGGTCACACCGTTTGGGATTTGAACTTTGAAAAAATATAAAGTTATGTTTTATGGCCTCTTAACCGGTGTGGCCACACCGTTTGGACTAAGTCTCAAACGCCAAAAAACATAACTTTATATTTTTTCAAAGTTCAAATCTCAAACGGTGTGGCCACATCGTTGGGTTTGCACAATGAACAACTTAGCCGGATCGTTTAAGTTTGAGATTTTCGAATTCAATTTTTTGGGACCAATGACACATTTGTAATATTTGTTTTTTTTGGATTTTTTTTGGGACCCGACAACATTTTGTAATAATTGTTTTTTTTGTCGAGTCTGCCCAACACAATATGGAGTCTGTCAATAACAAATACCAAAGAAAAAGGAAAAGTCCATCATGGTGGGAGGAAAAAGACTTTGCAAGTTTTGTAGGTCTATTGGGGGTGGGTGGTCAAAAGAAAACCATAGCAAGACCAAGAAGGCTACATCAGACCCGGGGCATTCATCCCTTTCGTTATATCAACCGCATTCACCACGACTCTAAGAAGAGAGTGCTTTTGGGAGTGTCTCTTTTGACAATACTGTATCGGATGATTGCGATCGGAGGTTGCACATCGAAAGCCTTAATGAATGAATGGAATGCTAGTTAAAATTCCGAATAGAGTGTACAAGTGCCAAAACACTGACAACTCTCGTGATTGGATCAAATACATGGGTCGTGTCATTAGCAACCAACTTGGGAATAACATCTAGATAGGGAAGAATGGGCCTTGAAAAGCTTTTCGGGGAAATACATGAATGTGAATAACGGGGTTGTGGGAATGAACAAACAATGGAGCTTTAGAATCTATCCTAGAGAGGGAACATGAAGCCGATCATGTTGACTAGCTAGGTGCATCTCTAGCAATGACATTGTTCCTAGTGATAGGGTGGGCATCTCTATCCGCTTGTGCACTGGTTGCCACCTTGTAAGTGAGCTCTCTCTTTTTTTTTTTTTTTTTTTTTTGAAGTTAGAGGGTTAAGGCAGACCCACACCGGTTACATTGAAGGACCCTAGCCCGAACGCTCATAAACCCTGAAGGGAACCTAGCCCAAAGACTCTTGTCGATGCGTCATTTTTTAGTAGACCCAACCGCCCTACTTTATCCTTGAAGACTTGTTTTCACTCTTTTAGTCCATCCATCGTCGCAATACCATGTCTCTAGCCCAAAAGTTCACCTGGCCCAAAGGCCCATCACATAATTACACAAGAAAGAAATCCCAACCAATATTTGGTGGGATTCAAACTTGCAATCTCTCTTATGAGCATGAGGAGGGGGGTATACAACCAATTGAACTAGCAACTCTTGTGCAATTATGTAGAACCATGGGTGTGTTTAAGCATCGTAGGGTGCAAATATCAGCTTCTGTAAGGGTTTAAGAAATTAGGACCTGTGAGCTTAGGGTTTAAACGGTTGAAAAAAAAAAAATAGAAGATAAGGCTGATAAGGCAATAAAAAAGATGGAACTACAATCCACATATTATTTCCATTTCCCTTCAATCAACAAACCAACCAACCATATAAAATGGACAACTCCCAAACTTGAATTAAACAGAAGAAAAAAAACTTCATATTCATATCCCAACTTTATCCTCAACGCTTCAAGCTCAGACAAGTCAAATGCAAATGGGCATTTACGTAATTTGGATAAACCGGAACCGTTTGGTGGGAAATCGGGTTCGGTTTCTTTTTACGGGTTGACTCACCAAGTTATAGAAGAAGGGCAGTTGGTTTCTGCTCCTTTTAAGGATGGCAAGAGTTCAATTCTTTGGGTTTTGGCTCCTTTTGCTTTTATATCGTCGTTAATACTCCCGCAGTTTTTCCTTACCAATGCCATTGATTCGCTAATAAAGGACGAAATTCTTGCTGGTATTTTCCTATTTCGAGTTATTATTATTATTATTATTATCCATTTTTGTGCTGGATGAGTAAAAGCTAAATATAAGTTGAGTGGCCAACTATACAATATATGGTCTCATCTAGCTGTAAATACTGAAAAGCTAAAAATTCTGAACAATAATTCAATTGCTGTGCATTTACTGAAACATAAACGGATTGGTGAAGGGAGCACTGCAGTTGATAAAAAAGAATTTGAAAATCTTAGTACGGAGCATGGAATCCACTATAACATCCCCTCTGTATGATATTTCAGTATTTATTTACAGGGTTGTCTGTGCCGTGTTAGACTCGGAAAAATGTCCCTGCGCCCCATTGTGATTAGGATTTGTGTTTTTTGGCTGTTTTATTTTATTTGTGAACAATTTCCTGATTGCCTAGGTTATCTGTCTATCTACGTAGGAAAATAATTTGTTACTAAGTTCAGTTGTTGCCATCACTCTGCAGAAATCGTAGCCTCTTTCTCATCAGAAGCCATGTTTTACTTTGGTCTTGCTGCATTTCTGCTCATAGCTGATCATGTGCAGAGGCCATATCTTCAGTTCACTCCAAAACGCTGGGGTCTTATTACAGGTTTAAATGGATACCTGTCATCTGCGTTCTTCACCATGGGCTTCAAGGTGATGGCCCCACTTTTGCTGTGTATGCAACCTGGCCAGCTTTGGCCTGGCTGCTCCGGTTGCAGTGGCTCCATTTCTAATTAGTTGTGCTGCTCAATTTGCTTTTTGAGGTGCGTCTTGACAAGCGTGGGTCATCGTGTTGGCCTATAGTGCCTATTATTTTTGAGGTATGTTAACATCTTTTGACTCAAAACACTTTTCCTCCTTGCAAACCAGAGATTTTGATGAGTCCCTTGATAAATTCTACAGGTTTATAGACTTTATCTGTTGAGTAAAGCTGCACATTTCATTGAAAGGCTGATTATGTCAATGAAGGGGCACCATCATCTCCCCAACTATTGGAGAGAAGTGGAGCTTTGGTTGCTATGTTGGTTTCTTTCCAAGTTCTTGGTGTAGTTTGCTTGTGGTCGTTGATGACATTTCTTCTTAGGCTTTTCCCATCTAGGCCTGTTGCCGACAAGTACTAAGTATTGTTCCAACTTCCAACTTCCAAGTTCCAAGTGGTGTTATGTCAACAGCTGTTCTTGCTTGCTAGGTTTCCACCATATTGTAACAGGAAGCATGGAAACCCAATAGAGTTGGCAAATTTGTCAGCATGTGCGCCAAACATGGCATAGATATGGTGTACCCGCCATCTGATGGGTTTGTCGCATTGTCTGTAGATGCCATTTGCTTTCGAACAAGAGATAATAAGTTTAACAAAAATTTTATATGAACAAACTCTTTTGAACAAACTCTCTTGAACAAACTGGTGTGGCACTCATCAAGCAGGGGTGCGTGTGTATTGCTCAAAAGTACTGCAATCAAGGTCTCTCTGCTTGCCACGTCAGTTTAGAAAGACTCTAATTCACTTATTCCATGCCTAGTGTTGCAAGCTTAGCGGCTTTACTGTAAAAATCGAGTTTTATTGAAAATTGAGTCTGATTACCAAGAATCTGCCTATAACCCACACCGGTTATATTGAAGGACCCTAGCTTGAAAGCACAACCCCGAAGGGACTTGGTGCGATTCGAACTTGCAACCTCTCCCCTGAGGAGAGGGTACACAGCCAATTCAGCTAGAAGCTCGTGTGTGATTGGCTTGACAACTTGCATTTTCTACTGATAAAGTTATATCACAAAACTGACTTTTGAGACGTGCTTACAGAATATTTTTGAATAAGTCACAATGCAGAAGCTAGAGGTGAGAATATGCATCTATGCCGTTGTTTGCTAGTGTTGAAGAGTTGGGGGCTAGCTTGTTGCTAGAGTTCTACTCTTTTTTTACAGTCATGCCTACCCTGGTGTAGGACTTCAGTAACACTAACACCCAATGGAATGGCCAAAGTGGAGACCTCAAGATTTTTTTACCCCAACTTTACCACAATATGCTCTGCCAAATAAAACACGCACAAGAGCTAAATGTGTGTATATCCATATGGCAATCCCATAACACCATATATCAAAGTATGCAATTATTCGAATTAACTCAATTTTCTGGATTCATATTCCATGCACGAGTTGCTCTTCTTCACAATTGTACACTGGGCACTGTTAAACGAACAACTACCTTGGTTTGGCTGTACCATTCAATCTGCAATGTTCACCCAAGGATGGAGTGAATACCTATGCACTGTGAGTCTTGCACTTTCTACAAGCTTGAGCCGGATAGGAATACGAAATAAGGGTATAACACCTAACCATGACTTCTAGGATCAGTAACTCGGTGCACCTTCCTGGCTTCTGCACTGGTATACTGTCCTACAGCGCGAGCATGAGGAACTGAAGCTTTACCTCGTGCAAGGGCATCCACATTTTCAAGCAGATACTTCCTTGGAAGCCTTCCCACAACGTTGCCCTCCTCATTCCCTTCTTTGTCCAAGAACGTAAAATGTGGGATACCCTCAACACCAAATTCATCCAGCTCCTGTTCCCACTTTGTGTTGTCAACATTCAGCATCACAAAGTTCACACGATCCCTGGAATCATTAACACCAAGAACTACTAATTTAACAATAATGACGTATCAGAAGAATCTTTATCCATACACAAGCAAACTGCAACGAAAGACTACAGATGCCATTAGGAAAAGTTTAAAGCATATTACTTGTATTGCTGCTCAACTTTATACACATCTGGAGCTAGTTCCCGGCAAACTTCACACCAATCAGCATAAAACTCCACAACTGTGGGCCTTCCATTTGAAAGAGCCTAGAAAAGAAGTAAGAGAAAAAGCCATTGTTATATGCAATGGCATTGTTATAGTGCAGAGAAAAGACCAGGTTTGCTAGTCTTGCCTCTTTTAAAGTCATCTCCATATGTCCATTCTAAAGATAACATGCTGGGGTTACTACAATGTGGTTGGCACAATAGGAAATAAAGATACTCTATGCAAAATCTCTGAAAGGCTTTGCGTACAAAAGACATCAGATACACCTCTGGAATCATATGGGGAAGACTTTCTGAATACCCAACAATAAGGTGGTGTAATTCAGTTTCTCAGGAGTTCTAATGAAGGGTGTAAACACGATGTAGAAGAGACTTGATAGAGACAATGAGTGATGTTAACGAGCTCATAACTAACTACAGCAACAGGTCACCTTCATAGAGGAGGAGGTAAATCATGGATTAGGTGTCATCAATGTGAAATAAATATCTAATACTTGTATTGGAAAGAGGCCATGAGAAAATGCACACTTTTCCTTGGACATACACAGTTGAACAAGTGCTCAGAACTAGGGAATATATGAGACATATTGAGACATCAGGTTATGGTAGAAAGGCAACAAATTTGGTGGTGCAACAAAAAACAAAGTTGGCAGTGCTCAAATGATTCTTGCCAGGATTACGAGAAGGAAACTAGATCTCCAAATTACGACGTGTTGGTTAGGTAGTAGTATAAGTTGAAACAAAATCATTGTACTCGAATCATTTTCGTTCTTTTCCATATGATCCTAGGTTTCCCGTTTCTGGATGAAGGCTTCCTAAGGTCATCTCTGTTCACTAACAAAATTCATTTGTTGACCAACTTATGTGCATTTTGATTTGCTCCATTTCTTCATTGAAGTTGTGATGCCGAATTGCCGATGGATGTTGACACACTACATCACTCACCATGTGTATTTGATGTGAAATATGGCCGATGATCAAATAGTTTCTCAAACATAAACATCCATATCATTATAGTCACATATGTTTAGTTTATGGGTCAACTATCAGGAAATCTAAAGATAGTAATTTCCTAGTATGATCTTACACTAGAATGGAGTGGTGTACATATGAAGCTAAAGGTGACAAGAGCGACTTTAGATCTTGATCACAGTCCTGGTGACTTTACTTTCCAACTTAAAAAGCTCTACACTCCAACATGGCCTTGCTAACTTAGGGTAGCCTCACTCCAACCATTTAATTACAACATAGTAAAGAGAATAAGAATATCATAGATGAACCAACCTCTTCATAAGGTAAAGCAGCTACTGATAGGTCCTTCAGAGAAACACCAAAATCTAGTCTTGTTGATAGGAAAAGCCCTACAGCGGCAAAAGTGGATGCCAAAGCTATCTTCCTATTAATACTTCTGTTTGGGAACTCAATGGATCCAGCATTTTGTGTAGAATTCGTAGTTTCACTAGTTTGATTTTTTTCTGAATCAGGTACACTAACAGGTTCTTCCTGCATCCATACAAACAATCAATAACGACTTAGAGACAGTCAGAGATTTTAAAAGAAATTAAGCTCATAAGGATTGGTGCAAAAAAAGAAAAGAGCCCCCCCTCTTCTTCTCATCACATTACAGTACAGGGGTGTGCCTCTGTATGAGGCTAGTAATACCTAGAAAGTCTGGTTGACTTAAACAGTCTTTGCATCAAGTGGGGATGCCTGTACAGCCAATCCCACAAGAGAAGTCTGCTTCAAAAACATAAACTGCTTCACAAACATAAATATCAAGTAAAGAGGTATTTTGTTTTACAAGACTAGGTACCACTTGGTAGAAATTTAAGAAGCATACATAAATTCTGTCAATGTTTCTACAAGCCTCTTCTCTCCCCTCCCACGGCTTTACCAGCAGAAACCATTACCAACCTTTTTCTAACTTAAGCCAAACCGACTTGAAAAAAGGCCAGTCAGTACAATCGCACATGGCCAATGAGGTCCTCACAGAGTCACAGGTCTAGAGTTTCAAATGAATAAATCCTCAAATTCACTTCTACTAAATTACTCCTAAAACATTCAACAAATTTATTATAAAAACACACTCATTTGAACCATAGTCACTAACAACTAACTAACCGTTGTTGGTGCAGAATCATTTGGATCAGGGTTTGTTTGACAAACTAACTTATTTCCTCTAAACCCACCAATGTTTTTCTGACGTGGAAGGCTAGCTGATCTTCTTCTTGGAAATGATGCTTGAAATGATGGTTGGAATCTGTTAAGGTTTATTGGGTTGGAAAGTACACGCGCCATTTTTTATTATTTTGTTTGCTGTGGAAAACAGTTTTCTGTTAAATTCTGTTATTCAAAAAGCTGCTGATAAGGTTGGGTATATTTTCGTGTTGTGAGCAAAATGCCAGATAACTGAGATGTCGAGAAATACTGCGAAACTTTCATTATGTCTGTAGAGTGTAGTAGATTCCATTTTGGCACATATTCGGTTACTGGAAAGACTAGGTAGCGCCTGAAGTTTGTCTGCTGTATTGATAGTTGGCACCAAGAATACGTATTTATGTGTTAAGAAGTCATTTTGTATTGTAGTAGCTACGCACCAATTCAAAATTCAAAAGATAGCACAAATTTGTTACAGTATTTATATAAAAGAAACACGACAGCAAATTAAAAAAACTGACACCTTAATAAAACACATTTGCCTTCAAAATTTTAGATCAGAATACCACTGCACCTCAAATAGAAGAACCCCAAGGCTGTAGATGTTTGATGAAAATGTGGACCCACTCCCACTTAGCTCCTCTGGACATGTATACCACTTATCTTACAGCTCAAAGTCTATTTTGGTTTCACAAAGGTATGTTGCTTATAGAGTTAATTATATGCACGTGTTAAATGTTCTTTCTGTAGCTTCATACACCGGTTAGTCCTGAGTGAAATTCTATTCAATGAGGAGATAGGTAGAGTGGGTATCTTTCGCTCGAGCAAATATTGCATCAGTGATTTATATTTCCCTATGCCACTACCTTATTAAGTACTAAATATTAATTATCCCTAGTAAGGATTTAAGGAAGTGAATGGGCTGAATTTATATGGTTGGATTAGTATAGTTTCGTTGTTGTATCTGTTTCCGGTGCCTGTGTTTGTCAAAGGGTCTCAATGGGTTGAAGCCTTGAAGGGTATCATAGAGCAATCCAAGCTTATGGAAATTTGTTGACATTGTATCTGTGAGTGATTTTGTCTGTTTTACCACCTCTACAATCAGTCGTCTTACCAAGAGCTACTAATGCTTAATGTCTTTATTTTTGTTAATGTTAAGATCTGAGATCACACATGGCTGTCAATAGATCCTCTGCTATTATTCTATTCATGCTTTTAGTGAACTACGTCTGTCTACACATTGGGCTCTATTTTAACCAACAAAAATTCACCTTGGTTTTTAGGCTGTTAAAATGATTAGGGTGCACCATCTATTTATCTTCATTCTATTTGATCATAGGCATATATGTGAATCTATTTACTTACTTCACAATATGGTTTTATGAAGGTGCCTTTTGAGTTAGACATTAATATATCAATGTTATTACTTAAAGGAATAAGAAAGTAGCAATGTAGCATTATTCTATTGCCCTTATTATCATGTTTCTTCACTTCTAATATTAATATTTGACTGAGCTCAATGATACTACTTAGTCAGATGGATAATAACATCCACGGGTATTGTACTATGTTAGTCTTTAGGTCGGCCCCTTTGTGTAATGTATGACTTTGTTTGCACTTTGCAGTTAAGTGTAGCATGGAGTCCCTCCCTTTCCTATAGCTCTAAAGTGAATCTAGCTCTAAACTTATGCAGATATGTGAGCGGAGTGTCTAGCTTAATGCTTTTGGTTAGTGATATTCATTTTTTTTTAAAGCGCGCTTAGTATTCAAGTAGCGACTTTATCACAGGTTTAGTGTTAGCCGTCAATATCAGCATCTGCATCTGCATCAGCACTAGAGAATAACTTTTTCAACCCTATAGATCTTGGAATCTTGCCAAACTCTAGAAAAAGTGGAGAAACCTAGCCTCGAGTCGTGCTCTTAGAAAATTTGTTCTGCTTTCCCACTTTAGCACTTCCAGGTCAAGTGTTTACACCCTATAATAGAGCAAGTAAGAAATAATATTTGAATTTTTGTGTTAAAGTTTCACGGAATCAATTTTATCTATGATCTTTACTAACATTTTCACATTTGCTACTTTATTCAAAGAACACTATAGCGCTTCCTTAAGTCATACATTACCTCTAGTAGCTTTCATACAATTAGTGGCAATTTTGATTCTATTAATGCATTGGTTCAAGCCACCTCTTAATCCATTTTCTTCAAGATTTAGTTTTTGGCCCATAGGTCATAGCCTTCTTTTAGAGTTTTCTTTTACTAAGAATTGTTAGAATTCAACTAAACGTGGTTGTTAAATCAATTTTTTTTTTTTTTTTTTTTTTTTTTCCTTTTTTGTTTTATTGATTGCGTTTACCTTATTTCATTTATTGTTTGATGTTAGGATTGCCTACTAAAGTCGTATGTTCTTGGAGAATTTTATTCCAAGAAATATGCCCAATACTTGGTATGCATGTTCCATTCTCTTTTGTAGATAAATATGCTCTATATTCTTATCAAAATCATTTTAATTTTTCAAGACATTCGATAGTTGTTTTTAGAGTTTAAGAATTATAGATTTCACCTTATGGGAGTGCTTGGTCGTTAAATGGGTTTTTGTTATTTCTTTAATTATTGGTACTTTACTATGAAATATATTGTTTGTTTTAGGGCTTTAATTTGGTACCATGGTGCTTCAATGGTACTATCATTAGATTTAGGTGCGGTTACTGCTAGAGATTAGATGCCGTTTTAATTTCAAAGTTATGCCCCTATTTCATTTTGTTTTTCCATTTTTTCTTTTTAAAATTATTGTTTGATTTTTTTTTTCCTTGGAATAGAACCGTTGAGCTCAATTTCAATGGGCTTGGTCAAAGGGGCCACGGTTTAAGTCTTTTATAGGGAGCATAGTTTAAGCCTTTGGTTTCTCCACTCTCTGGAACCACCTAGTATAAATTAGTATTTTTTTCCCCCAAAAATAAACAAATTTATGATTTGGGTGTCATTAGTGGTGTAGATACCCTATCAGCACCAATGGAAAGAAGTGTAGTTTAATTGAAGGTAAGTATACACAGAGGAGTCATTATTCTATGAGCCACTACCTAGACACATTAGAAACATGCCGGAAAGTCATTCATTACATGTTTTCACTACCACTTTCTTTATCACATTTTTAAATGTTTGCTGTCAAATTTGCCTTTTAAACTCTAATTGTTTAGTTTCAAATTGATTCATTTCATGTTATGGTTGCATAACTTTATTGACTATCCCCCAAACACACCACACGATGAGTTATATTCACTCCCCTTTCAGCGTGTTTCCTGCCTAAACCCGGTACCGAAGATAGTAGTGTAAGGTCATAGAGATGATGTTGGTGACTGCTGAGGGTGGATTTACGACTGATGCAATAGAAAAACTATAGAGTGGTTAGATACTTGGATATATATTATTTACATATGTCAGATTTGTTTAATCATACAGAAAGTCAATTTTCTTAGCTTTTGTTGGGGGTGCAAGAAATGAAATCTCTAAGTATTCTTCTTATATGATATCAGCGGTTTCAATATTTGTTTGTTTGGTTTCATTTATTCTACTGCCATCACCAAACTCAATTTACCAAAAGAAGACCCATCAGTGAAGAGTTTCACATTCCTAACGCAACAACTATAAAACAGGGTGGCCTTCTTATTGCTCAATCTGAGCATGCTAAAGCCAATTGCAGGTGCATCTTCGATTTGGTAAGACCAATAGACCACTTTCATAATTCCAAAATTCCTTACACTAGCTTTGCAATAATCACTAGCATGCTCTAAGTGATTATTCATTGTGTTGTATTAAAAAACGGTGGTTATTGTAGGTGGGATTATAATCCTCAAGCTTTAAGTGCCTTACGAGTTTTTATTATACAATGCAATATCTTCGACATTATGACATATTATAATCACTGCCATAATAATTCCTTACACAATGTGCTTTAAGTGGCTTCTATTTAATAAACCCCATTCATTTCAAGTCTATGTTTTCATAGAGAAGATGATTTAAAGGCTTATAGATGGCTTGCTTTGCATATATTTGATGGGTAAATGGTATGTACGTAAGGACTCTGCCTCAATAGTACATACTCACTTATGATGTTTTTTTACTGTTAATGAAACTTTTTCTGCGCATTTTATGTATACGGTTTCTTATGATTTGTTTAAATGGCTTCTTATTTCTTTTCGTTTTTTCCAGGCGAGGTGATGACGTTGATGTCCTGTGAAGCCTCACATGTGACATAGATGAGAAAACACGTGACAGTTAGATCAATGCAGGTCTCACTTTGCTTTATTTTTATCAAAGTACATTTTTTATTTTCTCAATTTTATTTATCATCGGATTGGGAATATGTAGTGTTGGGCTTGGGAGGGGGATTGGGGTCTTTGGTCACATTGTGTTTGGCTTGAAAAATATATTGCAGCAAGCCATTTTGTAACTATTTAACATTGGTTTGTTGTTTTCAACAGTAGTCTATAGTAATGTGTTGACGTATTGGAGTGGCTTTGAGTTTTCACTTATGAGGTTTACATAATTCGAGTGTTTTTTTCCCTGAACTTGGAGCTGGATAAGTTTTGATGATTTTGCAAAAAATATGGAATTCTTGGTTATTGTTTTCCATTCGGTTTACTGCTTTTTGTGATATTGAGCTGGTAGAGTAGGCATGTCAACTTTTACTTTAAAAAATGCATTTTTTCCAATGTGCTATGTGGTTTTACAAACAAACTTATGAATCAGGAATTTGGCGATCATACATACACTCTTTTGTCGGTTTGAATGGAAAGAGTTCATGTTTTGGTCTATACATGTTGTGTTATGGCCAACCATTAATATCATTTCATTTTGTGCACCGATGATATAGGTTGGCTACTTACATACACCTTTAGTCTTTTGTTATGCCAAAAAAATAGTTGAGAAGACCCACTTTGATTTACTCTTTGATTTCATTTTACTTTGCAACCACTATATGTAGGTTTTAACTGTATTATTCTACTTCAATATTAGTTTATTTTGAAAAATTGTTGTCACTAGGAACACATGGTTAGTGATATTTGTTTGGAATAAAGAACATATGGTTAGTGTTATTAGCCGTATGTTAATAATCTGAAGGGATTTGGGAGTATGAAGGGATGCAAAAGAGAAGGCTAGAGAGAGAATCTGCTTGCATGTTTTTTCTTCACTTCTTCCCAAAGATGTTATTTTTTCACTTCTTCTGCGCTGCTTTATCCCCAAATCTAAGTACCCCAACTTGGAGATAATGGAGGTGGAGATATCTGAGTAACCTCCGATTTCTTAGTTATTTATTTCTGCATCAATCTATTTCATTTTCAATGACTATTGGGTTTTTTTTTTTTTTTTTTTTTTTTTTTTTTGTTGAAGTTGTGCTTTTCTTAGCGATTTATCGTGTAATTCTAATTATGACATGATTTTTTGATAACTGCAGAGGACTTGGTTTCGACTATGGACTCAAGGGTCTCTAAAAGTGGGGATTCAAGCAAGCCTGCGGTGGTAATCCAAATTTAATAGCTTGATGTTGTTTTATGGCTGGTTTTAAATGTTGAGCTTCAGTAAAGTAATGTTCATGAAACTTAAGACAATGAAATAAAAAAATTCGAATTCTATCCGACAATTCAAGTATGTGTGTATTGAAAGGGGGGACTAAAGTTTAATTCTCAAAAATTTCGGTTCTAGATGGGTGGGTTTATGTAGTTCATGTGTCCACAACTTTGTGGGTGTTTCTTTACTTCATCGTTGGTTAATGGGTATGTTTTGGTTTTAGTTTCAGAGTACATTACTAAGGAATAACTGCGTTGGAATAGATTAATTGTTTTAGTAGAATAGTGAGAATCTTGGGGAATTATCTAATGAGATAATTCCCTTTAATATAAATCTAAATACCTGAATTACAGAATTGCCCTTAGAGGTTATTACAATATTACTAAATACATAAACTCTCTATACTCCCCCTCAAGTTGGGGCGAAGATATCAATCAAACCCAACTTGACCGCGTTGGAGTGAAGAACTGTAGGTCCCAAAGACTTGGTGAACATATCGGCCTAACCGCTCAAGAGCTTAACCGAATCGTGACAATGATGCCAGATTGAACCTTTTCTCGAAGGAAATGGATATCAACCTCAATGTGCTTAGTCCTTTCGTGAAGAACTGAATCGGATGCTATCCGAATAGCAGCCTGATTGTCGCAATGAAGGGGAGACCCATTGTTACTAAAGACCCTAACTTTCGGTAAGAAGGGGCGTAGCCCGCGGTATCTCACAAGCACCATGAGCCATAGCTCTATACTCGGCCTCGGCCGATGAGCGTGAGACAACATTTTGTTTCTTACTTTTCCAGGAGACAAGACAACCACCGTAGAAAGTACAAAAACCCGAGGTAGAGCGACGATCAGTGAGACACCCAGCATAATCTGCATCTGAGTAACTAACTAAATCCGGTGGACCATAAGATGGATAAAACAAACCAAGTCCTGGAGAAGACTTAAGATATCTCAAGATCCGATCTACTGCATCCATATGAGTAGATCGTGGGGCATGCATGAATTGGCTGACTACACTGACGGCAAAAGCAATATCTGGTCGAGTGTTAGTCAAATATATAAGACGACCCACTAAACGCTGGTAAGGGCCTGGATCAGGAAGAATATCACCAATATCAGCATGGAGGCGATGATTTGGATCCATAGGAGTGCGAGAGGGTCGACATCCCATCATACCAGTATCAAACAACAAGTCTAGTGTGTACTTCCTTTGAGAGAGGGAAATACCATGTCGTGAGCGAGCTACCTCAATGCCAAGAAAGTACCGAAGAGGACCCAAGTCTTTAATATCAAAAAAATTGCCCAAATCTGTTTTCACCTTTGCTATGTGTATGGTGTCATCACCAGTGATGATAATATCATCTACATAGACCAAGACTATTGTACGGAGATTAGCTACACTTCGATGAATAAAGCATGTATGATCTGACTCACATCGGATAAATCCCATGGATAAGATAACCGTGCTGAAACGATGAAACCATGCTCGTGGAGACTGTTTCAAGCCATATATGGATTTGAGAAGGCGACACACTTTTCCAGAATACTCCCCCTGAAGGGCAAAACCCGGAGGTTGAGACATGTAAATATCCTCGGTCAAGTCACCGTGAAGGAATGCATTCTTTACATCTAACTGGTGAAGAGACCAGTGATGTTGTGCAGCTAGGGAAATAAGGAGCCGTACGGAAGAAAGCTTTGCAACAGGAGCAAATGTGTCACCAAAATCTTTTCCAGGTGTTTGAGTGAATCCCTTCGCTACAAGTCGCGCTTTGTAGCGCTCTACAGAACCATCCTCTCTGTATTTCACTGTGAAAACCCATTTACACCCAACAACCCGTTTACCAATTGGAAGTAAGGCCATCTCCCATGTGTGATTCTGCTCAAGTGCTTGCATCTCAGTAAACATAGCAGCTCTCCAAGACGGGTGCTCCAATGCCTCAGAAACATGACGTGGAATCCTAATAGAATCAGTGGCAGCAAGATAGGCACAATAGGAAGGAGAAATACCACTGTAAGAGACAAACTGAGCAAGAGGGTGTTTAGTTACACATGCCCGCTTCCTTTTGCGTTTAGCAATTGGAAGCTCTAAATCATCAATAATGAGAGTAGGAAGAGCAGAATTTGGATGTACTAAATCAGGATGGAGAGTAGTACCTGAGGGCGAGGAAGATTGTGGAGGGGGATAATATCTGTTGGGCTGCCGTGTGTACACCTTGCCGTATAGTTGTTTCGTAGAGCCGTGACTATGTAGGTGTGCAGTAGACTCAGAAAAAACAGGAACAGGTAGTACAGGTGGAATAAGAAGAGGTTGTTCCAGCTCATTAGAGGGAGAAGTATAATAAGGAATATTCTCAAAAAACGTCACATCTCTAGAGTGAATGATACGACGTGAGACGGGTTCATAGCAACGATAACCCTTAGATTGAGTAGAGTAACCAAGAAAAAGGCACTTAATAGCCTTGTCATCTAACTTCGTCCTCTTTGGAGTACGATCTTGTACAAAACAAATGCAACCAAAGACTCGAGGCTCGATAGAAAAAAGAGGAAGACCAGGTCTGACTAAATGCAAAGGAACCTGGCCATTAAGAATCCTACTGGGAGTACGATTAATTAAAAAAGTGGCTGTGAGAACAGCCATACTCCAAAAACGTTTAGGGACATGCATACCACGAAGGAGACATCTAACAACATTCATAAGGTGGCGATTTTTCCGCTCAGCCACTCCATTTTGTTCTGGACTATAAGGACATGTGAGTTGTTGAATGACTCCCTTTTTTAAAAGATGTTGTTTAAAATCATCAGATATATACTCTTTAGCATTATCCAACGCATGCCGGACTCCACGGTAACACCAAATTGGGTCTGAATCATTTGCATAAAGTTTAGAAAAGTAGGAAGAACCTCACTTCGAGATTTCAACAAATAAAGCCATGTAAAACGAGAGTGGTCATCAATAAAAGTGATATAGTAGCGATATCCATCAAAAGAAGTGACAGGGGAAGGTCCCCACACATCAGTATGTATCAAGTCAAAAAGGCAAGCAGATCGATGCATGTGTGAGATATAAGATACACGAGTATGTTTGGACAACTCACAAACAACACATTGAAATTTGTTAGATTGACATGAGTTTCTCAAAACAGGTAGTAAAGAACATAGATGCTGAAAGTTGGCATGACCCAAACGGGCGTGCCATAAATGTAGAGTCTTAGAACAAAAAGGAACTTGACAAGGATCAGAAAACACCGGTGTGATAGAAGCCAAAGCTGTAGGAGGTTCTCCGAACATATAGAGACCATCTCGCTCATACCCCCTTCCAAAAATCTTCTTCGAACTCAGGTCCTGAAAGACACAATGATCCGGAAAGAAAGTTATGGAGCAACCAAGGGATTTGGTTAAACTGCTCACAGATAACAAATTTAAGGCAAGTTTAGGAACGTGCAAAACAGAAGATAAAGATAAAGGCGGAGATAAAGGAACACATCCGAGTTCTGAATAGAGTACAAGAACCATCAGCAAGGCGAGCGACGGATGGAGCAATAGATAAACTAGAAGACTTTTTCGAAAAAATGTGACTCACCGGTCATGTGTTTCGAGGCACCCGAAGTCAATGACCCAAGTGGATGGAGAGGCATGATATGCAGATGGAGTACTGAATGAGTAGTAGATGCCGAGGCATTATAAGATCCAAAAGAAGGTGTAGTCCGATTACCCAACATAGCCTCAAGTTGGCCCCGAAGATGTTGTATTTGTCCCCGATATATGACTATACGCAGCAGGAGATGGGATAGTTGAAGGAGCCACACTTGGAGAACTCAATGAACTAGAAGGAAGGTCGACAATTGCAGCTATTGGACTCTTCCCATGGCCTCTACCGGAGGATGATGATTGAGATCTTTCAAAGAAACCAATTGGATAACCAATGAGCTGATAGCACCTAGACTTCTCATGTCCCGATTGCCCACGGTGAGAACAAGTAACAAGCGATAACATCTAGACTTCTCATGTCCGGATTGCCCACGGTGAGAACAAATGGCGAAAGCTGCGTCCTCGACCTCCACGACCACGACCTCTTCCCGCTGTCCCCGACCTCTAAGATAAGAGGAGTCCACAACAAGCGCTGATTGGTCAATGATACCCTGAACTGCGGCAGACGGTAACGTAGCCTGACGAATACTTCTTCGTCTGTCATCGTCGTCGATAGTCGCAAAGGCATTCATCAGAGAGGGGAATGGTCGTGTGTTAACGATTTGTCCACCAAGGGTCTCAAACTCAGGACGCAAACCCATTAGAAAAGCAAACACTTTTACGTTTTGTCGGACGCTCGCCGCAACAAGCATCGCGGCTTCTCCAGTCAACTCAACAATGACCTCATGATGGTCAATCTCCTCCCAACGAGTTTGCAACTGTGCAAAATATTCAGCTGCTGATCGATCACCTTGTGAGGTGGAATGGACCTCACGGTAGAGCTGAAACACACGAGAGCCATTACTCTTACTGGAGTATGTCTCTTTCAAAGAGGACCATAGGTCATAAACAAAATCATGATATAGAAACATCGAACAATTGGTGTATCCATGGAGTTAAACAACCAGACCAATAACCATACTATTATGTTTCTTCCATTGAGTGTATTTCTTCTCGCCCTGAATAAATAGTATGGCGTAAGTCCCATCGACTAATCCCTCCACACCCTTACTAGTTAGATAATGGACAATGGATCTAGACCATGTCTTAAAGTTGATCCCATTCAGCCTCTCGAGGTTATAGGCGAGGTGTGGTAGTAGCTTGAGGACCTTGTCTTTGAAACATGACTCTCCCCAATGTATCCATTTCAAATAAATGATCGAGTCAAAGTGTAAAGGTAGTACCTTTACAGAAATTAGCTACTTGATTTCATAAAGGCATAACCTTTATGTAGTTACAAACATTGATCCTTGTAGAAAGAAAGAAACCCCAAAGGGGGAAGATGTTGATGGTTTGATTCTTTGGTGGTGGTAAGAGATGGTGGTAGAAGCAAGTTAGGTTTTTTTTTTTTCTTTCTTTCTTATTTCTGCTCTCGATACCAAGTAGAATAGTGAGAATCTTGGGGAATTATCTAATGAGATAATTCCCTTTAATATAAATCTAAATACCTGAATTACAGAATTGCCCTTAGAGGTTATTACAATATTACTAAATACATAAACTCTCTATAGTTTTCTCTCTTTTAAAAACTTTATATATATGATTGTCATTGCCAAAAAAATTCATTGCATGATAAAACAAAGTGAATTGATTTGAACCCGCCCAAGACAAAACTAGCTCTCCATGGTTTTCTTTTGAGGTTTTTGCTTTGGTTTGATATATTAGCACAATTGGTTAATGTGGGTTTTATTTTTTGATGTATTTTTTCAGATCGATAAGGTAGTGCAATGTCACTTGGCAGTTGGCACCAATAACAATTGAAGCAGCCTTTGTGAGACAAGTGGTTGCCATTGTCGATCCCCCTTATACTTGTGTTTTTTCATTGGTTTGGTATATATCCGTCCTTGCTCTTTATTCCTGATGCACATTTATCTATTAAGAAGCTGATTTGTAAGCTTCCTCTAAATATTGGTTCATTGTGACTTTAGACCTAAGGCTTATAGATTATTGGTTCATTTGTAAGTCGTTATTACTTTGACTATTCGTTTCAAAATCAAAGTATCTTATTTTACAAGTATCTACTAAATGAGATTAATTACTATCCTAATATGATATTCATTACAAAATAAGCCATTACTATTAACTACAAAATAAGTCATTACTATTAACTAATTTATTAGATAGTCAGTAAGGTTAATTACAAAAGATCAGTATAAGCAAATAGTTAATGAAACACGAAAAACTAAATATTTAGATATTTAGTATTTGCTTAAACCTCGGCTTTGTTTTAGATCAAAAGAGAACACAATCAATTTCTGTCATTTTTTAATGGTGTTGAATCACGAAGAATTGATAAGTTGTGAAGTATGCTCAGGATTGGTTTTTCTTATGAAATCTTCTTTACTTAGCTTAGATTAAAGATCATCATACCAAGAAGTTCAATCAAATTAAGAAATAATGAATTTAGTTTGTGATTCTTTCTTTACGCTCTTCGCTTATCTACACCGGTTTTGAGATGCCCATTTCCTTTATGGATCTAGGAGTAAGTCTTACTTAATAATGGCTAGTAGGATTTTGCATTCAATCGGAGTTGCCTTAGTTGGTTTGAGGGGAAGGCACTCAAGACTCTTTATAGTCGTTAATGCCCTTATTTGGCCTCACAAAGCGAAATTAAATTATTAGAATGATAAATTGATAATGCATGATACAACGATTTTAGGATCTGAAGCAAGAATTTTTGAGAACGCCTTAATCGTGTCTTATGACAATATTTTTTGTCTAATGCTCTATGTGTCGGATGGGCATTTGAGAAGAGGTAAGTCTTATCGGTGAGATATTGACTTTACGTTGAGATGATAGAAATACGATCAGTTAAGTAGATTTTCACCTTCGATTCTTCAATATGGCTTCAATAATATATGACAACTAGTTTTCGAACCCGTCCTACGAACGGGTGCTATTATATTAAATTATTATGAAACATATTGGTAACTATGTAGAGTTATGAGATATAAATATTATATTGATCACTTATCTAAATTTTCTCCCTCTCCATAATTAAAAAGAAAAAACTCTCATTTGATAAATCTCTTGGACTTTTTTTTTTTGCTTAATAATAGAATTTTGATTGAAGTTATGTGAAAATGTTGAATAAAGGGCGAAGATGATATTGAAGCTACTTGAAAATCAAGAAATACCCAAACATAGGAAAAGAAATATGATAAATACCATTTTCAATGCAAAATTATACTTGTAGAGACATCCCCACTACATATAATACAACTATGTTATTTTTAGATTAGCTCAATGTATTTATAAAAAATTTCGATTTCCTATTAATTATTCTTTTGAGTTAAGTTAAGTATAGTTGCATCCAATTTAATTAACTTTTAGGTTAGTTCAATGCATTTGATCAGGTTTACAATTTTTGGTTATCCATACCTTGAATTTCTTAGAATGAATGCATCCTTCTTATCGGGTTTGACGCTTCCATTACAATGGGAACTGGATGGGCTGGTCTTTGGGAGCATAGTATGGAATAGCCGAATAGTGAAGACAAAATCTTGGAACAACAGTTAGGAGGTTTAGAGCTAGGAATGTAGAAAAAGCTTAAATGTAGCGCAGAAATGGCAAAGTAAAGATAGTTTGACAGGTTAGGAGGAACTTAATTCACTTTTGAGTGGAGGTCATTAAGCCTTTTAAGTAACTATTAACAGAAAAATGGTTCATTTCGAGGTTAAATTTCTTGTATTTGGTATCTGCCCTAATGTTTGAAATGAGGTAATAGCCCTCGAAGTTTATCATGTATGTATTGCCCAACTGATGAAAAAATTGGCTTAAGTTCAGATTTTGTGGTGAACCTAGTCTGCAGTAATACTAAAATGCATGTATTCATGATCAATTCTTGTACAATATATAATTCAAAATAGTGTATATAGTATATGTCATATACCTTGCGTTTCAGGCTTTCAACTGCTCGATCCATATATTTACTCACCACCATATCATATCTCAGCAAAATGTGGCAGATTGTGTCATACTGGCAAGTGGCAAGGCAAGTTTTTTTTTGTCTGTAATATACATAGCTATAGCAATTTCTCTGTTTAGAGATATTTGTCATTCTTTTCCCTGTGGTTTGATGACTGGGGATAGCTCTTAAAAGTCATTTGTACACAAAATCTTGGCTAAAAAAATGATTACATTTACTCACTTCTTTTGGAAGGTCACCAAACAAAACAAAGCTATGATACGACTACCTACTCCAAAGGTGACAAATAACTTTTATTTTTTTCAATAACGAACAAAATATAACTTGAAGTAGTCGGATCGGAAAAGCAAATGTTTTGAGTCATAACAAACCTCTTGAGCATTCACCACAACTCATGAACCCTTAATTGCCATGATACTTGTACATCACAATATAGTCTAGAAAGTTAATCTAGGAAAGTGCTTAAAATCCTTTGATTGAAATTTTATGTCCACTCAAAATTTGTCATCGCTGATCATCTGAAAGTATTCCTGCAACTCTAGCATCCATATTCTATAATATTAAGCAAATAGTGAGATTGGTGAATGGACCAATATCTCTAAAAGGTCATTTGCTAGAATTATGAAATGTACAGTGATAAGAAATAAAATTAGTGCATATAAACATGAAGAGATTATCACTAAACATAGTTGTAAATCATATATGAAATTTAAGCTAATATTATAAATTTAAACTAAAAATTAAAGAATGACTCAATAGTGACAAACTTTCATAAATAAGAAACGTTAAACCTCGGTATTAATTGTGAGGATTTCCTTTTCTTTATTTTCAAATCCTTCTTCTCGTCTTTGCTGCTAATATATAAATGGCGATTCCTTCATCAAACTTGAATCCTGTGTGGAAACCCTGCCTAGGGTGCTTATGCATGGAACTGAAGATATCTTACTCAAATCAAGGAAGCAATGGATTCAATGTATTGAAGTTATGTTGCTTCGCAAAAAGAAAAATATAAGAGAAGCATTTTGCACACAGATCAGTTGCTTCCTCGAGGTCCCCATTTTAAATGGCTTATTTGGAGATGACGAAGCATTAGAGAAAACTAAAGAACAAAGATTCTTGGACATACTGAAGCATGCTTTAGGAGGAGCTCAAGATCCTCAGATATATGAAACTCTTCTAGAATCAATTGCAGAAATTATGAATGTCGGGGGATTACCATGGGCAGCTTTAGGGACTGCTATTATATATATATAAAGAAAGCCCGCTCTTCTCAAATTCCACTTGCACTACTGACTGGCGATGATATGCTTTTGTTGATTTTTCTCTTTATCTTCCTTGTATCATGCTAATGAAGATTTAGCAAAGAATCAGTTGAAGAGCCCCACTTTCCATGCATCATTTACCTCTTTCCAAGTACGGTAGAACCATAATTGAGGTATTGGTTTCATTCAAAAAAGTGTGCTGCTGCATGACAGTGGTGAACTGGCAGTGGAGACGGGTTGTAGTAGTATTTAGAATTTCAGATATTTCAGTAAAAGAATATTAACACCCAAAGTTATACCCACAGACCATAATATTCAAATTGACAGGGCTACCCCCGCTTTAAATTCAATAGAACTCAAGTGCAAGAAATTAAATATTATGAACAGAAAGTCGGAAGCTAACAAACGCCAATCGACACATAACTAAAGTACTAAACTGTTTTAACATCTTCGACATTGCCATGCAATGTTGCAATGTTCTTGATTAGAACAGGTTACGTGCTTAGATCTCTAGTTTCACATTGGAGCGGTGACACTTATACATGCTACAAAAGATCTCGTATTTAACTAATATCCGAAGTCTTACATCCTTGCACAACCCCATAATAAAATGTTATTACAGGGTAGAAACACCAAAAACTATGCTTTGTCCAATCATAGAAACTACATGAGTGTATAAAAGGCAAGCCCACTTCGCGAGTAGTAGATTCCCATAATGCCTCCTAATCCGAGAATGACCGGGTTTCGATGGCATTCAATTCCTCTAATCAAAACTTTGGAAGATCAATGCTATGCCTCATCGAAGCATGGTCGGTGATGGAGGATGCTCTCCACTCTCAATATTTTCTGCAAGTCGATCAGGTGAAGGGGCCTGCTCCCCTCCGTTCTCATTGGTTTCGGGATGGAAATTGATAGGGAACTTTGTCACTGTCGTGGCTTGTCACCAATATGTTTCTCTGGATCCTATCAATCAACACCTTCGGGGAGGTTCTTCTCTCAACCTGTTCATCATCATAATCATTGTTCACATAGTATCCCACTCTGATGAACTCCTGTCCCAGATAAGAGCAAGGCAATAGAAGTACGGTCACCCCAATGATATCTTCTTCGCGTATCTTTGAGGGATCTGGAGGGTCCGCCTGGCCAAAAGTAAAAGAACATTTGCATATCAGTTTCCATGTTCACGAAAATATTAGCATAAACCCAACTTACAGTGAAACAAAAAAAGAAAGAAGATAGTCAAAAATTTACCTGGAATTGCAGATGTCCTTCATTGGTCAAACAGATGTCCTAGCTAGCTCATGCAAGTAGATGTGAAGGCAGCAACCACCTTGTTAGCTTATCAGTGAAAACGTGTGACTGCAAAATCATCATGTGTTGTTCACGTGTTTAATTTGTTCAATCACACCTTTAAACCACCTGTCGAGGAATTTGCATCTGTTAACCAAAAAAAAAGGAAATTGCATCTAATAGTTAAAAAATGTCTTAAATGCGATATGAAAATCCCAAGGTATGTAACCAAGGATAAACAAAGTACTGCCATACCCAAGAATCACCAAAATACACCATTCGGAACCGAACCGCTCATCGTGTTCAAAGAGGCTTGACACCACGATTTAACTCCGGTTTTGAACACGCAAAAGGTAAACCCAAAAAAATAAAAGTTAATATCAATCAAATACAGCTAACAATAAAGTAAAATATGATCTTACTTAGATACATCAAAAGGTTTGATGTACTTTATCATACTGAGGTTGTAAAATAACAACATCACCTTAGATGCTTGAAATTTTCCCATTGCTTGATCATCACCATTAGTATAAATTGTCACCTATCAATTGATTCCCATAATATGCTCTAGATTTTTATTCCCATATCCAAGTAAGTATTCAACCAAGAAAACTATAAATTAGGAAAGACAAATCAAATCTCAAATTTGCTCAACCAAGTAAAACAAATTATACAAAGTTATCAAATAAAACATATGTAATCAAAGTTGGTAAAGCAAATTCGAAGAAACATCAACTATATAGATGAAAATGAATAATTTCTAATCTGAACCAAAATGAGACATAGCCAATCCTAGAATGATTAGAAGGGCCTTTTGTATTATCTCTAATGATCGAACATACCGGGCCATCAATCTTTAGTGTGTAGCACAAACTTAAAACAATGAGCAGATCATATATAGTTGGCCCGCCTACCAATTCAAATGGTCTCGGTCCACAAAATTCCATTTTAAAGAGAATTATAATCTATCTTGATTGAAGCTTAACAATAATATATAATATATCATTAAAATGAGAAGCAATGCTCACGGAAATGAAAAGTTGGAGCAGAATCCCTTGGACATCCAAATCGACCACATGCCCATTAGTATCCATGTATCGGGTTCATTTGAGGGGAAGAACAGTTTGAAAGAACACCTCATGATATTGAGGCATAGGCTTCAAAAATAGTGTAGGAAAAGGTTCGAGGAAAAAGACGGTTACGTTCATACTTTCGAAGTGGAACCCTTACAACAAAAGTTTGCGAGTCTATCGAACAACCCGTCACGAAGAGGATCTTAGATGCACTCTTGAATTGTGGAAGCCAATATAAGACAGAAAGGAGGAGAGAGGATCTCAGATCCACACCCAATTCAAGAAAACCCCAAAAACCAAAACCCAATAACTCAAACTTCAGGAAAAAAAATAAACAGTCTAAAGAAAGAAAAGTACACCAGGGCTTTGTGGTAAATAAGGTGGTACTTCGGGATAGATCCATGAAGAAGCCAATGAAGATGAGCACATCTATATTCGATGAAAGAAATACCTATGACTCTATGAAACTGGCAATTTTCTAGAAAACAAACAATAGTTAGTTTAATACGAACTCAAACCAAACGAAATAGTTAATTTAATACGAACAATAGTTGTGCACTTGATCAACCACTGACAAACTGAACTCAGAATATTTACTCCAACCATCAGGCAAATTAGACGAATCTTGTACATCTAGGTACGTAGACAAATGATCTACATTGTTCCCCTTTGGAAAAATCAGCACTCTCCTAACAAAAACACGCACTGATCAGAGAACAAAAAGAACTGATTATAACATATATTTCAGCCGCCTAAAGATATTAAATAGAGGGAGAGAAAATAACATACCATTTAAAACCGCCAAACTAGAAAGATGTTAGAATAATACTTTCTATTATTCAACTGAGAAAAGTTTCTAACAATCCATGTGAATCTTGACAATGGAAGATCAATAGTGTGCCGAATGACCACAGTGCTAGCAGTTGTTGCAGCTTGCACTATCCATCAATCAAGAAAAAAGACAAGACAAATCAAAACCTGAAAACCCTTCTCAGTGTCTAAACTCTTCGATCTATGAGAAAATATTTAGCTTCGAATCAAAGTTTAATATGAATCAACAAAAACGTACCATCAAAAAACTTCATGACCTTAACCTCCACCTCGAGAATTGAAGTATCATCAAGAAGAAACTCTCTGTCAGGGTCCCTTAGCTCACTAAGAGGAATAAAATTCCAAAATCCCCAATCAGGATGTTTTGCACTAAATTGGTGTTGTGTTCTACATGAAGAGTAAGATTCAATTTATTAAACATAGACATGCTATATCTTATCCTAAACTGAAATAAGTTATACTAAGCAAGTATAAACTGCTTACCTTGGCAGCTCTCACAATTGACATAGATTAGTGTGTGGACAGAACTTGCTTGAGCAAAGGCAGCATTTGGGTAAAATGATTAGAACGCATGCCTTGATGGAAGAAGAAGTTTCGTTTCTCTAAATTGCACTGCACACCCATCATTTGGAGATCTAGTAAACCTAAGACCATTTCGCCAATAAGAGTAATAGACATGTGTCCTTCTGCCCTTAGACCAACACATTCCCTTCTTAGACTTATTACACTGTTGATTTCTGGATTTACCCTGTTTGCGTTTCTTTGCTCCACGAATTTTTTTCCTCTGCATTGGCATATACTTCACTCTTCTGGCCAAACGTTTGGGTCGTCCATTTGTTATAGCCGTTTTACTCTTCTGCGCTTTTGCTTTCCCTTTTTTAGGTTTTGACTTTACATTGCCAGATGCCCAGAGCCCCAGATGGTTTTATACTTGTAGCATAGCCATGAACAAAAAATAAGTGGTAAATTATAACAAATTGTAACATCTGTCGCATCGATCCTTAAAGCCCCCAATTAGTCTTTGAAGTGGGGTTGGAGGAAACTTAACCAAGCTTTCCGACGACTATTTCCCCCAAGGACATGAGGTTCCGTGCACAAAATTAAATTTTGCTTGGCAAAGGTTTTACCGGCATTATTATTATTAGCTTGATGCAAAGAAGAAGAGGGTTTAGTAATGAGCATTCTCAAAACATGGTCCTATGGTGCGAAGAAAAACTGATGGATGAAATGTTAGCGTGGACACAAAATGAGTTGGTTGTTCGATTTGGGTGCAGTCCTCTATGGTGGCTCATGGCTTACAGCTGGGATATTTTATCTCAAATTCTCAATTAGGGGGACCAACAAATAGCAACTTCTAATTCAAACACAGTAACACCAAGTAGCTAGCTGGACTGATTTTGTTCGAGCGATACTTGAGTGCCTACAGTACAAAGTACCGAAATTCAACCTCAAGGCTCTCTCTCTCTCTCTACTAATTATGTGTCATTAGCTTATCGTGTACAGTATCATTTACACTGCAGATGAGAAATACTATATATCAAAATAACTTATCAAGTGCAAAGACGGGTCAAAATTTTTGATAAAATGTTTCTCCCAAGCTTCCTGATATGAAAATTGCACTTGAAGAACTCCTCACCAATAATGGATCATTTGGTTCTTCTGGGGAACACAATCTAAGGATTGTAACAGCTTCATCGAATTCAAACTCTCGCGCTCTCATCATCACGGAGAATGGATCTCCATCTTACGCCAGATTCGACTTCATCGCCAATGACAAAGTACAATGATCTCCCAGCTTCTTTGATGTCAGAGAAGAAAGAATACCCTACTGATCCATCACTCCCCGACATTAAGAACAGCATTTATGCAACTGATGAATTTCGCCTTGTTCAAGGACATATTCTAATGACTGGACGGAGTGTCCTTTTGTTCACCGGGTGAAAATGCTAGAAGAAGAGACCAAGGAAGTTTCACTACAGTTGTGTTCCTTGCCCGAGTTCGGAAGGAGCGCGCGGGGAGGGTGATTTATGCTCATGGAGTTTTTGAGTGTTGGCTTCACCGCGCATGTCGGATCGGACACGCCAAAAGGATGGTGCGGGCTGCATGCAAAGAGTGTTTCTCTGCGCACACAACTGAAGAGCCGTCCTTTTATGTGTCCACAGCTCATTTGTTCCTTCTCCCGTTCATTTGCATCTGCTGCTATGGAAATGGTTGCTGCCTTGAGTCTCTCGCCAGCCTCCCCGCCCCTCGCTATGTCATGTCACCTAATCCTTTCACGCCACCGATGTCTCCGTCGGCCCGGTGGCATTTCACACTTATCCATGGCGTGGCCACAACCAAATGTTCCTACCTTGCATCTTCCCGGAAGCAATCTCGATCCTAGTCGTTTCGGATCATCCCTTAACGAAGAGATATTCAAAGCCGATGATTTCAGCTTGTTGGCGGAATTTGAAGCACAACAGAACATCGTGAGCTCCTCAATGAATTATCATGTTTCTCTCAACCACGGCTAATTCCTACATCCGCCAACCGCCCCATTTGTACAAAATCTCTAGCACCATCAAATTTGGAAGACCTCTTGGTCGAGAGATGTCCTCATCTCCCGGTATTTTGATCGGGCTATGTCATCTAGCATGTTTTCGCCATCACACAAATCAGCTCTCCTCAATCAATTCCAGCAAGAATGAGAGCATGCTCTCTCCGATAAACACAAATGTATTCTCCCCCAAAAATGTTGATCACCCTCTCTTACAGGCCTCTTTTGGTGGTCTGCACTCTCCAGGAAGAATGTCACCAAGAAGCATGGAACCCATCTCACCAATGAGCGCTAGGGCTGTGTTTTCTCAAGCGTGAGAAACTTCAACAAAGACATACTGGGTTCAGCGTGATCTTGGATCCAACCTAAGCTAGAAATAAAAGTCTTTTGATGGATTTGAAGATTTCTAGATCGACTGAGACATAGCACAAATAATACATCAAAATAGGTTTGAAGAGGCAGTGCAAAATTAATATGTAGAAATTGGATACTCATGAAGGCTTATTTTTTATGCAGCCATATCCTTATTTCCAAATTCGAATCAGAATTTGGAAAAAGAAAATTATATATACAACATGGAAAAGGTAGAATACAAAGAATTCAAATTTCTAAATGAAATATTTTAACAGTATTGAAGTGATATCATGCTCAATGACAAAGACAAATAGTACCTATTCAAGCAGATTCCAAAACAAACTCGATAAGATTCCAACGTTTAAACTTTTTGTAACTGAAATAATCCTCAACATCGCTTCTTTTTCCTGAAATTAGCAAAGACAAAGTGATATTCAAATTCAAAAAAAGTCTCGATTTACAACTTATATATCTTGTCAATTTTAATAAAATAAAATAATGTGATGTTTTTTTAAAGAACTTCCTACTTTAGAAATGAAAGCAGATTCATTTGAGTAATTTTGTCTTTTAGAATAGATAAACCTTCATGTCCCATAGTGCTTACACTTAGAGTCTATATAATGCATACCATGCCGTGAATAATTGTTTGATCTTAGAGTGCAGTTGCATTCTATTTATCAAAATGAAGAAAAATGTAAAAGTTGTGTATTATGAAATCAGTATCAGTAGCTCATTTGCAATCTAGAATCCAACTTCAAGTCCATAAATCCATAGGAAGAACCTACAACCTTCAGACTTTTGTAAGGCTCGGATGGGTCCATATAAAATATCTTTGTCTTTTAACTCCATTCTTTCTGTTTTTCTTATATTCAGGATTCTCAATGCATACTCCAAAGTTCCTCCAAAGCCAAAAGTACCTTCAAACAAAAGGTGAGAAGGGAAAAACTGAAAAAAGAACATAGTTTATGTTTATCTCTTTACAGCTTTCTTTTTTGTTTACACTTGTATATTACAACATTTATGCTATTATTTGACTTTCTGCTAAAAATGTTCTAGATTGAAAGCTATATCTTGACTTGCATGAGAACCACGAAATTCTCAGTATTAGTTTTATTGGGGCGGTGATTGGCCCCATCACAAACTAAATACATCGAAGCACGTTTCAATCTCATTGTAAAATAGTTTAGAGCAATTGTTTGTATGCCAAAAAGATTTTATGTATTGGGTTGTTGGAGTGCATTTGTGGGAATCCCACCAAGCTATTATCTGTTTGTGTTTTCGTTTTATGTTTTTTTACTTATCCGCAATCTTACTCTGTTTTGATTGATCCTTACCGATGAAGTAGTATTGTACCAATAAGGGTGTGTGATCAAGTCATATATGGCCGAGGCTAATAGAATTTTAGTGATTACCTATAATAAAGGAAGTTGTAAATCCACTTTGCGCATTATCGGTGTATGTCAAAAACGTTTTTAGTCCTGACAACTAAAGTTATTCCTCAGTCATCAGTAGTTCTAAGTTCTAACTGATATTTTTGTTCACATTAACGATTAGTTCTCCTTCAGTTGATTTTTTTTTCTAATATCATTTACCATTTATTCTTCTTTGATACTTAGTGAGTTTGAGGAATTAGAAGCTGTCCCAACTATGGTTGTGATGGAGGGCCTGCTGGAACCAACATCGTCAACGTTCTCTGCCGTTGCAAATGTTCCCGATGATTCTCCCTTTGTGAATTTCTTCAGCGTATGTGCTTTATGCCTCTAACTTGCAACCTTCACACTTTGAGTACATGATATTCTTGGTTATTATGATGAGCGTATTTCTAAATGGCCTGTTATGGCACCACAGCTCTTCCTGGCATTGATAATATGTTTTGAAATGTTGGTAACTTGGTATTCCACTATTTTCCCTCCATGTGTTTTACTTAACTGAGCCTTCGCGAGTTGCGACCATTAATCTAAAACTCACTCTGTGCCCTTAGCTCTCAAGAAGCACTCGTCATAAGACTCGTATATAGAGAAAATCTAGGCTTAATGATCCAAGACTCTTATCTCGCATCTACCTAATAAGAATCATGTTAGGGTCATAAATATACCCTCCTTTATTGTTTAATTTATTTATGGTGAGAAGTGGTCTTAGGGGAATAATTGTATATTCGTAGTTTCTAATAGTTGCATAATAGTTGCATGGTGTGAATCCCTTACTAATATGAATTGATAGCATATTGTGTATAGCATTTTGGTTTTACGGAGAATTGATAGCATATTGTGTAACTCCAATGAATGTCTAAAAAAACAATCAAAACAATGCCAATCTACATAAAGAGTTAAAGACTAATAAGGAAAATAAAGATTTGTTAGTTACTACTCACGGGAAATTACCTTTCAATCAATTACGACCCAACAGTCATCTCGTGTGTTGTGCTCTCCAGCTTCTAATTAACAAAAATCAACTTTTCAACAAAGTCATCAACTTATTGAGTAAAACCACTAACCTGCATTGATCTCATTCATTGCTCTTTTCACATGCTCATCAGGTTCAATATCCACGATAAGAGTCTGAACTATTTCATATCCGTAATGCGACATTGCCTGTAACACCAAAATAAATAAGAAGAAAACCGATTCATACCTAAACTACTCACTCTCTTTACTCGTGTGTTTCCTGTTTTCAATATTCTACCAATACATGGAAGATCGAAGGATTAAATTCAAGATTATATCTAAATCCAAATCATCTAATTCATCACTCGAAACACCCTTTCTTCCTCGACTAAGTTTGAAAAATAAGCCTGCGAGATTGGCTTCAGCTGTTTTGTTTGGGATTAATTCAGCGATTGAGAATGCATCATTCAATGACAGTTCATTCTACATTATTAGCCTCCTGCATTTGCAACTGTGGATTGTCAACTGTACTCCCACCACCCTCGATGTTCGGTTATCGTGATTTGGTCCCCTTGCGATCACCAACCTCACTTCCTGAAGGCTGCCCAATCCCCGGCAATCCTAAGATTGGATCAACGGTCGGAAGTCCTAGATTTTGATCAGTAGCCACATAAGCTACAATCCAACATAGGTGACCTAGATTCAAATCTTGACTCGGGAAAAACTAATTTTTTTTTCGTGTCTCTTTTAAGAGAAGCAGAGATTGCATGTTTGATAGGTCCGGGATGATGTGAAGGGCGAGTAAGTTTGCATTCGGACCAAAGGAGCATTCGTCTCTCTAGTTGATTGAGCCGGAGTGTTCTTCACGATCTGAGGCGTTAAGAACCCATCTTGATTCCCATCCACACGGGCTAATCAGCTTTTGACTGTCAATGAAAAACATTAACCAATGTAAAACGCGAAAAGGTTGAAACTTCTACTTCGAAAGTAGCCAAATAATATATGTTTATCAAGTCACCAGCATGAATAAATATTTCTACATATCTTGCATGAGAATAAATGTAGAAAGTGTTATCTCGACTGATGAACTCTATTCCTTGTATGTAACCTGTTTCTCTAGCCAAAGTTTCGATTTGGGCTAGAAGGCGATCAATTTGTGAACTCCTAGAAAGTTGCATCGACCACCAATTGCAGAGGCAAAGAATAACAAAAGGGAAACAAATTGCAACAAACCGTCGCATCGATCCTTAAAGCCCCCAATTAGTGCTGAAGGTGGGGTTGGAGGAAACTTAACCAAGCTTTCTGCACAGCTATTTCCCCTCCAAGGGGATGAGATTCCGTGCACAAAATTAAGCTGCTTGGCAAAGGCTTTACCGGCATTATTATTATTAGCTTGATGCAAAGAAGAAGAGGGTTTAGTAATGAACCATGCATCCAATATTAGAAGTTGTTATTCGTGTATAATTCAAGCATTCAATTGTATTACAAAAATGTGTTAATTGCTAGAGCAACAACTAACATTAATTGTTGGAAACAAAATCGCTTGCATGTAATGGTTCAAAACCACTCAAATACAATGCAACATGTACAGGAACTCAACTGTGGCTAGAAAGAATTACAATCAAATATCTAATCCTTGATTTTGTAACTAACAGTGTTATTGGTACCAGGTTGGTACTACCAACATATGCAACAATCTCAAGGCTTGCCTCGCAAATGATGCATATTTTGTAAACCTCATGCTGCTAATAAATAAGTCTTATAGATCTACCAAAAGAATTGAAAAAGATAAGACATACCTGATATTATAGAGATCATGACCGGTTAGATATTACTTGTATATGAGGACAGGTAGAGAGTCCATACTGGAGAGTCACAAATTAGGCTAATGCAATTTTGCGCTTTCACCTGAGAATTAGAGCGGAAGCAAGGAGCCCAACTCCAAAAGACCCAATACGTGATTCAGAAAACATCATCTCTTTGATTACACTGAACCCTTTTTTAGGTTTTGACTTTACATTGCCAGATGCCCAGAGCCCCAGATGGTTTTATACTTGTAGCATAGCCATGAACAAAAAATAAGTGGTAAATTATATTATATACAACACATATATATCTACTCTACTATACTGGAAAACCCTAGATTAGCAAACTTTAATCTAGACCTAGTATTGTTGGTCTAGATTAAAGTTAACTATACAAACCACATCTCCATTGCAACTTCAACATTTTTGCAATGCTAAAAATTTATTATTCTTTTTGAAGATATCAAAGCGTTCTTACCTTCATCATCAATGAGAGTTCATCAATGAGAGTTCCTTCTTCGTCTCATTGAGAGCTCTTCAAAATTTTTTTTCAACCGAAACCACATCTCCATTGCAACTTCAACATTTTTGCAATGCTAAAAATTTATTATTCTTTTTGAAGATATCAAAGCGTTCTTACCTTCATCATCAATGAGAGTTCATCAATGAGAGTTCATTCTTCGTCTCATTGAGAGCTCTTCAAATTTTTTTTTCAACCGATCATTCAAAACCAAAGAAAACCCTTTATAATTGGATCATCAAGCCGTCCAAGGAAAGTGGAGAAAGGATAGAGAAGAATAGAGGAAATTGTTTTGTTGGGGTTTAGTGTTTTGTTCTCGGCGAAAGTTTTATTCGTATTTATGAGTAGAGGAATTTATTGGGAGACATCTATCGCAGTTTTTTTCTCCACTTTACTTTTTAAGTGGTTCGGCCAGTTTTTTCTCCACTTTTTTCTCAATCCATCCTGATTTCTCGTGAGTAAAAAGGGTACTTAAAATTTGCCTACGTGGACACCCTCAGAGAGCAGGAAAAGGGACTGCTATTATATATATATAAAGATATGGCTTAGTATATTGTTCTAAATTTCTAACCAATAGCATGCCCAAAAGTTTGATCAGGCACTAACATGTGTCAAGTCAGCACAATAATATAAGCAGCTATGCATTAGAATGTGAAATGCATCAACAATATGCAGTCAAACATCTCTAATAAAAAAATTTATAAGTAGCTTAAGATATCACATTTTCTGCAAGTAAAAATAAAATGATACTAAGATCATATTGAAACAAATCTATAGCATAATTATACACGATTGAGGGTTGAAGTATTTACAACTTTGAAATCGAAATCATGGCAATAAATTTGACTGCTGTCCGAGTTTTATATCTGATATGATGATATATAAGCATAATTATTCCACCAAAAAGTTTATGTCAACCTATGAAATCTATTGTTCTTCGTTTTTGCTGTTCTCTTTTTATCTCTAACTAAATTGTTAGCAACATGTCTATAAACTATAAAGAGGTCTTAACTTTTGTAAACCTACTTGTAAGCTTCTGAAATTGTTTTTTTTTGGTTAATAATTGGCCATCCTCTTTGTGTTAAATGGTCTTATTATCGACAACATAAGTTTCCAACTGGAATAGACTGTTTAATGTCCTAACTTGGTATGAAAATATTGAAGGGATGTTTATGTTTGATGAATGAGCAGATTAAACTCTAAATAACAATGCTATATGGCAGGGCGTACTACGAATGTGGTGTGCGACACTCTTTTGTAATATTATTTTTGCTATAATGAAGGAGGCTAAATAGTGAGCATTGTTTTATAGAGATACCATGAAATGTCGCAATAGAGGTAGCTAATGGTGTGCATTGTACTGCCTGGAAATTGTTGTTGCTGAATTTGGCAGGTAATACTGAAACTTTGAGTACGCTTAAACCAAGTTTTCCTCTCCCTTCAATCTTGCATCATCCCGATTTTTTTATTCATTATTGAAGTTCCAGTCCTTTGTATTAGTTTTTGTCTAAGTTTTCTCTAAATCAAGTGACCGTCCAAAGCAATTGAAGGTCCTTCATTTTTCGGCTCTGAAATTATGTGTTGCAGACTGACACAAGTTCCCCTTGAGTAGATATCTCAGCAGAATGGCCACAAGCACTTTCAACTTTAGTGTGATAGCACTTTCAACGTTTAGAAAATTGAGCTCTATATGTTGATGCCTTGAAGCCTGCCAATTTGGTATTTATTTATAAATCGTTTTTTTTCCTTGAGGACTGCTTTAAGACAGCATAAGGTTTTCATTGAGTATGACAAGTGATCTACTGGAAGCTTAAAAGCTCTTACTACTCCTGCACTAGGTGTCTAGGTATTTGTTTGTAGCTCCTTAGATTTCAGTCTCATATATTTGTGTCACATACTTTTGACAGTTACCTTAATCGAAGTTAGTGGATTGGAGCTTAATGCCTTTTGCTACTGATCCAAACATCACCTATATGGAGTTTCAGCTTTACTGGAAAATTTTCAATGCATTCAAGTTGGCATCATTGGTTTGTAATTCACTCAGTCCTGTTTATAAATTTCATTTTTCATTGATGTTAAAATGTACCTTCATGTATTTCATGTGATACAAGTTATTCATGGTTATAGTCTTATACAAGAGAGTAAAAGGTGCATAAAATGTACCTCATTCCCTTTGGTTTTTGTTTGTTTAGCTCCCAATTGTTAGTTTTTCCCCGACACTCTATATCCTCTTTGTTCAAGCAAATTTGTTATGTTTCACGTTTTTTGGTCCTTGATATTATGTCGTTACTTAAGCTTGATTTAAAGTTACTGCTTACCTTAGCTGAAATATGGATTTTGACTTCAATGTTTAATGCTTGAAGAGGGTTGTAGTAAGCTATTGGCTTGAAAAGAGAATGTAATAAGAAACATAGAGTCATCATATGTAACTAAGTATAACCTGAGAAGCCAAAAAAATTATAGATAAGATGTGAATTTTTTGCAGGAGCAATTGCAAGCAAGCTTCCTGTTGGATTGAACACTTCCAAGGTTTTGATTTCTTATATTTTTAATTGATGTATATTTTATCAAACAAAAACTGTGACAAATCAAATGAATGTACTGCAATTCATCCTAAATTTTTTGAGTTGCACTATTTAAGGTTGTGAATATTTAAAATAGTTAGTACATCCATCCATCTCTGTGTTTTTTACTTGGAATAGAAATTCAATTTTGGGTTATATGTATATTCTTTTGAGGGACTTGGAATCTTAAATAAGTACCATGAACATATTTTAAATACTACAGGTAAATGAGTTTTACCTTCAAGTGCTTCATGTACCCCTTTTAAAAATATGAATATGTATTTGTGTGTTTTGGATATTGCTTTCTTTGCATCTATGACTAAATGCCTTTTGTATGCTAATTAAGTATTCTATTATGATGTTTTTTTTTTCCACATAACACATTTTATTAAGGTTCTGAAGCACTTCCACATGGGCGTCCACTTATCCTAGGTACAATGGAACCTAGATTGTGTTTTCATTCATTAATTCACAACAGTTCTGAAGTACTTTCCTATTCAGGATCTCAAGCCTTTAAGATATTATGGTAGTAGTGGAACATAGTCAAACGAAGCCTACTAATAGCAGTAACTATGGACTTCTCCAATTGTTTGAACTCTTGTGGTTTATCTGATCTCAAGGCTCATGGATGCTTTTACACATGGACAAATAACAGTGATTATGTAAGAAAGTGGTCTAAAATTGATCGGTGTCTAGTGAATTCTTGCTGGAACTCTCAGTTTCACAACTCCTCGGTCACTTTTCTCACTCAAGGAGTATCTGACCACTCCCTCTTTGTAGTTTCATGGCATGACAATTATCAGTATCATCCACCTTTTAGATTCTGTAATTTTTGGTGCCTTCACCCTGATTTCAAGGATACTTTGTTGGAGGCCTGGGAGTCTAGCTTCATTGGTAATCCTCTTTTTATCCTTACTCAAAAGCTTAAGGTGCTTAAACCTCAACTTAAGAATTGGGCAAGAAGTCAGTGTTCTAACATTAAGTCAAGAGTATTAGAGGCCAGAAAGTTCCTCTTTGAAGTTCAAACTAAAATGCACCTCTCCCCTCTTGATGTGAGCTTGTATTATCAGGAAAAACAAGCAAGACTTCTCTATACTTCTCTTGTCAGCATGGAAGAGGTGGACCTCAAACAAAGGAGTCATTGTGACTATATGCAGTATGGTGACAGATGTAATGCCTTTTTTCATAAATCTATACAAGAAAAGAAAGGTAGAAACTCTATATGGTCTGTGGAGGATAACTCAGGGATTAAGTCTACTACAGCTGATGTTGCAGACTCCTTTATAAAGTACTACTCTGAAATTCTTGGGGTCGATTATCACATCAACGCTGACATGGACTTTTTCAACAATATTGTTGTGAAGAGTACTCTTTCTGTTACGCAAGCGTCCTTACTTATAGCACCTATCTCGGATCTTGAAGTAAAGGAGGCCCTATTCAGTATGGAAGACAACAAAGCTCCTGGGCCGGATGGTTTCAATGCATACTTTTTCAAGCATAATTGGAGCACTGTGAGTAGAGATTTTATTAAAGCAGTTAAATATGTCTTTCATATCTCACATGTGCATAAGAGTGTCAACTCTACCTTTCTATGTTTAGTGCCAAAAGTTGCCAACCCCACAAAAGTTGATGAGTTTAGGCCTATAGCCTGTTGTAATGTGATTTATAAATGCATTTCCAAAGTCCTAACGAACAGGTTGAAGCCTTATATCTCTACACTTGTGGAAGACTGCCAATCAGCATTTATACCGGGCAGAGACATCCAGGACAACCTTCTTATGGCTCATGAACTACTCAGAAGTTATGCAAGGACTCATATATCATCAAGGTGTGCCATAAAGATCGACATAAAAAAAGCTTATGACTCTGTCAGCTGGTCCGCCCTGATTATGGTGATGAAAAGGTTTAACTTCCCCCAACAATTCATAGATTGGTGCATCATGTGCTTTGCCTCCCCTCATTACTCTATCCTTATTAATGGTTGCCCTCATGGGTATTTTGAAGGAAAGAGAGGTTTGAGACAGGGAGATCCACTATCTCCCTACCTGTTTGTGTTGATTATGGAAGTCTTTGGTGGCCTTCTCAAGCATGGTTTGTGCAGTAGAAGACTTAAACCCCACTCGAAGTGCAAGAAACTCTCTATTACACATCTAAGCTTTGCTGATGATGTTCTTATCTTCTCAAAAGGGGATGTTGACTCTATAAGGGCTATTAAGACTATCCTAGTCACTTTCACTTTGAAGCTACAGGGCCTTGTATTATTAGTCTCAACAAGTCCACTATACTTATTGGTGGTATGAGCATAGTGGAATCTCAAGCTCTTTGCAGATGTTCTTGGTGTTGTTGTGGTACATCCTCCGTGAAGAAGTATCTTGGCCTTCCTCTCTTTGCGTCTAGACTTGGAGTAAAGATCGCTTTACCTCTCATTGAGAGTATCACAAGTAGAATCTCTAATTGGAAGAATAGAGTTCTCTCTCATGCCGGAAGACTACAGCTGATTCACTCTGTTCTTTCTTCCTTCCACACTTATTGGTCTAGGACTTTTGTACTGCCTAAAACTGTGCTCGACAAGGTTAGTAAAATTTGCAATGATTCCTCCGGGTCCGCCCATCTCTAACTAAGTGTTTACACAAGGCTAGTCATGAGCTACTCCGATTCTCTAAGGATGAAGGGGGGTTGAACATGATTGATCTCCACACATGGAATATAGCTGCGTATTGTGGACTAGTGTTCAAACTTGCATCAAGAGAGAATTCTTTATGGAGTAACTGGGTGTGGACTCATAGCATCAAAAACAAACATTTCTGGACTATGGAAGCTCCTAAGGACTGCTCATGGGTATGGAGAGGCATCTTAGAGCATAGGAAGACTGCTATGAAGTTTACGAGAAACATCATTGCTAATGGAGATGACACTTTCATCTGGCACGACTTGTGGTGTACAGAGACACCCCTCCTATGGGATAACAATGCTAGACAAATGCTACAGCTTGGTGAGGAAGCCAAAGTTAGTGAACTGATCTCAAATGGCAGGTGGAATGACATAGTTCTTTCTCTTCCAGAGTGTGACTTGAAGACCAAGATACTAGGAACGGATATATATGATCTCATGAACAAGGATCAAGTAGTTTGGTCTCTAACTCATTCAGGAAAATTCAGTGCTCGATCTGCTTATATAGCACTAAAGAAGGTTAAGAACAAAGTCAAATGGTCCAAGCTTGTTTGGGGAAAATTGGTGATCCCTAAACATTCCTTTTGCACTTGGCAACTATTCTCTGGTAGTCTCTCCACTCAAGACAGGTTGGTTAACAAAGGTATAATCAATCATTCAAAATGCAGTTTGTGTGGAACAACAGCAAGAGAAAACTCCAAACACTTATTTTTTGAGTGTTCTTACACAAAGAGAGTGTGGAGTGGGGTCAAAGCAAAGATTGGTATGGGTTTCAGAGTAGCAGACTCTAACAATGAGTGGCATAGTATCTTGCAGACTAGCAGAAATAGTTCTATGGAAGGTGATATCAGAGGAGCATATATCCATTGCTCAAGTAAGTGCTATTTCACAAGAGAGGAACACTAGAATCTTTCAGAAAAAGTATCGTCCCCCTCAGCTGGTCATGGTGAGAATACTAGAAGATATGAAGCTATACATACAAAGGGTTGTAAAGGATATACCAGATTCCACATCAGTGAGAGTCCTCCTTCAAAACCTTGGTATAGATGCAAACTACCATGCAAAGGAACCTATTTACTGCCAATGGCGTAAACCTGATCCAGGCCATGTTAAGTTAAACACGGATGGGTCTTTGACTCCTTCAGACCAAGGATTCGGTGGTATTGCAAGAAAAGAAGATGGCACAATGCATTTTGCCTATATGGGCTCTAACCCAAAGAGGTCTATACTTCAACAGAGCTAATGGCTATTGATGCGAGGGGCTAGAGGGGTGTTAATGCGAAACATGGAATTACCAAAGTACAGGTGTACTCGACTCTATGATTCTTTGTGAGTATAGTTAATGGCTTGACTACATCACCATGGTATTGTCGAGAATATTGTACTATCTATCGGGAGCAAAAGGAAGAAACTTCGGTTATAGTAGTGTCAACCATTGCTATAGGGAGACCAACAAGGTCGCAGATTTATTAGCTAAGTGTGTAAAAGACTCTCTCGAGACTCTTTTGTATTTTACCCCCCCTCTAGATGAACAATTGACTAAAATCATTGAGGAGGATGCAAGAGGAACAATCTATGTAAGATTTTGATTAAGGAATGCAGGTAGGGGTCAGCCTAACCCCATAGCTATCATTCAAAAAAAAATAGCTAAGATCTGACGTTCTTGGTAATGCCGAGACGTGGGAAGATGCAAGGACACTGTTTGGTCTAGGCAACTCCTGTGCGACATCTTTTGAGCTTGATAAACTTATCGAGTATATCAAAGCATTAGCCTTTAAGCCATGTGGTCAAGGTGATAGAATGGAACTTAAAATTGCACATGCTCAACTGCTGGCTTTTAATCGTTTGAAGGGGTATTTGTCTTCCGAAGTTTCAGATTTGCGAGAGGGTTAGGTTATTGGAGTGAGAGATGAACATTTGACTAGAGAAAACATGAACCTCCGGTTTCTATTAATGATGAGCAGGCTATCTCAGAACCACTAAGTTGAAAACTCATGAACGCTCTTCAAAAAGAGATTGTCGAGTTCAATGATAGGACTAAGGCTTCTTAAGGGGATGTTAAGGCTGCGATGAGTGTTCAAGGGGTTTGTGGTTGGGGAAATTTGTGTCATTGTAGTGTGAACATGGTGGTGAACCAATTGTTAAAGATCAAGACCAATAGGCCTCCATTTTAGACTTCGAGAAGGAAGAATAACTGTCGGGAGTGATTTGTTGAAGCCGACATCGGGTACTTAATTGGACGCCTTTGAGAACCTTATAAGAAAATCGGGTTATCTGTTTTGCATTTTATAGATACCGTTGTTGACCATGTGTAAAGCGATTCTCCAAACTTCCAATACCACGATAATTGTGTCACTTTCGGTTTCATGACATGCTTATGAGCAGTTTTAATTTTAAAAAGGGTCAGTCTTAACATGTTTTGATAGTTGTCTTTGGTGGACTCTTGGACTATATTGATCTAGAGAATGACTTTATTTCATTATCTGCATTAAACTGTGAAATCATGGTGAATTTAATTGAATGTTCATATTGTCTGCGAAGAAAAGTATGGCAAATGCATGTTTAGAAGCGATATCAACTCATGCAAGATTCTGGATGGATGTCACGAGCTGGTTTTCAGTTTCGGTAGGTTGTATCCACCGTCATTTGAAATCGAGGATTGGTGCAAATGGCGAAGTTGAGCCCATCTCTTTGTAGTTTACTCAGCAGCTATACTAGAGTACCTTACAAACATAAGTCTTTGGAGTTGACAGGCAATGCAAGCAAAGATCTAAAAGTGAAGAAGTGTATCACCCCAAGGCATCCGCAACTAGCTATCGAGGGGATGAGGAGCTTGACACGTTGATCAAGGGAACAATTGCAGGTGGTGGTGTGATCCCTCACATTCACAAATCACTCATCAACAAGTCAACCAAAGAATAAACCGTTCTTTCTTTGAGTTTTCCACCAGTCTTAATTGTTGTTTCACACGGGCATTGGCCTTGGTTGTATGTTTAGGTACTTTCGGTCGATGTTATGGTGTTGAATATTTTTTAGCCTATTTGTTTATGTTCTAACTTTTAATTCTTAGAGACGTTATGATTTGAATTAGGATATCTCTTTTCTGCTTGACTTTCCATGGATTGATGTATTTTTTAGCAAATATGCAATCTGTCTTCCCAATTTTTTTTTTTTTTTTAAAAAATCTGTATTTGTTTTTCTGCCTATATGGAGCTTAGCTTTAAGCTGGTTGGAATAGATTATATTTTTGATCAACAGAAAGTTTATGTGTTTCACTCTTAAGTCTTAATCATCATTTTCACAATCTAGCTACCATTAAAATTTTCAAAATTTCATTCATATTTAATTCCAGTTATGATATTACACATTTATACAGACACCAACTACAAAGTAACAATAACGTGCCTAATACGCACGTGCTCTTACCTAGTGATCATAAGAAAGGAGCGTCATCTGTCTGGATTTGGATTGGAATTATAGATCTCCTAAAATAGGAAAAGATTAACAGAGATTTCTACAAGTTAGTTTACCAATAGTTTCCACATGAACACTTGCCATCTTTGAAATGATGAAACCTTTTGTTATCCCTTACAATAATCTCTCGTTCAACAATTTTAGATATTATCTTGACAGCATTGTGGCAATCCCCACAAATCCTTAGGTTCTTCATGATTCTCAAGGTAGTCCCCGGAGGAGTGCTAATAAGCCCATATGCAATGGCTAGCCTCTCACTATGGTACATCAGAGCCTTCTCTTTGGCTTCACGGTCAATATCCTGAAGCACATACCTCGTATCTGGCACATAACCAGCCCTCTTCATCTCTTCATTTAAAGATCTAGCTTTTTCGTATGCCTCAGCCTTGTTAGGATTGACACTCTTTTTATTCCGAGTGGCATTCTTCGTCGTCCTCTTTATATCGCTAGTCTTTAAGTCAGATGCATTTTTATGATTACCCAATACGTCCAGCACCGATTTCAATCCAATTGATGAGTACCTCCGCAGTGTCTCTTGGACAAGGGGACTTGGTTTCATTGGCATCTTACGTACTAACTCTTTGGCTTCGCTAACGTTTCCTGATTTTCCAAGAAGATCAACAATGCTGATATAATGCTCCATGGAAGGACTGATTCCAAAGTCTTTGCCCATTGATTCAAAATATGAGATTCCTTCCTTGACAGCCCCCAAGCTTCCACAAGCCATCAGAACTGCACTGAAAGTAAACTGATCGGGTCGCACTCCACTTCTGTTCATTTCAGTAAACATCTCAAGTACTACTTTCCCTTGCTCATTTTCAGCTAAACCAGCCAGCATTTTATTCCACGAATCCAAATTCTTCCACGACATCTCCTCAAAAACTCCAAGTGCATCTTTTGTGCTACCCAGCTTACAATACATCTCAACCAATTTATTGAACTTATTAATACCTCTGGATGAAGATCTCATCATATAGGTATGTACTCTTCTTCCAGATTCCAACAGTTTCAAATTTATGCAAGCTTGCAAGAGTGATATAATGGCATTGGGATCTACAACTAGGCCTTGTTTCTCAATGTCCTCCATGAGTTCAAGAGCTTCTTGAACTCTCCCTTCTCTGCAAAAACTATCTAAATCCGAGCTTATTCGAACCTTTTCCCGCATGTGAGGAATTTCTTGTTGAGACACTCTAGAAACAGCCACAGGAATTTTCTTACGAACTGAAAAACCAAACTTCACTTTCGTCCAGATAAGAGGGTGATCAGGTAAACATGAATTTGCTAAACTTCCTCCGTTTGGCAAAGGACAGAGTTTCATGAAAGTAGCCATTGAAGCCCCTTGGACCATTGTAAAAGTGCTAAAGTTCAAACACTACAAGAAAGAAGTAATTCTGGTTGCGCTTAACCAGAATATGTTTATGGCAGTAGATGTTCTTATCCATATCAAAGGAGCTCATTGAGACTCACAAGAAAATATCCTACAATACAATATCAAATTACACACATGTCCTTATTGGTGCCATTATGTTCCAAAACGCCACCAATGCCCCCAAGCCTTGCCACCAAACAATAGACCTCACCGGCTCACCCAAGACACCCTGCTACCATAGACACCTCTCACTAGAAGAGAGGTTGAATGCTTATAAATACGGTTATATCTCACTTACTAAGGAATGTTTGTGAATCTGGCCTTTCAAACAGTGGTTCTGGGTTATCTACTGTTACTAAAGTTTCCCATAATTCGCTTGCAGACGCTCCAAATACCTTGAGTCACCACGAAAAAAGATCCATAAAACGTTTTCTCAGTTACATTTACTGTGACGACTCATTGCTTGTCTATTACAATACCAAGCTGCACTATTATCCTCAATTCACAAGCAAGTCGGCGAATTTTGCTCCAATAAGTTCATATTGCAAATGGGTTTATGGTATAGAGCAAGCTGGAACACTTCAGAGAATTCCTTGAGCAGGGATTTGTAGGTTATATCCAGTAGTTGACAAGCTTGTGCCGAAATTGTATCTTTCCCAATCCCATTAGGAGAACTCGATGCTTCTAACAATCTCATAATGCTTCCAACCTCACGGTTCCTTATGCCACATGGGACTATATGTTGGAACGGAGACAAGTCTGTGGTGACATTCAACGCTAGCCCATGATATGTTACCCACCGAGAGACCCGAATTCCAATCGCAGCTAGTTTCTGATTACCTGTAGGAGGAAATCAGATATGAAACAGAAAGGACTATACAAATGCAAAACAGTGATTTAATGACGATATCGGAATCATACAACTTACCAACCCAGACCCCAGTAAGACCCTCGAGCCTAGACGCCTTAATACAGAATGTCGAGGAAAGAACACGAATGACCACCTCTTCTAGTGTCCTAAGGTACCAATGAAGATCCATTTTGTGATATCGTAAATTGACAATGGGGTACATAACAATCTATAACGCAACAAACAAATAAAAACAATCAGCAAGAGCAAAACCAAACTAGTCTTAACATATCCAAAAAGATAATTATTACCTGTCCAGGTCCATGGTAAGTAACTTCCCCACCACGTTCAGTCTTATAAACATCATAACAAGTGTTATTCCTATCAAACTTCAAAAACTCCTCAGAACTTGCAGCACCCAAAGTATAAACAGGTGGGTGTTGTAAAATAATAAGTGTATCTGAACAATCTTGATCTAAGTCTATTAAACATTGTCTTTGTTTAACAATCGACTTCTGCCACTCCCACGCTTTGTTATATGGAATTACTTCTTTGTGTAAATCAAAGTATTCGCACTTTCTTGTTGTTGCCTGGCTTGGGTTTGATATTGTTTTATGGGCACGTGAATTGGGTGGACTAGTTATAAGGAAATTGGGATTTGAGGATAGATGTGTTATGATCATTTGTTGAGTGATTTAGTATTTGTGGAGGTGTAGATGAAAATGAGGTAATGGCTGAGAACTTTGGAAGTTCAGACAGAAGGAAATAATAAATGTTTGTTTTCGTGAAAGTTGACTGAAAATCCAAATGAGTCAGTTTCAATCCAGCATCCTCTAACTAACAAAAACACCATTAGATACGAGGGTTCGTTCAGTAAACTAATTGGCAATAATCTGTGATATTCAAAACTTTTAGTCATTCCTTATTTTTCATCTGAAATAGGCACAGAAATTTAAATTGGGGTACCACGGAAGGGGTTTCGAGTTCATACTTAAATTGTTAATCTTCATAAGGTCAAATGATGACGAGGGGAGAAAGTGGACAGTTTGGGCCCCTTATCTCTTTTGGGCCAAAACCATTTGCTCCGCTGACTGGACAAGCCCACTGACTAATGGGCAGCCGATCACTAGTATTACATTGTTAACCTTAAAGACTTAAACTGATGACGGCGTAAATTTGAAAAGCTTAATTTGAGGATTCTAATCAGCTCTAAACTGTTTTTTTTTATTGGCAAGCCTGTTTTAAAGGGTTCAAGCCCCAGATCGCTGATATCACCCAAAAATTTTACCGACTTTGCTAGTCACCACCTGATTCCAATATCTAAGACAAACAATAGTTAAAATGAACTGCCACTCCACCAATCTACATATGTAAAATTGAGATTCCATGGATCTTGTCTCCAAAGCGGGAATAAATGTGGTATAGAACTCTACATAGCAAATAAAAGAAGGGTAGAAAAATTGCATATAACGGAATAGAAAAAAATAAAATAAAATAAAAAAATTGCATAATGGGTTTGCAATATTAGTTGGATAGGCCTATAAATACAACTTTTCGTCATCTTTACCCTTAACAATGTTGAATCTCAGTTAATCATTCTTGGCTAATACCTTAATGCATGAGAAGACAAACTTTTATTATCTTAATCGAAATCTCCATATTTCAGTTTGGGGATTCTATATCGGATACTGAAAACCAGATTCGTGAAACCTCCTTCATGCCCTGCAAGGCTTATGTGACACAATATTGTTCTCTAATGACTTGTTGTTAAAACTAGATCTGATTAATATGTAATCAATTTTCGCCAATATCTCAAAATTATATCATTACTAGGTATTGCATGCCAAATCTATAAAAATTCTCTCCCAAACTTTACCTAATCTAATATCAAGCGATTGCATAGAGGGAAAAAGATTGTATTTAAACAATGTGAACCATTGGACGCCACAAATGAATATATATGAATGTAATATCTTCCGTGTAATACATTCATTCCATATTCATGTATCTATTGAGAATAAGTGTGATAGTCACCGATAGTTATAATATATTAATGTATTTGTTTTTAGAAGAATAGGGTTTACCTAGGATGTCCAAATGGGTACCCAACTTCGGCCCGAATCAATTTTTCGGGTTTTGAGCGGGTATCGGGTTTTTTCGAATCGGACCGGTTTTCAACGGGTCAAGTTTGGAGTTGGGTATTTTGTTGAGAAGTGTGACCAAATCCTATCCTAACCACTATATTTCGGGTATCCATTGGGCTCGGGTTCGATTTGGTAGGATAAAGCCCGGTATAAATGAAGAAAGAAACAATAAAAACTTTATTTGAAATATATATTTACATTTTATTCTTTTTCAGCCTATCCACCAATCCTTCAAACAAAATAAATTCTTTTTTTAGCTATCCACCAATCTTTCAAACAAAATAAAAACTTAATGAACTTTGGAAGTAATTATCACCTATATTCGGACATAATTATTTGATATAATTTAAAAATAGATGGACTCAGAATAAACTATAGACACATGATATCATGCAATTACTGAAAAAATTGGAAATCCTGATATAAATTTTTTTATAATCCAATATATTAAATAACTCATCATTATAAACATGAATGAGATCATAATCCAAATATTTATCTAACTCATTTTTTTATATGAGATTAGTAATATGTAATTGAAATCGGATTTGGGGTTCGATTTCAGTCCGGGTTCGATTTCGGGGTTTTTAGTCCTTTTAACGGGTTTAGGGCTAAATTATCGGATCGGGCTCGGGTTGGTCTGGATTTAGAGAGTGTGATCAAACCCTACTCTATGTATTTCGGTTTGGGTTCGGGTTCGGGTTTTGTCGGGTTCAGACTCAGTGCGGGCATTTTGTTAGAATTTTGGGCGGGTTTCAGACAAGATGGACATCCTTGGGTTTACAATTCAAAAAGTACTAGTGGCGCAATTTATAGTAGGCATGCTTGCCACCTCTCTGTGTGTTTTTTTTATGAGGTCGTCTATCCCGAGGATATCCTCATAGGGACGAGATCCAAGACCGTTGGATGTGTGATCCAACGGTCCGAAAATCAAAAACAAATTCACATTCTCTCTCTTTCTTTTTGTTTTTTATTTTCAGACCGTTGGATCACACATCCAACATCTCAAACCCTCATCCCTATGAGGATATCCTCGGGGTAGCCCAGGCCTTTTTTTTATATATCAATAAAAATATTTGGATTGGAAAAAAATTAAATAAAAAATATGTGCATTACTTATCCGGGCCTATGACATTTCTGGTGAGATCATGTAGAATACATGCTTGCATTTTTCACTACCCACCCTCGCATACGCATTTTCAATGTTCATGAAAGCTTCATTTGCAAGGAGACAACCCACATGATGAAAACAAAACAAAATAACAAGAGCACAGAAAATCTATTCAAATAGGTTTTTGAGCACCTTAATAAGGCCTGAATTAGGACCAGAGAAGGACTTGAGGGCAAGGCTTGGACGGGCCGAAGCCCGTAAAAAGGAGAAAGACAAATCCAAAGTTCCGAATTCAGCGTCGAAACTTCGGGGGTATCGAAAAAGAACCAGTAAAAAGCACAGACCTACGTTCACAGACTTACACGTGTCATCCCTAGCTGTCTTTTCCAGCTAACTAAAAAACTGCCTCTCTCTATCTCTAATTCTATTCTTTAACATAATCAGTTTGCTAATCTCTTCAAATTCTTGTCCACTTTTTCCAAATCTGTAAAGAAAAAAAAAAAATAATAATAAAAAATTCTCCACTACGTCTAAAAGAATGACGAGATTGAGTAACAACAATTACTTGGCCATGAAAACTGATCCAGCCACTGAAAAACTACTCAGCTCGGACATGCAAGACTTACAAAATGCTGCCAAAAAACTATTCAATGATGCCATGAGCCATAAAGGCCTTGGGTTTGGTACTTGTTTCTTACAATGGCTTGCTTCTTTCGCTGCAATGTGCGTTCACCATCATTATATTTTTGTATTGTAATGTAGACATATTGTTGTCATTATGTTCCTTCTGAAGGTTATCAATTCTCTTCATTGAATGCAGATATTTGCTAATATTGGATCGAACAAACTGGAAAACAAACATGCTGACTTCACTTCTAGTACCTTACATTTTCTTCAGCTTTCCTCACATGTTTTTCAGCTTCTTAAGGTGATTTTGGACATCTCATTGCTGTAATATAATCGTTCTTTCGTTGCTACTGAAGTTTTTTTGTCGCTTCGACGAACTAAATTGTTTTCGGCATCGGTTAGGGGAGAGTTCGGGACATGGATTACTTTTGTTGCAGTTGTTTTACGACTCTTTTTCCCACGACACTTCCCTGGTATAGTTTTATATGAGCTTATTAGACTAGATTGAAGCTTTACTGGGCGAAACCGTATATACTCGTATGCTACTATGGGTTGTGACTTATTTTAAAATGGTGCAGAGTGGCTAGAGATGCCTGGGTCTTTGATTCTTCTTTTGGTGGTTGCTCCAAGCTTTTTTGCTGACACCCTGAGGGATAGCTGGGTTGGTGTTGCGGTATGTCTTGCCATTGGGTGTTATCTGTTGCAAGAGCACATACGTGCGAGTGGAGGGTTCAGAAATTCTTTCACTCAGAGCCATGGTATCTCAAATACAATTGGCATCATTCTTTTGTTGGTCTATCCTATCTGGTGCCTGTTTATCCTTTTTGTGTAGGTCCTTTATTCTTAAACAGCATTCACATTTTAAAACGAAAATCAGCGTATCCTTCATTTGTTACGCCTGCTATCTGTTGTCAACAATGTGTTTAGTTTTTAATATAATTTCTATGTTCCTTCAGCCCTGAATAAAAATTAAATAATATTATCTGAGTTATCTTATCATGCAATCATATTAATTGACTCTCTGAACTTGGAATCTTCCAATTCTTTGAAGGAGCGACGGGATAAAGGTCACCCAGTACCATGCATTTTCAATGATGCAAAAACAGGTTCTTATCATTGGCCATCACTTCCCGATCAAGCATTATTAATGTTATCATCATTTTACTAAATATGAACCCTTGAAATCATGAAGTTTGATATTGTGTTAGGAGGTATAACGTTAGATGAATGATACAAGATACCTTTGGGTTTCTTTCTCCACAATATTACTGAGCTACAAAAAGGAAAATCTCTAATTCCTATTAACTGTTAGCAAGTCACATTGTGGAGATGGGGTTCTGTTGTGAGAGCAGCTGCACTGGAACCTAATGAAGAAATGGTACATGTAAATAATGTAAAAGAAATGGTACATATTCACAAGAAAGTTCCTCTGTTACTTCTCTCGCGCAGACATGCAGGATCTTGTACATTTTTTTTTTCTCTTATTCATGTAAAAATCAAAGCTACCATTTCCATGTGAACAAAGAAGAGGCTACATCAAAGTCAATTGGAATTTTTAATACTAATAATAAATGACAGGCAGAATTTCGGCACAAGATTTTGTGCTTCGAATAAGAAGAATCCATGATCGCATACCAAAGTGGTATTCCAGGTATCATGCTTTTGTCTTCTTAGCTTCGCTGTAGAGTTGATCAATGCGATCCTGTGAAAAAGCAAGAATCAGAATTACTTCTTGTGCGGTAAAGAAACCAGAATATTGAAGTGTGTGGTTTGTTTGGAAGAACTGTAAATATACTTTTGCTAATAATGTCGTTCTGCATAATTAAGCTAATGAATTTTTGCTAAAGAAAATAAACAAATACACTAACAAAGTTTGAGTTTTTGCTAAAGAAAATAAACAAATAAGCTAAGAAAGCACGAATGCAATCATGCATTTTGTGCATCAGCGCATTCGAAGGCTGTGGAATAAAGTGCACAACAACTTCTTCAGTACCCTAAAGTATGAAAGAGTAAACAACTTTACCTTGTAGTATTTCAACAATTGTGGCCTCTTCAGTTTGAAAGTTGGTGTTATTAAATCCCTCTCAAAATCAAATGGAATTGGCTCCAAATGTACTGCTCTTAACATTTCGAAACCTTTAATCTGTAGCAATAGCTTTGGAGTCAGACAAGAACTCAAGTTCAATTTAAAAATGTTCTCCACTTGCGCAAAATTGTGTACTTACCTTCTGTTTCTGACCTGTACTGTTGAGTTCATCCAGAATGTACTTCCTAGCCTTTGGATTTTCACACATTGATCGAAACTCTCCGTTCTCATGGTGAGCTGCTGCCCAATCGTCAAGCGCCTTTCTGTCTGGTACTACCACAGCTACTAGGAAAGACTCGAAACTGTTCCCATAAACCCAAATCTGCAACCATTGACCAATGTAAGTACCCTACTTATGGCTTTATCAATATTACTTAGACTTTGACGGCCGACCATCAAGCAAAATCTTGACCATATTATCAGAAAGAGCATTAGCTAAGACAATACCCATGGATGGCTTCCATCCTAGGAAAAATGTTTGAAAAGAGGATCAACTTGTTGCACATGTTCTGCTAAAATAAAATGAATTCCAAATTGACTGTGTACAGTTTATATAGAAAAGACTGCACAAACGCGTTTTCAATAAAAAATTGAACACATTATGAGTTAGGTAGTTCTTGTATTATCTTGTAAGTAGCTAAACAGGGGTACTACATTTTGTTGTCTTTATTGTAAAGATTAGTATTCTGTGCCATCAATTCTCTAGTACCGTACCGCAGTAATTAGAGGGCATTGTCCAAATGTGTTCTCAAGTTTCTCCACAGCAACATATTCTCCTTGCGACAATTTGAAAATATTCTTTCTCCTGTCAATGATTTTCATTACTCCATTTGCCTGCCATTCCCCAATGTCACCTGCAATACCCTGAAGTTATATCCTATATATCCAAGTACTAGGCACAAACAGCTTAAATTCTGGATAACATTTTTTTTTTCTATCGGAGCTAAAACAAACTGAAGATTGACATATAATCGTCAGACGCGAAACACAAAATACTTCAGCTTTGGATTTCTCTGCAGTGAGCAAGAAGCTGACTCTAGTCCTTTGCTCTGCCTTTTTCATAAATATAAAAACTTCTTTAATATAGGTTTATCCAAGACATTATACCTGTATGAAACCACCCATCTACAACAACTTCTTCTGTTAGATCTGGTCGCTTGTGGTAGCCAGTGAACAATGTTTTACCCCTCAAGCAAATTTCTCCTCGTGGAACGGTCGAGAGTGCATCATACCCCATCTCTGGCACAGATTCAAGCCTTGCTTCTATGGTCAAACCCGGTACCCCAACAGTTCCAATCATAGAGAAAACATTGGCTATGGATGTAAAACATCCTCCACAACTTTCAGTAAGACCTGCCCGTTGAACAAAATTTGATGGCGGCAAACAAGGTTACTCAGGGTCCTCCAAACTGTGCAGGCTGAACTAACAACTACATCATTCAAGCAGAGTTCTTGTATTCTCACATACCATATCCTTGTGACAAGATGCTGCAACTTGTTACTCTTAGAAATTCCTCCACATGTGTAGATAAAGGTGCAGCTCCAGATATTATAATACGAACTCGCCCTCCTAGTACTTGCTTGATCTAAAAAATAAAAGTTACAGAAGTATTTGACAACATTGTAATAGATTTATCTGAAGAAACATGAGGGATTCTTACTTTGTTAAAAACAAGCTTGTCAAACAAAGGTGCAGCTTCCTCTTGTTTTAGTCCCGCCTCCAAATTCTTTAACTTGCTGTTGTCAGCACAACAAAGTTATAGATAAGTACTAGTTAAGCGCATATTGGTAAAGTTTTGTGGAACATACTAGTTATAGGTTTTTTTTTATTTGAAAGGGCAGAGTTTTGTGGAACGTACTAGTTATAGGCATATTGGTACATAATCTTCTTTAATGTTCCTCCCGCTGAAATTTTCTCTTGTGTACCTTCGTATTCGTTTAGATTCTTTGCTCAGAAGTGAAGAGGAAATAAGTATTGATCAGTTCGACAAAGTAACAGTACTTTTCAGACCTGTGTATATGCGATCAAAATCCGGGGAACCCCAAGAGAACATTGTTGGCTTCAATTCTTGAAGGTCTTCCATAAGATATCTAACATCCTGTTTGTTGAAGAAGACTAATGAGACTGACCCAAATGTTAATAGTATACATGCAAATGAGGAAATGAGGGAAAAAATCTTTTTACCCCCTTGAAAAGAATCCTATTGACGCACCCTGTAAATGCAGTAGGTCTCCATGATCTGATCAAAGACATGAGCCAGGGAAGGAATGAAAAATAGCAGTCTTCTTCTGTCAGCTGCGATGGAAGATAATAGTCATTATATTGTTCTTATTAACAGTCTAACACAAATAAGATTAATCACAGTAGTGAAGAGGGAAAATCATATCTGTTTCTGAGGACTGTTGTAAGTCAAATGCCTTTTGTTAATTAGGTCAGTGTCTTAATGTCTTAATAAAATCACTGGCCTCACTGTTAAGCTTCTATGCTAGATATAAGCAAACATATATATGGCACATGTAAATAATTAGATCCATGTAACTTTGAAAACCAAATGAAATGACTGCGTGCTGAATTACGTACTACTTTATCTGTTTCTTCCAGTAGTTTGTCCACACAGAAGACTTGTTCCATTATAGCTTCATTACTCAGTAAAACACCTTTTGGCTCTCCAGTTGTTCCACTTGTGTACATTATCGTACATATATCACTCTTCGTTCTTGTAGACAACTTATCATCGGGGGTTCCCTGAGAAAAATGACAATTACATCAATATAAGATTGTAGAAACATAAATCACAAGTTCTAAAGATCTGGCCCATCAGGGAAATTGAAAGACAGCCGATAAGATATTGAACCAAGAAAAAATTATTTATTTGACAGAATAGTCAAGATCATACCAATGAAGCAAATTCCTTCCAGGAAAAGCAAGAAACTCCTATTTCTTCAGCTTCCTTCATTTGTGCATCGGCTATCTTCCCAAAGCTAACAATAGCTGAATAATGGAATTCAAAACTGAGTGCCCGGACTCATGTATTATCTTAAACCAGTTACAACTTAGACATACACATGTTTTACTTGCCACATACTTTTGAGATATTTACATCTGGGAAGGCAAGTTAGCATCTGCACAAAATATTACCACTTAGATCGCCAAAAGAAGATAATTACACTTGGAGGGTGAGCTTTTCTTTTAAGTTAGTCATGGTAACGCATTGTCATTGCAGTAAATCTTCTAAAATATTTTGTTTACTATAAAGTACGCACTAATCATATTCTTTTTTCCAATTTAAACCACTGACCTTTATGTGCAAACTAATCCTGGAAAGCAAAAATATTATTGTCAACACGAATTAATGCTTTCTAACAAGGTTTGAATCCCACGATGACTGTAAGGTTGGATGGAAAGAAATAAATAGTCATACAGCTTGTATTTTATTTTCTTGAACGAAAGCTATTGAGACTTCGGCATGGTTGATAATGAACTCCACTGCATTAGCACCTGCAACATAGAAAAAACATATCAGTTGCTTTAGTCCTGCTCATATCAATTATATAGTTTTCCAAGTAGGATCACTTCTTCTGTAATAGTGACAAGTTTCATAAATATGAACTAAATACACAAACCAGAAGGAAAGAAATGGCAGGGGAAAAACAGAAACTTCAAATGAATGCTTACCAAGGGTGTCGTACAGAGGTACATACTGAATCCCGTGGCTATTGCAAGCCTGTGAAAGGCATGGTTGATACATTTCAGATAAATGATGATTATTACCTACTATGAACAGCTAGAAAAATATTTGAATTAAAATACATGTTAGTAAAGATGCTTTCAAGTTTCAACACAATTGTTGTAGTTGTAGTGATGACGCATATTGTGAAACATCCTATACAGTATTGATCTAATATGTAGTATATTGCCAACTAATTTAACAAGCTGCAATTGTGATAGTAATAATATCTACTCAGTAAAAACTTTGCCACGTTAATAAGAGCAGGCTAAGCTGTTAAACAAAACCATTTTGAAGATGTACAATTCAGAATACGCTGCATCTGTATATTGCAACATATGTTTCTCGATACAAAATACAAGTATGTGTACCTCCATAGAAATTATCCATTCAGGGCAGTTGGTTCCAAAGATGCCGCAACGTCCTCCCTAAAAAACAAGCAAAGTTTAAAGACCATAATGCAAACCATGCTATAACCAAAACATAGTGCATTGTGGAAATTGACTTACAGGACTAACACCACGGTTTCTAATGGCTGAGCCAATCAAAATGGCTTAAATTAAGTAAACTTCCTTATATGTCTTCCACAAATAAGGACTCACCTGCAAATTTAATTTCCAATGTTTTAAGTTCAAAACAAAGCAACGACCCCAACTGATGTTGGAATTTTGAACTTGATCATTGAGCTGTAGTTCTGCTAATTGAGAATATGATAATAATAGTTGAAGTACTAAAAGAGAACATATCATTTGGGTACAGAAATAAGAAACAAATCTACACCTTCCCATTGACGACCTCACGGTGGCCAAGCATTTGGTTTCTCGGGTTCTTTTCAACAGAATGACTGCAAACCGGGAGAGATCACATGAGAACTACACATATTATGGAAGAAGAATTATTCATTAATGTATAATTATTGGATTTACAACTAAGGAAAGTAAGTGCATATGTTCACAGTTTCACTGGATGGTTTGGTGGTTGTAAAATTTTTGTAATGCATGAGTTGTGACTTTTTAAGTTTTCTCCAAGGACCAAAACCATTTAAAGTCGTAAAATTACTCTAATCAACATGATTTTGGTAGTGAATGCAATCACAAACATATAACAAGAAATAGTTCAATGTAAATACAATTTCTGCCACCTGAATAACTCCCAAGGGGACTCAAGTCCAGTGGGCAACTCCAGGAGACCATCTTTGGCAAAAATGCATCTATAAACAGGCCCAGCTGATGGCCTTTCACCAATGGACTGCCTTGCTTCTTCAACCTGAACTGTATAAACCGATGGCATTTTGTTGAAGCTTCAAAATTGAGTACTGGGTGTGTTTCAGATTCTTTTCTAGGGAAGATGATAAAGAATATCACTTGAAGCTGGACTGGGGACTGAATAGTAGTATACATTGTTGACACCATAATGACAAGTAGATGTTAGGTAGCAGAAGCATTAAATGTAGTGCCGGTGTTTATGAGCTCTATAGTGCTACGCTTTTATGGTTACCACCCTTAAGTCCTTAACCATAGGGGCTCTGCCGACTGGCACCCTCTTTAAGAAACTTGGATCTGCAGTATGGAGATCAACGTTTGTTTTCAACATCACTACATGCTTTAAAAAGTCGCACGGAATGAGCTAGGTGGTATGTCCTTCAAAAGTCAAACAACTACATTGGCATGCATATAACTCATAGACAGCTGCACTTTGTATGAAAGTGGACCCCCTGTTCTTCCTGTTTATAAGATATATATGATGGTGGTTGAATATATAGCAAGCCCAATTTAAACACTAATCACTTCCTCAATTAGTCAATTGATTCATAATTCTTCTTCTTGACCCATTATTGGTCAAATCACCGAGGTAATCGTACAATGTGAATGTCCCACTTACCCTAGCTTCATAATTGGAAAAACTGGCACTTATTCCAGTTCCAGTTTAGTGAACCAGTTACAAAAGAAATTTTGCTTTGTGGCACCTAATGATGGCTCTAAGCCAGCCAATTGACTGATGAAACTGGATTATCGCTCCTTTTGCAGGTACAGTAATCAGGTTATCAGCTGTTCACGCCGTTCAAATTTTGTTAAATTTTAAGTGCGGGGTGTACCAGTTAAAACTACCATGATCCTGAGTTTTCTGCTCACTAGCTTCATCTAGTGGGGAGCTACAGACCAACACAGTTCCGATATTGGCCAAGTAGTGTGATTTTGTTTGGATATTGACGGTTGGCTACGGCAGGTGCTTTTTAAGTCTCAACTGAAAGTCTGAAATGGTGGTCAGGTGGTGAAGCATTCATTCCCTCGTTTCATCATGACTTGAAACTTCGACCACGGTAAATGAAAAGCATGCCCTTCAAGATAAGTGTGAACTTCCCATCTGTAATCTTTTTTTTTTTTGCAATCTAACAAATAGAGTACAGTAGCGCTACTGCGCTAGGAAGGAGTTTGAGCAGAGACCCTACTGAAACCTCAAATAACATTTTACCTAACAAACTGTACGTTTCTAAGAACATGGCTTGTACATCTCCAAATGTTTCAGCATACTAGAACACATAGTCGCTCATATGGGTCCAAAGGATCACCATCTGTAGTTGCCGAATGACATATGGATATGGATAATCAAGTAACTCATGCAGGTAATCATCTAATTTACTTCAGGGTGATATTCTGGGGCCCTCCGGTATATGAAGAAAAATAGTATTCAGCTTAATAGAAACTAGTCTTGCTATCCAGAAAAAGGAAACAAAAGGTTGGCTGTCGAAGAAAGCATAAGATGCAGTGATGAAGTTCCAATTGCAATTTAACAGGCTTCTTAGGAATATAGGAGGCATAGTAGGAGAATTTTTCATGTGCCTTCTTATAGATTGTGACATGCCCCTTTGGCATTGCTCATGTCATTTCTTAAGAAAATAATAACAAGGATAATAATCGAAATAAAAAATATTATGCCCAAAGGCTTGAGTTCAGTCCTTCAAAGTGGGAGATAATGAGACAGATCAATATGATCTTTTGATAGATAGAATATACGGATGAAAATGAAAGAATGATGAACCAACTAAGCTATTACTCTTATGTACATATTAGAACCGTACAACAGTCTACATGGAGGCAAGAAGTTCCCTTATTTCAGCAGCAGATGGCATTGTCTCACTTGGATAAATCCTAGCTACCAGCTGTGCAAAGCTTTCATACTTGTCCAGAAACTCTTTCTGCCATATATTGAGCACCCGCATTAATAGATATGCAACAATTTGACAAATTAAAATTGAGTACAAAGTAAAGTTGCGTACATTTTATCAGCGTATAAAAAAAGAAAGACATTTTACTATGGTGGCATATCGTGTTGCATGCTTCAACTTTTAAGTTTATAATGCCATATTCATGCAGATCCAGTACGTGGCTATCATAGCACCAAACTATAGAGAAAAACTATTAATAAAAGTTACTATTATAAGCTAATTTTAATGGTAACCTGGAAAAACTGTGTCTGAAACTATTAGGACCCTCAAAGAAAGTGCAGAAACCACCTGAATGCACTTTCCATTTAAATCTTTCTGTAAGTCTGGGAAACTTATTTCTTTCTGTCTTATGAAATCGTAGGCTTCTTCAGTCAATTCACGTGGAAAGACTAGAAAGTAATTCTGAAGATCTGGCAAGCATCTTGAGATGTTTTGGGAATTGGACAAGCACAACGAGGACTAAATAAAGCCACTAAGTGCTTTGGTGCAAGCTGAGGGTTCTGAAAGGGAAAGAATTTACCAAAACTGAGCGAATTAAACTAGGAAAACATGGCATGGGAAAAAAGGATTGATTAAGTCCCACTAGAGCTGAATGCTGAACCAGAAAGATGAGAATGAGGCAAAGACGGTATTTCGAAGTCAATTGCAGAAACAAATTTCTCTGCTTCTAACTGGTTTCCTATTTAAAGTTTATGAATCTTCAGAATATAGAACCTTCCAGTTAGCTTAGCACTTGAACCCACACATGACCTGAAAAATATTTAAAACTTACCTTGCACTTGTCCCACAAAGAAGGTAGCAACTCTTCGCAAGTTAAGTTCTTCTGTAACTTTCTATACATTCCACTGATGGACTTATCAACCTGCCAAACGAAGCCAAGACAACTTAAATAGAGCATGTAATAACGACAACAGTTCTGAATAATTTCACAATGACTTACCCCAGATAAACTGGATTTCAACGTCTTCCGAAGATCCATTTTGAAAAACCAATCTGGAAAGGAATCTGATTTGTTTTTCAATAACCAAAAAGTCAGCGAAAACATTCTGCTAAAAACAGCTTAAAAGCAATAGAAGAGAGATATAATCTACACTTGGCGTCATAAATGGACTGGAAGCAACAGTCCATGCACTGCTTCAAGTACACCCTAGAAGCAGGTTGTTGGACTGGTTGGGTGCAGTATTTCAAAAGACTTTATATTGTTAATCCGGAAAGAAAACACCCTATACTGCTGCACCACTGTTTCCAAAAAAAGAAAATCCGCACACAAGGATCACATACCAACAACTAAAATGACCATCTTGCATGAAACCAAAAAAAAAAAACAGCACTGCACCCTACCCGAACCCGAACTCAGACCGAAATATACATGGTATGGTTGGTCACACTCTCCAAACCGACCGACCTAAAATTTTGGCCCTAAACCTGTTAAAAGGGTAAAATAACCGAACCCCAAGATGTACATACAACTTGAAGAGTTTCCTACATTTTCATAAAAAAAAATGCACATCTTGCTCTATGTGCTACTATTTTAGAAATTCAAACTAGTCATATTCACCTCCATTGAGTAGATTAAGACCACCTGTAAAGGTTAAGATTCGTTTAACCTTACTGAAGTAGGCAATTTGGGGGGAAGAAGGGTTGGTAGATTGTGTTTGACTGAGTTTGTGTGGACGAACTGCCTACGTATCAAGCTCTCTCTGGGGGAACTTGAATCAGGTCAGGCGTAGTTCCTCCTCTTCTTTATATAGGCAAAGGTGCCCGTGCCTCCTCCTCACCCGCGTCGGGTCAAGTTCTAGACTTGATGACATTCAATGAGCCATGAAGGCGTCCTGCGGTGGAGTAATGGTATGCACACCTGAAGCTCCAGTCAAGATGATGCCGGTTGTAACATATGTTACTAGCCGTTGGGGTGTTGGCTGGTGTTAGCGTTCTGGGTACTTAACGTTCTGGGAGAATAGCGTTCAGGGTGCTGATGAGGTCGCTTAATCTGTATGAACTGATCATCAGCAACCTGGAAGTGTGGTTGAGTGTGATCGTCCTAGTGTACTTGACACATGCTTAATATTCCCTGTAAGTGTATATTACTCCCTCACACAGCCCCCTCTCAGCAGGTCGTTAAGTGTTGGATAGCTATCTGGTGAGAGATTTAAGTTGACACGTGGATGGCACATGGTACGGTTGATTTGAAAGGTCTTAACTGAACCGCCTCGTTTTGTGGGGCGACGTGGTACGTTAGGGTTTAAATAAAATGATTGCGCTGCTTTGGAAAACAAATCGGTGGCTTGTGATATACGCCTAGAGAACTGAAGAGTTCCTCATTTGCACCCCTTGAGTTCGAAAGGCAAAGGTTAGTTTATGCCATTTTTTTTTGTGTTTATCTTTTCTTTGTTGCTTGTTTTGTTGGGTTCGCTAGGCTTTAGCTGTCATTATTTGTTGTTGGTAAGTTGTATAAGAAGAGGAAGTATATCTGATTCAGATGACACGATTTGAGGAGATTCGAGATGTTTCATTGAGTGAGGAGGTAGAGGAGGTTGGTTCTGATTCTGTGGTCGTGGTGGCGAGCAGTTATGGTGATAGGATTGCATCATCCTCTAGTGGTTTGCCTCCTAGGGTAGTAGATAAGCGAGCTCTGAGAAGCTTTGGTGATTTGAGGCGTGCGTATGATATTTGTGTGAGCGGCCTGGAAATTCACGAACTGGGAGAGGATGTTGACGTCTTTAGTAATGCGTTCGTTCCCCGGGATTATGGGGTAGTTATCTGTGAGGGGCAACTGAGAGTAGGGTTGAGATTACCGTTATCTAGGTTGACATGTGAGTTATTGAATTTATGTGAGAAAGCGCCGTGCTAGCTCGTTGGAAACACATGGCGTTTGCTTAGAGTCTTCGACCTTTTGAATGAAAGGGGTGAGTACCACATTGAGGTCGCTGATGTTGTTGAGCATTTTGCTGTGAAGCAATCTGGAGATAACAACTTTAGCTTACAAACTTTGACTGGGAAGTCAAGTGTTCTGGATAGGGTTAGTAACGAACCCTGGGAGAAGAGGCCGTTGTTGATACTTGGGAATTATTGTACTTCTAGGTTTAGTGTCCAGACTAGAGTTTGTAATTTTTCTGGTACGTACTAGGTTGTTTGTTGTATCATGCCTCTGTGTTGTATATTGAGAAGTATGTGCTAATGAACTGACCTTTGAACTGTTTATGTTGCAAAGGTCGCTATTACCAGAAAGAAAAAACGTGATGTGATCGAGAAGTTTGCTTGTCTTACTTGTGCTGAGAAGCGGAAGAAGCTGCCTGAAGTAGCGAGCTACTTTGTTGAAAGGGGAGGACGAGGGATCAGAGCGAAGAGGAAGCAACAGAAGAAGAGGTCAAGAGGTCAAGACGAAATTAGATTATCGAGTGACTCGAGCATGGAGCTTGAAGATAGTGGTATTGTCAGTAGGGAGGCTAGGAACAAAAACCAGTTTGGGCAGGTACGACCTAGAGGTGGTGCTGGTGGTAGCAAGTCGGTTAAGCAACCTGATGTAGAGAGGTCTGGGGCTGTCCCAAGGGGTAGAGGACAGGAGAGCTCCTCCTTCGATCTGGAGGACATCTCCTTCACTCCTCGTGAACGGAAGAGTTCATTGAAGAGGAAGGCTGATGAGCCTGACACGAGAGCTACGAAGGTCGCTAAAGCGGCTGAGCACATTCTTGGTAGCAGTTTTGGGGCTGCTAGTGGTGACCAAAGTGGTGGGAAGACAACTCGTGTCCCCAGATCGAGGACCCAAGTCAATTTCAGCGTTCTAGGTCTTGGGGATGCTGAAATTGGGTCGATCACCGCTGTAGGGGATTTTTTGTGGTAAGGGGAAAGAGAAGGCTGCAGGGAAGGAGGTTGGGAAGGATGGTCCTAGTGCGGGTAAGGATGATCTGGAGCGCAACCTTGTCTATGTGAAAGAGAGAACTGGGAGGAAGACGACGTGAAGAGGTCGGATTGTAGCTATAAATCCGCACCTATAGCATCCTACTTGCTAGAAGGATGACGTTGGACGGAGACAGGAAGGACTTGGATTCTAAGGACCTGACAGAGAATCTGAGAGCAATGAACCCGCCCATTTGTTTGGTAAGTGCCAAATTTTACAACTGATTGATTTTGTTCGATCTATATATGTTGTATTTGGGTGTGTGATATTTTGTAAATGGGTGCAGCTTATAGCTGGCTACCAAAAACTGAAGACGGCGGCCCAGATTGCTGAGATGGAGAAAGGCGAACTCGATAGGCTGAAAGACGAGCTGGCAAATGTTCGGGATGTGTAGCAGGCTGAGTAGAAGGAGCTGAACGATATGAAAGCTCAACTCATTTCCATGACTTCGGAGAGAACGGTTGCGGTTAATGAGTTGAGCGACCTGAGGGGGAAGTTGGCCACAGTCAACGACTTCGCTATGAAATGTAAATCGGTCACACTACAGGCGAAGGAGGCGCACGATTCGATATGCGTCAAATTAGAAGAGCTCGTAGCTCAAGGAGGAGCATGCTCGTATGGTTGTAGGTGGGAGGGAGGTTTCCTCAACCGTAGATGTTGATGCTGCTCTTTCCATGGTGCCTGTTGTTGCCATACATTTCGACCCTCCTGCTGGTGGACTTTAACTGGGAATGAACCCTGTAGTCCCTCCTGCTGCGATCTCGACCGATCCTGTTTCCTCTACCGAGTTGGATCCGCTTCAAGTTGAGACTTTTGAAAACGTGAGCTTGAAACATTAGAGCTGGTTTCCTGGGCTTGCCTGGGCAGTTCGCCTTTTATGCTTGTTGTGGCATTGGCCAGATACATTAAGAGCTGAGATCCTAGGGTAACCTGGGCAGTTCGCTTTATCTACCGCTTTATTTTTTATATCTGAACGAACTGGTTTTCACATAAGTGGCAGTTCAGTAGACTTTAAAGAACTGGTTTCCTGAGTATGTTCAGGCAATTCGTATTTTGCACTTATAAAATGCATGTTTGCTTTGTCTTACTTTTGCTGGAATGCTTGTTGCGTGTTGTTTTGACATCTCAGTAGGAATTTGACCTGGAGATGTATGTCCTATCGTCTAGGAAGACTTAGGATGCCTTGAAGTATTTGAGCTCGATTGAGCATACTGCTATGAAGAGCGTTTTGACTCTAGAGAGCGTTTTGGGCTCGAGTGAGCGCGTTTACTCTTCGAAAGCATTCTGCACTAAGTTAACCCTAAAAGTGTAGATATCTAACTAGTGAGAGGTGGGAGCTATGTAGCCCTGAGCTCGAGTGAGCGTTTTATTGTGGAGAACATTTAAGCTATGAAGCACGGATACGTCTGTATGGGTGAAATATATCAGATCCGACACGATCGATAATGATACGCCCGATCGCCTCGGATCGTGTCAGATACACTATTTGGAGTATCCGATTTTTTAATTTCCGATACGCGGGGGACACGCGGGAATAGTAATCTCACAAAAATTTTTTGGAACTTCAACAAAAAAAAAACAAGTGAAATAAAATCCAAGATAAGAAGAGATGCAAGAGAATAAAGATGAAGTGAATTAAGATGTAGAAGATGACATAGTTGAAGTTGGACAACTTGATTGGCAAATCCATTGTATTTTTTTGAACTTTTTTGTTGGCATTTGCTTACAGTGCTATACACTTATACAAAGTTGCTGCTTAATATGTTTGAATTGGTCATTTCATGAAGTAGAATTGCCATTTTAATTTGAATTTGGTGAAAAATGTTCAATTATATAATATTTATATATATATTATTCAAACGTATCCATGACGTATCCGTATCCTATATTTTTGAAAAATGTCGTGTCCGCGTATCTGTGTCGTGTCACGTATCCGTATCCATGCTTCTTAGCATTTAAGCTCTAGAGAGCGTTTAAGTTCAAGTACTCGTTTGGCTCTTAGAGAGCGTTCTGCACTGAATTGACCCTAGAGTTGTAGGTCCTTAACTAGTAAGAAGTGTTAAGGCTATGTAGCCTGTGAGCTCGAGTGAGCGTTTTAGCATAGATAACATTTGAGCTCTGGAGAGTGTTTTAGTTCAAGTAAGCGAGTTGTGCATATGTTTGCTAACATTAAGAGGCTGCTGTGCATTGATGCAAACAAGACTATGTGTATAGTGATGAGAGTAAGAACTCATGCAAATAGAATTTTTATTGATAAAATTTCTTTAATAAGAAAGTATTCCAAGGACGTGGTAATGCCTGTCCGTCTTGAGTTTTGATCCAATATGCTCCGTTGCCTACGACTAGTTCTACGATGTAAGGGCCTTCCCATGTTGGAGCCAATTTCGAATCATACTTAGTCTTTTTCAAGACTAGGTTGCGCAGGTTGGAAACTTTGAGGGTTTACTCACTTGTTGTATGTCTTCTTCAGAGTTCGGTGGTAGGATGCCCACTTGAATGGCTGCTAGGTCGCGGCGTTCTTCAAGTAAGTTGACCTCTCGAGCAAGAATGGAATATACGGTACCAAATTCGATGATCTCAGATCAAGTCGTTGTAATTGTCAGCTCGGTAGGAATGACGGCCTCAGTACTGTAGCATAGTGAGAATGGTGACTCACCTGTACTAGAACGAGCTGTCGTTCTATGCGCCCATAGAATGTTTTCTAGTTGCATTGGCCACTAGCTTTTGTTCTTTTCAATCTTCTTTTTTGAGTTCCCCAGAATTGCCTTGTTACTGGCTTCTGCTTGACCATTACTTTGAGCGTACTGGGGGGTGGAGAACGCGTGAACGATCTTCCACTTAGCCAAAAACTACTTAACTGTTTTTTCCTTGAACTGGGAGCCATTGTCCATCACCAGTGTGGGGGAGGCCAAATCTGGTAATGATGTTAGTCCAAATGAAGTTTCTGACATTAGATTCTTTGACATGAGCCAAGGGGATCGCTTCCACCCATTTGGTGAAGTAGTCAGTTGCTGCTAGGACGAACCGGAAACCTGTGCTCTTCTGTGGAATGAATGGACCCATGATGTCCAAGCCCCACATGTGAAATGGCTAAGGGCGGGCAATGTTAATGAGTTCGCGAGCTGGCTGGATGATATTATGGCCAAATGTTTGGCATTTAATGTATTTTAGTATATACTTCTTGGCATCGATCTGCATTATTGGCCAGAAGTATCCTTGTGAAATCGCTTTGTGAGCCAAAGAGCGACCTTCTGCGTGATTCCCGCACTCTCCCTCGTGGATCTCTGCGAAAATCATCTGACCTTAGTCTGGGCTTATGCACCTCAGATGTGGCCCTTCAGCGGACTTTCTGAAAAGTTTGTCGTTCATTAGGCAGTAGTGACCTGACTAGTATTGAACCTGTCTGGCCTTGGCGCGATCTGTTGGTGTTTTGCTTAGCTAGATATATTCTATGATAGGTTGCATCCATGTTTGACTCCTCTAAGTGTCAGAGAGTGGGCATAGGTCGATGATTTCTAGGACGTGCTCGTTTTGGTAAACAGGTCTATCAATTACTTCGATGAGTAGTTTCCTAAGGTCACAGTTTAGTATTTGGGTCGCGAGATATGCCAAGCTGTCAGCGTGGCGATTCTCTTCCCGTAGGAAATGGTGTATGGTGACTTTCTTGAAAAAAGGCAGTAATTGATTACAACTTAAAGGTACTTAGAAAGATTACCTTCATTGGTGGTATACTCATTTGCAACCTGGAGAACGACTAGTTGTGAATCGCTAAAGACCTTGAGCTCCTGAACTTTGAGTTCTAATGCCATGCGAAGCCCCATGATCAGGGCTTCGTACTCAGCTTCATTGTTAGAGGTCGTGAAATCAATGTGAACTGACTTTTCCACCATAGCGCCATCTAGTGACACTAGGACTACTCTGACCCCGCTGCCACCTGGATTGCTAGCTTCATCTACGAAGAGTGACCATGCCGACGCATCATGTTTTTTAGAGGTCGTGGTGTCGATATCTGGTTCCCAATTCAAGTCGTCAACTGGAAAATTTGCTAAGAAATCGGCAACGACCTGACCCTTCTAAGAGGTTCTTGGGGTGAACTCAATGTGGAGTTCACCGAGTTCTTCTGCCCATATTGTCATGCGAGTTGTTTTGTTGGCTTTAAGGAGGATCCTCTTTAGCGGGAGGTCGGTGAGCACTTTGATTGGATGTGCTTGAAAGTATAGCCTGAACTTTCTTGCAGAGTAAAGTAATGTCAGTACTGCCTTTTCAATGTGGGAATAGTTCTTCTCAGCTGGCAACAATGTCTTGCTTGTAAAATAGATCGGTTTCTCTGCGTTTTGTTCCTCTTTGAAGAGGACTGAACTGATAGCGAAGTCAGACATAGCTAAGTACAGCCCTAGAGTTTCACCATCAATCGGTTTTGCCTGCACAGGAGGTGTTGACAAATAGTCCTTGAGAGTGGAGAACGCTTAGTGGCATTGCTCATTCCATAAGAACTGTTCACCCTTCTTGAGAATTTGCAGGAAAGGTTAGCATTTGTCTGATGCTCTCGATATGAATCGGTTTAGAGCTGTCACCATTCTTGACAGTTTCTGTATCTGTTTCTTTGTTTGTGGGTCGGGCATGTCCAAAAACGCTTGATTTGGGTTAGCTTCTATCCCACGTTGTGAGACCTGATACCTTAGAAATTTCCCAGAGGACGCTCCAAAGAGGCACTTCTTGGGGTTAAGTTTCATCTGAGTTCGCCGCAGTCTGGAGAACGCTTGTGTGAGATGATCTAACAAGTGATCTCCAGCTTTATTGCTTTTGACGACCATGTCGTCTATGTAGACTTCCATGGTGTCACTTAACATGTCTTGGAACATATCAGTGACAAGTCGTTGGTAGGTCGCTCCAGCGTTCTTGAGGCCGAACGGGAGGACATTGTAACAGTAAATTCCTTGCTCTGTTATGAATGAGGTTTTTTCTTGGTCTTCTTCTGCCAGTGGAATTTGATTGTAGCCACTGTAGGCATCTATGAACGACCGGAGTTCGTGGCCACAGGTCTGGTCCACAAGTCGGTCGATTCTTGGTAAGGGGAAACTATCCTTAGGGGTTTCTTGATTTAGGTTGGTAAAGTCCACGCAACGGCGAACTGTGTCATTCTTTTTTAGGACTGCTACTATGTTACTGACCCATTCAGGATAATCGACCTTCCTAATGAAGCCAACTTTTTTAGATTTTCGACCTCTTCATTGATTGCTTTTTAAAATCTAAGAGATAACTTTCGAGATCGTTGGTAAATTGGTTTAGCATTTGGGTTAACATTTAACTTATGGCATGCAATATTGGGATCAATTACAGGCACATCGATGTACGACCAAGCAAAAACATATTTATTCAATGATAAAAAGCTTACAAGTTGTGCCTTGAGAGTAGGATCAAGGTTAACTCCTACATAAACGAACTTAGGCTCATCCTCAGTTCCTAGGTTGACCTTTTCCTTCAATTCGGACTGAGCGACCTCTGTTGTCTTGGTCTTTTGAGGTGCCTCTTTGACCTGAAGAGGTGGGGCGACCTCTGGGGTCTTGGCTTCTGGAGGGGCGTTTTTGACCGAGCCCCCAGTATTCTCCTTTATCAGTTGGCCTCAAGGGGTCTTGGTCAGGGTCTTGACCTCAGAGATGAACTCTTCTGCCAGCTGTTTTGGCGACCACTCCTTTGTTTTTAAGTGAAGCCCCAGTAGGCTTGTTGACTGAGAGGATCTGGTTGCAATTGTGAGTATCAAATTAGTTGCTTCTGAGCTCCATCATGCCTCTGGGGCCAGGGAAGCGTAAAACCTGATGGAGTGTTGATGGCCTATGAAGCACCGATACGTCCTTAAGGGTGAAGTATCCGTGTCCGACACAGATACGCCCTGATACATGTCAGATACGCGATTTGGAGTATCTGATTTTATAATTAATTTTTTAATTTCCGACACGCGGGGCATACGCGGGGGACAGTAATCTCACACATACAATAAATTTTTTTGGAACTTCAACAAAAAAAAAACAAGTGAAAGAAAATCCAAGTAAATAAGAGATGCAAGAGAAGAAAGATGAAGTGAATCCAAGTTATACATGTCAGTTGCTGCTTAATGTGTTTGAATTGGTCATTTTATGAAGTAGAATTGTCATTTTAATTTGAATTTGGTGAAAAATGCTCAATTATATAATATTTATATATATATTATTCAAACGTGTCCATGACGTATCCGTGTCCTATATTTTTGAAAAATGTCGTGTCCACGTATCCGTGTCGTGTCGTATCCGTGTCGCGTATCGGTATCTGTGCTTTCTAGTTGATGGCACTGCTTGCATCTTGTGGATCCAACGATGTCCTAACATAGCAGTATGGGACGAGTTGCCATGCAGAACGCTGAAGCGCGTGTTGATACTAACTTTGTCCTCACGTGACCCGACTGAGACAGGTAAAAATACCTGTCTCCAATTGGGTCAGCTCGAGATCCATTGAAGCAATAGAGGGGGGTCATTGGATCAATCATAACCAACCTAGGCAAGTTAATCTCTTTGAGGGTTTGATAGAACAGAATATCACACGAACTGCCTAGGTCGATCAGGACATGCTTGACTATCCAGTTGCTGATTTTGACGTGGACAACTAAGGCGTCATTGTGTGGGAGGCAAACTTTATTGAGGTCGGCCTTAGTGAAAGTTATGTCTCCTTAGCTGTGGCCAGCTGGTCGTGGAACGGTGGCTGCTTGGGAGGAGAACCGGTATACTTCTTAGAGAGCGCCAACTCTTCTCCTCTTCTCCCTAGAAGACGTGACAGAATCGTCCTGGAAGGTGATCATGTTGATCGTCCTGTTATTATCTCTGTCAGATGAGTGTTGGGCGCTCATGATAAGATTGCTCATTTGAGTGTCCTAGAGCGTGGGAGCATTCTCTGTTGGTGTTGCGTTGTGGAGTTCAGCTTCGCTCCCTGCGGGCCATGAGTTTGTGGCACATGTCACCATCGGCAATATCAGTATAGTGTTTGATATATCCTGCCTCAATGAGGTCTTGTAGGTAATGCTTGAGCCCCCGACATTCGTTGGTCTCATGGCACTTTGCTTTATGGAAAGCGCAGTATGGCTTTCCTGGCGTGTCTTCTGGCTGTTTTACCTCAGGTCAGTAATAGGCCGCTGTTTTTATTTTCTCCAGAATGTAGCTTGGAGATCTTGTCAGCACAGAGAACTCGCATTTCGTGTGCATCCTAGTACCAGATTTCTGTCCTTGTGGTCTGGGTCGCTTTTTTGAGGATGGGGTAGCGTCTGAGATTGCTGCGACTTCCCCTTACTCGCCTTCGTGGTCTAAAGCTTCCTGTAGCTTTATATACTTGTACACGCGAGTGTACAGGTCTTCCAATTTTTCAGGATGCTCCTTCATTAGCGACCTGTATAGCCAAGTGTTTTTCTAGATCGCCTTGGTGAATGCCAAGGTTGCGAAGGACTCCTTGAGGTTGTTGTCCATAGACAGCAACTCGGTCTTGAATCGTCCTAAGAAGGAACGGATTGACTCCTGGGACAGTAAGAAGAGTGAGTCGAGGTCGGTTTTCTTACGTCTGTTGTGGACGTAATGGTTAGCGAACTGATCCGTCAGCTTCTCGAAGCTATCAATGGAGTTCGGTTCCAGTGAATAAAGCCAGTCGAGAGCTCCGTCCTTCAGGCTTGCAGGGAACAAGCGGGCATTGCGGGTGGTTGAACTCCTGTGCACTATAGAGTGCGAGGCTCTGGATGTAGTGAGCTACGTGTTGACCGGGACACGTAATGTCATCATATCGCAAAGCGCGGCTGGATGAAGTCCTGAGGAGTGGGGACGCTCTGTATGTCTTCAACATCTTCTGGACGATATGAGTGGCATCCTTCTTCACAGTACTCTGCTCGATACACTGGGATAACTCGTTGATTTGTTGGTTCATCTCGTTTATGCCGTCCTCAGCGGTGACTCCATTCGGGTTTTGTGTAGCGACCTGATTTTTTAGTGCCGCATTTTCCTGTCGCAAGATGTTGATATTGTCGTTCATGGCTCCCATCTGGGTGACCATATTCTTCATTTGGCCCTGGAGGCTTTCCATGTTTCGTGGGCTTGAGATTTTGTTTGCAGTTTTTTGTTTGAAGGTTTGTGAACTCAAGAAATCGAGCCACAGACGGCGCCAATGTAAAGGTTAAGATTCGTTTAACCTTACTGAAGTAGGCAATTTGGGGGGAAGAAGGGTTGGTAGATTGTGTTTGACCGAGTTCGTGTGAACGAACTGCCTACGTATCAAGCTCACTCTGGGGGAACATGAATCAGGTCAGACGTAGTTCCTCCTCTTCTTTATATAGGCAAAGGTGCATGCACCTCCTCCTCACCCGCGTCGGGTCATGTTCTGGACTTGATGACATTCAATGAGCCATGAAGACATCCTGCGGTGGAGTAATGGTATGCGCACCTGAAGCTCTGGCCTTGATGATGCCAGCTGTAACATACCTTACTAGCCGTTGGGGTGTTGGATGGTGTTAGCATTCTGGGTACTTAACGTTCTGGGAGAATAGCTGATGAGGTTGCTTAATCTGTATGAACTGATCATCAGCGACCTAGAAGTGTCGTTGAGTGTGATCGTCCTGGTGTGCTTGACACGTGCTTAATATTCACTGTAAGTGTATATTACAGTGAATATTACTCCCTCACACCACCCACTGATATGGCAGATTGGATGGTGATGACCTTATGAATAGTGGTGATGGTGGAGATAGGTGGTGATGATCTTATGAAGATAGTGGTGGTCTCTCCTCATTGATTTGTTCTCTTCATTGAAGTTGCTTTCAATTGGGGGGAGGGGTAAAATCAAAGATTTAATTGTGCTGGATTCAAATAGGGTTTCCTACTGTCCTCCTTCATTTATACTGGATTCTAATGTTTTATCATACCCCACCCGAGTCCGATGGGTACCCAAAATATAGGGTTAGGGTAAGATTTCATCACATTTCTCAATGAATTACCTGAACCCGACCCGCTGAGAACAGGTCGGGTTCAGTCCAATTCGGGTACCCGCTTGGACATCCCTAGGTGTGTGGTTTTTGTTCTTTTCTTTTTTCTTTTTTTTTGAAAAAAAATATTATTTAGTTATTTTTGCTCAATAAAGTGAATTCTCATTAGAAAATAAAAAGCGGAGTAGGCCGAGGGAGCCTACAGTTACAAAAAGAAAACAAGAAGTGCAAAACAAACCACCCAAAGAAGGCTAAACTAAGACACCAACATCAACCCATATCTGAATAGAAGGATACATACCAGTTATGATATTTGAGTGTCAAGGATAAAGAGTTAAAGACCAGTTATGATGGGAGAGGCAATGAAAAGACTAAGTGAAGAGAGACATAATTAACCACATAACACTAACCTCCTCTGGAGTGATTGTATACATCAAGTCCTCAACTTTTCGAGCAAACTGGAATAGTCTTTCAAATTGCTGTAAAGATATTCAGTAAAAGACACCATAAATATTATTCCATTATACAATGTGGAAGACCAATTTACTAGGGTTCGAAACCATCCCAAGAAAAAAAATTCAAAATCCTATGTAGGAAAAATAGATGCACAAAGGGAGATGAAACACTCACATAGTAGATGATCATATTGATATGACGTGTGCAAGCTTGTTCATAAGCTTCACTTGCTTGGTGATAGAATTTAGCAAGTGTCGGCACAACATTGGCAAGGTCATAAAGACTGCACGTAATTACTTACTAAATTACTTCAACTCATATGGATGAATTATACCAATTTTAAAACATAGAGCGTTTCCCATCTCAAACACTTCGTGAAATAGATGTACTGTTAACATTTAAAAGTACCTGTTTTGGAAAGCTGCGTAGTTCTCAAACAGCACAATATCAGCATACTTTGGGTCAATCTGTGCAACTTTCTCCAAAGTTACAAACATCATGCTAACCTGTCCAAAGATTAGTATCCATTTTAAATAAGCTTGGTGTTGTAATGAGCTAAACATTATTAATCAATTTCAGCTTTTAAAACATCATATACATTTACAATAATCAAACATATCTAGTCCCGCTATGGGTTTACTTCAATTTTTAAAAGTCTAACAAACAACAGATCATTTTTCAATTTTTGAAAGTCTAACAAATTTCCAATATGTAAGGATCACTTATGTAAATTTTTATATATGTAAAAAAAACTTATTCAGATCTTCACCAGAGAAAGAATGGACATGCATTACAAAAAAATCAAAAATATATTTAAGCCTTCAATAACCAAGTCAAAACTGTATGCGTGTTTCCATAGCTACTTCAAAGACTAACTTAATAAATATAGAAATGAAATTTACTTCAGAAATTTGAGCATGTTCAGTGATTTTTTTTTTCCAGTACGTCATACTGTAGACATGCAGTTTAACAATTAACAGAATGATATATACTATACAATTGCAATCTCTTATGATAATAATCCACGCCTCCTCGCCCACAACCGTCCCAAAAGGTAAAGGAAAACAAATATTCCATTCTTGGAGGTACTCGTAATAATGTAGTTTGATTGACTTATGGATATTAGCTAAAACTGAATATAGGCGGGGGGGTCTTATAGATAAAATTTCCATTTATCAGCATAGTTATCACTCCATTCAATAATTCTTCGCTTTAACTCTTATAGGAAAAAAACAAGTGAGACATTTGTCTCTTCAACATTGTTGTGGCCAGTTATTGAACTCAATAAGTGAATTTAATGAGGAATTCTCAAATGATATCAGAGGAGTTTGCAGTCATTGTGGAAATTCCATTCACACTGCGATTAGCACCTAGACTTTTTCCACACATTTGCAATTTGTGGTATAGTATACTAAACAGATTCCATTGCGGAAGACAAATTTTACTGACGAATTGGCCGTGATGCCAGAAGAGCAATATTTGCAACAAACAGTAAGGTGGTTTTACACAATCGATAGTGGCGATGGTACTTACAAATTTCGTATAAGCTTGATCAACCAAATCCCTAGACTGTCCCTGGATGTATTGCTCCATACGTGTTGCAAGGGTTGCAAACCTTTAGGAAAACAGAAAACCATAAAGGTAATTGCAGGAGTAGATTAATACCGATATTTTAACACAAATACAAAACTAATAAATGAAATCCCCTGAAGGTATATGTAATAAAGTTGTAATGCAGGCCTCGTCCATATTACACAAACTCAATGTGACATATTTAACATGTGTTAAACATTATTGTAGGATGTGTTTCCACCCTGGTATATGTGGTTAGGCATGTCCCTACCATGTGTGATCTATGATCCATTTGATATATATTGTTGGTGCACCCATTTCCAAGCACGAGCTCTTACACCACAGCAGCTCGTTCAACCCCTTGCGCAAGGGTACCTTTTTTTCTCCTATTTCTCCTCTTTTTAGACTGCTTTTGTTTTTGAGCTGACCGAGTGAGCGGAAGAAAATGGAGGGAATCAGTATTATCCTTTTAGCTGAGACAACTGGAGGAAATTAGTAATAAGCGAAATTGGTGTCCTCCCTTGCAGCAAAGTGTTGATTCTAGTCTCCGTCTGACAGTTTCTTGAGCTCAAAGGAAAAAAATTGTCGCGGCGGTGAAAGGTGGGATTCTTGGCCCTGACGTTGGTATTATTGGCGTGGGGTGCGTTGATGCGTACCCCCACCCCAGTAGCATGTATGTGGTTAGCCATGCTCCCACCGTACTTGTGGCTACATGTGAACCCTCACACGTGTTTGTTACCCATGATCCATTTCATGTACAAAGAGGCAATGAAGCATATAGTTGGGCAGAGTTCTATTATTCAACAGTTGTGGAATGCAGCAGTGGTTGGGGGCATGATTGCCTTATGGACTCATAGGAATTCGATTTACTTCGAGATATGAAAACATCAACCCAATATTGCAACCGTGTGATCAAGCAACATGTTGCCATTGCAGCCCATCTATCGAAGGGATACATGCACAATAACACTTCAGACATGGAGATTCTCCGAACATGGAGAGTATCGATGAGACTGAGACCTACCCCTTGTCTACATCAATTGTATATGGCTTCCCCCAGCTCATGGTCAGGTCAAGACTAATGTTGATGGCGCATTGAAAGGGAACCTGGGACCTTCTGGCTATGGACTGTCTTTTAGAGATAATGAAGGCACCTTCATGTTGTTAGTTGGCAAAGCTCTAGGGATTGCAGACAACTATTGAGTTGAGTGTTACACAATTACTGAAGGTGCACAAATAGCAATTGACAGAGGATGACTTAACATGTGGTTTGAGTACAATTCGGCAGCAGTAGCCACAATGTATAGGAATGGCTCCATGCCGTGGAAACTAAAAGGAAGATGGGAGTGTTGTTTGAGGAGAGCTCAATCCATTTTTGTGTAACACATATGGAGAGAGGCTAATCTTGTATCAGACGTAGTAGCTAAAAAAGCATCAAGTATGCCTGATGTAGAACATGAGGTCGTTTCTTTCAAGGTTCGGTGGTCAAGCCCATGGGCCGTGAGCCCACTAGTTTAGTTGCTGCTCTTTATTGTTATTAGTATAAATAAGGGCTTATGGTTACGGTTTCAGGAGTTAATTTTTAGTAGTGATTTTCTTTAGAGACTTCTTTATTTTAGGGTTCTTAATTGTTTTTCATATAAGTTGTAGATTTCTTCTTTTTTGTTTTTTTGAGAAAAAACTGTTCATCGGGTACTGTTCACGAAAATACTGTTCATCGGGAACACTATTTACGCTTTACTATTCATCGTGTTACTGTTCGTCAGAAAATTAATTTTCTTTTAACATTCAAATCAAGATCCAATTTTTATCAAAGTGATGAAGTCATGTCAAGAAATTCAAATTTAAATCAGTTATTTGAGCAAGATTGAGAAGATGGTTGGGGTACAATGCTTGAGGATGTAGCAGCACTATGGAGTAACTACTCCATTGAAACGCCTACTGGGAAAGAGCAGTGCAGCGTGCCTGCACCACTTGTCCAAACCGAATCAGACAAGTCACAACCTTGTCTACTGAACACCCACTTCTCCCTAATGGCGACCCCATCCCAAGAAACGGGTACTGAATCATGGCGGCGCCATTCTATTTTCAGAACCAGATGTATCAGTAAAAGTAAATTGTGTACTGTTATTATTGATGGTGGTTCTACTGATAACCTAGTTTCTCAAGAGATGGTTAATAAACTAGGACTACAGACCACTAAACATCCTAAACCATTTTCTATCCAATGGTTTAAAAAGGGAGATCCAGTGGCAATCAATCATCAATGTTTAGTTCCAGTGACTATAGGACCTTACGAAGATATAGTAATGTGCACTGTTGTTCCAATGGACGTTTGTCATCTCCTACTAGGGCATCCTTGGCAGTTTGATCAGGAGTATTCATGATGGCGCCAAGAACACTCACTCATTCTTGCATAACGACAGGAAATTAATCTTGGAACTGCTCAAACCACCAGATATAGAAACCACTATGTGTACGACATTCTTGGCTGAAGCACGAGAATCTGGTATGTTTTTCTCTCTTACATCACATGAGAAAAATAAGTATGATAAAAAACCAGAAATCGAGACAGCAGGCCCTGTTCAAGCCGCACCAAGCCCTACAGTGGACAGTCATGATGCATCCACTTTTATTCCCGTTATGGCTTATTCTACTTCTTCTACTGAGGATTTATTTGTTGGCCGAGGACTGTAATATGGAATTAAACTGTGTTGATTGGGATTCCCCTCCTATTTTTAATGTTTGTCCAGAGGAGGAACATGATAGTTTAGATACTATACCAATATTTGATGAATACGGAGCAGATGAATCTGAATTTTGTGTCACTACCCTCTTTGTCTGAGAATCCTTTTGTTGAGTATGCCAATCCGGTTTGGGATGATTTTGATAGTAATTATACAAAGCTCTTTATTTCTGTGCATCTAAAGTTACAATTGGAGGTATGCGTATTTTCTGTTTTAGGATGTGGTAGTATTCCCATAGAGCAGAGAAATCATGTTGGTGACTTTACATCTTTCTTCATGCATCGCTTTGCATATGGTGATTTTGCAAACTTGCAGACATTATGGTACATTCTTCTTCTTGTGAGTAATTATCTGGGCAAAATTCGAGGTCGAATTCGTTTGAATAGCGGGAGAGTGATGTGCATCAGCTACAGTGAATTTCATCAGTCAATTGCGTATACAAACTCGAGACGAGTTCTTTTCAAACTGGAGAGAATGATGTAGAACATGAGATCGTTTCTTTCAAGGTTCGGTGGTCAAGCCCATAGGCCGTGAGCCCACTAGTTTAGTTGCTGCTGCTTTATTGTTATTAGTCAAGTGAGTGGAGCGAACGTTCTGGGCCGAGGGGGTTATGTGGCCCAAAATGTCGGTTGGTTGGTTTCTGTCTGTCTGTCCGCTTTTCTCTCCGCCAAAACTCTCCTCTCTCAAGTCTCAACTCCTCTATCTCTCTCTTGTTCTCCTCAGTACTCTAGTATATATCTCTGTTGCTACCAAATTAGAAAATGAGGATTCAACAAACAAAGTGACATAGACTGATAGACGATTTGAAGAGAGAGAGAGACGATCTCGAAGCGTTGTTCGTTGCTACTGTTTCAAGTTTCAACAACGACGAAAGAAAGGAACAAAGATGATTTATATGGTTTTGGAAGGATGACCCTTTTTAATTATTAAGCTTGGTAAACCTTTTTAATCGTTTGATGCATGCTTTATCTTTTAACTATTTATTGAATTTGGTTTCTTGGCAGGTCATACAAGATGTTGTTGTATAGTTAATATACACTTTTGTTGTTGCCATTGTTGCAGAGGTACTTTCCTTTCTCCCCTGTTGTGAGGCCAGGTGTTAGGTTATGAAAGTAATCCTTGGGCTGCCTTAGACAACATCCTTACATGTTATTATTTTTATTTTTATTGTGGTTATTATTTACTTCTAACTTGATTTTTGAAGAAGCTTATGAAATTTGGTGCTCCTGGTTGGTTGTGCAAGATGATGCAGTAATGTATTTGTATTTGTGCTCCCTTGTTGTTGCCATGCTTGCAGAGGTACTTCTCTTTCTCGATCTTATCGTTACTTTTAATCAGGAATGACTACATGGCATTGAAATCTTGAGAGGACTTCTCCTTGGTGTTTACTTAATCAGCTTTATTTCTATTGTTTAAACATATATTTACCGAGTTTTTAAACATTGGGGATGATTTATCGGCATTGTCGATACTTCGGAAACGGATATCGGTGTTGGGTGTTGATAAGGAGAGAGTACATAAGTTAGCTGGTGGGATTGTTTTAGTGGAAATAAGGATATGGGTAGTTGTTGTAGTAGTAATGAGGATTTGAGGAAGAGGAGGAGGAGGAAGTTGTTGGTTGAGTTGGAAGAGTTGTTTCCGCCACATGTTATTGTGCCGGATGGAAGGTTGGAATATTTGGTTGAAAGGGCAGTTCTTGCTCAGAGGGATGCTTGTGTTTATCATAATTCTAGTAATGAGATTTCTCTTTACGAGGATCATTGTTGTGGCCGTGATCAAATTCCCACCAAGACTTTGCAGGTTCGTGGTTCTTTAATTTATTATTTTTGTCGAATAACCATAGCATACGCAGGGGATCCGCTCACGCCCCCACTGCAATGCAGTATACTAGTATAAATAAGGGCTTATGGTTAGGGTTTCAAGTAGTTGATGTTTAGTAGTGATTTTCTTTCTTAGCGTCAATAAAATAGACTTCTTTATTTTAGGGTTCTTAATTGTTTTTCATGTAAGTTGTAGATTTCTTCTTCTTAATCGCTTCCGCTCATAAATCTACATCAATGCCTATAGGTGGATATTTCGAACACATGGTCAAGCCCCCATGGGTGTATAAATGGGAAGTTCTATATCATGTTTACCACATGCTTTCTTGATGTGGGAATGCATTCTTGCATTCTCCTTTTCCTTGTAATTTTTTTTTTCATTCTCTTTAATACAATTTATAACTTACCAAGCAAAATAAAATAAAATAAATAAATGATCCATTTCATCTGGAACCAACTGCAAATGATATTGGATCTCTGTAGTGTGTTTTAATCACCATGCAATGGGTTATACAGTTATACTATGTTGATAATTCAAAAGTCTGATTTTCTTGAAGGTGCGCACTCCCTAATTAAGCAGTTGCCTAGTTGGGGGTGTAAAGTAGACAAGGTTATCCACAATCTCATAGCTCACACACATCTTAAGTAGTTACCTATGACAAAATAGACTTCCAAAGTGCAGACATAAATAAGCTAAACAATCTGCAAACCAAACCACAGAATCCATATTACCTAGGGATGTAAGACAAGACACCCATCTGCCGGACATTGCGTTCATATTTCTCAATTTGGTGACATGCATCATCAACAAACTGCAACACAGATTGCATGTTTCTATTAGTAGTTCTGGGAACGCAAAGCAAAATCTTTAAGCTTGTGGATTGAAACTTACTTTGTTGTACTGCATAGATATTCTTGAGTCCAGGTCATCAAGCAACAAGCGTACAAATCCCGCTGCATCTGCTTTCTGACCAGAAAGATATCGTTCTGTAGTCCCATGCATTGATATGCAGCGCAGAGGATCAATCTTGTTTGCCCAGTCCACCACAGCATAGAAATCCTCCTACAGAATCATAAAGAATGTTTAAATACGTAGCATATATCCCAAAAAATAATCCTAATAATGCTGGAGAAATATGTAAGTAATTACAAGGTTAAACATTTTTTTTTTTTTTTTGGGATCGGAAAAGGTTATCAACTAAAATCTATGCTACATGGACATGCCATATTTTAAAAATAATCAGTCTCGGATATGTATCCAGTGTCCGTGTCAGACATGCCATCAACACATTGTATGTGATATTTAGCCGTGTCACATACAGGCTCACGTGTCCACGTCAATTCAACTTAGACTATATTGTTCGTATAGTTAAAAACACTTTTTTTTTTAAATAACAAAAAACAACCCGACCCAACACACACACAGAATCCCGTCCTTTGCCCCAACCAGGATGTGGGAGAGGGGAAAGAAAAAAGAACAATGAAAATAACAGCACTTTATGTTCCAACATCATCAGTTTTATTCAAGCCGTAGGGAGCAGCATCATTCCCATTTCCCCCATACATACCCCTGTATCATCTACTTAGATCTTGTGCTTCATAAGTTCATATCATATCTTTATTTTGCCTCCAAAAGAGGGAAAAGTGACAGTAAGTTGCATATTCATTTTTCAGTCTCCCTAAGACACTAAGTTGGAAAGAAAGTAATTACAAAACTTAACCCTTTATCACATCTGGGTTCCCCTTTGCATTCAAAAAATGTTGAAAAAATGGATTGGGGTAACATAGAGGAATGTGATTTAGCAGTGAGAAATTAGTACAATTTTATGTCAATGAGAGAGTTTCACTGCTAGCAATTACAGGTCCCTGTTAAACTAGATCAGCATGTGTAAGTCATCACCATTCATTTTCTTCCCATTATTAGAAAGAAATACCTTGATAAGTTTTCAAGAAGTTGAGTCAATACAATTAGACCTGGGAGAAAACTGAGAGTGCAAACTGGATTCTTATTAACACATTAAACTTATAAGTGGAATAACCATAATGAGATAGATTTATAAAATTGCAAGCCCATTGGATTGGAGCCTGAGTGTTATCAGGAAACAAGAGATATTACTCTAAATGACATAAGATACATTTGCCTAGACTTACTTGTATTCCGTCCAGTAAGTCACGGAGAAATTCATTCAATGCTCCCAAGTCGGCTGAACTGTTAGCTACAGAATGAAGTATGTCGGTTATTTTCAGATTAGCGATATGTATCATTCTCCAAGTAAAAACTGACACTAAAAATTTATTCTTGTAGAATGAGTTGAATAAAAGTACACATGTAAATGATTATTACTATTTTTGCCATCGTTTTTGTCAATGTCCATAATCCCCAAGTTGTCTTCATCGACATTTGAGCCTCTGTTTTTACGACCGGATGAACCTCCAGTTGGAGCAAATGCGGGAACTTCAAAGCATAGGAAGTGTGCCAAAAAGGAACTCTGCGATTAAATCAATAAAAAGTACTGAAGGTTCCAATCCAACACATAAAGAATTAAAGCCTTGACATTGAGAACGAGTATGGAGATAGTAACCTCATCTACAAGGAGGGGAATAAAAACAGTAAGCATCTTTGCATATGCCTCAGAAACCATAGAAGTGTCTGCATTATTGACGTTTACACTTGAACCAGTCGATCCTTCAAGCAAAACCGTCGGATTCCTGGGTGCTTTTGTACTAGCACGGAGCTCATTTGCAAACTCACGCGCCTGAGAAAATAAAGAGTTACCAAACACTTCAGTACTCTGGTCTGTGTTTGCCAAAACAGAAATCCGCACAACGGATGCATAGATAGTGTGATCTAGAAAATATAGCCATTAATGATGATGTTTGATGCACAAAGCTGATCATTTATCAGGCATGTCTTCTGTCATTATGTTTGTTGGTGGAGCTCTGGTTTGCCCTGGGAAGCATTTGGTTTCCAAACTGACAGATCACTTTGTTTTAGAAGTTTGTATTCATTATTGGTCTCGCTTGTAAAAGATCTTGCTGGATTTTTTTCCAATACATCAGTCTTATCAAAAACCGGTTCACACTATAAATTTTTAGCATTTTCAAAATTTAGCAATCTCTTCCTGCCCCATGTAACAATCCCTTTCAACCATCCATGCATATTGTTTTGTGCTTCCATTGCACTTTTCTCTCACATACTTTGTGTTTAGAGACACTGCAATTTATAATAATAGCGACGTCGTGAATATCAACTACAATTACGGTGATACTTCATATCTAATATCTAGGCCACAGACTAGCAAATACGACCAACTTCAAAACTTAGCCCTTGAGTATCTCCTTCCTCAAAAGGAAAAATACTCCAATTGAATCCTGTTTTTATTCTATGGATGTGATACCCCATGCGTATAGCCAAAGGCTGTATGCTGGAGATGCACCTAGCTCATAAGTGGGGCTGGTAGCATGGTAACGCCAAGGTTTAGTCCCACATCCGCTAGGACGCTATCCAACGTCCTGGACATATAGTAATGATCTATCACATACTAATGTCGACGATGAGGAAGAAGAAGGTACATTCGATTTAGACTGTAAATATATCATGAGGAGTTGGAAGGGGATGATACTTCTTTATGGACTGGAAGGAGACAAGGCGACATAGGGAGAGGAATAGCTCGGGATGAGGATGGCTGGTGCTTTGGTGGTGGTCAGTGGCTCGGGCTTGGTGGAACCTGTTGTGGTCCTATCTTTTTTGTTTTTCTGGCCTTTATTGATTTTCTCCATGTTTTTCTAATTTTCTGTTGTTGCTTATGTATGGGATTATGTTAGTAGGGCGTTAGATATTTTGGGTGTCGAGTCCTGCTCCTAGTATTAGCTGCTGGCTAGTTACAGGTGTGATGTAATTGCTCAATTATATTAATGTATTGATACAAAATAAAAAGTAATGATCTACTACAAACTAATGTTGAGGCATTTTGAGAAAACCCCACAGCCATGGAAGAGGCTAAGCTATGGGCGTAGGGGTGGCCAGGTGGGTGACTAAGTTGAGATAGGATGGGGTGGATCCATACAAGCCTACAGATACCCCATACACTTAGCACAAGGGCTTTATATTGGAAAGGCACCTACACTGTGACTGGTGATGGTAATGCCAAGGTTTAGTCCTACATTAGCTAGATTGCGACCTAGATCTTGGATATAGTAATGGTCACCACTTTATCACATATTTGAGGCATTTTGAGGAAAACCCACACCCAAGACGGGCTTTGGGCATTTAGTGACTAAGTACATACAGTATCAGCGTAACAGTATGAATTGGATCGTTACAATAGATATGCATGCTGCGCTTTGTCATGAATAGAATGTGCCCATATACCAACCAAAATACAAGTAACAATAAGCATCAGATCAACAACAACATGAGAAAAAGCTACAACACAAATGAAGACAACAAAAGCTAGCACCAGTGAATTACCCAAGAATGGCAAACATACAAGCTCTAACCATTCTAACCATAGGAGAAAACACACCCATGACAGTTCAGTTTTCTTTCAATCAGTTTTTCTCCTTTTTTTTGTGTGTTTTACAAAGCTATTTCAATTTTTATCACACACACACACAACATCTAACACAAATTTTAGAATACTAAATAAAGCTAGAATGCCAACTAACCTCTCGACGAATGAGCAAATTCAGAGAGTGACAGTAAGCTTTTCTCAACGGGTCCAAGCAACTCTTATCAAGAATCTGGAAGTCCGAAAAAAAGCAAGACAAAAAAAGAGCATTTTGAGAAGCCAGGATATTTTGAAAGTTCATATACCAGTATAGCTTTAGAGTTTAACCTTCAAGTGTTGCAAAAGACGTGCATATGTCCTGCATTTGTACCGAAAATCAGCATGATCAGGCCTCTTTAACTGTCCTCGCTGTGTGCATCCAAGCAGAAAAGTAAAAGCTTAAACAATATCAACGAAAACAATGGTAACTTCTCAGAAGTCAGGAAGTAAATACCTGGGAAAAATAACTTGTGTCACTTATCATAAAATCCACCAAACCAGCAAAGAAGTTCCTTAAAAACTCAGATGCTCTCCTAACAAATGTTGATCTTATTATTTTAAGCTCTGCTTGTTTCTCTTTTACCTGTAGTATTTAATGATAATAAATACCTTGAGCTTATTCAACAAGCATAGTAGAGATCATGGTCAAAAATTTAATGGTAATGCAGTGTCTGATACCAGACATACCCAGCCCACTTCAATTATATATATTTGTCTATCAGGTTCTTGTAGGTCAGTGTGTTGAACACTTTGAACCGTATCAGGCATGGACAAAGGTGTCAAAGTCATTGTTACAGAGATTATGGTTTAAAGTTGTGGTACAAAAAAAGGTAGATCAGAAATACAGGCAAACAGTTTTCCTACACATATATGTAAATGCAATGTCCTATCTCAGGCAAGCCTGGAACCTACACATCTGTCCAAATATTCTATACACTAACTTTAGCATGATTTAAAGGCAATCTATTAAAGCATGTGATTGTTGGAAAAGGTCGCTGCAAAAACCAAATGAAGAAGGATGACTTACACCTCGGATCCTTGCATATGCAGGTTCTACATTCATCTCTAGACCACGCATGGAGGCAGTTAACCATTCACATGCTTCTATATTTCGAGGCATATGAGCTTCATCAAATGAACCATCAGTCAAGCATGCTGCATACTGCCAACGGATTCCAGTTAGAACTACCAACAAACACATGCCAACGATAGAAATAGGGTTTGCAATGAAGCAACATCAGGCAGCGTAGGACTAACCTCTGAAGGGATCCGCAAGCGTTGAAGAAGTTTATCAAGCTCGTCAGTAAGTGCTCCATTGTTTGATGACTGCATCTCCAACTTATTATTTCGAGTTTCTATCTGGGTACAACAGACATTATAGACATTGGGATTACAATATATCAAGCAACCAAGTATGAAACAGTTTCCCATATGTTATCTCTCTTGTTTGATTTACGGCTTCTTTTGGTCAGAATCCAACACCAAGAGCCGTTCCGCCTTCATTGGTAGTAGCAAAGTACTACAACTAAAAAGAAATAAAAATACAGGATACGGTACCTAGATTCAGCTGAATCATTGATCCGAAATGGAGTTTAATGTCTAAGAAGCCTTGAGATCACTTTGGTTTGAGCACACATACCGATTCAATGTCCTCTCTCATGTGTCTCAGCTTTACATTGAAAATGCTCAGCCATTCTTCCATATCATCCACACAAATGCTTGCTGATTCTAGCCCCTGTAATACCTGTGTGCTCATAAAATGTAGTTTTTTCTATCAGTAAAGAAAAACACTTCGTAAATGAAAAAGAAACAAAACTACAATATATAATCTATTCATTCATTCGTATGAGGACGTAGTAAAGGATCAAGTACAAAGGTTCCTTGCTCTTGAGCGACAAATTTGCACAGATTCCATTCCCCAAGAACATGTCCGATCTAGTAGGGAGACATGTGGAACAATTAAATAAAGTTGGGGAAACACACATCCAACTCCCCCTTCACCAAGAAACTGTCCGATCTTTTAGGAGGGGAAGAATTTACTGATTCGACCAGGTATATATTCCTCCATATAATGGAGAGCCCTAAAATTTACAATTAATTTATTCTGATTTTTTTGAAAAATCAAAGAATCCTTCTTATATTGAACTACCTTGTAACATTCAATTCCCCACGAGGCCACGATACAACAATTTGAGCTGGCTGAGTGAGAACACATCATCTAACTTGTAGCAAAAGTATTATATGTATTCCACCATTGTTGGATCAATGTATCATAAACCACAAATGTCTTTTATCTCTATAATATATAACTTCACATTATGAAGACCAAGAAACCTAATCACCTCGTCAAAGACGAAGACTTTGTCTAATGAAGGATCGCCACTTTCTCTAGTGCTACAAGTGATTTTTGTTTTACTTGGGGCATCATGGACCTAGACCATAGGCCCAACTTCCTAATATTTCATGGTTAACCTTAAATCCCCCAACTCCTTTGGCTCCACTCGATTGGCTTCCCTCCCAAATCTCTAAGGAAACAACCCTAACACCTCCCTCAAGATCTTCTTAGACCAAAGCATCCTTTCCTAAACTTCACTCAAAACCTCAACGGTCCTCCTTGTTTGAGGGTACAAGGACTTACAAAAGTTTAACATGCTAAACTATAATTTCACCAAGCTACCTAAGCTAAAGCTCTTAGCCTCTTACTTATAAGAATTTCAATTAAGCGGTGATGAACAGCCTAACCATATAAGCTATTGTGTTCAGTATTCTAAGAACCTCCCCTTATACTTATAACATAATATAAATAAGTGAACGACCTTAGTTTCATTTCCGGGTTTATAGATTGGCTAAGTCTTCTCATAATGGATAATCCTCAAAACCTGGAGCCTAATTTAAGCTGTCATTAGAATCAACTATCAGCACAACTAGTCAGCCACCAACCCAACAGAATATAAGCAATCATAAAACTTTCTAATATGAGGAAGTAAGAGTTTATGTGCAAGGGTCTATACCACATTAAGTATAGTAAAACTGTTGGGTTTAACATGGCAATCAACAATAATGCCAAATTGTTGATAACTCGATTCTTCTTATTAATTCCCTCCAAAGTCCAACCTATCAATCAAAGTATGTTCTAAAGAAGGAGGGCTACCTCATCTATCAGAGGTTCAGTTTCCAAGATGGCATGCACATTTGCTGCTTCCAAAGCAAGAAGTTCACGCTTCAACCTTTCAGAAAAAGCTTCTGCTTCACTTATGCCCATGACATACCTGCAAATCAAAAACATTTAAAAACACTAATGCTAAAATAAAGATGGGTTAAATTGACTATTAACAGCTAAAGAAAGCAATCAATGTACACATATAATGGCAGTTCACAACACAAGTTAGAGATGAATGTTTGAAGTTGATAACTAACATCTATGAAAATCAATACCTTCTTCTTACCAACCTGCAACAAAGCTAGACAAGTTTTTAGTGTCAACATCTCATGAATTTCTAATTTGGTCACTATAAGAGCATTCTTCAGTCTGAGGTTCAAAGACATGGATCCCTTCAAAGATCTCCTTCATTACATGGCATACAGATTACAGATTTAAAAAGGTACCTAGAATTCTGGGATTTTTGCAATTTACAAATCTCACCTATTTCCGTTTTTTGTTTTTTTTTTGGTCAATTCGTATTGTTGAGATGTTTAATCCCGCATGGGGTAGGTTAAGCCTTGCATTGAAATATATAAGTTCCTGGGATTCTACACTTATCACCAATTGGTTTTAAGTTTAATGCTCATCTTCTTCATGGTATCAGAGCGAGCTATTGTTGTTGGCCCAAAAGGCCTGTTGTTTACTCTATGTAACCCAAGTATGTTTGTCCACGTGTTAGGATCAAGAATGTCACATGTGAGAGGCGTGTTGAGATGTTTAGTCCCACATGGGATATGTTAAGTCTTGCATTGAAATATATAAGTTCATGGGACTCTCCACTTATCACTAATTGGTTTTAAGTTGGATGTCCATCTTCTTCACTTACAACTTTTCTTGTTTGGATTCAAAACAAAACTCAAATTGAAATCGAAATATATGTTCGTGACAATAAATTTTGCCTTGGGAATGTTAAGGAGGACTGAAACTCTTGCAGCTACTTTTGGCGTGAATTCAAAGGTAATCAACAAAGAAAATGGTGTAGGAAGAACGAGTCCTATGGGTTAAAATTTAGGTTGATACGCGAGTAGCTTTTTTCTTGTAATAGAGTTTTTTCTAGTTTCTCAGAGTCAAGATGGACTAAATTCATGAAAAAAAATGCTTAGTGAATCATGGTGAATGGAATAAAATGATTAGTACTTTTGAGCACATAACGAACTTTCACATAGGATATTGCGTGAGCTGTTCCAGCCAAAAGTCAAGTCTTGCTGGAAATTTCTTAATGGGAGATTCCTATAGATCTGCCATTAAAATATGTCTTGGATTTTATGAGCTGCTACCTTCTATCGAAGTATCATTAGATCATCTGTTCGTTGATGGTGAGGTTGTAAAACAGATGTAGGTGGAGCCATTTCAGTTAGTTGCTTGATATCTAAACTTTTAAGATCAGTCTTATGTATGATAATAATTTCCAGAAAATAAAAATGTTGAACATGAAGTGTGTAGCTTGTGTGAATGGTGCACAACCATGACATTGCCAAAATAACCATCCAAATGATTGAAAAATAGGAGCTATAGAAGATGTAACCTTTAAGAAAGATAAAAAAAATTCATTGAAAACAAAAAATAGAAGCATTTGAATATTAAGACTGCATACAAGAAAAGAGGAGATGAAGCAATACGTACGTTCCCAGAAGGGCCTCCATATCCTCTTCTTCAGCTTGTGAGACAAGATCTTTCTCAACAGTCACTTTCAAGTCATCTTCTGCAACAATAGTTGCCACAGGTCCTCCATTTTGGGGTTTTGCTTGACTGGCAACAGAAGTCGTATTTTGACTATTTTCCTACATGGTATTTAGGCATGTTGATAATTAAGGGAGATACGTTACAGCTTTACAGGAACATAATATGATTTTGGTTCTAAAAACAGTAACTCTCTTATTTTAACAATTCACCGTTTTTTCTCGACGCAACTTATCACTTTTTGGTCTTATATAACCTATGTATCTGATGCTTCATATGACTGACATGGAATACTTAAGTGTAGAATTGCATCCACGACATGTTAAAGCTTTATACCACATGTATCTATCACAGAATAATTGGTCCATTGATTATAACAAAGAGAAAAAAAAAACCTCTATTAATCGCTAAAGGTATCAAATATGTGATGTCAAAAGTGATTCACGTTGAAAGAAATGTACAAATACAGGTGAAGAAATAAACAACATCCAAAACTTCAATCACCCCAACATGATACCCTGATCAAGGTTCCACATGCATAACATCCTCAGCCTAGCAACAAAGTGTTAGCAGTTCGGATACTATGCTAGAGGTTAAAGGGCTACTGTGGCATTGGATGTCCACTACATATCAAAGAAGGAATTATAGGTTCAAAGACCTTGTTTTAGACTGGTCACATGTCTTAATAGGAGGGTGATGTTGGGTGACTTTAGTGCGTAGTTAGTTTGTTCTGTTTTATTTTATTTGTAAACAAGTGAGGTCCTCACTCACTGTTTTACACTTATATTTTCTTTTGTGCTATGCACTACCCTCTTAATAAAGATCACTTATCAAAAAATAAATAAATAAAAACTAGCAACAAAATAACCAAATATTCCTAATATCCAACAAAGAGCTTTACTGCGACAACAAAGGAGGAATCATAGCCAAAAGCTTTACACTTGCTACATTCCAATGGCAATGCAATTATAAACACATCCTCAAACTTCAACCTCCTTAAATCTAAAACTCCAGAATCCCAAACGAGTACCACTTCTTTGACATAAAAAGTAATCCAAAGAACGTCCCGTACATCTTCCTCGGGAATAAACCAAATGATGGCAATAATATCAGAGATGGGGCGAAAAACTCACCAAATAGAAGCATACTTTAAAGTTCAAACTAGATCATCCAATAACATATGACCCTAAGGCAGAGAATTTTGAATTATCAAAAATGGTAAATAGTTCACACCTTAGCCCACAGAGCCATCTCGACGATATCTATACCAACAACTTTGGGAAGACGGGTCAGTACTTCTTTACAAATGTTTAAAATGCAAACTAGAAGACGGTTCCTACAAAAAAAAAACATAAAAGGAAATGAAAAGTAAACAAACATATTAAGCTAGACTAACAACTTTATGTCTTTATAGACGCAACTATAATAACACCTGTCGTCAACGTTGCGCATTGTCCACTGAGGCGGGGCAACACTCTGGCTTCTAAGATTATCAAATCCCTAGACACAATTCAACAAACATATAAACATAAACTCATGTGTATCTATCCTTTGTCAAAACATACTGTCTAGTGTTTATAGTTTATACTCAAGTTAGTTAATGAGCTGAACCATACTCAACAAAGAGTGTCGAACATTACTAGCATAAATGTACATCCACTAGGATCATTTGACACAAGCTCCACTTTCGACAGATGCTTAAGCTTGTATAGTTTTGCAGGCTGCATGCATAAAAAAACGTTTTACCAAAACATGTTAAGATGGAATAAAAGACGGTGTAAGGAAACATGACCTCAAATATCCCTCCATTTTCTTTCAAGACGCGGAGAAACGCTTTAGTTCTCTGACCCTTTACTTTGACTATATACATAAACAAACAAGTAGAAAGTTAGATTTCATGCAATACACAAATGTGATTAATCATAAACATTTTGAAGTGGCTTACTGGAAATGGCTAGAACTCTAGATTTAGCCATGTGACCACGGCTTAATCTACCAGACTTGCCCCAAATCCCACGGCTTTTAGCTACACGAATAGATAATACAATTTTTTGTTTTGTTCCTTCTATTGCTGCTTCGCATGCTCGTTTTAGCTCTGCATCGTCAGCACTCGATTTCGCCATTTTGGTGTTTTTGTTTCTGCAAAATGTGGGTTACATGAATAATGAGTTCAGGTTGATCGGTATTTTGATCCTTTGTGTACGGAGGGAAATGAGGGGGGTTCGGTATTTATTGGCCAAACGCCAAGTGGCAAAACCAAAAAGTTTAATGGTCCAATCCAATTTCTTATTTGTCACGAAATAAATTATGTATCATTTACAAGTTGCAACACGTAGTCACGTACATACACATCTTAACTTCCCATTTCATCCTATGGTTAACCAAACCGATCTATTTCTACAAAACCGATCCGAACTACCAATTTTTCGGTTAACCGACTTTAATCGTAACCGAGCCGAAAATTATTGAAGAATAGTCGGACATGTTATGTTATAAGTTAAAAAATATCTATTTTAGTTGAGGGTGGAATTTGAGCCTAGCGGTTCGGCCTCAGCTCGTTTAACTCGCTGATTTAATAAATGGGCTAAGTTTGAGCATATATTATAACTCGTATAACAAACGAGTTTGATGAAACTCGGCTCGATAAGTTCAAATAGCATTATCGTCGTGTAAAATAACCAAACTGTTCGGACTCGTTCATATATTATATGAGCTAAGTTTGATTTTTTTTTCAAAGTTCGCTTAATAAACGAGTGGAGCTTGAACATAATGAAGCTCGGTTTTATTAGCTAGAATTCCATACTTAATTTTAGTAACTTTAATAGTAATATGGTTTGGTTTGGTTCATTGAAAATCATTAACCGAACCAAATATGTAGTTTATTTTTTAAATTTAAAAAAACGACATATTTGGTTCGGTTAACGGTTTTCAATGAACCAAACCAAACCATATTACTATCAAAGTTACTATGTGGTTAGGTTCGGATTAGTCGGTTTGGACAGTTGTCTACACCAAGGCCCAAAATATTGTCTATATATATCGTTTTTTGGGTATACGAGATGGAAATATTCGATATATCTCCACCAAATATTGAATATTGTTTTTGTCGATATATATCACAATTTCTTATATATCAATATATATCGACCGATATATACGATATAAATTGTTGACTATATCTCAATTTCCAATATATCGATATATATTGACCGATATATCTGATATAAGTTGTTGACTTTTACCGATTTTTATTAATATTTCAATGATATTTCTAGTATAATCGATTATATTTTTAATATTTTTCGATATATCGACATACAAAACAAAATTTTGATTGGTCAACAAAAAAATAAATATCTCTCTATATCTCATTTTTTTGGGTACACAATATATTGTATGGATTTGATATTTTGGTCATTGGTATGCACACCGTAGTTATAATGATTTACTCAGGTTGAGTCCAATGGTGCATCCACTCTCTATCTCCATTCCACAAAAAAATAGTGTTTTGAGGATGGGGAGTCAATTTTGGTGTCCAATGGTTCGGACCATTCCACTCCACTTTAAATAGCGTCGTTTGAATTGGTGGGGACACAAAATAATTTTGGTCATAATTAGTTTATGACTTGGTGGGGACACAAAACAATTGACTTAATTCCACGCCACTTCAAGTGGTGCCGTTTTGGTTTTTACAAACCACGGCATTTCAAGTGGCGTAGAATGCATTCTATATTCCTCGATAACACTCTTTATGAAGAATTATATTGAGATATGGGGAAAAACCACCGCCACTCTCTTTAGTTTTGAGGGAATAGGGAGCCATTGCACCCAGCCTCACAAAGTCACAAGCGACGACAACTTCTGTTTTGAAGTTGTGTTTCGGGGGTGGGCTTCACAACCAAAGGGTTTGTGTTTTTGGGGGTGGGAAGAGGGTCTATTGGACAAGTGTAAATGAAATTGGAATTAAAAGCCTTGGGCTCATAAGCCAAGCGGTTTAACTCACCATATATAAATTTCCTTTTGCTAAAACCCAAAACAAATAATCTGGCTAGGGTTTCCATTGCTGAGAGTTAAAAAAAAAAAAAAAAAAAAACCGCAGCTCAAACACCCAACAGCAAAGATGTTTCTGGGACAGATGCGAAAGCCAGACAAGGAGAAAGCACTTAAGGAGTTAAAATCACACGTGGTGTTATTTGGAGTGTACGTGGCTTTCGTTCGAGCCATCCCATATGTTCTTAATTACATCTACCAAGAACCACAAGAACTCTCTCTGGAGTTCTAATTCCCTTTTCTATCTAGGTAACTAATATTAAAACTTAAGAGTTTTGTATTAAGTTTGTGATTAACGATCTCTATGCCTTTGATTTATTTTCTTGTATCAATATGCGGATCCTTGTTAAGTTCTACTTTCTTTAGTTGTACGACTGTCTATGGGTAGCCTTTAATAATTATACACCAATAGATTTAATTTCTGTTGTCATTCAAATTGTACTATATTCAAGATTACTATAGGATTCACTTGATCATTTGAGGTGCCTGAAATCATTAGATGCATCAATTTCATTAGGGATTTGGACTCTTAGTTGTGATATTGACTTTGTGTAGAAGAAACATCAAAATTGAAGTTTTACTGGGTCGGACACACCGTTATTTTACTGATATAATCAACCCATTAAGTTTCTTGTTGTGTTCATAGTGATGCGTTGTCACGGAAACCACCTGCATTGTAAATGATAATACCAGTAGTTTAGCTCATGGATATCCTAATCACTCTATCAAAGACCTTAACCGTGCGTAATTAATAAGAGGTTACAAGGCTTTTATCTTGTAATGTATTTCACTTTTCAAGGATTAGGTGATACTGTGTCTATCAATGAATTAGGTGATCCTTTGAAATGCACTGCTCATTTGCCAAATATTGGAATGGTTGGATTTTTTTTGACTGAAGTGGTGTGTGTGCAAAGGACTGTCTAATTTCATTTGGATTCTGTATCATCTAATCCATTTTCTTCTTCCTATTTTATAAGCATCTGAAATAATTGGAATTTTCACAGGGTGTTTAGTAGGAGCTATCAGGATGAGAAAGAAAGGAGCAGTAGCTTGTGAATGCTAATGAGAGCACTTCTCCAACCAGCATGTCCCATAATGACTTGGTTTCAAGCATGTCATAGTTGTTTACGAAGGTTTTCTTGTATGAACATCTAGTATTTGTCATGTTTCAGACATCACTTCGTTAAATTGAAATATTAAGTTCCAGACAAGATTTAAAAGCGCTCTCTCACTCATTATGTTTGATTGTGTTTGTCTTCGTTAGAGCATCTTCAATGCTACTCTATAGTTCTACGTGTTGATTGGGCAGCTCAAAGTTTCCACACCAATCTACCCATGCTCTATATAAGTGGACAACTCACCACATTCCATTTTGGGGATAAAATATAGAGTTTGATTTGCTTTAGTAAGTGTAGGGGTGCAAATTTATACCGATATCCGAATCTGACGGATAAATAGGATATTGAATAATATCTGATCCGAAAATTAATATTAATTATAATTTTATTTGTTTTGAATAATTCATTTTACTACTATAAAAATTATTATAAAATATATATATATTTGTCATTTGTTATTTATTATTATTATTTTGTTATTATAGTTTTATATTATTAGTTTATAAATTTATATAATATTTTATACAATAATAAATAAATTATATATAATAACTATTAATTTTTTAAATCGGATTGGATATTTTTGGATGCGGATATGGCAGTATCTGAATCCGTATCCGAAACCAGTTTGAACATAAAAAAATTATCCGAATTCGATATCCGAAATTTTTGGATAATATCCAATTTTTCAAATTCGAATATTTGGATATCCATTTGCACTCCTAATTAAGTGTCATTCCATACTAACTCCCAAACTGCCTTAACTTGCCACATGTGCAAACAAACAAATTTTATTATTTTTGTATCACTACACTCTATTTTAGGGGTCAAATATAGAAGAAAGATGTGAAGTATTGAATGATTTATTTGTTTTTTTTTTTTTTCTTTTGTTCTTCCTAGAAACAACATTTGGAATCCACCAATGTGTTTATGGAGTTTTCATTAACATGCAATTAGAATCAGCCTCATAACCTAAATGATGTATTTTTAAATTTGCAATTGAGCACCAGAAAGCAAATTTTATAAGAGGGCCAGTTCCCCTCCTATGTTCATTTTGGCTGGGTGTCTGGGTAGCCAATCTGCCAAACTCGTTTCGTAGATAAGAGTGGAATTCGAGTCGAGTTTTACCGTGCTCAAGCTTGGCTCAAGTCGAGCCCAAATGGATCAGTTATTTTACACTATAAATATGACATTTGAGCTAAACGAACCGAGTTTCATCAAGCTCATTTGTTACACAAGGTTTAATTTGATCTCGAGCTCGACTCATATAGTTAAACTAGCGAGCTCGAGTCGAATTCCACCTTTATTTGTAGAGCTGATAATAGTTCCTCGTTACAATTCCACCAGGATCGAATTTTATTTGTAGAGCTGATAATAGTTCCTCGTTACAGTATGTTGAACTCTATGCATACCGGGAAAATGAAGAAAAAAAAAATACTAATAAATATTGTTACTGCCCAGGATCGAATTCCACCCTTATTCGTAGAGCTGATAATAGTTCTTCGTTACAGTATCTTGAACTCCATGCATACGGGGAAAATGAAGAAAAAAAATTACTAATAAATATTGTTGCTGCCCAGGATCGAACTGAGGACATTTAGCGTGTAAAGCTAACGTGATAACCACTACACTACAGCAACTTTGTTGGCATTGAACGTATTTTAAAGGTAAATATAATAATCGCATTTTAAAAGTCTAGCCACAGTCCGTATCATACTGTTGGCGTATGCAAAGTTTGATGTGTTCTGCGGCAAGTTGAACCGGTAAATGAAACCTGTAAAAATGAAATTTAAAAGAGAAAAAAAAAACAGCAGAAAAAATAAGAAGAAAGATAGTTGCTGGTGGTCCTTGTGGGGCGCTTTTAGCGTAAATGAAACTTGTAAAACTAAGAAAAAGTAGTTGCATCCTGTACTAAAGAATGTTTTCTTGTTCATGATAAGATTGTTGTTGTTATATGAAACACCGAATTGCTGTCTACTTTTGAGGATAATACCCAGGGTGCATACATCTGAATATCTGATACAAGATTACATAACAGCTTTTGGTACAAAGAAGTTGCATATGGAACCAAACAAAGTGTATATGGAACCACTGTCTTCAAATAGTACAACCATCTTGAAATCCGATTGGAAAGAATTCATAATTAATCCAAGTATTGGTGAAAGTGTAAAACTAGAGTTGTTGATTATGATGCCAAGAGTAACAATTAGGGCCTGCTTGATAACCCATTTTCCCGCTGGCAAATCCAGATTTTCCCACTTAAACACATATTTGCCGCTGCTTGGTAGCATTTTAAGACCTGGCAAACTTTTTTGTGATTTGCCGGCAAATGTGTCACGTGACCCAATTTTCCCGTTTGAAGCAAGAAAAATTTATCCATCTCGGAGATGGATATATTTTGCCACAAGAAAATCGCCCAAAATTTTCCCACTTCATTTGCCAAATTTGATCAACCCTAGGTCGCGTAATCCCTCGTACTCACTCTCTTCTTTCATACTCACTCTCTCTCAGGTTAGCGCCGCAACTCTGTTTTTCTCTTTCTCTTTTGATTTTTTTCAGAAAAAATCGATTTTAATAACTGTGATTTCAAGGTTTGTGTAGAGATTCGCACGGTTTGTAAGAAGATTGGAAGAAATATTGGTGGTGTTCCTGAATCTACTAATCTGTTTTACCAAAGAAAGCATTGAGGTAATTTTTACTAGTTATTATAGCTTGATATATATTTTTTTTCTTGTTGTTGATCTGCTTGTTGGGTGTTGACTATTTTGTTTTTGATTATTTGTTTTTTTTTATTCGGACTTGATTAATTGTGTCCTCTTATCATCTCAACTTTTGTGTCTGTGGTTTGTTAAAACACTTTGATGATAACATACATGAGAAGCGAGAATATATGATTAGGAGAAATAATGTTGAAAACGAACACACATCGAATCTAAAACTGGGAAGGGAATAAATAGTCTTGTTATGATAAAGAGAGAACGAATCTTTTAGTCAGACACCTTTTAGGCACCACGTCGATTTTCCACAGATGTAATGTTGATGCTTTTTTATCGACCAGAACAGAGAGTGCTCGACCGGAACAACGGCCAACAAAGACCGTAATTACATAGATAACTGCTCCTCGAAGTGCGCTCCTGTGCCCCGTGGGCAAGAACAAGCTTCTTTTTTATAGGTGTAGTGTAGTCAGCATCCGTAGTTTGCTAGGTGAGGTCGTCTTTCTTTCCTGCCGCTATACAGTTCGACCGGAACAACGGGCAACAAAGACTGTAATTACATAGATAACTGCTCCTCTCGGTCGAACCGTATGGCGGCTGGAAAGAAAGACGACCTCACCTTGCAAACTACGGATGCTGACTACACTACACCTAAAAGAAGCTTGTTCTTGCCCATGGGGCGCAGGAGCGCACTTCCCTTTTCTACGCGGGTGTCAGTGAGAGCTACTTTAGTATCCCCCGTTGACCTTCTTTTGTAGATAGAATCTTTAGTGAGTGGAAACAAGACCAGACTTGCTCTGCAGTACGAGCCTCATACAGAGCGCCCTGTACTGTAATATGATGAGAAGAAGAGGGGCCTCTTTAATCAAAGCTCTAATTTCACAGTCAATGGTCACACAGGCTTTCCTCTCGAACTCTGTCGACCTCAGTCCCCCACTTCCGAATAGAGTAGTTTGCCGTCATCGAGCGAACCGGGACTGATCTTCAACTAGCAGTTTTTTTCGTGGAAATCTTAGTCGGTAGTGGATTTTTTGCTTTGACCAGGCGAAAGGCGAAAAAGAGAGGAAAAAGGCAATTCCTTCTCTTCTGTTGTCACAAGAAGGGACTAGGTTCCTGGCCAAGTCAGGGACGATCGATTGTAAAAAAATATCAGGTAAGAGTTCATTCCGGCATAACTTGGCGCAAGGAATTTGCTCGTTCCAAGCAAGGTTCGGCGTTAGTTGAAGTTGACATTGAGTCGCGCACTTCTTGGAGTGGGGAGTGAATTCATGCGTACCTCAATGCAAGCTACACACAAAGTAAGGGCTGCTAAACCTATGCAGCTATTTCTTTAGTGGAATCTTAGCTTTCCTGATTTCAAGCAGTGCTCAGCTAAGCCACTCGATGGTTGACCGGCTTCAATGGCATGGGTGAGGATCGTAACCTCTCGTGCTATCTTTTGGGAGAGAGAGGGCGTCAGGGAGACCCACGGAATTGGATGAGCCCTATGTCTTCCTTTCCTGCAGAAAAAGAAAAAGATTGAATTGTTAGAATGGAGCCGGTGTAGAGTCCAGTCACTTGGCCAGCGTACCCAGCTAGTCTCTTCCAGAAAGAACATGACCAACCGATTAGGTTAATCAATCTCATAATATTATATATCCCCGCATATTTACATTTCCAAAATTGAAAAGTTTGCCTTATCGTCCTTCTTTCTTTGATTTCAAATGTCAAGAAGCAGGATACCCTGGGAAGCAAGGCTGTAAGGCGGAGCATTTTCACATATATAGGTGATAGATTCTTTCCTGGTCCGCGGAATTGATTCACGAACTCGAAATAACTCGTATCAGACAGACAGTATTTAGGTAATGAAATAGAAAGCCCTAGCCAACCGGGGACCGCAAAATGGAAATCGAAAGTCCCTCCGTAGTCTCTCATAGGCATACGAATCTGCGTAATCAAGGATCTGAATCCACTGAGGCATTGCAAGAAAAATCTGGTGCATTGCAAGAAAAATTTGGTCACTTACCCTTGAATTTACAAGGAAAAAGTAGCATCATGGAGTTGATCAAGTACTTTAGTCATGGTTTTTGAATTGGAATTGTTCGCCTTATCTCATATTGAAGAGGCTCCATTGGCCCTTACTGAGATCAAGGTTTGGGATTTGTAGTTAGTTGGTTAGAAATGCCAAGTTTGGTTCTAACAGATTCGTAAAATGAAAGAAAACAAGATAAATTTGCTTATCATAGTTATAATTCTTATATATGTTGTTTAGCAAGAATTTATTCTAACTGTAGGTCCTATTGATTCTCAACCACTAAGGTGATAAATCATGGGTGGTACCATTGAAGAGCAAAATCACTTAAATGAGTTAAATCTAAAGTAGATATAGTGAGGAAACTCCAAACTATAAACGTAAAACGGTTCAATCCAGCTTTCCTGAACAAGTTTCATAAATCCCTCATGCTTTGGCCAGCGTCCCAGCATATATTGAATCTAAACTGAATACTATGAATATTTGGTACTTCAACACGTTCTCATATTAATGGTGAATGATCAGATGCAGCCATGCAGCCATCTCTGTATCTCCAACCTGGAAGCCTCAAATGCTAAGCATTGTTCATCAGATCTCTATTAATTTTGCTATATTCATTTCCTGCTGATTCTTGCACCATAGATTTCCAAACTGGTCATTTGAATGATTATGGATGATAGCAGAGTTGTTCATAGACAATCCTAGTTCACTAACAATGCTTTGCTTCCCTCTAACTAAGAGTTTAGTCAGACAAACAGTATCAGGCTTAAACACCCTAGCTAATCAACTTGAATCTTTGGATGTAAGCCATTAATGTCTCAATATTGAAGCAGATGTATTGAGTCTTACAAAAAGAAGGTTAAGCTCTTCAGTGTGAACTTGTATAGATGGACAAAGGCTGTCTCAAGTTATAAAGTCGAATAAAAAATCTCCGCTCATGAGTGTGGAACGCAATCTCACTGCAAGGCTTATTTCTTCTTTTGCCTGTAAAGGATATGAGTATTACCTGCTGTTTGATAGTTACTCATTGTTATGTATTTATTTATTCTGTCAAGAAAGAAAAGGGATGTGCCTACCAAACCTGTGGATAGGTAACCAATTCAGTAGCACATGCCAAACTTAGAGTCAGACATGCCCTTGTACGCAAATATTTTCTCATTTCGATTCTATCAGTTAACACGGCTAATTGACTAATAATCTAGTATTATCTCAGCTGAATACTTGAGTCGCTAACCAGTAGGGAAAGTCCCAGAAAGTGACTCAGTATCAGATTCAGAAGAACCACAAAGGAAAGATTCGTTAGAAGAATCACTATTGGAATCAGTAGTAGGGATACTCTAGTATTATAAGCCACTTCTTGTATCTGGGTTCGTTGTGGGCTTGTAATTAGCTAACATTTGCTTCTTGTTAAAGTTTAGCTAACAATTTCATGGGAATAGATATATGTTTTATTGACTAAAGAACAGAAAGAATCAGAGGAGCTACGAGGAAGGGGTCATAATTTTACATGAAGTTAAAGTTGGGTTTGAGGTGCCCCCTCAAACCCATCATCCATAAATATGTCGTGTAGCCATGGTAGAACAAGGATCAAAAGGAGGTGGTGGAAGTTGAGGATTAATAATGAGGCGAATGTTTCAGCTTTTGAATGCTGATTAGAAGTGTAGCCCACTTATGGGTCCAGCAATCTTAGCAAATACGTTGTCTGCTTAGGTTTTTTTGTTCAGAATTTCATTTTCAAAATTTGGTCAGCAGTGAGAACAATTGCCCCTCCTTCAGAACTTTCAATCAGTGGAAAAGTGATGCTTAATGCTGGATTCAACAAGTGAATCAGAACCAGCACTCATACATGAAATTAAGCACAGCCTAAGTTGGTCAAGGATGCTGGTGGCTGTTACTGCTGCTGTGGATGCTGGTGGAGTTGGTGGTGGCTGGTGCTGCTGGTAGAGTTAGGTGTGTGTGTGTGCTGCCTCTGCTACTGCTTCTAGGTTAGTATGTAGAAGTATGTGGGATGAGATTCAAAAGTACGTTGAGGAAATTGATGGAAGAATGGGGTCTGACGAAGGCTGTGGGGTGCAGTTGGATAGGAATCGCGAGTTAGTGTAAATACTTGTTCAGATTGTGTTGTGTTCAGTTGATCAAACCGATGTTAGCTATTGATTTTGGAGCTTGGCCTTACTATAGGTCCATGTCCATAGGTTTTGATTTTGGAGTTTGGCCTTACCATAGCTATTTACATGAAAAACTTATTTTTCAGATATTGGCCACTACTGACACTTGCACTTAGACCGCATTGTCTTGCTTTTCATGTGTACAATGGGACTCTTTGAATGCTCCTATAGGATAGTTTGTGTGTGTGTGTCAAGTGGTGTGTGCCCAGTAACTACCTGCCTATGCATGTGGCTTGTTGCTAGTCATTTCGTATATATGTATTTGTATCTCGACTTTGTGGATATTTTAGTTGTTACTTATTATTACACTTTATGAATTTGTGTAGAATGAGGAGAACTACACGTGAGCGTAGGGCAGTCGCGACTTTGGTGGTTGTTGTTATTGCTCAAGCTGTGATGGCATACTACGATTGGTGGTATAGGATATATATGACTAGGCGTAGGGTTGTTTAGAGCTATACAGCACCCGCATACCTAGGGCTCTAGCGTAGGAATATGGATGCGAACGGAGTGTTGTGTTGAGGAGGTTTTATATGGACAAATGACCGCTATTGTCATAACATGTTGAGGATGAATAGAGAAATGTTTCGGCGCGTCGCCTACGCCGCTTTTGTTTTGTGGATTTGGTCTTAATGATAGCCGGTATCTGTCAGTCGAGGAGCAAGTCGCGTATTTCTTGTACACAATTGGGCATGACATGCGACAACGAAATATTGAGTTGCAATTCTTCCGCTCATGTGAAACAGTTCATCGTTATTTCCATGTGGTATTGCAAGTGGTTTTGAGATTATATAGAAAAGTGGTCAATAATGCTACCGTACGCAAACTCTCCTAAGCAAAGTGTTAGGAAACAAAAGAATGGCATCGCAAGATTTTTTCGGGTTAGAGATATAGAAGGATGTTGATGTCCATTCTATTAAACTTTTGACTTATAAAATTGTCGTTAACAACCATTTTTGGTTTTAGGATATTTGTGGGTGCTATTGATGGTACTCACATTGCTACCAAAGTAGATGTGGAAGACCGTGGTAGATATCGTAATAGAAAGGGTGTCGTCACCAAAATGTGTTGGTTACTGTACATTTGACATGAAGTTTACTTATGTACTTCTTTGGATGGGAGGGTTACGCCCATGATGGTCGAAGTCTTGAGGAGTGCAGATCTGCCTCGGCACAAACTTACTCTACCCACTGGTATGTCAAGGTTTATAATTGTAATATATCTTAGCACATAAAAATGTCATATACTAAACTTAACATGACACCGTCCCAGGATCGAAGTACTATCTTGCGGATGCTGGTTTTGCATTAGTCCCGGGATTCCTCACACCCTTTCGTGGCACGCGATATCATCTCCGTGACATAGGCACAAAGGATGCTCAAGATTACAAAGAGTTGTATAATTTTAGGCATTCGTCATTGCGTATGGTTGTTGAGAGAACAATCGGGTTGTTGAAGAAACGTTTTGCATGTCTTAGGCATGCTCCTCATTATGATACGAGTGTACATACGAAAGTAATCCTTGCATGTTGTGCTATCCATAATTTCTTGAGAGAGGAAAACCCAGACAGTATGTTAACCGATGAAGAATCGAGCTCGGATGAGGAAAATGGGGATGCGGGCATTAATGAAGATGACACTAATGATAATGAAGACCAACAAATACCAATTGATATGGTACCTGCCCACGGTTGGACAAATTGGAGAGATGCTTTGGCTTTAATGATGTGGCAAGATACCATGGGACCACATTAAATATGTGATGGTGTTTTAATTATCTTTTATAATAGATCACGTTGTCTTTTTAATGTGAATTTTTATTAGTGAATTGGTGCTTGTATTAATTATGGTTTTAATGGATATTGTTATCTATGAATTTGTTTAATGAATACTTATTAGAGGTTGTTAGTTATTAATGAATTTGATATTATTTTTTATTTCTTTGTTTGTATTTTAATGATACTTCTAACAGATTATGGCTAGGGGGCGGCAACTCATCCAACGGTGTGGTGTTGTTAGTGAGGGTGAGGTTGCTCCTGTGCGAAACAAATTCGTTGGTACCCCTCAATGGATGAGATCTTAATCGAGGTCTTGTTAGAAAAGACTTTAAATGGTTTAGGTAGGAAGTCGGACAATGGGTGGAAGCCCGAGACCTTAAAAGAGGTTGCTGAGGCTGTGAATCAACGATTGAATATGTCAATCGGGAATGACAACGTACGTTCTAGGCTGAAAACAATGAAGAAAGATTACCTTCGCCAAGGCATTTTGCCGAGGCTAGTGGTTTTGGTTTTTCGTACAACCTACAAACCAAATGTATTGAATTGCTGATCATGTGGCATGGGAAGAGTATTGCAAGGTAATATATTTTACTAACTTATAACTCTAAATTACTACTTATTATTACAATATCTTCTAAGCAATTGACTATTGTTATAGGCCCATCCTACAGCGAGGCCTCTACGAAAGAAGATGTTTCCTCATTTTGAGGAAGCTTGTATTGTATTTGGGAGTGATGTGGCAACTGGGGAAGGGGCAATCTTTGGACACGATGATGAGGAAGTAGTGATTCTAGATGAAGAAGTTGGAGATGAAGGGGAGAGAGAATACTGGAGGAAGAGTCAAGTCACCTCCAAGTCCAAGATCCTAATGCCAATGACGGTGATAGTTCACCGGTGAAAGCTTTGTAGTTGGTGATTCTACACAAGCCGGTAGTCGGGGCGATTACTACCCCTCCTTTAGTGAAGCTTAAGAGGTCTCGTCTTGGTCTTGAGGCCATGCCTCCACCCCCGTGATTTCAAGGAGTTGACCGAGGCAAAGGTGCGTCAACTAACTAATGCCTTCACTCCTGTTGACCCTTCCACCTTGTTAATCGCTGCTTTAGAAGAACTTCCTAACATGGAACCTGATCTCATGTTGAGGGCCCTTGATTTGTTGGTAGAGAATGAGGCCTTGCTTAAGTTCTTTTTGGGGATACGTAATCCTCAGTTGAAGTATTCGTGGCTTATGAGAAAGCTTGAGCAGTAAGGGAAGTAGATCGAGTAGTAGAATGTAGGTCGTTAACTTGTGTCTTTTGGATATTTTATAATGATATTTTGATTTAGAATTCGCTATATGTATGATATTTTGAATTAGAAATAACTATATGTATGAATGCATGTCTTTTATATAGATTAACGTTGGTTATTGTGCTGTCTTTTATATAAGGCTTGATGTCCGGGTTGTTTAAAAATACAGTTTATGTAGTTTTCTTTTGATATGAGGATAGGTTTCTACCACTCACTAAAAAACTCTTCCCGACATGGATCGAGTGACGGTGCTTTTTAGCACAAGAACCGGGAATCGTGTGAGTTGAGTTAGGAGCAATGATAGTAAACTTTTGAAATAATTGTTTGTATATGTGACTTAGGGTTTTGATTTAAGTTGGTTTAATTCTTGGGTTTACTTAATCGAGGTATGAGGTTTTATATAAGCTTTAGATGTATATTTATTGGATTTTCAGGTTAAGGCAGGGATGTGTGCATATGAAATGTCGAAATACAAAGGAGGCTCGCTTTTTTTTTTTTCTAGAATGTGATGTTTTATAGTTGGTTTTAGTAAATAGAATATAGTTGGTTGGTCCATCACCTCTCAAGTTTTGAATATAGTGTGTAGTGTATGAGTGTTTGAATTAGAACTTGCTATATGTATGAATGTATGAACTTGTTATATGTCTTTTGGATAGTCAAACTATATTTTATCCGTTATATTTAGTCAAGTTATTTAACAGAATGTTGTTATACATGTGTTGTTGTTTTAATGTTTAAATTACATTATTATATGTTTATGTGTGTGTGCAAGCTGTGTGAACGTAGGTGAGTGGTTTGTGTGTGTAGGTGTGTGTTTATTTATGGTGTGCAGGCTGAAGAGAGCGACTCAGTAGTTCTTGGCTTCTGATTTTGTTTCTTAAAGGTTGGAACAGCTGTTGTCACCTGATTTGATGGACGCTTAGCATTGGGCAGGCTCGGAGCACTTTGTGAAAAGGTTCTCTTTGAGACTAGTACTTCTTTCTCATTTGCTTCGTTACTCAGGCAAGCAGAATGAACTAGGAACCAGGTTATAATTTTTAAATATGAAGGTAATTTCCCTTTCTAAATTCATAGCAACTCTTCATCGCAAATTCATAAGTTTATTAAAAGTTCATAAGTTTCTAATTACTAACATGTTTTGTTCACAGGTTGAATGTCAAGTCTGTGATCAACTTGGACACTCAGCTATTGAGTGCCAATTTATGTACTCGCCGTGTAAAGAACCTACATGTGATGGGATCCGATTATTGGGCATGTCAAAAACAGCAAGCAATCAAGGAAGGAAGTACTTGAGGTGTCAACATCAGTCATGTCGAAGCTATTTGCAGTGGTTAGATGAAGCTATTTCCGATACACTTTCTGGGATTGGATCAAGCTCATCAACGAACGAATGCTTTAAGTGTGATCAGGCAGGCCATTGGATGGACGAGTGCCCTTGGGTAGACTGTGAATGCAACAAAAAAGATTGTAATGGAAGGAGGACTGTTAAGATTACTAAGTATGGAATGAATGTTGGAAAAAAGTACTTGAAATGCGCAAGGTGTGGGGGATTTGAATGGCTTCATGACGCTCTGAAAAAAGCATCCAGAAAGAAGGCCATTGGATTGAATGCAGAACCCATTGTTACTTTGAAAATGACTTTGTCAGAATTCTCAAAGTTAAATATAAATGGAAGACCTGGTGAAACAAAATGTGGAGAATGTTTTGCAGTATACGCTCTATTCAGGTATGTTACTCAAGTATACTCATGGATAGCTCGCTCACTGTGTTTGCCTCATTCATAATATATCTGATGAGGACATTGCACTTCTCTGAATTATATACAAGAGCTGCATATAATTAATCCCCCTTTGCTAAATAAATTGATGGCTCGAGCCTGATCTGCAATCAAATTCCAACTGCACTAGACATGGAAGTTATGGTGGACTTGAATTTATGAGAGCTTCGCAGATGATTGTAAATTTTGAATGATTTAGCCTAATATAGGGAGATTCAATTTTTCTCTCGTTAAGTAACAAAATCAGTTTAGATGGTGTTAATGGATTTGTTGTGGCTGTTGAATGTTGAGAATAGAACATTATTATTTTTAGGTGTCTTCTAATCTTGTTCTACTAATTTGCAGTGCTCCCCTGACTATGCGTATGGTGCTAAAGGATGTGCAGCTTGGGGAATACAACCTAACTCAGTTTTGGTGTTTGAGATTGAAGTCCTTGGTGCCCAGTAACTACCATGGTAGAGTTGGACCATCTATAGATGTGTCTCATGCCTAGTAATGGATTCTTGTCTGGGTTTTTTTTAACCTTATGCGTTAGTTTCCTGAATGTTGCTATGGAGTTGTGACTGAAATGATATCTTGCTATGATGTTATGCTCGAAAATGTAGACATTAGAATTGTTTCTTATAATCTAATTAGCTGAAGTGGATGTCTTGCTTACCAAAACAGATATGAGGAATTATCATGTGCCGTGCTTTTATAATATTAGTCTAAGCACTACCGGGTGCGCTATCACATATCGAATTGTCTCGACCAATTTTTGTTTAGCTTCATGAAAAACAGCCTTCTAAATTATTGATGCCGTGTTCTGATTCTAAGAATGATGAGGTGAATATTCTAAAGGTATTGACGACCTTTATTTAGGTACATCAATAGAACCAACTGCTTGAGATTTTACTGTCAAGTTAAGAATGCTCTGCTGGTTGTCATTCTGCCAAAAGAAGGCTTCAGAATTTCCGTAGAGTGCTTGATGAGCGAGCTGTCAGATTCTACTATGACTTATCCAAACTCAAAGTCAGAAGCATGCGCACCACTTGCTGTATTTGAGCCCTTCAGGTTTTTGTACACTAGAATCTCTGGATTTGTTGCATCTCGAAGGAAATGCTCAAGTTAGCTTACTAGAAATGCTCTGTGTAGGCGAGTGCAGACACTGTTTCAGGTGGTCTGTGTGTGCACTGCTAGTGTAAATCTTTCTGAGTTTAGTAATGTCCTCCGTCTTCCATCTACATAAAAGAACAAGGTGATAAAACCTTCGAGGATGTTGGTACAGGACAGGCACATAAGAGTAAACAAAGCATTCAGGATTTGATTATTGACTTCAAACCATGCATTCCTGTGGGATTTCTTTGGTATTGCGTGGTTTAACATGCCTATCATGACCATGAACAGAGACAGCAACGCAAGTGATCCAAACAAAAAGGGCCATGTTCATAGGGTTCTTGATCCATTCTTTGCTCATTTTCCACAGTGCATCCCAATCAATTCTACGAACAAAGGGCAAATGGAAACGTTTACGAAATATGTGGCTTGGAGAAGAAGGAACTGAACGTGAAATCTTGTCTCTGTCCCCCACAAACTGCCGGAACTTAGCGGATGGTGAAGATAAACTATGCCGAGACGAATCAAGTTTCAAGAAACCCACTCTGCCAGCCATCCTTGTAACGGACTCCATGAAACCTTTTTAGTGTTTTCATGGCCTAATAGTCCCCTTTGAAATGTGAAGAGGACTTCGACTCTTGACTTTACAACCATTCGTGGTACTCAAATTTGATATTGAATTTTTTCACTTAACTTCCTCCACACCTTCTCCATTAGCAGTTGAAACCATTGCAAACGTATATTTTTAAGCTTTTTCAAGCTCGCTAAACGTTGGAAAAATAAAACCAAATCCTAGAACTCATAAGACGAACCACATTTGATTATTCTTTGGTACAGCTAAAGATCTCAGTATAGCATACAACAACCCAAGATTTGCAGTGTGGCAATAAGGCTAGATGACTTTCAGCAGAAACTCATAGACACTGCAAAACTTATTGTGAAAACAGAAACCTGACTTCTCGATCAGTGTCAGAGATGCCAAAGACCTTGTCAGAACAACTAATAAGAAAAGTTTGAATCAGTGATTCTGCCATCTCCATCTGAAAATATATTGTCAAACTGACTTAACATATAAACAGAAATGTAGTCTAATCAATTTCAAAATGATATCTGCTTGGAACCACATGAAACATACACTTATCCCTGTTTATTAATGTGGAAAAGCTGCTAAAATAACTTATTGTAGCCAATTATGTTAGTGGGAACTACAATGCAACCAACCAACTATTCTACGCTAATGGAAAGTAAATAGTCTACGTAGCATCTGATTCCAAACAATCCACCAATAGCACTTCACACAGCAGCAGCAGCTACCAATAGCACACTTCACACAGCAGCAGCCACCAATGGTAGCCAAGTACACTTCACACAGTAGCAGCAGCCACGCCAAGCACACTTCACACAGCATCAGCAACCACCAATAGCACACAGCAGCCACCAATAGCACACAGCAGCCACCAATGGTATCCAAGTACACTTCACACAGCAGCAGCAGCCACCAATAGCACACTTCACACACTCGCCTACACTTCACATAGCAGCAACACACACTTCACACACAGCAGCACACCACACACACTCGCCTACACTTCACACACAACAACATACACTTCAACAAATACGAAGTTTACTGCCATGAATACTCCACTGCAGGGAATGAATACTCCACTGAAGGGAGGGAGGGGGTAGTATCATCAACCACACTAGAAGGTTCACCAAGTCCACCAACGTTTTCAGTACTCTCAACTTGTGTATCACCAAAGCTTTCACCAAGTACACTCGCAGCTTGTGGAGTGTCACCAACAACTGGCCCAAAGCTTTCACAAACATTCGGAGTATGAAGTGAGTAGTCATTCCCAAAAATTACACAAGCTTCAGCAAAATAGGTAAACATCCTCCCTTTTAGGTGTCTCGCTGCGGGATGCGCCTATAACAATAAACAATTTCTAACAAGCACGCTATGGTTATAAACATAGTAATAATTTGTTACAAGATAGTCAAGTAAATTACCCTGAAATACGCATCCCATGCTTGACGATCAGCGTCAATACACTTGGTTTGTTGGTTGTATGAAAAACCAAACTCAGTACTCTCGAGAAGTTCTTTGACAGCTATGTAATCTCTCTTCAACGTTTTCATCCTAGAACGTACAGTCTCATCCCCAACTGACGAGTTGAATCGTTGATTCAACTCCCTAGCCATCATGGACAAGGTCTCACTCTCCCACCTATTATTTGACGTTCTGCCCGTACCATTTACAGTATGATCCAACAACAATTCAATTAGGATCTTATCCATCGTGGGAGACCAACGGATATGCTGACGACTTGCCATAACTACGAGAAAAAAAAAGTTAAATGTGAACTAATTGAACAACATATTCACAAGTAATCAAACTAACACTTACAACCATTTTATATATACACTAAACAACATTGTGTATAAATAATGATAATTACTCTTACAACCATTTTATATATACACTAGATAGGGGGCCAAAACAACCCAGCTTAGTAGGTGCTTAGATGTTAGTTCCGTCAAGTGCGCCGACATGCAAACTATGGATGCTGACTACAATTCATGTTATCTTGATTTTCTCATATCCATTATGGGGAAAACAAATATTACATGGACACGCTATATTTTGAGAATAATCCGTGTCGGATACCTATCTACGTCTCCGTGTCGGACACACATCACACACACACAAATTGTATGTAATATACCTCGATTTTTGATATTTTGCCGTGTTGTATCTGTGTCAGAGATAGGCACACCTATCCGTGTCCATGTACCTTGGGAAAAAACTAACATGCATTCACTTTAATTCTATTCAAGCTGAATTCTCCAACTAACACAAATCATTGAAATAGAATCTCCCAACAAGAATATGACAAACAAGTATCCATGCCATATTGCCATCCACTTAAAACACCCCAATATAAATATATAAATAAATCTTTCACAAAAAGCAAAGACAGAGAAAGCTAACCGTACTTTGTGTATGTGACGATTCGAGTTAGAAGTAGTATTCCAAACGAGAAAAGAAATAAAAGAGAGCTCCTTATAAAAAAAAGTCCAAATTATTTCTTCTCTTTATTTGAATCTAGTTAACGTAGATGGACATCAACAAACAGAACTTAACATGCGAGAACTCCATGCAACTACATCTCGATGTAAAACAATGTAAACAAAACAACGTGTGATAATGTAAAACAATGTAAATTCGTTGATAGTGGTGCTTTGTTGAGTTTGTGTGATAATGTATCGTGTTATATTGGCATTATGAGATTTGATTAAGTATTTTACTTGATTAAACAAATAAATAGACGAAAGAGAAGTAAGAATGGCAAAACTTGAGTAAATTTCTAACCTTGATTGAATTAAAAGAGGAAGAGGGCTGACACGTTAATCGAGAGAGAGAGAATACTGAGAGGAGAGAGCGAGAGAAGTCACCTTTTTAATAGATCTAGGGTTAAAAATATTTGCCGAATTTGCCGGCAAATTTTTTTGGGTTATCAAGCACCGTCAAACTTGGCAAATGACATTTGCCAACATTTGCCTCTCGACGAAACAAGCAGCGGCAAATAGTTATTTTCCTGCTGGTAATTTGCCGGCAAATTATATCATGGGAAAATGTTTTCCCTCTTCCATATTTGCCCAGCATGCGGGAAAACTTATCAAGCAGGCCCTTAGATTTTTTTTTTTTAAATTTTTGTGGGTTAGGCAGACCCAAACCTGCATTAAAATTAAGCTCTAGTATAAACATAACCCTCAGCATCTTGCTGTACTATAGCACTTAATCTTTCATCCATAGGTCCTATACTATACCAAACTCCCTCTTCTCTCACATTATGATTTCTTGCAATATGATCAGCTGCTCTATTTCCTTCCCTGAGTATGTGCTGTACTGATACAGAGATAAATGACATTTTATATGCTCTAATGCCACACATGAGGTTCAGGCAGTACCATGGTGTTGGCTCTTCCTCATTGATTATACTAACAGCTCTTTGGGAATCTGAATTAACCACAAGATGTTTAATGCCTTCCATCTTTGCTGCTTTCAATCCTTCAGCGATACCCATTAGCTCCAGAAAAAGGATGGATCTCTTTCTTGAGGCTCCTGCATACATTAGTATGACATTTCCTTCCTCATCTCTTATAGTGCCTCCAAAGCTTGCCATGTGTTGTTGGAGAGAGCCATCAGCATTAAGCATGAAAGCTTGAGGTGGGGGTTTATTCCACTGACATAGTCTTGGCTGCTTCTGGACAGTCTGGGAACTGATTCCCAGGTGTGTTAAGATTCCCAACTGATTCCCAGGCTGCTTCTGGACAGTCTAGAAGAGTAACAATTACATACTTTCTCCATCGAAGTAGAATCCAATAAAAAGTGGCTTTTGGCAGAATCTGCCAATGCTTTGCTTGCATATTCAATGAGGGTTATACATCAATGCAAGTATCATGAGGAGCTTGCACAATTTGCAGGAGGATCCAAGTATGTTTTGTGATATGTTTAACAAATAAGCTTCAGATCAAAGGGACCAGTAACATAGAAGGTTTCAGCGATGGACAAGGCTGAGTTGGGTCTTAAGCTTGCGTAAAGTTTAGGCCGGGTTGTTGTGAACATCCTTTGCGGATGGCTGGACGTGCAACATCTAATGCTCGCTATTTCATGAGAGAGAAGTTATTTAGCATGCCAACCTCGAAAAAAAGGAGCCAAGTTCTGAGGAACCCCTTTGCTCTTTTGCCACTAGCTAGAGTATTCTTCTGGATAGAGTCACATCCACTGGATGAAAGGAGAGTCACCAAAAATCTTGACAGGAACAGAATCCATCACTGAAGTGGTGAAACCTCAAGGAGTCCCTTAATGTGATCTGCACCCCAACAATCTTTGACATGAATTTGATGGCAGTATGGCAGTCTCCACATACTCTCAAATTCTTGAACACACGAATTGAAGAACCACCACTTAAATTGAGTATGCCAAAAGCAACAGCAAGCTTCTCACTGTGACTGCACAAAACCTCTTCCTTCTCTTCTTGATCAACATCTTGCAGAACAAAATCAGTATTGGGAAGATAACCTGCAAGTCTCATCTTATCACCCAACTCCTCTAGGAATTTGTAGATTTTATCACTCTGTTCATTTCTCTTATCACCTGCTGAAAAAGAATAGGTTTTATTTTTAACCTGAACCCAACTAATACCGGTAGTTTGGTGATTCCTCGATCTCTCATCAGTTTCCTAATATGTGATGCATTGTCCCATTGCTTTGCAGCAACAAAAATGTTAGATAACAGCACGTAGTTTCCTGGATTGTCCGGTTCAATATCAAATAGTTTCATAGCTGCAATTTGCCCCAAGTCTACATTCTTATACACTCTACACGCTCCAAGCAATGCTCCCCAAGCACCTGCAGTTGGTTCAATTGGCATTTTTTTTATGAAATCATATGCCTCTTCTACACGACCTGCACGACTAAGGACGTCTACCATGGAGGAATAATGATCCGCATCTGGCTGTATATGGTGGTTTTTGCTCATTGATTGTAGAATAAAGCGAGCTTCATCAACAAGCCGTGAATGGCTACAGCCTGACAGAACACCAGTAAAAGTAACAGAATTTGGCTTGATCCCCGAGCTTATCATTTTGTTGAAGAGCGACAACGCCTCCTCCCCTTTACCATGCATTGAGTTTGCCAAGATGATTGTATTCCAAGAAACAGTGTCTCTTCTGGGTAAGTGATTAAACACTCTCTGCGAAAGTTCTAATTCTCCACATTTTGCATACATAAGAACTAGGGCAGTCCCAACCATTATGTCTTCAATAAAACAATGCCTCAAACTAAATCCATGAATCTCTTTGCCTCCCTTTGAGTTTTTTAAATCAGTGCAAGCTGGCAAGACACTCGAAACCGTAATATTATTAGGTTTGAACCCAAGATCTTGCATTTGAACAAGTAACTTAAGGGCTTGTTCCGTCCTTCCGTTTTGCATGCACCCACCAATCATGGAATTCCACGACGCAGAATTCAACTTCACCCCTTCACTTTTCATCTGATGGAAAAGACTCAAAGCTTTATCACACTCTCCATTTGAAAAATATGCTGTTAAAATCACATTCCAAGACACACTATCTCTTCGCGACATGCCATCAAAAACTAGTTGAGCTTTCTGGAAGCTTAAACAATTAGCATACATAACAACCAACCCACTACTAACAAACACATTATGTCCTATCCCATTTCTTACAACAAACCCATGAATCTCTTTCCCTGAACTCAAATATCTCAAACCCGAACAAGCAGGAAGTACAGACGACACTGTTATAGGATTTGGTCTTAAACCATTCATCCCCATTTCACGAAAAACCAATAAAGCTTCTATCAACAACCCACATTTCACATAACAAGCTGACAACGAAGTCCAAGTAATAACATCCTTCCTTGGTAGCTCCTCAAAAACCTTTTGAGCCCCTTCAACATACCTACATTTCCCATACATATCAATCAATGCATTCCCAAGTACAAGGTCAGAACTAAACCCATATCTAACCACATCATCATGAATCTCTTTCGCTTTAACACTATCACTCAACGCCGCGCATGCCTTCGCAACAGATAACAGAACTAAACTATCAGGCTGTATACCCTTTCTACGAAACTCAGTGTAGAGTTGAATAGACTCTTTTGGGTGGCCTTGTTTTGTATGAGCAGATATCAAGATTGTCCATGTTGGAAGATCAGGTTCAGGAATTTTATCGAACAAACGACGTGCACTGATCAAGTCACCCGAGTTTAAGTAGTGTTTTAGAAACTTGTGGCTTAGGTGTGATGGTAAGTTGGTCGGCACTTTTGTAAGCATGACATAAACAGAATATCAAAACAAGAAAACTTTAGTGTAGTGAACAAGGATAAAGAAAGGAGTGGAGGAAAAAAAAATTTGGACCATTTCTCGATTTGTGCGTGTCATCCTTGCGCAGGGGCCATGCTAATCTTCTCTGTATCGTTCCAATTTTAACGGATGTCCCCGAAGGGACAGAGCTATCTTCCACGTACTTGTATATAAAGGTAAAGCTTTATGTTTTTTGAGTCGATGTGGGACTAAGGTTTGAAATACTAAGCTGTCTCCCCAGCCCAGACCCCCCAAGTGGTATGGACTAGGGAGTATATTATTTTGCATATGTTTGCTTAACTGTGTATCTAATTTTTAACACGAATAAAAGAGTTGTTTCGACTTTCAACCTATGTATATTTGCCAAACTCTAACCTCTTCTTCAGAGAATGGGTTGTTTACCCAGAATACTTGGAAGAGATACTGGCATCGGTTATAGTTGTTCTTTTGCCAAAGTCTCTATTTTTCGGTCAGCATCTTTAGGAGTGATATCAATCTAGCATCAAACACCAAATTTCCAACAATTTTGTGTTTTTTCAACTTCAGGAGAGTTACATGTTGATGAAAACACCAAAAAAACACCAAACCAAACACCAAATCGGCTAATATTTGGTTCCAGGTTTGGTGCTGTATCAAATCATCTACGCGGTTTTAGAAAAACCGCGTGGTTTTGCCAACACCGCGTGGGCTTGTTGAAACAACGGGCAAAAAACCGCGTGCTCTCAATGACAACAACGGGCAAAAAACGACTATATCTTTCTACCCTATAAATTGAAACACTCACACCATAGTTTTACACTCATTTCTTTTCTCTACTTTCTACTCTCTACTTTTAAAACAACAATGACTAGTCAAGAACCAAAATCAAAATCTAGAGGGGTTTCATGGATACAAGAAGAAGATGTTGCTCTCACTAATAGTTGGCTACAATTAAGTTAGTCAAGATGGTGTAGTAGGAAATGAGCAAAAGTCGAACGATTTTTGGGCTAGAATTCTAAATGCATTTCATGCAAATCTAGGAAGAATGACCGAACGCAACTTGACGAGCATGAAACACCGTTGGACTCTCATTCAAGCTAATATCAACAAGTTTCATGCTATTCTTTCTAAGATTCAAGCATCTCCTCCAAGTGGCTATAATGACAATATGATGGTAAGTATTTACTTTTTATTTGTTATTTTGATTCACAAATACATTTTTCAATTCTAATTTAGTTTTTGCTTAATTGGTAGGTTGAGAAGGCAATAAGTGCATATGTGATGCATAATGGGGTTTGGAAGTGGATCCAATGCTATAATATAGTGAAAGACTCACTCAAATGGAAGAGGCTACAGTTGAGAAATGATTTGCATCCCACCAAAAAGTTGAAGTCAAACAGTGGGGAAGGAGGTTCATCAGTTCCAATATCAACTGCGACAACTCAACCAATGGATTATGATCTACACCAAGTTCATGGGCTTGAGGATAGGCCTCTTGGAAAGAAAGAAGACAAGAAAAAAAGGCAAAAAGAGAAAGAAGAAGGTGTTTTTAAATTGGAGGAATCTACTAAGAAACTTAACGATTTTCTGGTGGAACTTTCTAAAACCACAAAAGAATGCTATGAATTGGAAGCTCAAAGACAATTGAAGAAAGATGAGATGGAATTTGAAAAACTTCAATTGAAGAAAAGTTCGATGGATTGGAAGCTCCAAATCCAAAAAGAAAAACTTCAATTGAAGAAAGATGCGCTCCGAGTTCGAGAAGATGAAAATGATGCAAAAATATTAGGAATGAAATTAGAAGGATTTATCCAAGACGAAGCCGGAAATTTGGCAACTCAAAAGGGCAGAAATTTTACAAAAAATGAAAAATCGACTTGGCAATATCACTGGTAGTAGTCAAAGTAGTGCATAGTCTAAATTTGAGTTTGTATGTCTTTTAATTTGAGTATTTTAATTTGTCTTTTAATTTATGTCTTATAATTAATGACGTACTTTAATTTGAGTTTGTATTTTGATTTTAATTAGAATGTACTTTAATTGAATATTTTATTTTAATTTGAGTTAAGTTACCTTAATTTAAAGTTGATACTTTTTATCCTTCTAAAAAAAATTCGGCAGAGTCTATTTTGTATTTTCAAAATTCTCATATACACAAATCCTTTTATAAAACCACAAATACATAGAAATAAACTTGGAACACAAATACATAGAAATTGAAACGATAAATAAACACAAAGTCCAAATGAAGTGCAAATAGAAATAGAAATCAAGTCTAACCACGCCGCCCACGCCTACTCCACAAATGCTTGACCAAGTCATTCTTCAATCTATCATGAACAACTTTTGAACGAACCTTCTCGACGCCAGATGCCCAACGAGATAGAACAAATTGGCGTTGATCTTCAGATGCACCTTCTCTACTTGGTATTTCCAAATCAGGAATATACTGCGGGATATTCGTTTCGCGATTCGTCTTCCACAATCATATTGCGTAAAATGATGCAAGCCCTCATAACAGTAGCCATATTCTCCAAATACCATAATCTACACAGATTCGCTAAAATAGCCCAACGCGACTGTAATATACCAAACGCCCGCTCTATGTCTTTTCTAGCAGTTTCTTGCTTCTTTGCAAAATGTTTGTCTTGTGCAATAGTCGGTTTAGCAATCGTTTGAATCAAGGTGACATAATTAGGATAAATACCGTCAACCAAGTAATAGCCTATATCATAATGATGACCATTCACAGTGTAGTTACAAGAAATAGCTTCATCATTGACTATATCATCAAATATTGGTGAGCGATCAAACACATTAAGATCATTGTGAGAACCTGCCATTCCAAAAAAAAAAATGCCAAATTCACGCGTCACGATCGGCAACTGCCTCCAAAATCACTGTTGATTTATGTTTATGGCTAGTGTGAGACCCTTGCCACGCGGATGGGCAATTCTTCCATTGCCAGTGCATGCAATCAATGCTTCCTAGCATTCTAAGCTATCCGCGTTCCTCAGATACTTTAAGCAAACGTTGAATATCTGCAGCATTTGGTTTGCGCAAGTATTCACCTCCAAAAATTCTAATAATTCCACTACAGAAATAACGATGCATTCATGAACAGTTGGCTCAGCAACATGTAACATATCATCTACTAGATCAGCTGCAGTCCCATAAGCAAGCATTCGTATAACAGCAATTACTTTTATTTTTGGGTTAATCCTAAACTTATCCGCAATATTAACTTTTTGTTGAAAATACGAGTAAATAATGACTGACCCATACGAAATCGGCGTCGGAAGTCGTGGTCACGAAATATAGGATTTGCGCCGAAGTAGTTAGCATTTACACGAGCCAGTGTTGCCTCGTACTGACGATTCTTATATTTTTCTCCTTTCTTCGAACCACCATGTGGTCTATAAGCAGACTCCGCTTCTTGCTAACGCAATAAACTCAGACAATATCGAACCAAAGGTAGAGCAATAGCCACTAATTTACGAGTTTTAACTGCAGTGTTATCATTTGAAGAGCTCGATGAAGAATCAGAAGAAGATGAATGATCAATGATCCATTGAAAAATTGTCAAGAGTTTTAGTAGTGTTTTTTTTTTTTTGCTCAAGGAGATGAGTTTAGATGAGAGGGAACATGAAAAATGAAGAGAACCTCGCATGACCAAGAAGGTTAAATGGTTATAGCACGCGGTTTCTGAAAAACCGTGTGGTTTTGGCAAAATTGCGTGGGCTTGGGCCTGTCAGATGGGTATCTATGGCGCGGTTTTGGGAAAACCGCGTGGGCTATATGTTGTGGTTTATCCAAAACCGCGTAGTTTGATGTCGAAAATTTGATGTTGCTCCTAAAATTGCTTGGTGTTTTTTTGGTAGCTCTCCTAAGAGCATCTTTAGGAGAGATACTTTTCTAGCATAAAATACCAAATTTTCAACAATTTGGTGTTTTTTATCTTGAGGAGAGTCACATATTGATGAAAACACCAAATGAAAACACCAAACTAAACACCAAATCGGCCAAAAATTTCCAAAAATTTGGTGTTTTTTCATCTTCAGGAGAGTCACATAATGTTGATGAAAACATCAAACCAAACACCAAATCGGCTAAAATTTGGTTCCAGCTTTGGTACTGTATCAAATCTTTCATGCGGTTTTGGAAAAACCGTACGACTTTTCTAACACCGCATGGGCTTGGGTTTCTAAGTAGACTTCTATGACGTGGTTTTGCCAAAACCTCGTGAGAGATTTGGAAAGAAAATAAATAAGAAAATTAATGTGCGACACATTCACGCAGTTTTTCCAAAACCGTGTGTACTTGGATTTTTAAGATGGGCTTCAGTGTGCGGTGTTGAGAAAACTGCGTGGGCTATATAGCGCAGTCTATCTAAAACCGCATTATTTGATATCGAAAATTTAATGTTTCTCCTAAAAATAAGTTGGTGTTTTTTTAGTTTGGTTAAAAACATTTGGTGTTTTTTTGGTTTTCTAGTTTTAGGGACTTTTAACATATGGCTCTTCTTGTGCGTTCAAAAAGTGAGTGTGGGGAAAATATGTTTTTTAAAATCAAAACTGCCACGTAAAATTTCCATTATAACAATTTGTAATCCAGAGCACCAATGTGAAAAACCACACTGTTATCATCGTCCCATTCAGAATGATAAAAAAAACTCTCTATTTAAATTCTAGTATCTCTACACAAAATCTTTTGGGTGTTCAACTGTTCAAAAGTCACATTCTAATGTGTATTCAGTATTCGGACTAGCTCAACGTACGTACTTTCGAGATCGGTAAATAGTTAGCATACATGTCAGGTAGTCCACTACCATCAAAGAACACAAATCAATAAATCAGCCCGGGTGACTTGGTCAGTTTATTGACCAGGAATATAAGTTTACTTATCCTAACTAAAACGCATTTCTGAAATTCTGAGGCAACAGATAGACATGCAATTCGGTGTATCGTTTGAATATTTAATAGCTACTTTTGGTGGCCTTTCTTTTCATTTGTACGAGAAGTAATCAAAATAGTGAAAATACTCCATGTTGATAGGTTATGATAATAAGCTGGAACATTGATATTAAAAAGAGGAGAAACAGAAGAGGTATGCAGCCCTAAATGGGTTTAGTTGAAAGGTTCAAAAGAGAGGGAGTCTCATCTTTGAGAAGAGACAGAGGAGAGTGGAGGTGTGAAGTTAAAGGGTACTAACTGGGTTCACACACCTTTCTTTTCATTTGTACGAGAAGTAATCCAAATAGTGTCCTGTTCATTGTTACTAGTTTCACAGTACGTGAGTCTGTTCATGTAACATCAGGCATTAGGCCAGCCCAGACACGCACAGGAAGTTAGGTTCTAATTTAACATCAGCCATTAGGCCAACCCAGACACGGTTAGGTTCTAATTTCTAAACACAAATCTTCAATATTTGATGTCCATTACCAAATGGCTTAGAGTTGAACTCATTATTGGATCTTGGGACTCATGTTGTATTGGCCGGTTCAGGGAGATACTTGCAAGCTGAAAAAAGCTCAACCAGGAAGCAAGCTCAGCTTGAATAATGAATCCAACCCAATTCAGGCCATTTACACTCCTTAGCACATAAATTGTTAATTTCAATTTGCTTCCAGAGACTAGTTGATGAGTATTAAACATTAAAGCAAAAGTGCACGTCTAGTCGCGTCTACAATGACATGGGGTAATTAGTTTGGTTTCTTGATCAAGGCATGATATAGCACACATTGAGTGCATATTCATTTACAAGTACGTAATTTCAAGAACTCAATATAGACAACTCTCTATAAACAAGAACTCAATATAGACAATTCTCTATAAACAATGGCACCTGGGGCAATAATTAAAGCAGATGCTTCAAGGAATTAGCAACTTTCGATGGGTTTAGGGACCTTAATTATTAACCTTTTATTTAAATCAATTCTCTACTAAAAGTGATTCTGTTCGTTGTTTATTGAAGACACACTCAATCACAAGAATATTCTCCCCCCGCATGCCATATCTAGTGAAAGATTAGCATGGGATGAACTGAACTAATGAACTATGCTTCCCTTATTCCTTCTTTTTTCAGGCATATTATTATTTGGAAGAAGAATATTTTCCTAAATGGTCAAAATTGTTTAGTTTTATGGAAGCAGATAAGACTATGTTTTAAGATAGAGCATATTGAGGAGGAAGGAAACTAATGAATAATGATGCATATAGTAAGGAAAACAGTGATAGATATGATGTCATTGTTGTGGGAATTTGTTCTTCAACATTATTTTCCACTCCCACGGCACAATAAATAGTGATGTACATGCATAAATGCTGTGGTGGAGGATAATTTCCAACTCATTTAGTTATTCTCTTGTGGCAAAGGAATAATTCGGTATGGGGTAAGTATGGGGTAAGTGTTGTAAGAACCAAGAACCATTTACTTTTGTGGTTCCAGTTCCGGTTACGGTTATTGGCATTTCTTAAAATTGTGGAACCGTACCCATAAGGCCATAACCACCAGTTCCTTGCAGATACCAGTTCCTTGCAGATACCCATCAGTTCCAGTTTTTCATTTCGGCTCTTACGAAATTCACTCTTACTCACATTTTTATTGTTTTTAGTATAAAAATGTGTACTAAAAATACAAGAAAACACTGCACGAATGAGTCACTTTTCAAAGATTAGAGCTCCTCACGTGTTTTCTCTTAGACATGAGGAGCTTTGACAATCATTTAGTTAAAGTCATACAAAATATTCCTTTTATTCCATGAATAAGCCAGCTAGTTTAAAACATTTTTGTACGAATATTGTCTTATTTGAATATGTACAACATGGCGGTGGTGGTGCGTGCAAGCTTGCTCAGTATCAAAGTCAGTATCACATTGCTAATCAAATAAAGTGTAGAATTCGATTTTATATATGTGAACCAATTCGATACTTTCTGTCCGCCCATTTACCATCCTGATGTAGAAGTGGATGCTTATGTACACCAAGTGCTTAGTTCCAAGCTTCCAATACTTATATGCACCACCAGTCCACCACCATTCTTAGCATTATTCTCTAACACGCTTCTTTCAAAAGCCAAGAGCCATCAATCTTATTACCTTTATTTATAATAATAAGTTTAACATTTGAAATTGACTAAATCTTCAAGTATTATCTAGAGCTTTTAGTCTTTCTTTATCTTCTCATCTTACCAACGTTCAGGTGTTCTCTCCCTTTATATAAACCTCGCCTATCACCTCTTTTTTGTTACCAAAACCATGAGATATGGAGAGTTGATTACACACTTTAGCCACCCTCAACACAAACTAAGGTTTGAGTACGTAGAAGTACCTTTTAAGTGTGATGGGTGCAAAGAAGTGGGCATAGGGTCACGGTACAAATGTAGCACTTGTGATTTCGACCTCCATATGCACTGTGCTCTCCCTTCCGCCAGCATAAATCACCCTTTCTATCATAAATGTTCCTTCCAGTTCCTTCGTCGACCACCAGGTAATACTCCGCGCTTCTGCAATGCTTGTGAAAAGGATGTAACAGGGTTTGTCTACCACTGCAATTTATGTGGATTCGATCTTCACCCCTGCTGCGCAAAACTACCACAAATGCTTGACGATGGTGAAGTTAAACTTTTCCTCTATAGGAAGGTAGGCGGAGCTCCATGTCTCGGTATATTTGTAAGCAGCAGTATATCTAGTAATTATTTGAATTACTATGCAACTAGAGATTCTTTTTGTTTATAAACTTTCTTTTTACTAATATAGTTCAACTTTTTTCAATAAATAATAGGTAAGTGCGGCATGCCACCGATGTGGAAGAAAAGGTCGAAGTTGGAGTTATCGATCACCTTGCAAGAAATATAACTTGCATGTGGCATGTGTGAAAGAAATGTTGGTAGAGAGTTGGCATGAGCTATACTTTGGGCACGGAGGGGGTACAACAAAAAATAAGAAGTTGGAAACTAGAATTCCTAGCCTAAAAGGAACACTTCAAAATCATCATAGAAGTAAGAGTAAGGTGAAGAAATGTTGTGAGATGGCTGGATTGGCAGTTCAGTTCATTATCTCAGCTGTGCTTGGCGATCCTTCAGCAATTATCGCTGGAGTTGTTGGGACTTTGATGTCTAAATAATATATATGGACATATGGTACCACTCTTGAAGTTGTATTGATTGTTGTTTGGTGGTTCAGTGGTTGGGATTTCGTAAGGGATTATCAAAGTGGTTTTTAGGGATAGAAGGACTTTATGGTTTATCAATGCTTAGGTTTCAATGCATTCATAGGCCGAGTACATAAGACATTTATATGAGTTTGGTTTGTTATCTATGCCTAGTAACTTTTTCATTGACATGTTAACATGTATTTACATTAACAACGTTCACACTGATCCCTATATTATATTCTCCCATTGCCATTCCATGGTAACAAATTTGGGACCTATATATATTTAATCAACACAAACTAGAGCTCAAGAATGGAGAAAAAACCTAACACTGAGGAAGATCTAGAGGTGGCAGGGGAAGAGATTCCGAAGGGGTTGGCCCATTTTCTATTAGAAATGCCATACTTTGTCCCCGCAGTACATCAGGTTCACGGTGACAATGGACCAGCCACATACCTGTTAATCACAATTGCTAGAAAGATTAGCCAAGGCCAAGGGATATCTTTTTTGGTTAAGTTGATTAATTCTACAAAAGAGTACTGAGACGAGTAGAAGTGAGAGTTCACCAGGATTATTGGCCCGGAACCTGATTACGGCCCATCCAGCAATAGGCACGGCAATAGTGTTGCGTTCTTGTGGATTAACCAAGTTGAACTTCTTTGGGTCATTAATAGGATCATAATTCCCAAACCCTTGCGCCAAAACATAGAAATCAAATCCATGAATATGCATTGGGTGATTTTCAGTTGCCATCAACGCCGTGTTCTGCAGCACAACCTCTACAACTGAGTTGTACTTTAATCTCTTGACACGTGTCTCCTTCTTCGCGATCATTAGCAATTCCATGCTCATTGTCATGTTGGGATTTGTGTAATCAAACTCAAGAGGTGGAAAATTAGGAAAATCTTCGGTGTAGATCCCTTGGACGCCATGGTGAAATGCTTCCAACATGGATAACTTGGATGGAAATTGAAAGGATACGTTGTTCATGTTTGCAGAGTCCTTATATTGACTATCCATATCCATGTCATTAGGTTGACTATCCATGGGCATTTTACAAGTAATATTGGGGCCACAAGGTTCAAGGCCCATATTGATGGTTATAAACATGTGTTCATCCACACTTTGTGGGACTGGCCGCCAATGTGAATTTGTTGTAAGACTTGTGAGATTGCTAAAGAATTTGTGAGCTATCATTGTGTCATTATACCATGGTAGAATCGGCATCAATGGTTTTGAAGATGTTGCACCAGAGTACTGAACAATGGCCGTGGTGGTCGCACCTGCTAACTCCATGGGTGCTGTAGTAGTATAGGGATGAGCAGCCATGTAGTAGTTACCAAGAGGTTGATTTGCTGTGAAGAGAACATCTGCTGACTGTCCCGGTGCTATCACGATGACATCAGTGTGGTATGGTTCAGTGTATCGAGCATCAATTGCAACAACGGAGAAACTGTGTTGCGCAATTTTGAAAAAAAGATGATCACTCATTGCAGCATTGATCATTCGAAGAAGATAAGTCTTGCCTTGCACCACCTTCAGCTTAAATGTTTCTAGCAGCAAAATTAGATTTTTTGAAAACCAAGTTCATGTCTAAAGCAACTTATAAAACTTATATATTTTTGCACTGTGCACATATTTTGTCTTACTGTTGCTTGAGCAGGGGTAAAGATCGCCGGGTCGGCCATTGATTGTGAAAGCATCTGAAGGCATTGGTTCCCCACCATAAGTCATAAATTCCTGCTCAATATCCACAATATTGGCATTCCACCACTGACCTAGTGATATCAAAAAATAAAAACAAGTTAGTGAAATTTTTGGTCAGCTAGTATATATAAATGGAAAACGTCGGTGTATGGCAATTCAGAACGCCTTGAATTAAGAGGCGCACCTAACAAAATGGGAACCTCCTTGTAGGGTTTTGAAAATGGATATGAATGACCTCGCCTTGGGTGAATTATGAGCGCACCGTAGACTGTTTCACGAAGCATTGAGAAATGAGCATGCCACCAAAGAGTACCTTCTTGCTTTGTGACATTGAATTTGTAGGTGTAGCTGGTTCCAGGAATTATTGGACATTGGGTTACATAAGCAGGTCCATCAGCCCATCCACTAAACAATTGAAACACGCCGTGCCTGCACCACGGCACCACCATTACCACATTTAGAAGAGGATAGATGGCTGCCCTTTCGATTAAAATTTTGAAGTCAAGCTAGGAGTTAATAGGTACTTCCAACACTATAATTCTGCCAAAAAGGATGTGAATCGGGGTAAATAATACATTTTTGGATTGGCAGCAAAGTGTTCCGTAGATTTCCATCTTAATTATACCCTGTTCTAGTCATTTTTCTTGGTGTAAAAAACTCCCAATTTTCTGTTCAAAGAAGCAAATTAAACCGTTCCTGTGATCAACGACAATAAATCCAGAATTTATATTTATGATCAAACAACCAAAACATGTACCAGTGGATTGTAATCTTATACGGTGAGTTATTAATCACGTGTATAACAATTGTGTCACCCTCACAAGCTTTGATGGTTGGACCAGGTATGCTGCCATTCACCACAGGTTTCACTTGTTCTCCGCACACTTTACGAAAGGCACGATTACTAACCTGAAAGTGTAGAAAAACACGCCAGTCAGACGAAACAGACTACACCCGAGGGACAAAGAAACCAGAAAAGCGATGCAGATCACTGTTAACCAACATTGAAGGTGTGTTCAACTATAGCAGCCGAAGTTGTAGACGAAAGCAAAGCAAGAGAACAGACAATAGCCAAAAAAATGGTACATCCCATGTTCAAGAGACTAGAGACAGTGGTAGGCTCGTAGTAACTAATAGTCAAGAAATAAAAACACAAATTTTGTTAGAATTAAACCAATATGGAGAGAACACCACACTAACTTAACATGTATTAATCATTGAGAGAATGAGATAGAGAGAATGATTATTCATTGAGGTGAGTGTTAATGGGAGGAGGTTACCTTTATATACAACTAGGCAAAATAAAAGATTACCAGGATAAACACCAAGATAAAAGATTATCATGATAAACACCAAGATACCAAGATATAAGATTATCAGGATAAACACATATCAATGTTGGGCATCATATAAGCCCACGGATTTCATAACAAATTTGAATTATTAAAAGGCAACATCCTCTTTTGTACGAAGATACAAAAAATATATATATGTTATAGGGTGCGGAGACCAAATCTTTTGAGTTAAAAAATGGTGTAGAAGAGTAGGTGGTTCCAGTCAATGTGATAGGGATTTCACGTCGTGATCGACCATGTATTCCAAGTTATCTGTCTTGACTATGGAACTCCTATCATTTATAATTGTTTTCGCACGAAATTTACCTTTTTATTATGTAAAATTTGATAACATGATTGTTATCACTTGAAACCTTCGGAAAATCATTTCACAAGATCTCACATTTCACTATCTTATATGGATCAGAAGTGGGATATGTGATTATGTCAATGTTTTTTCTCCCTTGGGCGAATGTAAAACCTAGATAAATTGGATTTTCACAATTTTGTGAATAAGGCTGGTTTAGGGGCTGAAAACCCCTAAAATTTTTATTAAAGAAATGAAAATGAACTTACACGGTAGAAGTCACCTACATTAACGATTAGAGTCTTATATTCTTTTCTTGAATCATTGTTTACTATTTAGATATGCATTCTTAGCTAAGAGTTTTGTTTTAGGACATTATATATTGTCTCTCACATCGCGTGGCACATGACACACAAAGTAATAAACAATATCTTGAATAATGATTTACAATTACAAATTTCTTTTTTTGATAGAAATGAAAAAGAGAGGCATCCGTTGGATGAGGATGCTCATTCTCTTGTCTCAATCATTGTCACCAAGTACGTTTAAAATGGTGTATTTGAAAAAAAACTTAGGTCGTGTTTTAAACGGAACGTTTCGGAAAAAAAAACGTAAAAAAATGTGGAGCATAAAAAACGGGTTTAAAACGTATAATACATAAAAGAAATGGTAAAAACCGATGATAAAGAATATGATAGATAAGGAATTTGATTTGTTAGTGGAAAAAAGAATAGGCACAGAAAATAAAAATAAAAATAATAAAAATAAAAGAAAATTCAAATACATGAAAGTATCAAATTATCATTATTCATCCAAATACTATAAGTTTTAGATTGAGTACCAAAACACGACTCTAAATAAGATACTACTAATTATCAACTATAATGGCATAATCAAGTACTACAAATAAGTTAATAACTTTAAAATTTCCAATTATTAATAGTCCAAAACAAAATAGAATTGTCTCAATAAGTCAATCTAATGCTCACTCTTCAAAAAGGTAAATTTCAAAACCCCTTCTCGCGTTTTCTTTTAGATTATTAAAAAAAAAAAAGTTTTAATAAAGTTTTAAACGGGAGATTTTCAAAATCTTGGGTTTTAAACGTTTTTTAAGTTTAAAACGCGTTTTTTTTTGAAAAACCCAAGTTTTAAACTGGAACAAGATGCCTTGCCAATATCTCGGGTTTTAAACGCGTTTTTTTTTTTTTAAAAAACGCTGAATTTGGTGACAATGGCCTCAATATCCACCACCACAACCAATAATGATAATTTTTGCCGATACAAACAAGAAAAGTTCATACCATCGATATATCGCGATAAATTAAATTGTTTGGTAATATATTGACATACTTTTTATATCATTGATATATATCAACAAATACCACCAATATTTACATTAGAAATGTAGAATATATGAAAATAGTAATACTACGTTAACACAGGAAAAATGACACAGTCAAGACATAGTGAGGTGACATGTTGCAACATCGATGTTGGCAGTGGTGAAAATAAGATCGAGTAAAAAAAAAATATTTCTCTATCTCAAAGCACTTTTTCTCTTTCCAATATCATCTTTTCATTCTCATTTTTCCATTTTCATATGTTTTAATAGTAAACCATCCATTCTAATGATTTTTCATGATGCAACATTGATGTTGCAGTGGTTTTCATAGTCCAACATTGATGTTCCAGTGGTCTTTCTCATTGCAACATTGATATTGTAGTAACAGTACGGTTTTTCATGGTACAATACTGATGTTGTAGAATTGTAGTGTCATGTCACTGTGTTGGTAAACTATGTCAGTTTTTCTGTGTCAGTGTAGAATTTTTGATATGAAAGAGCATATCGTGATATTTATATATCGTTTCCTAATTTCTTGATATATATCGTGATATTTTGTATTTGTATTACGGGTATTAGCAGTGGTGCGGAGCCAGAAATTTCTTCCGGGGGGGGGGGTGGGGGAGAGGGCGCTAGTGCGACCACTAGTAAAGACAAGTCGACAAATAAGTAAAAAAAGAACAACTGTAACAATAGTAACAACTTATACAATTAATACTTTGTATTAGAAATGATCACCCAACAAACGATCGTGAAAATGAGTATTGATTGTATATAAATAGTATAAACGCAAAATAAGTAAATAAATAAAAACATTTTTCAACTCTACTAACCTAACAATTCACAACTGCCCTCGGTGATGTGAATGACCCATCTTTTGGAAGCGTTGAACGATTGCTTCATCATCAATTCTATCAAAAATGTCTCGTTCTATGTATGTAACCAAACAATCGTTCAACCATTCATCTCTCATTTGGTTGCGTAACCGATTTTTTATCATGTGCATCGCAGAAAATGTTCTCTCTACAGTGGCGGTAGCAACAGGCAGAATTAGTGACAATGTCATCAGCAAGAACACTAGTGGATAGACAATATTTTTCTTCATCTTTATACCTACCATCTTCTTAGCAAGTTCACTAATCCTTTTCAACTGTGAAAATAGATGGTCGGAGCACACATCGACAACATAATTATCTAGCTAATCTTGAAGGGTCAAGAGATCAATAGGTGAAAAATCACTAGGATAAAATTCAGTAAGACGTATTAAACTCTTCTTATCAAAAGCAAGCAAGGAATCACTTGAATTCAAGCAAGCAACACAAATAAGAAGCAATTCTGTATTCACTTTGTCAAACCGACTATTTAACTCACGAAGCTGTCAGTCTATACATTTGTAGAATAAGTCAACATGATAATAATGAAGATTTGTCATATCTTCAGCATTATGTCGTGTGATCGTCCCCTTGCTATGAACTTTTCTTCCATATTAAAGACTCAAAATATTTTTTTTATACTACTATACTTAAAATTTAGAACCTTAAAAATTTGAATTACCAAACAAATTAATTAAGTTATAACCCATTATCAAAACATAATCAATAATAAAAACAAATAAAGCAATAACATATTCTCTAGTTGAGTTTCGAAAAATGATAAATTAGGAATTAAATTTAATTTTACATAGAGAAATTGAGGGTTTGAATGTATTAAAATGTCTAGCCTTGGATGATTCACGGGTTTAAGGGTTTACTGATTAGGTGATGTATTATGTACGCAGTACGCCTGTATCAATGGTCAATGGGTAGTTTTGGAGAATTGCTGAGTTAAAGTTGAGAAGGTGAGTGTAAGACGTTGAGTTGTTTTGATTTTTGGTTGAGTGAAGAAACTAGAAACATGTGGGGAAGACGGGTAGTAGGCCAAATTTGCCTAAACAATTAGTTTTTTCTTTGTCCAATTGTGTGGACTGTTTCATTGTGGGTCTATTGTGTAGAGTGTAATACTAAAACTTTTTTTTTTTTTTACGAGTTGCTGTGCCCTACGGCTTTGTATGTGGCTGCCAATTTGAGTATTAGGGTTGAGAATGGTATGGGTTTCAACCTAAATCTGACCATATCCGTATCTAGGGGTGATAAAAGGGCCGGGCCGGGCTAGCCCTCCCCTCAAACCATAAAAGCCCTCATGATTGAAGGCCGGGTCAGCTTGCCCCTATTTCGTATTGAGGGCCGGGTCGAGTAAGGTCAAGTATGAAAACTCAAGCCCTTAACCTTCCCCTCGACCCTCATTTTTGAGGTCGGGTCAGGCCCGGTCTAATTATACTTTACTAGTTTACTTTTTATTTATTTATTTATTTATTTTTTATCATACTTTGATTATGAAATATGAATATCAATTTTAACTAAGTATACAAAACTAATTCTTATGTCTTTAGAAAAAAAATAGATAGGGATGGTGGAAGAGATGATATTCTTAAAACATCTATATTTTTCATACTTAACTATGTTGTTAGGTTGGATTTGCTTTTATGTATGACTTATATATATATCACTAAATCAATTACAAAAGCGCATATGTTATATTATGTTTTAATTTATCCCCTATTGAAAACTAATTTAATGATTTTTTTATACAATTTAGATAATTATAGTATAATACATAAATATAATGTAAAATAACAAGAAAACGTGGTTTTCTTTTAGGGTTTACACAAATATATAACACAAAATAATCATAGTTCACTTTTCTTTTTATATTTGACCTCTTTTACTCAAATTACAAAATACCCCATATGATATGTGGTAAACTACCATTATTAAACATCATTTGTAGTGAAAATATTTAGTTCAAATAGGGATAATTGTGGTACCCTACATATATAATGTAAAAAAAATAAAATATATCTTATGAGTATTGAGGGCCAAGTGAGGGCTTGGAAGGGCTAAATGAGGGCTAGGTCCATGCTCCAGAACCTAGACCCTAGCCCGCCACTCAAATTTGTGAGGGCCAACTTTTAAGGGTTTTGACACGCATTTTTGAGGGCCGGGTTGAGGGCCTGAAGGCCAAATTATCACCCTTATCCGTATCTATTTTAGCGAATATGGTTTCTATGTTTGTGACTAGAATCGAACCAGAATATTCGGAACCATTTAACAATATTCATATTTTGAAGCCCACAAATTAATTTATATCTTACATATATATACGGAAATCATTAAAGTAGTATATATACTTTTTGTATCATATAATGTATATGGGATATCCGAATTAAGATCCTATTCTAGATGGATCTAGATATGGTAAAGAGTTTTGAGTGAGAATCCGACCCAAATCCATACCATTTCCAGCCCTAATGGATATATTTGTTTTCTCATGAACTTCATGTGAATTCATTTACATGGCTTGAATGAATTGGGGTTTTAACTTTTGAATAGTCGATCCTATAAAACAACAACTATTGAATGGAGCTGAACTTTTGCATATGAAGAATATAAATAGGGTCGCGGTATTGACACCCCACTTTATGGGATTGACACCCTTTTGACCAATTCTAAGGTATTATTGGCACCCCTCCATTAATCACATTAAAAAACACCCACGGCAAGAAGTTGTCACGAGATCGCACAATCCATGGCATTGGGTTGCCGCGAGATCCCATATCATATCCCACGGAATGTTGTTGTCGTGGGTCCTTTTTTGTTTTAATTTTTTTTTAATAGCCACCGTAAAAAAAGTTAGTTGCCGCGAGATGGTTGTGTTCATTAAAATGGAGTCTTTGCTTGTGTTAATTATCAAAACTCTTCTTCATTAATTTGACCACAAGCTTTTCTTATAGCATATGAAAATATTTACCGCGAGATAGCAAAATTATGCCTCGACCGTACATTTTTTTTTCATGATTTTGGTGTTGTTCTTGGAGTGTATAAAGAAGCTCTAAAGAAGAAAATGAGGTATCCATATATATGTCGTGTGTGTTTAATACACAAAATTTGAAGTGAAACAAAAACAAAAAATGCAAAAAAATCTTCCGCGGCAACTCCCTACTGTGGGATATAGGATCTCGTGGCAACCCGATACCGTAGATTGTGCGATCTCGTGGCAACGGCCTACCGTGGGAAATGGGATCTCGCGGCAACCCGATGCCGTAGAACTATCGGGCATGTGGGGTGTAAAAGGACATATAAGGAATAGCCATGATTGTTCAACTTTTTGCCAAATGGGTACCAATCCCATAAAGTGGTGCCAATACTGCGCCCCTATAAATACTCCTAGTCCGAGAAACACCAACGTAGAGGCCCATAGTCTAGCTAAACAGGCTGAAGCAAATGAACCTCCATGTTTAAACACAAATTTAAACTTGTAAAAAAAAAGCAATTTAAACTCAAATTTAAACTTTCAGGCCATGCTGAATCTTTTAACGAGCTTAATTTACTATTGATTCCAACTAAGTCTACATCAATTCATGTTGTCAGCATCCTCTAACAACTAGAAATCAAACCACTTAGGCTAAGTCCAATGGTTTTTTGCGCTATCCCACTATAGCACAATAACACATGGATAGTGTTAGTGGGATGGTGTGAGTCACACCCAATGATTTCTAAACCCTCCGCCAGTGTCGAAGGCGTGAAAAAATATTGGAGTTTCTGCCGCCTCTCCCAATGGTGTGTAGCCCAAATCAAGCAAGTATTACCAAACACCACTCCTAGTGGCGTGCAAACACTTCTACCCGCCATTCGTAGTAGCGTGCCAACAAAATATATTCTACCCGCGTTTCAAAGTGGCATGTAGACCATATGTCATTCTGCTAAAATTCACGCTATTGTATAGGTAAATTAATAGAGATAGTGTTAACGGGTTGGTGTTTTGACGCACAATTGAATTACGATTTTTGCCATATTTGGTGGGATGGCGCACCATTGGACTTAGCCTTAAGGAGTAAACTCAATATTACTGTTTGAATGTGCGCAAACTAATGCATTTTATTTGTTCCTTCCAACAAATAAATCTCTATCTAGTCTGTGTTGTCCAAAGGATGTTGGGGCATATATTAGTATAGATATATAGACTTAATTAAGAACTAAGTCAATTACTTGTGTGTCATTACTAGTTTATAATCTAGTTGATTTTGATTTAGGGTGTAATGACTAATGAATTTGACTCGGGAAATTATTGATTTTTGCAACTGAGCGAGGTTTTTTAAAGGTTTTGTGTCTCACATTTTCAATTGCAAGATGCAGCTAGATAATCGAAATACAATCTCTACACTATATGATAGGCCGGGTTTTTAGGAATCCTGAGTATGTAATTTGTGATCTTCCTATTTGCTCAATTTAAAAACACCTCCCTCACAAAAATTAGAACAACTCCCCACCATTTTATTAATAATTTAGAAGAACCTCCCTAATGTCACTTAAATTATATAATAACCCTCTATTTCCCTCACTGAAATTAGAATAAGCCCTCTTATATATATATATTAATAAAACTGGTAAACGGGCACGTAAGTTGCACGTGCTAGGAGAGAAAATTGGGGTGGAGAAAATCAAAGGAATGAATGCATGTAAATTAGAATAGTAACATATTACATTTGTTTGAATGGATTATGTAACATATTTTAGATTAATACAGGTCGAGGTCTGACAAAACACGTACTTCAATAAGAAAAAAAAATTCAATATGCTAGTTGTGTTCTTTGTTCGATTTGATTTTTGCTGCTCTGCCATGTTGCAAATAAATCTTGTCGAGCATTTATATGTGATTGAGGAACATTGTTGGATTCATATGAGTGTATTACTTGTAAGATATAAGAATATTATATCATGGTGTGCAACATAATTGTCATTCTACACTGGAGAATAAAATATCTAAAAAAATATGCAAGAAGAATAACCTTTTTTTTTATCATTGTCTTCAAAATGATCTAGCGAATCCATCAGTTTTATTTTATTTTTTATTTTTTTTATGTGATTAAATAAACATGTAGCTTGGACAGAGAAAGAAATTGTACCTAGCTAACAATTTTTTTTTAAATATTTAGAAATGATCACATTGAGAAACAATTAGAAAAAAAATACATTGGACACTGTTAAAATTTGTTCTATAGATCTATTAAGTCGGATATAATATGTGGAGTGAATTGAATATGTAAATAAAAGCTTTCCGGAAGATGTCTATGTGGCAAAATTACCATTTAAAAGCTTTCAATATAATGTGGATCTTATTTCATGTGTATGGAGATTGAATGATTCAAATGAGGGAGCGATGTTTTTTTCAAACCATCTGTTTGGAGGCGACGACAAAAGAAAGAAATTATGGATGCTAGTCATCACATCACTAAATTACATCTGTTTCACCCTGTTGTTAGTCGCACAATCCTTTGATCAATTCTTGCATTGGTTATTGGTCTCCATTATGAAAATGTTATTAGCACCCAACTCCACATGCAATATTTTTTGCAGGTTTCAGGATTCAACAAAGAAGTAAACGATGGATATTTTCTATTGTTTATGTTCCATATTATGATTTCCTACATAACTATGCCAAAAGCAAAAAATAAATAAGCAAATAATACTCAACCAATATGTAGCTTTTATATGCAACTTGAAGATGTTGAAAACAAAACAACCATCACACAGAACAAATAAAGATAAACAGTCTAGCTAGTAAACCAATTTATACGAACTTTAACTTGGGATAAGAGACCCCAAGTTTTTGATGGGAGTTACAGAGACTGGAACGATAGTGTGAGAGGTTATGCTTCCTTTATGGCTTGAAAGGTTTCATTGTGTTGAAGGAACTCTTAGTAAATGGGCACGTGTGTTGCTCGCATGTGTAAGTCATATAGTTGATTTATTTATATAAAATTTAATATGACAAAATAATAAGATAATTGTAAGTACAATAATTCGCAACATTATTGTTTTGGATATGAATTTGGAAACACTAATTGTTTTTCTCAACTGCAGCTTCATCTCTAGTCATCCACATTTTTGCCTTTTCACGTGCTAAAAAAATATATTTGAAAAGGTATCTAGCTGTCTGTTTTTTATTTAGCAAGTTTTTAGTACTTGTGCAAGGAACTATTTAATTAAAAAAAACTTAATATATAAAATAAGGGGAAAAAATGAGAATAAATTACTCGAATTGACCTTGATGCCGCTGTTGTTATAACTTGGTTCTTGAAGTTGTGCATTGACTGAGCAAATTTATTAGATTCTAGTGAATCAAAGTCCTGAAAAAACATTAATAGTTGTTTGCTTGTAATAAATTCATTTTTTTTCGATGTACATTGTAAAAGATGTATATGATGAATCATAAGAACCACTTTTACCTTATTGTATTTGAAATGATGAATCGAATCCATTGGTTTCATGATTAAGATTGCCAAACGAATCTCACTTAACCAGCAGAAGCATTGCAAGATGTTAGAGAGTTTGGGAGAGAAAAAATTTTGATTAAAGATGGAGAAGATGTAAAAAGAAAATACACTTGCTAGGACAAATTATTAATAGTTTGTTCCTTGTGGTATATAGGTTTTTTTATGTTTTGTTTGGTGGAGCTGCAAAAGTGGGCATAATTTATCGGATCAATTTTTTTAGTGTTAATGATTTGGATCAACAAAGGGAGTAGCACATTACCCAACCGCTTGCCTTCCTGCTACAGTCACGACTTTGCGCTTAGGCAAGCTCTAAGGAGGTTTAAGGTGCCTTTAATAGCAGGGCCAAGTATATGTGACTAAACATAACTCTCTGATAAGTCAAGAACAATCTAGCATTAGTTAGTAATCAGTTTACGGTTTACACGCCTGTGACAATAGAGTAATCATTTAATTTAGTGTGTTGAGATGTAAAATACTAAATGGCTTTATGTCCAGCTTATATTCTTGCCTAGAGAGGAATAAAGAGTTGCGTCCACTGCTCAAATCCAAATTTGTAAAGAAGACATGCTAAATGACTATATATAGAAAAGATATCGAGTCATACTTGATTATACATATAAGTGGAACAACCTTGATGAAAGCCACCCAAGTAGTAGAATTAAGGTTGGGAGAAAGCTCCCACCCTTGACTAAATTCCTTGAGCAGGGAAATGATTAATCATATAATAAGAAACATTGGAATGCTGCTACTCCTCCTCTAGCGAGAACAGGGATCGAAAAGGGTGTTTGCACTTATGGGCTAGTACAATAATGGAAAGCAAATTGTACAGACGGAGTCGAATGGACGTTTCTTGTTTCAGTGCCTCTTTTTAGAGAATCTGGGCTTGCCCTTTACGGAACACAAACAGAATAGCCCAATTGAGCCTCAAACAATCTCCTCAATCTGAACTCATATTGAACTCAGGTTATTACTTGCAAGATTTAGAATAAGTTTAGTATGGGAGAAATAAAAAACGATTTACACTGAAGGCAGTCCCAAAAAAAAAAAAAAGAGGAGAAAAACCTTCATCAATTAGGACTCATGATTGCTTAATGGAAAAGTTATGGTAAAAACCATCAGAGCAGCTTTAGAGCATTATTTTGCGAGGGAAAAATGCACAAAATCAATAAAAACAGTCGGAACAAATTTGGAAATATTTAAAATGAACTCAAATACTGCTCTAACAATCCATCCAACAAAAAATTATCTAATAACCAAATATAGTCATAAAGTTTGATTCCAATTGAGTTGCTGCCATCACCATAATTAATAATACACAATTCACCAAAATGAAAAATAACTGAAAAATACATACTAGCAGGGCCCTCATCACTTGAGAACTAATTCGAGTTCGTGCTCAGAGATTGATAAAGGCATAAGAACCTATACCTACTAATTTTTGCATACCTTTCTAATGTCTTTTACATTGTTTATAATGAAGTCCGTTGACATGCTCTAATCCATCTCCAGACTTCAGTCCTATAACCACATATTCTTTGGTCAAACTTTGATTAAAACTAAAGATCATAATAGATGGAAGTGTAACATTCTTTTGACCATAACTAAAGTGTCCTACCTGGTAAAGTTTGCGGATTCTCTTAGATGAGAAAGTAGTGTCTGAAGTTTGCACGGTTTCGTTAAAGTCGTTCCTGTGCCAACATAATAAGCATATTTTTTTTCCCTGTGTTACTTATAAAGAATTAAGCATTGATAAAAGCAAATAGTAAATAATCACCGCGGTTGTATATTTACCAAACATTCAGACTTGCTACACATCCATTTAGGCTTTGTTTCCTTAGTTGAGGTTCTAGGCGTTTTAGTAGAAGTTTCAAATGGTAATATCTGAATTAAGAAGGACTGAATAAGGAAGATTAATATGGTAATAATGATTCCCTAATATAAAGATTTTGCTATGCTGGGAACTTAATATGAAGGTATTAAAATTTGTTAGAAATTTCCAAATGAGCTGAAATTTTGTAGAGATGATCTTAATATTGAATATATTATATCCACACAAAAATAGGTTTAAATTCATTTTGTAGGTGAATTTTTACTTACGTACTTATTTTAAAGTTAACTTAAGTATCTACTTTTTAGAGAAGGACTGATATATAGTAATTCTCTAAAAAGTAGCTACTTAAGTTAACTTAAAATAAGTATGTATGTAAAACTTTACCTACAAAATGAATTCAAACATAATTTTTTGTAGTTATGAAGTACTCACCATAATGATTATCTTCCCAAAATTTCAGCTCATTTGGAAACCTCTAACATAGATAAAAATTGTTGTCATCTTTAAAAAGAAATCTAACGGTCTAGAAATGTTGAATTTTTGTAATCGGTTTTTGCCATTGTTAGAAATTTCCAAATGAGTTGAAATTTTGTAGAGAGGATCTTAATATTGAGTATATTATATCCACACAAAAATAGTTTTAAATTAATTTTGTAGGTGAAGTTTTACTTATGTACTTATTTTAAAGTTAACTTAAGTAGCTACTTTTTAGAGAAGGACTGATACAGTAATTCTCTAAAAAGTAGCTACGTAAGTTAACTTAAAATAAGTATATACGTAAAATTTCACCTATAAAATGAATTCAAACCTAATTTTTTGTGGTTATGAAGCACTCACCATAATGATTATCTTCCCAAAATTTCAGCTCATTTGGAAACCTCTAACATAGATAAAAATTGTTGTCATCCAGAAATGCCGATAGAGTGTCGCTAGAATTAGCTACCCTTGGTTTGTGCAACCTCAAGGATTAGAAATTGGATGATTGCTATTTTTAATTCCAGCCAAAAAGCTATTAGTTTGATTTTGGATTATGCATTTCGTCTATTTCTATTTTGGTTTTTGAAAATTTTCTTTTTCCATCATCTTGCCTTAACAATTTGGGCAACTTGGAGAACTTAGATTAAGAAACTTAGGTTATATAAATACATGGTTCACTCTAGACTTCACACCACACCTCTCAATTCCTACCACATACAGACAGTACTCGGAGCGCGCACGCCCTCTCTTTTGCTTTATAACAGAGTGCACCCGCACCCAAGGTCATGGATCGTAGAATTTTCCTTTGTCAGAATTGAGCGCGCACGCCCTCTTCCATAGGCCATTCTGAGTGCGCCCGCGCCCGGACTTCAACACACCTCCAGTTCTATTTTCCGGACTTCAACACTCCGCAGTCACTTCCAGGAGTTCAGTAGTGTATTTGTTTGCTATGAAATCTCCTCAAATCATACCAAAACAGTCATTTAAAGAATTGCTCGAGAGTGACACCTATGGATTCTGGTTCCGTGACAGGATTGTACAGTCAAGATGGTAGACTTTACTGGTAAGTGCGGATGACTTTTATTCTCCTAAACTTACTGCTTATTTCTATGATAATTGTAAGTTCTTTTATCGACCAGATGGGGAACAAGTGTTCTCTGTTGACATTGATGATAAAACAATAGATTTCAGCAAGTTTTTGGTAGCCTGTCCCTTAACGTAGGCATTATCATATTCTTTATCATGCTGAATATCTTAGGGGAATTGCGGTTTTCTTTTGCAAATAATGCCGCTAGTGACGTCTTTCTTGCTTTAGTTGAGGGACGTATGCTATATGACATTCCCTAGACCTTAGTGTCCAGTTTAGCACGAGCCCATAGTATGAAGCATAAGTACTTTTTTATGCCTGTCTTGGTTTGCTGCATCATGGTATATTTTTTTCCTGATTTCTGTACCCGCTACATGGATTGGGTTGGGGTTGACATTATATATGTGACCCACCAATTACATTATACGCTCTTTTCGTGCTATGCCTTGGCCGAGGTGGAGGCTACAACCTCATTGGGTTGCCCTTTACACCCCATCAGACTGAGTGACGCTTAACAGGTTAGCACGGGTTGATGATAAATGGCGTGAGGCCTGACAAATTATCATGGCTTGGCAGGATGCAAAGGAACCTCACTTCTTTATAGAAGAGGAGGACAACGCTTAAATGCTAGATATGAGGTGTTCTAAAATTTTTACGTATTTCCATGGTATTTTCTATCCTTCTTATTTCTATACTTTGAGGACAAAACATGTTTTTGTTTGGGGGTGGCATAGAAACATGCGTAATTTAAGGCAAAAAAAAATATATATATAAATAATAAGTATTTATACTATGCACTTAGGAATATTAGTATTGTTTCTTTTTTTGTGATGATAGTAGTCTAGAAGTTTCACGTTAGCTCTTAAATTAGAATAGTTTTTAGAAACATAGGTTAATATGTAGGTAATAGTAATTGCATCTTTCCATAAATATATTGCATGAACATCTATGTTTGTATTGGCAGTAAGTTTCTGAAATCTAGGCTAAAGTACTTATTATACAAATCTTGTGAGAATATAGCCTAAAAGCTTTATGAGTGAAATATATGAGTAATGACACAAGGAAGAAGTAAATTTTGAATAGAGAAATCACATGTCCACTTGCTTGATCACTATACCATATCCTAAGCAAGAATTTAGACCCTTTTTGGATCGATATAGCCAGAAATTCAAACCTATATGAAATTATTTTCCGCTAGTCGCCCCTCTAAGCCTTTCTTTAGCCTTTTCATAAACCACAATCCTTTACCCTTTTACAAAAACAAAATAAAAATAAAATCAGCTTACCCATTTTTGAATGAGTCTGAGAAGTAGGATGAAATGAAGAAAAGAAAAGAGAAAGAGAAAGACCTGTGGAACACCAAGAATTTGTTAGTTGCTTCAAATAAGAAAAGAAAAGAAAGTTTCCATCTAAAGAAAAGAAAATAAATAGATAAATAAAATAAAAAGTTAGAACTCCAAAAACAGAATCAACGGAGTCAAAAGCCAAAAGAAAAAAAAATGGCTAAGGATGGAAACAAAGTGTAGAAGCAAAGTAAGAACAAGGTTTTCTCTAGTTACATAATATGAAGACTCTATTATCTCAGACTGGTTCTATTTGAATATACATTTCCTTCATTCTTAAACCATCACCTAATCCCCGCAACACCTAAATAAGACCTCTAGCTCAATTAGGAATAGGTTAGTGTGATAGTAAGTGGCAGATGTGTTTGATCGACTTCGGCTTCCTTGTGTGTCATTGATATTGTAAGGTAAAGTGTGCCCACTGTACACTGGAGTAGCGAAACTTGAGTGGAAAAATCAGAGTGTTTTTGTCTTGACATTTATGTGAGGACCTATTTAATGACGCTATTCCAAAGTTTCAGAAACGGACCTGTTAGTGTATTTCATAGTATTACTCATTGTATATATGTTTATTCGTAGATGATTGATTATTATGCATATATTAGCTTAGGTTTCGACTTGATTATTTTGTATTCATTGCTAGTGAGATGTATAGATCATTGAGACATAAATAAGGAAACAATAGTTTTATTTCTTAGTCGTTGTAGTATAGATGAAGTTTGTGAGTACCTTCACTGAAAAACTCTCACAAGGTTATAACTCGTCCACTAGGGAATTCCTAGTGGTTTAAGGCCTTGTTGCATATGGTCAATGCAATCGCACTCGGCGAAACGAGATTAGTTAGAACTCCATTTTTGGTCACTTATTCTAATTTCTCATATTTGCTTGAGGACAAGCAAGATGCTGTTTGGGGGTGGTTTGGTAAGAGCCCAAAACTATAGTTTTAACCCCTTAATATTATTATATTTAGACCAATTACGTTTATAATAAATAAGAGTTAGTACTGTTTATGTACTTTTGTGTATTTCAGGTCTTGGAGTCAACTATGTGAAGAAATATGTCACTTTTGCAAGATAAAGGAGCAAAGGTTGGTTACTAAGAAGTTCTATGGTTAAAGCCCAAGTTTCAAGGAGAAAAAACCTTTTTAAATCCCAGTCAAAGCTGAAAAGTAAAAGTCAACGCGGGCAGAAATATAGTAGAAAAGTCAACAGAACTTCCAGCAGTCGTATCTTTGAACTCAAACCTTGGAATTGGGCCTACTATTTGTCAAAATGACCGGCTCGGAAAAAGATTTCTAATGGTCCAGGCTTTGATCCAAATAAAGGAGTAAAAGTGGACAGAAAGGCTATTGCAGTAATTTTCAGCAGAGAAACCCTTTCTGGACTTAAGTAATTAGGTTTTGGGCTTGATTTAATGGCCCAAAACATAGCTCCAAAGCCCATGCACGAAATTGTAAACCTAGCCCTCTCCTATATAAAGAGGACTAAGGCACAACTCTAAAAAACTCTCCCATTAGATAATAAATTAGTTTCTTCTTTAGTTTTAAAACCTAGTTATTGTTTTATTAGCCTAGCCACTATTAATTCAATTCAAGTTATCTTTAATAAAGTAGTTCTTCATTATGTCTTCTTTTTTCTATTATTATGTTCATAAGAGTCCCATGATTCATAGCTAAACCTTTATTAGAAGGGTTTGATTGAAGCTTTGATGAAGACTTGATGTGTTAGTGTAGAATAGTTATAGTAAGATATTCCACTCTAGATGGTAGTTAATTCACCATGAGAATGAGTTTCAATTGCCTCACTTGCTAATTATTAGTTGGTAGAGATGCCATGAATAATTAGGGATAAAAAGACCTAATTTTTATGGGAAAACCTAAAGATTAGGGTTGCAACAACTCCGTACTAGCATATTAAGGATTAATCAAGGTGGATTTCACTTGCTAATTATTAGTTGGTAGAGATGCCATGAATAATTAGAGATAAAAAGACCTAATCTTTATGTGAAAACCTAAAGATTAGGGTTGCAACAACTCCGTACTAGCATATTAGGGATTAATCAAGGTGGATTATAAATCTCCCTAAGTCCTTCTCATTCACATCTTCATATTTAATTGCCATAGTATAATTTAGAATATCTTAATTAGTTATTTTCTCCATCTTAGTATAATAAAACCATTGTTCTCATTGATATTGTAGAATTATTTAAGTTAGAGAAATTGTTACGTCTAAACAACTAGAAGTGGAACGAATCTTTGCTCACGTTATTGCCTGATAATTGAGAGTAGAAACTTTGATCAAAAGCATGAAAAACTAGCTTTCTTATTCCTAGCATAAAAATCATTATTCATAGGTAGGAAACATTTATTTTTAATTTATCAGAGTGCTATATTGATTCATGAATGAGGTATCACCTACTTGGATCCTATTAGTCTTATAATAGTATATGTGTCTAAGTGAGCTTCTATACTGCTCTAACATAGACATAAGATTGGGATAGTAGGTCCCATGTTAGTGTATTTGAGGGTGTTAACCATGTAAGCTTGTCACTGAGATAGTAGTAAGTATCGATGACACGATTGAAGCTTTAGATATATAGTGGTAGTAACTTCAAAATAGTTTGTTTTTAGAAGTGAAGTTCATCCTAAATTGTTTATAGTTTGAGTGAGGGAGATGTGAAGGAAAGGTAGACTCTTGTATGGATTAGAATTGTTCTAAGCTAATGAAAACTTGAAAGCTTTGATTGTTGTGATTGAAATGACTTGAAAACATAGAAGGAAAGATTGATTAAAACTTGAAATAAGAACAACAAGATGAAAGGAAGATTGAAATAAGAACAAGTAAATAACAAGTTTGATTGAAATAAGAACAAGTAAATAACAAGTTGATTGAAAGGAAATAAAATAACAAGAAAGTAAAAACATGAATTGAAAAACTGGACAAGAAATTAAACAAATCAAATGGTTTGGATCCTAAGACAATGGATGATTTCTCTCTCCCTTGTTTTTTGATTATATACCCCTACTTTTGTCTTTTATAGATTTGCCCTTCTCCGTTACAAATTAGACACCTCACACTTCACTTTTGCTTTTGCTTTTTGGTTTCTTCATGACCAAGGTAGGTTTTGGAAGAATGTCATATTTAGAGATAAGGGCCTCCATCTCTGGTATTCTGATTTGAGGGCTTTGACTTTTGACCTTTGACTTTGACCGTTGACTTTGACTTTTTTAGCATTTTTCCGTAGCAGCTTCTGGTCTTCATAATAAGCGTGATTAAGGCTCCTTTTGGTATTAAGACGCAGCTTTTATGATAAGTGGTTTGAAATACTCTATAACCTAAAAAAGGCAATAAAAGCTATGAGTTGTCTTTTCATTAAGCGTAAGAAAGGCTGTAATGCGGCAATATACGGGTAATAAAACGCACATTTGGGAGCTGATCAACGATGGAGTAAAAAAACTGATGTACACTGTCATCAATACATAATTATAAAGATATTGCATTGCTGAATTATGCCGAAAACATACAGATCGAGTTTATTGGCATAACTTGTGCCGAAAACATAGTTGGTTGCACCAAGAACCACATAAACCAATTTTGCAAAAAAAGAAGAAGCAAGGTAGCTAGGATAGCCAGGGATATGATAGTTTATGACAAAGAATGGAACATAAGATTATTGATCAACTTCTTAATATTTGCCTCAAACTCTTGGAGATGCGCGGAGGTTGAGAGGGCCATCAATGTGAAGAGTGATCATGGTTTTGTAGTTGACCAATTTCTTGTTATCCCATAGCTCGAAAGCAAAGAAGTGTAACAGGACGGAAGTGAACACCTTCATTTGCGAGAAAGCAAATTCTTTCCCAGCACAAATTCGTGGCCCAGCCTAAGAAGCAAGAAATAACATGAATTTAGTTGTATTCGGCTCTTTGCTCCCACAAATTAAAAAAAGAAAAAGAAAATGAAGAGATTGTTTGTAATTGGTCTAAAAAATCACAATGGCATGGATAAAAGTAAGAGTTTTTCATTTAAGAGGTGCGAGAGGTCCAAATTAGTACCAATGGAAAAGTTTATTTAATAATATTTCTTACCTGGAAGGCTGGGAACTTGAAAGGGCTCTCCATGCAGCACTTGCCATCTTCGTCGATCCACCTCTCTAGATGATATTCTTCTGCATCCTCACCCCAAATATATTTCATTCGTCCCATGGCATAAGGCTGATATGATTCCAAATCATCTTTCTTCACACTAAATCCATCTGGCAAGGTATCATTCCAAAGCAATATTTGGCATTCTGCACATAACCAAGAGCAGGGCCAATATTTTAATAATTAGCACATGTAAACACAAATATCTTGGGAATAATAAAAGTATCTTTGTGCATGATCCACGTTGGATTCCTATTTTCTCTTTTCAACCCATTGCCGATCCTAATACCGAGTCCTCCAAAATCCTTCAGCACTGCTAGTGAGATTGGCAGATTAAAGTTGTGCAATGAGTTCGACATTGTACCTTGATCTACAAGGGATGTTGTATCTACCAACTTCCAAACAACAGTGTATGTTTGTGTATGAGATGTTGAAACTACAAAACAGTGAGCGACACAAATTAATGCCAATAAACAAAGCCCCCCTCCCCAAAAAAAGAAGAGAAATTGATAAAAAAAATTATGTTGTGTGAATACCTTCAGCAGGAGTAGACGAATGTGGGGTTTGAAATCGCCTTTGATATCTATTTCTATCCCTAATACTACGCAGATGTCTTCTTCGAGTATCAGTAATTTGTTGCATACACCCGATTGGCCGACTCTGTTGTTCGTCAAAACACAGGAACAAACACAAAAATAAAATAAAATAAAATTTGACGAAATACAAAAACTGAGAGTTGAAGGCCAGTAAGCAAAACTGCCACATTAGTTGTCCCCGCTACTCCTGCTACCCCATTGCCTTCACCTGACTCTAATAATCTAGAAGCAACATGGCCTTTTTTGGAAGCTTCTGTGAAAGGGTTTGATACAAAATGATTTCTTGACTTTGTACATCTTCTGGAGAATGGCTCATATCCTTTTTCATCAGCTTTAAAACTTGTGTTAATTGGTTTCTTTTCAGAGGCATTCTTGACAGCCGTAAGGATTTCTTCCCTTTGGCTAGGGTTTAGGGCCTCAATCATAACCACACTATTACCCTTGTTAACCTGCAGGAAAGTTCACCAAAAAATTAACTCAAGAGAAAATTGATAGTAGGTAATTGATAAGAGCCCAAAACTGTAGTTTTAACCCTTTAACAATATTGCTTTTTGACCAATTATGTGATTAATAAGTAAGAGTTAGTACTGTTATCGTGTTCTTATGTATTTTAGGCATTGGAGTCGAATATGTGTAGAAATGCGCCCTTTTTGCGAGATAATGGAGAAAGGGTTGGTTGTTAAGAAGTTTTATAATTAAAGGCCAAGATCCAAGGACAAAAAGCCCATTTAAAGCCCGGTCAAAGTTAAAAGTCAAAGTTAACGCAGGTAGAAATAGTGCACAAAAGTTAGCAGAACTTTCGGAAGTCGTATCTTTGAACTCAGACCCAGAATTGGGCCTAACTTATGTCAAAACGACCGGCTCGGAATGAGCTTTCTAATGGTCCAAGCCTTGACCCAATCAGAGGAGAAAAAGTGGACGAAAATGTTGTTGAAGTTAAATCCAACTGAAAAGGCCTATGTGGACTGAAGAAATTAGGTTTAGGGCTCAATAATCTAGCCTAAAACATGGCTTCTCAGCCCATGCACGAAAAAGTGGATCTTGTCTCCTCCATTGGAAGACACAAGACTTAGCTCTTAAGCATCTAGTGTTTTTAGTTAGCCATTATCCAATAACTTAGTTTAGATCTAGTTTTTACATTCAATTAATTAGTTTTAGAACAAAGTAGATTATTATTTAGAATCAGATTTAGTTTTATAATAAAGTATTAGTTTTTCATTTCAATTTAGTTTATTGATTCAATTCTTATTTAGATTTAGTTGTCTTAACTTCATAATTAGTTTGTTTTAATTTGATAATTAGTATTCATAATCTTAGTTCTAAATTAGTTTTAAATCTTGTTTTAATCCATTTTGAATCTTAGACTATTGTTAAATTAGATTATAAAGTTTAATCATTTATTCAATAATGAGTTGTTATAATTGTTCTTGTTTAAGAAATGATAGTGTAATAATTCAAGGCTAAAACCTCCATTAGAGGGGTTTGAAGAAGCCTTGATGAAAACTTGATTTCGATTAGTGTAGAATAGTTCGTAATGTTCTATTCCATTCTAGAAAGTAATTATTTCACCATGAGAATGGGTTTGATTGCTTCACATGCTAGTTATTAGTTGATAGAGATTACCATGAACAATTAGGGATTAGAAACACCCAATTATTATGCGGAAGCATTGCAATTCGGATTACGACAATTCTTCGTTAGTAAATTAAGTTGAGTTAAGGTGGAATCAAATCCCCCTAATTCTTTATCTAGATTGAACCTTAGTATTTTAATTGCCATCTTAGTATTTAGAACATTTCGATTACGTCATTTCCATTGTTGTTAGCATAATTACATAATCCGTACTATCATTGACTTTGATAGACTGATAATCGTAGTTAACATTGAATTCTAAAGTACTAGGAGTGGAACGAACTTTCTATTCCAACTATATTGCAATAGCATCGAGAGTAGAAAACTTTGATAATATTAAGCGTAAATCAGTTTTAGTTTTACTTGCGTTTGAGTTTCGTAGCTTATGCGTAGGTAAAACTATTCATTTTACATTTTATCAAATGACGCCGCTACTGGTCATACTTGAGCAGTCTTTCGAAGACTTGTTGGGAAGCGAGACCTACGGAGGTTGGTTCCGCGACAGGATCTTGCAGTTAGGATGGTAGCATCTACTGGTATGTGATGACGACTCGTATTCACCTCAGCTTACTGCTTATTTCTACAATAATGTTAAATTCTATTGTAACCAAGATGGAGAATAAAAATTCTCCGTCGTAGTTAATGACACGACAATGGAATTTAGTAAGAATTTGGTAGCTTTGGTTTCGGGATTGCCTTTGCCTAATCCTATACACACGTGGGGATATATGACTGATAATGCATACCTCTATGACTATGCATATTTCCACGAGTATTATGGGGGAGGGGTGTTTCGTGTAATAGACCAAGGGCGTTATAACATAGCCCTTGGTAGCCTGTCCATGAACGTGGGCACTATTATGTTTTGGATCATGCTAAACATTAGAGGGGAATGACGTTATTCTTCTGTGAATGATGAAACTTGTGATATTTTCCTTGCTTTAGCTGGGGGACGTATACTCTATGATATTCCCCAGACCCTAATGACTAGTTTAACACGAGCCCATAGCATGAGGCATAAGTACCTTCTTATGCCTGTTTTAGTTTGCCGTATTATGCTACGTTTCTTCCCTGTTTTTTGTGCTCGTTTCACGGATTGGGTTGGGGTCGACATTGTGAGACCCACCAATTGTACTATTCGATCTTTCCGTGCAATTAATTGGCAAGGGTGGAGGATACAACCTCATCAGGTTGCACCTTACACCACATCCGACCAAGTGGCGTTTAACAGGTTAGCGATAATAGATGATAAATGGCGGGAAGCCTGACAAATCATCATGGCGTGGCAGGATGCGAAGGAACCTCATTTCTTTATAGAAGAGGAGGAGGATGACGCTTAAACGATGGAGGTAAGGTAAGTTTTTAGTTTCAGTTCGTGTCTACTTACGTCCCAAGTACTTTACTTCTTGTTAACCCCATAACGGGTGGAACTCATATAGAGTTACGTATGTTTTTCTTTATCTATATTAGTATGTTTTAACTTTGTTTTGCAGATGTTCCAAACTTTTACGAGTTCCCATGGTATTTTTCTACCCTTTTTATTTTAATACTTTGAGGACAAAGCATGCTTCTTGTTTGGGGGTGGCATAGAAACACGTGTAATTAAGGCATATGTTAGGATATAGATATGTACAATATGCACTTGTTTTCTAGCAAAAATTTCAAAAATTCAAAAATATAAATAAAAAGTTTATGCTATACACTTAGGAATATTGACATTGTTTTCTTTCTCTCTACTCTTAATAATCTAGAAGTTTCACGTTAGCTTTTGCATTAGAATAGTTTTTAGAAACTTAGGTTAATATGTAGATAATAATCTTTGCATCTTTTTATAAATATATTGCATGAGTATCTATGATTGTTTGGCAGTAAGTTTCTAAAATCTAGGCTAGAGTACTTATTCTACAAATCCGGTGAGAATATAGCCTAAAGCTTTATATGAGTGAAACATTTGAGAAATGACACAAGGGAGAAGTAAAATCCGGATAGAAAAATCACACGTCCACTTGCTTGCTCACTATACCATATCCTAAGCGAGAATTTAGGCCATTTTTGGATCGATATAGCCAAAAATTCAAACCTAAGAATTAATTTCCAATAGTCGCCCCTCTGAGCCTTTCTTTAGCCTTTCATAAACCGCAAATCCTTTACCCTTTTACAAAAACAAAACCAAATAAAAAATCAACCTACCCATTTTAGAACGAGTCTGAGAATAGAGATGAAGAATAGAAAAAGGAAAGACCTTTGCAATCAAGAATTTGTTAGTCACTTCAAATAAGAAAAGAAAGTTTCCATCCAAATAAAATAAAATAAAATAAATAAATAAATAAAATAAATAAAGAGATAGAACTCCAAAAACAGAATCAAAGGAGTCAAAAGCCAAAGAAAAAGAAAAAAATGGCTAAGGATGGAAACAAAGTGTAGAAGCAATAGTAAAGAACAAGGTTTTCTCTAGTTACATAGTATGAAGACTATATTATCTCAGACTGGTTCTATTTGAATATCCCTTTCCTTCATTCTTAAACCATCACCTAATCCCCGCAACACCTAAATAAGACCTCTAGCTCAATTAGGAATATGTTAGTGTGATAGTAAGTGGCAGATGTGTTTGATCGACTTTGGCTTCCTTGTGTGTTATTTAGATTGTAAGGTAAAGTGTGCCCACTGTGCATTGGAGTAGCGAAATTTGAGCGGAAAAATCAGAGTGTTTTTGTCTTGACATTTATGTGAGGACCTACTTAAGGACGCTATTCCAAAGTTTCATAAACGGTCCTGTTAGTGCATTTCATAGTATTACTCATTGTATATATGTTTATTCGTAGATGATTGATTATTATGCATATATTAGCTTAGGTTTCGACTTGATTATTCTGTATTCATTGCTAGTGAGATGTATAGATCATTGAGACATAAATAAGGAAACAATAGTTTTATTTCTTAGTCGTTGTAGTATAGATGAAGTTTGTGAGTACCTTCACTGGAAAACTCTCACGAGGTTATAACTCGTCCACTAGGGAATTCCTAGTGGTTTAAGGCCTTGTTGCATATGGTCAATGTAATCGCACTTGGCGAAACGAGATTAGTTAGAACTCCATTTTTGGTCACTTATTCTAATTTCTCATATTTGCTTGAAGACAAGCAAAATACTGTTTGGGGGTGGTTTGATAAGAGCCCAAAACTGTAGTTTTAACCCTTTAACAATATTGTTTTTTGACCAATTATGTGATTAAGAAGTAAGAGTTAGTACTGTTATCGTGTTTTTAAGTATTTCAGGCATTAGAGTCGAATATGTGCAGAAAATCTTTGCGCCCTTTTTGCGAGATAATGGAGCAAGGGTTGGTTGTTAAGAAGTTCTATGATTAAAGGCCAAGTTCCAAGGACAAAAAGCCCATTTAAAGCCCGGTCAAAGCTAAAAAGTCAAAGTCAACGCGGGTAGAAATAGCACACAAAAGTTAGCAGAACTTTCGGAAGCCATATCTTTGGACTCAGACCTCGGAAATTGGGCCTACCTTATGTCAAAATGACCGGCTTGGAACGATCTTTCTAATGGTCCAAGTATTGACCTAATCAGAGAAGCAGAAGTGGTCAAAAAGGCTGTTGAAGTCAAATCTAACTTAAAATGCCTCTGTGGACTGAAGAAATTGGGTTTTGGGCTCGATTTTCCGACCCAAAACATGGCTTCTCAGCCCATGCATGAAAAAGTGGATCTTGTCTCCTCCATTGGAAGACACAAGAGTTAGCTCTTAAGCATCTAGTTTTTTTAGTTAGCCATTATCCAATAACTTTGTTTAGATCTAGTTTTTACATTCAATTAATTAGTTTTAGAATAAAGTAGATTATTATTTAGAATCAGATTTAGTTTTATAATAAAGTATTAGTTTTTTATTTCAATTTAGTTTATTGATTCAATTCTTATTTAGATTTAGTTGTCTTAACTTCATAATTAGTTTGTTTTAATTTAATAATTAGTATTCATAATCTTAGTTCTAAATTAGTTTTAAATCTTATTTTAATCTATTTTGAATCTTAGACTATTGTTAAATTAGATTATAAAGTTTAATTATTTATTCAATAATGAGTTGTTATAATTGTTTTTGTTTAGGAAATGATAGTGTAATGATTCAAGGCGTTTGAAGAAGCCTTGATGAAAACTTGATTTCGATTAGCGTAGAATAGTTCGTAATATTCTATTCCATTCTAGAAAGTAATTATTTTACTATGAGAATGGGTTTGATTGCTTCACATGCTAGTTGTTAGTTGGTAGAGATTACCATGAACAATTAAGGATTAGAAACACCCAATTGTTATGCACAAGCATTGCAATTCGAATTACGACAATTCTTTGTTAGTAAATTAAGTCGAGTTAAGGTGGAATCAAATCACCCTAATTCTTTATCTAGATTGAACCTTAGTATTTTAATTGCCATCTTAGTATTTAGAACATTTCGATTATGTCATTTCCATTGTTGTTAGAATAATTACATAATCTGTCCTCTAATTGACTTTGATAGACTGATAATCGTAGTTAACATTGAATTCTAATGAACTAGGAGTGGAGCGAACTTTCTATTCCAACTATATTGTAATATCATCGAGAGTAGAAAAATTTGATAATATTAAGCGTAAATCAGTTTTAGTTTTACTTTCGTTTGAGTTTCGTAGCTTATGCGTAGGTAAAACTATTCGTTTTACATTTTATCGATTTCGATGCCCAGAATCATCGTAAAACTAAAGGAAATCCCATTGGCCGACACGATTTGAATTTCGAGGGTTGCAATTCCTATTATGGAGGAATATGTTGACTATTTGGTCCGGCTTTCTCGCTTACCATCTTGATTGTTTCCATGGATAATGAATTCTAAGGTCCCCACAGACGGCCAATTATGTTTCTTCGCAATAAACCGCCAAACACAACGAGCAATGGTGATGAACGACCAAGGATTTTGACTTACCACCATGCTTATGTCATTTTTATCATTTCCATTCATCTCAATAGTGTTCTCTAACACCAAATTCATAAACTGGTCGAATCCACGAAGAATACCAACAACTTGGTAAGTGATTTCCATCCAAATTTTTTGATAAGAAATGCGGACATAAATACATTTTACATATTAATACAACTAAGGTTACCAGTTGTTTTGTAAACAATTTTACATAAAACTAGTAAATAAAGGATCAGGCTACTATTAGATTTGCAAATGAAGCAAATATGAGAACCTTGATTCTCTCCACTTCTTCCCTATTAAGGTCACTTTCTGCCACATCCATCTCCTGCCTGAGGCGTGCACAATTACAAATGAATAAACAAAATACAGTAACTGTTTGTGGGTTGGCATTCAATTAATTCGAACTAATTGCCAATCAAAACCAAGCAGTTCAAAATTTACAAAGTTGACACTATTTGCTCCGCACATGCTCCAATGCCTTTTGTGCATCATAACAAGTAATTTGATTTTCCAACAATTAACTATCTAACATGATATGTGAATATGTGATGGATAAAAGACACATTTTCCTCCTTACATGCTCCAGTGACTCTTCTGCATTGTAGCATGTAATATGCTTTCATAAGATTTACATTCTAACAACATGGACTTTATTAGGTCCACAATATAAATAAGTCAAAACCATAATTAGAAGACTCATTATTGTGTGATAAAAATGACAAAGATAGTCCACAGACCAGAAGCCAAGTAAAAGGAAGCACATAATTCATTCAGATGAATAACAATTGTAGCACTTACCTTTTCTAGTGGATAAGTCATTTTACCACACGTAACACACTTGTCTTGTGTCCCAGAAAACATTCTAGCAGCTTTGCTAGGTGACCTTGCCTGAAACCAACACAACATATCAGGAGTCAGGTACACCACTATGAGCATCAAAACTTTCATCAAGTAACTTGTCCAACAACAGTGGTGTGTTTGAGGAAAATCACCAGTTCTGGAGTTAACTTTGAAACCGACTTCGTTAGCGCTGAAAATCAAGATGCAATGAGTGAATAAACAGAAATACAACTGGTAAAAAATTCAACATAAATTCAAATGATGTGATTAAGAAGGTATACATGACTGGAAGTTCCAGTTGAAATTCCCAGACTCCTTGAAGAGGTGCTCAAAGTGAGGTTTGCAGTATAGAACTCCCTCCATTGAGGAATAGTTGCTCAGCTGGAAAAAAGGAACCAAATTTTTAAGAGTTGGCTTCTTAGTATATCTCATAATATGATGTAATTACTAACATTCAAACATATCTTACCTCCCAAATTTCTTCATCCTTGTGCTCTTCAAGTTGATCAAAGTTGCTTCTCACAGTCCCCTCAAACATGGTTGGGTCTTGTGGGATTATGCTTAACCTGAGCCGTAGGTCACGCAGTCCAATCAAGGATATATCAGCACCATCTATCAGGATATGTGAGACCTTGCATGATTTCATGCCTCTAAGAAAAGTGCATGTGAGACCTTGCAGGATAAGTGGGGCATATGCGGGCATAACAAACCTACAAAGATTTCCCAGCATAGAACTTTATCAACATTCATCATATATTTTGCATGTTCGCTTTTATTTTGAACTTCGTAGGATGAGATAATTCAAGTTACCCTTATGGAAACCCATCTGGCAAGGTATCATCTCCAAAGCAATATTTGGCATTCTGCATACAAAACATAGCAGGGCCAATATTTTAATAATCAGCACATGTAAACACAAATAGCTTGGGAATAATAAAAGTGTATCTGTGCATGCAAGGTTAGATAAATGTATAGATCTATCAGTAAGTTTACCACATGAACTAGAGGGTGGAGTCTAAGAGGCTCAGATAGAGCAGCATGAAGATATTACATCTTGTCAAGAACACGAGTGTCGGTCACCTTTTCTAAGAACTCGGTAACGGTTGCAGTTTACTTAAGCTGGAATGCCTCCTTAATATCTTGTACAACCTTTTCTTTCAAGTGCGGAAGTGTGCACATTATGTACATGAACTATGACATAGTGGAAGCATTTGTGTCCCTTCCAGCATGTAAGAAATTGGAACACATGTCCCTCAAGTTCCTTGGATCTTTATCACTTAAATCTAGAAACCTTGACAGTAGGTCTCCCTTCTTCTTCTGTAATACCAAAAGTGATTATATATACGAAAGTGTTTGATTAGCTCACGGATGGTTATAGACTTTTAATACTGTAAGATGGAAATAATTTAGAGAGACTCACAGAAGATAGCACAATAAATGCAATAAAGTTATGCACATTATTATAGTGAGTTTTACTACGTACGATAGAGATGGACTTCATATCTAAATGCAATAAAGTTACAGAAGATAGAATAATAAGTTTTATTTTTAAGAACACAACTAATAATAACTACAAATTAATATTAAATATCTCCATCGCATGATTCACTTTGACGTATTTGAGCTTCAGTCCTACAGACAAAGCAAAAGTAGATGTGAATCAAATCAGTCAAAAGAATCATGAAGAATTGTGGTAAAGGTAAATTTGTTTTGACTATAAGTAATGTTTAAATACCTGTATTCTTTTATCCTGCACACCCTTTTAGATGGAGTTCTATTGGCTGAAGTCTGGGATGTTTCATTCGAAGCTTCATTCAGTCGAAAATTCCTTCGAAAAATAAGTAGAAAGAGGATTAGTGAATGTTTATGTATTTATTAAAAAGGGAAACATATAAAAGTAAAACACATACCACATAAGTTTTTTTTTTGTAAGTTTTCTTAGATCTGCTTTTTTTATTTGAGGATTGAGGAATGTCAGTGGACCTTGGCAAACAAAGTTGTTGCTACACAAAAGAGCATAATACGAATAAAGCGTTGAATAAAGGAATATGCATATTTTTTGTATAGGTATTTAGTTATTGGAAGTAGAGTAAAAGTAAATGAATACCTTCTCTTTCATAAGAGTTGAGTTGTTCTTATGCATGTTGTCAGGTGGATGGGCTTGGAAGGTATCATTTAAAATTTGATATGACTCTGTCACCTGAGTGTACATTAAAATATCAGCCAATGATAAATAAGCATATGATTGCTAGCTAGTGTAATAAATTGAACGGGTACGAAGGGAAAAAAAATGAAGTATGTATTTAATAAATAAAACACATACATAAAGGATAAGTTTGTATATCTATTTACCTGTTCAATTTGTTCTTGTATTTGGTGTGAATCAAGTTTGTAATCCACCTGAAAAACCTTATTAGTTGTAAAGCCATACTTGCCTTGACTTTGGATGTTGTATTGGTTGATTTTTATCTCAAACACTATCGAAGTACCAATAATTTCATCTATTATGAACTTAACAGTCTGGATACCATTTTCCTAATCCAAAAATGATAATTACTCAGTCACAATTATGTATTTTGTAAAGATACATTGCATGGCACAAAGAATGAATGTGAAAATTGTGATAGCGTCGTAATGGTTTTACCAATTCGATAAGCTTCTCTAACTCAGAAGCTGGATGTTTCAGCAGTTCTTTTGCTTCATCGCCAAATATAGTTATTAGGGTACTTTCTGTGTCATCTCGAATGCGAGCTTTCCGTTGATATCTAACATAAATTTCTATCAGATCACAATCATAAAGTTGGGAGAAGTGTTAAATGAATATCTTGAAAAAAAAAGAAGAATATCAATGCACACCTAGGATCTGGAGATGGAATCGTGTTGTTGCAATTATTGCACCAATAGTGATCACTTTTGTTTATTACTTTTTCCGATAGCCGATTTTGGTGCAAGACTTATAGAACGGTGCATAATCATGAACAATATCATAAATAATTGCTTTGCATGGGAATACTTGTCCCTGTACGGAGTGTAAGTATATTGAGAAAAGTAAAATTAAATATGGCCAATAGGCAAATGGAGAGTAAACTTACAACAGATTCTGCGTTCAAACATCTAAACAATTTGTGAAAGCGTTTTCTTGTTTCTTAAAGATATGTCCTTTATATTACATTCAATTGATGATGACCCTTGTAGCATTGAAATATTTCTTTCTTTGAATTGTTGCTGTAAAAATATAAAATCTTTTGTCATACTTGATTAATGCCCAATTAATGAAAGTGTATATTCTATTTTTCATAAGTTTCCATTTTTTTTATCACCTGTTTTGTAAATCTAACACTTCGGGAATTTCCAGTTGACATAGATCTGGGTTGCACTTGTTGAATTAAGGAAGTATTGATCTGAGAAAGAAAGAATTTAAGACTGAATAGGTAAGGCAAAAAAATAGTGCTATATAGATTAAAAATCCAATATAATCACCATAATAGGTTCTAACAGTTAGCGAAGTGACAACCAACACCGGTATGCTCGTTGCATACGTAATCACATTATCTATAAATTGTATTGCATTTTCCTAGAGATTTATTTTCAGTTTAGTTCCACTGTGATAATACATAAATAATGTTTGATTGATGCATAGTGAATATATAATATCATGAACATTAAATTATGGTGGAAAAATAGTAGATAAAACTAGTCAAAATCATGTGATAAAGAGGAGAGCAGTCGTGTTTGCCAAACTCTAATTCGTACACTACTTGGATGCGAATCTAGATTGCAATTATGCTTCACTAATAAGAGTCAAAACAGTAGATATGATGTGAAAACAGTAAATTTAGAGAATGAATAAAGGAATTAGAAGGGGTTTAATCCGCCATGCTATTCGATTTACTATTAGTTAGTATCGAATCGCTTTGTTAATCCCTAGTGAATACCAAGTCCTCTCAGATCGAGATTTCACTAGCAAGAGAGTATAACTTAACCACAAATCTCTTTAGTGGTGGCTCTATACTATAGTTCTCCGTTATGAGCTCTATCTCTAGTTACTCATAACGAAGAACTTGAAGTTCTTATTTGCAAAACAATAAATCCTAAAGATTAATTATCCTCACATGGCTTCATAAACCTCCTCTAATGGAGGTTTAGCATAGTGTCATAGGAATTATTACATAAAGACAATAATAAGAAGACATAATGTAAGGAGAATTGAATTGAATATTAAAGAACTAAGCTTTTTATTGATAGGTTCTAATGGAGGCTACAATGCTAACCCTAATAAAAGTAAAAACTAATTAAAACTAAACTAAACTACTTATTAACTAAAGAGGGGAAGAGATGAGGAGTTTAGCCTTAACCCTCTTTATATAGGAGAGGGTTAGGTTTACATTTTTGTGCATGGGCCAAAAAGGGGGGCTTTGGGCCCAAAGTCCATTAGGTTGAGTCTAAAAAGGCCATAGCTGCTGGAACTTACTTCAGCACCTTTTTCATCTATGTTTATAGCTCTGATTGGGACAAGGCTATGTCCATTGGAAAGCTGATTCTGAGCCGGTCGTTGTGACATAAAGTAGGCCCAATTCCGTGGCTCGAGTCCAAAGATACGACTTGTTGAAGTTCTACTGACTTTTATGTCCTTTTTCTACCCGGATTTACTTTGACTGGGCTTGAAAAAGGCTTTTCTCCATGATTCTTGGGCTTAAAATGTAGAACTTCTTTGGCAATCATCTTGACTCATTTTCCATGTAAAAGTGGTGCTTTTAGTCACCTAATTAACTTTCAAGTTCTGAAATGCACAAAAACATGTAAATATTACTAACTTTTATTTATTATAAACATAATTTGCCTAAATAGAGTACTATTAAGGGGTTTAAACTACACTTTTGGGTGTTTATCATACCACCCCCAAACATCATTTTGCTTGTCCTCAAGTAAAGATGAGAAATAAAAATTGATAAGTGGCAAAAAATATGGTAATAACTAATCTCATTTCGCGGAGTGCGATTGCATTGACAATATACAACAAGGCCTTAAACCACTAGGAATTCCCTAGTGGACGAGTGATAGCCTCGTGACAGTTTTCCAAAGAAGGTACTTACAAACTTCATTTATACTACAACGACTAAGAGATAAAAATAAAATTTCCTAATTAATCTCAGATATTTATACATCTCAATAACAATATAATAAGAACAATGCATGCCTTTGAAACCTAAGCTAATACACGCATAATAATCAAATCATCTAAAAATATATATGCATGCTATGAACTATATTATGAAATGCAATGGCAGGTCCGTTTATGAAACTTTTGGAATAGCGTCCTTAAGTAGGTCCTCACAATTTGTCAAGACAAAAATACTCTGATTTTTCGACTCAAGTTAGCTCACTCCAGTGTGCAGTGGGCACACGCTTCCTCACAATCTCAATGACGTCCAAAGGAGCCGCGGATCAATCACATCTACCACTTACTATCATACCAAATTAATCATAATTGAGCTAGAGATCTTTATTAGGTGATACGGGGTTGAGGTGATGGTTTAAGAAGAAACAGAATAGATATTCAAATAAACAAGTCTGAGATGATAGGGTTTTCAATTACATGTAACTAGAGAAAACCTTGTTCTTAATTTGCTTCTACACTTACTTAGTTTCCATCCTTAGCTTTTTTATTTTGGCTTTTTAACTCATTTTATTCTATTTTTGGAGTTTTTGTTTTATTCTATTTTTGTTTTATTTTCTTTGGATGGAAACTTCTTTTCTTTTTCTTTTCTAAAGCAACTAACTAATTTTTGATTTTCCATAGGTCTTTCTCTTTATTCTCTTTACTCATCATATTCTCAAACTCATTCAAAGATGGGTAGGTTTATTTTTATTTTTATTGGTTTAAGAGATGGGTCAAGGATTTGTGGTTGCGAAAAGGTTAATTGAAAGGCTCAGAGGGGCGATTAGCGGATAATTATTTATATGTATGAATTTTTAGCTATATCGATCCAAAGAGGGCCTAAATTCTCACTTAAGATATGGTATGGTGATCAAGCAAGTGGATGTGTAATTTCTTTACTCATATTATATGTCTCCTTTGTGTAATCACTCAGATACTCACTCATATGAGGCTTTTAGGCTAGAATCTCACAGGATATGTAAAATTAAGTAGTCTAACCTAGGTCTCAGAAAAATATTGCCAAGTACACTCATACATGCTCATGCAAGATGTTAATGAAAAGATGCAATGACTATTACCTATGTATTAACCTAAGTTTATAAGAACTACACTTAATTCTATTACTACTTGAGATTTCTAGACTAATTTCATCATGGAAAAGGAAATAATACCATTATCCTAAGTGCATTGTATAAATTATTTTTATGTTTTTTATATTTTTTTATACAACAAATAATATGTAATATACAACCTAATATGTACTTAAACATTTACAGCGTATTTCTATACCACCCCCAAACAGAATCATGCTTTGTCCCCAAAGTATGGAATGAAAATAAAGGATTGAGAGTACCATAGAAACGTGCTTGTAAATGGTAGCATCTGTAAAGAAAGTTAAACGATATAAATATAAAGAATTAAATGAAGATGCAACTCCTATATGAGTTCCATCCATAATGGAGATAACAGTAAATAGAAAATCGCTTGGGACATAAGCGGACTCTAATAGAAATATAAATATTACCATATATAGTTGTTTATAATCATACATTTTCTTCCCATTGCTCCCCACTTGTGAAATGAGACTCATTTAAGTCTTGCATGTCTATGACTACTTTCTATTGAGAAATAGGTCCACAAAAGACTGTTCCGGTATAATTTTTGGAATAGACATAGCAAACAAGTAATGAATTGAAGTACTGGAATTTAGAAAAGTGGAACCTGGATATCCGAGCTTGGAAGTTTGCAGTGAGGGCGCGCGCGCGCTTGGAATAAACCTTGGGTGGGCACGGTGTGCGATAAAAAATGTTGATAGCAATTTAATACGAGCGCAGTGCGCGCTAAGTTTGGTCTGGTGAGAGGTGCGTGCGCGCTCTGAGATGCAGCGATGTGTTTAGGGTTTTCAGTTATGAAACTACATGCTTAGAGATTGATTTTATAGTGTTTGGTTGCTAAATCTAAGGCCGGATTGTTGCTAAAATAAAAAACATATTTTTAGAATAGTTTCTTATACATGAATTCTATTTCAGTTTTTGAAATTTCTATATATTATTAGCTTTTGAAATTCCCTGAAATTTAAGGTTCCTAATTACATTATGGATCCCAATTGATTTTAACAAGGCCCGTGGGTTGCATATAATGGGTTTATCTATTAGATTAGCTTCCGAAATTCCGTAAAACTTTGAAATTTCTTGAAATATCAGGTACCTAATTATATTGTGGTCCCAATTAATTAAACAAGCCCCAAGGGTCGTTATATTTTGGCCCAAAACTTATATAAATGTGATTAAGGCATGCAATTTTATACGTTCACATATATTAAAATATACCATCCCCAAACAATTTGAGAGGGGGGGGGGGGTCATGACATTGATCAATTAAATCACCTAAACATCTTGGAATGTCAACAGAAAAATTATATGGTAAAGAATATGTGATTAATCATGCATTAAATTTAACAATACGTGCATATATAAATAATCACATAAACAAGTAAATATTATCTACTTAACTAAAAATGAAATTAACAATTAATTAAACTAAAGTACTGAAATAAGTATGGAATTTAAATAGTTATTACAAAACAAGAATAATTCTAAATCAAATTCATCACAACAATTCAAATATAAAGCAGCTATCCCTGGGAAGAAGATGATTCTGAACCATCAGACGGACGACGACACTCACGTCTAGAGCCAGAAGAAGAAGGCGAACCTCCTAGCTGTGGCAAACGTCTCAAGACCTCGGCCTGAAAAGCTACCTGCGCCTTTTCCATATTCTCTAAAGTGTTAAACATGTCAGCATGGTTATCGGCTATGGTGCAAATGTTATGCTCTAGGTTGCGGTGATCACGTTGAATGGAACCGTGACGCCTCTGTATCGATTCACAAAGCATAGTTAGGTTTCACTGATGATCATAAAGCGTACGCATCCCGCTATGGAGTAGTAAAAAATGTGCAAAATCAGAAGAAGCACGATCCATAACATTCTCAACAAAACAAACAGGATATTCATCTTCATCCTCATCCTGATATAAACCATCAACTATCTCTTCAGGGAGTGTCCAATTCCTTTGGACACAATCACTATACGCCTTTGCGTTTGAGTGAATCTTAAGATGAGTCCTAGGTGACTCAGGCAAGCAACCACAAAAAAACATAATCTTAGTAATTAAAATAGGGAGGGGTGCAATATTAAGGCCTACAACCATAAGTTCATCATGCAGAAAATTAATGAGGCAAAAACTATACCTCCTGTTCTACAAAACCTAAAGAACGTGCAAGAAAGACAAGCTTATGTCACTCGGCTTTGAAGTGCTACATACGTTCTTGCTTAGCCAATGCGTCACAGCCAGGTGGTTAATCTTAAGTGACTGCTGCCTGACATAGTGAGAACGATCATTGTATCGACCCTCAAGCAGCGTCTCTAGCATCAGCTGATGCACTCCATCAAAATGGGATCACTATAAGATTAGGATGGCCTGTTTAGCGGGTATCCCAGTGATGGTAACAAGCAAATCATGAGTCACATCCCGGTGAACTCTGTCTAAATCAACAAACATCCTTCCTGAAAGAAGTATCCTCTTATTCCGATAAAACTTTAACACTAAATCCTCATGGTAGTACTCCTCAGTATAGTACCACATTCTATTCGACCCTCTAGCGCGCATCTCCATACCATAGAATGGTTAGAATATCTCCATGTTAAATGTGAATTTCGGTAAGATTTTTATTGGTCGGGCCATTTTTTGGTTGGATTTTAAATAATGGTAAGGGTTTAAATAGGGGATGATTAGGGGAAGGTGCCGTAAAAATTTGGAGAAGGTCTGTTTTAAACAATCACGTAAGCATGCTTGAACACACAAATATCCTTTTACTTGGGCTTCGAGGAGGTTTAGAGTTTACCTATCAAGTTGTGCTTACACACTGCTTGAGGAGAAGATGCTGTCGGTTGGCGCTTTATCTGAGAATCGGGCCAACCTTTCGAGCTTTACCCTGTTTTAAGTTACAAATAAAAGCCTATTAAAAAACCCACAAGTTGGGTTTTTGAGAATTTATACAACTTTTCCTTCAAGGGCTCAAACTTAAAACTAAACTAAGATTATACTAATCTAATTAACTAGTTTTAGATTAATCACCTAGATTAACTAGAGTAAATTAGACTTAGAGCGTTGATTACCAAGTTTATTCAAAGTGTGTGGGCTATGATCCACAACTTGCCTCACACACTTGAACTTCTCAAGGCAATTAAAACTTTAATCCCTTGGTAAGTATTAAACTTAAACCAAGTTTAACTCAAGTTCATCATAAGAAATCAATCAAAAACCAATTTTTTTTTGTTTTTCTTTTTATCACTAATTATTACAAACAAGTTCCATTGTTTTCTCCTACTCTATTACAAAATCCGGGCTCGGAATACAACTGTGTCATAAATGAACCGGCCCATAAAAAAATAGCACACACTTCTGTTGAGGTGGCCGGGTGGTCGCCCGTCCGGTTTCGGCGAACTTTGTTGGTTTTTCTTCTGTGTCTTCAGCTCCTCTCCAGGTTCTTTGTTCCATAACCTGATTTGCAAGAAAGTAGATCAGTATAGAGAAACAATAAAAATGAAATGACGAAAAAAAATAGAAATGGAGAGATGAGAATGATGCTCCCTTTTTAGATTCTCAACCAATCACTCTCACTCCTTCAATCCATGACAGCGGCGCCATTTGAAGCTTTAATATTGTAGTGAGTATACTTTAAAAAAGTTTAGATTAAGAGTTCAGGTTCATCCTAAATTGTTTAGAGTTTGAATGAGGGAGATAGAAGAAGAAAGGTAGACTCTTGAATATTAGAATGGTTCTAAGGTAATGAACTTGAAAGCTTTGATTGTTGATTAAAATGACTTGAAAACATGAAATGAAGATTGATTAAAACATTAAAATGAAACAAGCAAACAATAGGAAAGATTGAAACAAAGAACAAGCAACAAGTTGATTGAAATAAAGGAAGTGAAATAACAAGTTGATTGAAATAAAATAAAATAACAAGAAATTAAAAACATGAATTGAAAAAACAAGACAAGAAAATAAACAAACAAAATAGTTTGGATCCTAAGACAATGGATGCGTTCTTTCTTCTTTCCTTTTTGATTATATACTCTATTTTTTCCATTTATAGATTTGCCCTCATCCATTCTAAACAGACACCTCACCCCTTTCACTTTTGCTTTTGCTTTTGCTTTTTGGTGCCTTCTTGACCAGATAGGTTTAGGGATAAGTCTTCATAATTTCAAATAAGGGCCTCCATCTTTGGTCTTCTGATTTGAGTCCTTTGACTGTTGACTTTGACTTTTTCAGCACTTTTCTATAGCAGCTATTGGTCTTCATAATAAGCGTGATTAATGCTCCTTTTGGTGATAAGACGCAGCTTTTATGATAAGTGGTCTGGAATACTCCTTAACATGGAAAAGATAGTAAAAGCTATGAGTTGTCTTTTTGTTAAGTGTAAGAGGGACTGCAATGCAGCAATATATGGGTAATAAAACGCATATTTAGGAGATGATCAATAAGTGGTCTAAAATTCTCTGTAACCTGAAAAAGGCAATAAAAGCAATGATTTGTCATTTCACTCAAGGTTCGTTCTCTCAAGTGTAGCAAACACTTATATTCCTTGCATAATCAAATGACGTTCAAAGAAACCGGGGTCGATTGATCATGCTTTCCACTTACTATCACACTATCCTATTCCTAATTGAGTTAGATGTCTTTTATTAGGAGTTACGGGGCTAGGGTGATGGTTTAGAAAGAAAAAGGAAGAAAAAACAAAATCTGATAAGTTGAGAAACTAGGTTTTCAAGATACTTGTAACCAGAGAAGAACCTCGTTTTGTTCTTTTGCTTCTGAATTGTGATATATTCTTTTAACCCTTTGGCTTTGTGACTCCATATGATTTTGAAATTTTGAGAGTTCTAACCTTGCTTTTGTTTCTTTTTGTTTTTGTTTATGATATTGTCTCCTTTTGAATTTGACTTTTTTGGGAGATTCGATTTTTGACTCATTTGGTTTTTGATGGGTCTTTCTTTCTTCTCTTTCCTTTTTTTTGAAGCAAAAATAACTATTATGTTTTTGTACAAGGTATTCTTTTTTCTTTTTCTGATATCAATCCAGTTCTCAACTTGTCAGCTGGATAAGCTTTTTATTGTGTGTTGTAACGAGTTAGGCATTCTTGGTGAAGAACAAAAATGCTTTTAGAAAAGGGTGAAGGCTCAACATGAGTAACTAGAGGAAAAACTACATTTTTGGGGTTTTAATGTTTATTTGGCTATATCGATCCAAAAAGGGCATAAATTCTCTCTTAGGATATGGTGTGGTGACCAAGAAAGTGGACGTGTGGTCTTTCTATCCAGATATCCTTTGTGTTATCACTCAATAATCATTCAGATTAGGCTTTTGGCTAGATTCTCACAGGATATGGAACTTAATTGTTCTAACCTTGGTCTCAGAAACTCATTGCTATATACAAACAAATGCTGATGTATGTCATTCATGAAAAGAAGTAGAAACTATTGTACGTATATTAGTCTAAGTACGAAGAACAAATCCTTACTATATTGCTATAATGAGAATTCTAAACTTTTTATTCATCCTAGAAAAAGGAAACAAGACTTTTTAATACTAAACAGAAATATAATTTTGGTCTTTTTCGAAAAAAAAAATTAGAAAGGAAAAAATATTATATTATATTTACTATATAGAAAAACCCTAGTTTTTGCAAAATGTTACTATACCACCCACAAATAGAACTATGTTTTGTTCTCAAAGTATGAAGAGATAAGAAAAGAGATTACCATAGAAACATGAGCAAAAATGGCAATACACATGTAGTCTGTTCTTCATGATGAAAATATGCCACCCCCAAATAAGTTTGGGGAGTGGGTTGTTTGATATAGATCGATAAATACATGGTTTATTATACTAGGGATAATTATTCTTCTATGAAATCTTTTTGGGTTTTTGTATTTTTGAAAACATATATGAAATGCATGAAAGAAAAATGGAAAATTTTGGCATGATGTATCTGTTTTACCTTCTACTCATATACCAAATTACACAAGAAAACAAATAAAACAAACATATATAATATTAAACATATAATTAAACTTATACTAAACGTCATACACGTAAGAAAGAAAAATAGAAATAAATATATCCAACTATATGGACACTAGGGAAATGCCTAGTCAAAATCCGTGTGTGACTCGTCTCAACGTCTAGAAGATCTTTCTTCTTGATGACGTCGGGTCCTAGCATGTTTATCACTACGCGGGAGTGCGTCTCTAATGCTCTGCAGTGTTCTAGTGGCACTATGCTAAAAACGTCGCTGCTCCTGCTAGAAGGATTGCTGCTCCGCTCTGATAGTTTGTTGTTCTGCTATAATGTTCCCTTGAGTTTCCTTGAGCTAGTGGAGATACACATGCATAATCCTCTGGCCTCCATGGAGGAAGTGAATTCCATTCATGGGATGAGTGAACTGTCGAGTGGCATATTCAGCGAAGTAATCCACCTTCTCAGTCGAGCATGCTTGCTCAGCGGCTCTAGCAGCAGGTGGAAGCCATAATTTCTGGACGCAGTGGGCATAGATAGGACCTGTGGTAGCGTCCTTGACCTCCACTAGGGCGTCTATGGCCTCGGAGCCCCTAGTGCTGCATGATCCTGGTGACTAGCACTGGTAAAGGAGCGGTGGACTTCTTGGGTTTACAGAGTTGCTCCCAAACGAAGGTGACGGTGCATAAGCTATTCTTATGCTCTTGAAGAATCCATTGAATATGGAGCATCGCCTTACCGATATCAGAAGGCTTGGCTGAGCCTAGCAGGTTGTAGGTTGTCCACTGAGATATTGTCAACTGATTCCTTCGTAGCGAACTCTGAAACGCGTAGTGAGACTTGGGGTTTTTCGATAAGTGTCTCTACCATCATCACATCAATGGTCTTGTTATCCGGGGACTGTTCCATTTGAACATAAGCCTTCAGAGGAATCCCCAGAACTCTACTCATTACCTCCTTGGTGAGCTTAAGCGAGCGACCATCCTTGACAACTATGATGTGGTCATCCTCCCCTCTAAGCATGCAGTTATAAAATGAAAGAGTAAGAGAGGGAGAATAGGCTACACCTTCCAACAAAACCAAAGATTTCCATCCTCTTCTTCTAATCCCAACCTTGAAGTGCACTCCAAATCATAATTGAAGAGGTTTTGAAAATTTTGCTCTTGCACGATTTTAAGAACTCGAGCCATTTAGAGTAGGGATTAATAAAATTTGCATTTTGAGTTGGAATGAAGGTTGAAAATAGAGCATGCTGTGAAAAAATTGGGTGGTGGTGTGTATGGGCGAATGGGCTCACGAGCTAGAAGAGGGCGGTCGCGAACTGGTGTGGGAGGCTAGGGTTGGGGATTTTTGTGAGGAAGAAGGGGAATGTGGGCTGTCGCGTGGGCTAAGTAGATTTGATGGCACGTTCCTTGCACGTGCCTTTTAAGTGAAATTGAATTTTTAGCCCAAGCCCAAATGAAATCAGGAAATTCGATCTTGTCCTCAGTGCCTTGCCAACTTCAAGAGCCGATCCGTGCTTCATTACTAGTCCGATCTTGACTTGTGAGGTACCAAAACGATCAGCATTGAAAATATAATATAATGGTATAGGGTACACTCACATCCAATGGTGGATGAAAAATAGATGATGGAAAGAAACGAAAAGGAATTGCAGGAAAATATGTACAGATAACAGAAGGAAAATTTTTATTAATTTTTTTTGGTTTTGAATAAGTTTGACAAAATTTTTAAAAAGGTGGGTCGTTTAAAGTCAGATCCCCAAGACTTGAAAGTTTTTGAAAACTTGAGTCAATCCCAACCAGTTTGCTGAATTACTCTTTTTAGCTGTGATCGATGAGTAGGTGGTTTGGCACATGAAAACCTTAAAAACTGAATCTTCACTATGAGGTTGAAGACTGGGGCAAGTTGATGTTTGATAGTTCAAGCACCAGCCTTCTCTCATAGCTCGTCTCTTACGTGTGTATGAACTCATACCTAAACCAAGAATGATTTTTGGTATATGTGTCCATATATTTGGTTGTAGTTCTTTAGGAAGTGCTTGTACACGATCATTGAAACTTATCCATCTAGTCTTGCTAGGCGGAGGGTTTTTGTTTGCTACAGAAGACATTTTTGAAAGTTTTTTTTGAAAAGAGAGAGATTGAGAAGGGGAAAAATTTTAAACGAAAGGGAAAAGGTTTTTAAGAAAGGATTTTTTTAAAAATGTGTACAAGTTTGAGTCTTTTAACGTCAGATTCTCGAGACAAAATAGAGAGGTGGAGGCAAAACATAGAATTAAATAGAGAATAGTATCACTTTGGGTTACCTCTATTTGTTTAATTCTCGTTTGGAGACACCTCACATTTTTTTTTTTAGATTGTTGGTTTACTCAAGAAAACTATATCTCTAACCATATAGAAGTTTTGATAAGAAGATAAAATTATACGTGAATCCAGTATCATTTTGGTTACTCCTGGGCGTATAATTTTTATTTTTATATCCTCTAGTTTTGAAAACTATGGAGAGATGTTTGACAAAACTCGTACTCAAAAGTTTCTAGATGCTACTATTTGAAAACAAACCATCACAGATAATCTTATGCAACTTTCGTGTCGACTCTGTGGCGAACCTAATCTAGACAGATAGAGTTTCAGCTATGCGAGTTGGGGGATTTACTGCGTAAGACATGGAATGTCGTCCTGACCCGGACGAATAGCTCGGTGATATAGGCGACCCTTTGTAAGAAAAATTGATCTCAAAGCACCCCTAGATTGCGTTGTTCTAGGGGTTGGTCTGTGTAAAATACATTGCCCGTTTTGTTTTTGAAAAATTACTTAACTATTGATGTATCGAGTTTCTATCATTATAAGCGCGGTGAAAACAACAATTTTATTAAAGAAAGAAAATTTTGTTTTTGGCTTTTTGGTTTTTATGTTCCTAAATTACTATGATAGAAAAATATAAACTATAAAAATACTAAGAAAAATCACTATGACTAAAGTGATCCTCCCAATATAAAGTGCTTGAAATTAAGTGATTCTAATTGGGAACCTGCGTGGGGTTTGGCTTGCCCTAGATTGTGCACTTTCTTCTTTTGCAAGAAAGCGAATCTAGTGAAGCGGACTAGCTCTATTGCTAGATAATCTAGTCTCTCCTCCTCCTAATCTCTAGTTAGCCCTATTTTGTAGCTATTCCAACTAGAGAGAAAGATGAAGCTCGAAACAATTAGAAATCACCCATATAAGGAAAAAGTTTTCGAAATCAAGGGCCCCAGCTGCCAACCATCCCATGGTATGACATGTCTATGGAAGACGAGACATACTAAACAACCATGAGAGACAACCGTAAGACACCTTCACTCAATCCCCATTGCCTTCTGCTTTGTTTCACATCTTTTCTTTATAGAGGAAATACTACTCAGCGTCAAAGGTGAAGACTGAAAGAAAAATGCTTATGTAAAAATAGAAAACGTAAAAATAGAAAACAGGTAAATGAAAATAAAGACAAGTATCATAAATGACAGGAATAGAAAAGCTATTTTAAAAAGAAGTGTAAAATAAATAAAATAAAAATTGTATACTTGCTCCATAGGGGTACACTACTTAAACGACGAGTAAAAGTGCTAATGTGGAATGTGCAAGATATACTGTGGACTCAATGCTCTTGCACTTACAACCATACCCTCCAAGTGGAGAGGTCTAGTTACCTTATTTATGTATTCCCTTAAAGTAAAAGATGAAATGGAATGAGAAAGGAATACATAGGAAAAGAGGAATTAATCCTCATAAATGGGATGATTAAGAAAGAGTTTTTAGCGCTCCAGCTTCGTTCATGTCACTTGTTGCTTCAAAGGTTATGTTTGTTGGTTTAGGGTTTGGAATAGCTTGTCCTGGGAACCCACCTTTCTGGGTTTTATCTTGGGCTAACAAGTTCAGAGATTGTTGCATGGATCCTAGGATTTGGGTTTGTTGTTGCATGACAGATAACAATATTTCGGTGGGCTTATCTATTTGGACACTAGTTGATGGTGTAATGGGAACTAGGTCTCTCTAGTTGTTGATAGGTGGGTGTTGGTAGTTTTGGTTGAAATGGAATGGAACCAATTCTTTGTTCTGATTGTTATAGGTACCTTGTCCTTGTCCTTGTCGAAATGTATTTGTTAGTTTGTTAAAACCTGGAGGTGGTTGGTTTTGTGGAATGTTGGTCCATGCAAAGTTTGGATGTTGTCTTCATGGTGCATTTGGTACATTGAAAACACATACTTCTTCTGGCTGAAGTGATGATAAGTTTGTGATCAAGGAACAGGTGGCATCTATATGACTTAGGCTTAGACATAAATTGCATGGTGAGGTATTTATGTTCATGACAAGATAAGGGGTTTGGTCTTTTTGTTTGGTTGTGAGGGCATCTATCTTTCTTGTGAGGGTTTCGATTAAGGTTTTGATTTTTAGATCTGATTTC